>NC_051193.1:72291790-72902640 GCF_015220075.1 Falco rusticolus
GGGCTTGCCTTACATTTGATGGTGATAGGCTGTGGATCCTGGAGCCTAAATCACCTAGCAGTGCTGGTAAAACTTACTGTTACTGTGATAGAAATTGTCTTGTCTTGGAAATTCCTGGCTGCCAAGTGCATTATCATGTAAGGCTTAAATGGTCGTTGTTGAAGAGCTGTTCTAAGATGAAAATTCTAATGTTGTCAGAGTTAGCATGTTTTATGATTGGGGGTGATGGTATGATGAACTAGTTTATTTTGTGATGTAATTTTTAGTGTGGGAGAGAGATACACAGGATGAATATTTTTCTTGCATTTCTTTCCTCCCACAGGATCATGAACCAGAGCTCCAGTCTCCTGAGAAAGCAACATGTGAGGCAGAGAAAGACACTGATAAATCAGGAGGTAAGAGCTAAATCTTGTGTATAATTTGACCTCTTGGTAGTTCCACATTTTTGTGGGGTTTTTGTGTTGGCTTTATTTTTTCAAAAAGTCACAGCTATTGATGAAACAAAAGTCCATTTGCTGGGGGAGTTATTATGGCTGTCAATAAAAGTCTTTTGATGTGATCACAGTTTCCTGTTTCTTAAGCAGTTGTCTGTGTGTGTCGTGTGGGAGATACAGCTGACTGAACGTCCAGTACTTGGTGTTGCTCTAAGGTTAAAGTAACTAGTATTGCAGTAGCTTGTTTAGCAGTAAAAGGTAATACTGCACAGCAGACTTGTCTTCAAGGGTGATAATTAGATACTTGGGAAGGAATGGAGATCACTGGTTTTTGGTTGGTTGGTTGCCATCCCCCCACCCCCTGCCCTTTTCCCCCCCCCTTGGTATTACTTTGTAGTTACTGAAGAATTAATAAGCATCCAAGTGGTACTGTGAGGGAGGGATCCTCGCGTTCTCCACATAGAACCAAATGGGACAAGGATAGTCTACACTTTATTTGGAGCTGTTTAACATTGAATTCTTTTAGTTCAAGTTGAAGGGTTGAATTGAAGTTTTGCTATGTTATATATACTGGGTCTGAGTTTCTAGTTCATAAGGAAGTAGGATAGAAATCTGTGTTCTCCTTCGGTCTGAAGTGGCCCAAATCATGCTACGAACTTTCAAATGAGACATATAATAGAGGCATTGTGTCATCCACTAATGAAATATAGCTGCCTTTTTGAGCTGAATTGTTTTCACTGTTTAATGTATACAACAGCACATTCTACATTTAAGGATGGGAATGGAAAAATAATACAACTAGTTGAAAATGCTGGTGAATTGGTAGGTGAAATTAAAATGGCCAGGACACAGGGCTCAACATCCTTACAGTTTTGCAAAAAAGTGGCATTGGATCTCTGACAGCAAAAAGTCATGCTTCTGTTTATACATCTTCTGCGAAAGACAGTTCTGCTAGTGGCATGTTTGCCCCTCATGCCGTTATAGGACACTGGTCCTTTTCTGACTCCAAAAGAAAAGTGCCATCTCTTGAATAACCAGCGATGCTTTCTACTGCATGTTGGTGTTGCTTGGAGATCTTTCATCTGTGTACTGAAACAACCCAGCTTTGTTTAGCTTGTGATGCAATGGGATACAACCTGAGATGGTATGGCTGCAGGGAATGAACTGTGAGAAATTTTGATTTGAACTAGATTTGCAGTGAGTTTTTGCTTGCTTGTGAAACTCTGCAAGGGGAAGTCATGCTTTGAACAGTTCTTATACTTGTTGTTGCCCTGCAGCTGAGACAAGGGTGGAGGTGTGGGCAGAGTGAAACTGTTTGAATATCCAGGTGATTAAAATGCCATAGTATTGCAGAAACCTATTTCAATTCTTTCTCAGAGAAAAGCTGGTGGTCTTCCCGTAGTGAGGGGGACTCTTCCTCCACCTCCTATGTTCATCACACCACTCCAGGTGAACCAACCAAACTTATCGAGATTATCTCTGACTGCAACTTGGAGGAAGATCACAATAAGATCTTGAACATCTTATCACAGAATATCAACAGTAACGCACCACAGTGCCTCAAAGTGGGTAGCTTCATTATTGAATTGGCTTCGGAACACAAGGCCCAGGATGAGAACCACCCTCCTGTCTACTCCTCCAGAGTGAAAATTTCAGTGCCGTCCTACCAGGACAAGGACGAGAAGCCTGAGACATCTGTCTTGGAGACTCCTGATAGTGGAGTGCCATCACGCAAGAACCCAGAAAATCTAAAGTTCTTGCGGGCAGACACATTGGACAAACTGCAGGAGAAGTTGCATGGGGGCAAAGGCTTGCCTTTTTATGCAGGGGTTTCTCCTGCAGGAAAGCTGGTCGTCTACAAACGCAAAGCTAATATGAGCCCCTCGGGCTTGATTCAGGTGGGTCCCTCTGCCTTTACTGTGGAGATTAGATTCAGTTTCATCCCGTATCCCAGAACTCCTTGAAGGGGAGAACGTTCTTTAATTTGTCTACCTAGTCTTTTGCCTGTCCAGGCAAATAATATCAGGTGGCATTCCTGCCTCTCCGTAAGCTTGTCCCTTTCAAGATTAACTCAATAACAGGAAATCTGATAGGAAGTCTGAAATCTGATGGTTTAGTTTATCCTTTGGGCCGTTTGGGTCTCGGTGGCTCAAGTGCAGAATCTCTCAGCATCTCTTTGGTGCTCTGGAAAACTCCCTGCAGATTGCATTTGTCAGGTAATACTTCTAAATGAATGGCAGTTAGAGGCCACATAAAGAATATCTTCTGAGGAAATGTACACTGGGACAAAACTGTAAAATGAAACTGTAAACATAAAATTCCTTTTTGCTACAGCTTACTGTTACTCTTCACTAATAGCCTGCGTCCTCTTTGCAGACTATAGGTGTTCACCAAAAGACTTCATAATCCTTAGTTCAAAGTGAGTCCTTTCCCTGCAGTTTCATGCTGCCAACCTGATACTACGAATTGGTGGTAGGAACGGTAGGGCTAAGATGAAGATCTTTCTTATCCAAAGGTATTTGTGGTTACAGTAATACCACTTTCAGGGAAAGCATATGAATTAGAAAATGAGAGTAAAATGTATTTTCATGACGCTTTGCAGATGCGGCACCCTCAGAAAGAGAAGCTGTAGGAGAGAGAAAAATAGAGGGAGAATTCTTACTTTTATTAAAAGTTGTTCGATAAAGAGTGTCAAGACCTTATTTAGTAGCGTGTGAAATGTATTTTAGAAGGTATTGTCAAACAACCTGAAAGTAAAATGCAACACTACCAAAACATCCCATTGACCACTAGGCTTAAAGCCTGACGTTCAGGAAGTTCTGTTTAGTTACAACTGAAACTGACCTTGAAGTTAGTCAATTCATCGTACCTCAATTATGGCATCAAATGACAGTATGGATAAGAAAAAAGCTGGTAAACATTTTAAAAGCTCTTTAGAGTTTTGCCCCAATGTATATGACATAAATATTCGTTCTTCTGTGATGCCAGGTGTTAATTAGGTTTGTGCATTTTATCCAAAATTGTCCTCAAATTTGGGAACCTGTTTTTATTCAGGACTCTAGCAGAAGTAAGGGGCAGGAAATACAGGCGCTAGCTTCACTCCACCTCAGTGATTTCACATGCTGCTTTGGACTCTGTGGTTCTACACGACTCTGAGTAGCATCTAAAATCTGTATTACAAAGATACAAGAGTTGCTTGAAGTTTTCCTGGGCAGTAAGGAAATTGGGCATTCCCATTCTGAAGTGCAGTGGTTTTTTGAAAAGGACACTTACAAGTCCCATGGAATGAAACGCCTCTCCAGAGGTGGTGAATTAGCATTCTTTTCACAAAATTTCCCTTTTCCACTTTTTTCAGGTTAATGATAAAAGGTATCCTCAGGCCAAACTGCTTTTGGGACAGATGGGGGCATTACATCCCGCCAATCGGCTAGCAGCTTATATCACAGGCAGGCTGCGACCCACAGTACTTGATATCTCAACCCTCAGTACTGTGATCTTCAAGGTAGCATCCAATGCTAAAGCAGCTGCTTCTGGGACACCATCAGTCCAGGTGCCCACAACATCAACTCCCAAAACTACATCTTCCACCAGCACTACTTCAACCCCCACTGTGACGACTCTGAAAACCCATGTCCCAGCACAGAGACAGATAGGTAGGTTGGAACTTATTACTGTGTTTTAAATTGCGTGAAGCTGAAGTAAAAAGTGAGTGTACAGCATTGCTGTTGATTTCTGTGCGACAGTGCATGCTGCCTTTGGCTGCATTGCCTACCTAAACTGCCTCTGCAATAAATAACCTCTTTAAAGCAGAAAATTTTATTTTTTACTTCAGAATAAGATTACAGATGTTGACTATTAGTTATTTTATTAATGCTACTAGAGCGTATTTTGAAGAGACAAGGAACAGTGGATGGAGACACGCTGAATGTTAAGCTTGGATTTTTGTTTGGAGAGTTCCCTTACTATGACTTTTAATTGCTTTTCATCAAGCATCGATTTAACATAAAATGAGTAAAGGATCACTCTAATCTGTGGTTCTTCACTGTTAGTTTTTCTGATGATGTTGCACTTAAAATTGGAAATCTTGTGTCCACCAAAGATGCATGAAGCAGCAGTGAAATACAAGATGGTCCAAATCTGAATTAGCGAAACAACAGGTGTGCAGCCAGTAACCACACCAGCCTGTAATCTCCTTGGATTTCACAAGCTAAACAGGGTTGGACTTAGTCAGCACTTAGAGTTGGGGGGGGGGCGGGGGGGGGATAAATTAAAAAATTGGAAGAAGCATGTGGTACTTGTGTCTGAGTTGGTACTGAAATGGTTACCCCAGCATGGCAAGAGAGGAAGTTGTCTTTACCTATTACATTTTGCATGAGTTTAAAAAAATACATAATTAAAATATCTCATGCCCATCCACATATTCCCACACATTAAAGATCTGAAGAAGCTTTGCAAGAGAAAAGGATGTTACCTGTGTCCTGGCAAAACTTTAATTTCTGATTGTTTTGTTTCTTTCTGCCTAAATTTTCTTTGCCATGTAAATGGGTGTGTTGTTTTTCTTGTCCTGTAAATAAAACTTCCTGGTTTGTCTGTTTCTGCAGTGTTAAAGAGCTGTCTGCATTTCATTGATGGGTGAAGTGATTGTTGCATATTATGATTTAAGTGTTCTGGCATATGCTGCGTTAAAAATGCTATATATGTAAATAACTACAGCATTTGGGCTTGCTCCATAATCTCTATGCTGTTGTACATATCTGTAGGCATCTGGAGTGAGGTAGATGCAGTATTCTGATCCTTTAGAGAGCATGGGATGAGGGGAAGGATCTTCCCAATAGCAATTGCTTCCCTCTGGTTAAACTTCTCCCATCCAGTCCTCAGTTGCACGACTGTCACTGTAATGAGAAGGGGAGATGGCAAACTCTGTCCTCCTCCTGCCCCCTTCCCCCCGGCTGTGTAGGATGTGGATACAGTAGAAGGGGGCTGGCAAGCAAGAGGCAGTGAAAAGAGGAAGATCACACAAACTGTTACAGGAAGAATTTGAGGTTTAGAAAATAGTTTGAGCCCATCCTTTCACTTAGGTGTTTGTTTTTCTGTACTGTGATTAGAACTGTCTGTTCCTACTTTGACGATAAAGAACAACCCCTCAAGACCCGATTCTTTTGTGTGGCCAGGAAGAAATGCAACAAAAATCTCTAGAAGTGGAATTAAGCAGATATAGTTCTAGTATGTAAGGCATGTTCAGGACTGCCATAAAAGTTTCAATTTAATTGCAAGGTACAAAGGAAACGGAGGCTCAAATTCATGCTGAAATTACAATTGTAGCACCTCATGAAAAGCAGAGGAAATCTACTAAGATTTTGACCTGCAAGTTTTTATTTACAGCTGCCCGACCCTCACCTGGTGGTGTGTTCACACAGTTTGTGATGAACAAAGCTGGAGCTCTACAGCAGAAGGTTCCTGGAACAAGCACACGCCAGCCTCTGTCAGGGCCGCAGAAGTTCAGTATCAAGCCCACGCCGATAATGGTGGTTGCTCCTGTGCTTCCCTCAAGGCCATCTCCAGCTCAGTGCACGGTTTCTCCTGGGGTCACTGCAGCCACCACCACTTCTCCAGTTATTGTGGAAAGCACCAATATGGCAGTGTCTACTGTAACCACTCCTAGTCAGACAAGAGCTAATGAACCTGCTGGCTCTCCTCCTGCAGTTACGGTCACAACTGCTCTGGCAACATCTGGAGTCAACACTGGTACTACTCCCTCATCCACCCCTCCTACTGCTACTGTGAACGTAACAAAAGCAACAGGGATTGTTGCACCAGTAGCAGCCGTGTCATTCCCCAAAACCGTGGTAACACCACCAGCTGTTACTTGTCCTGTTGTCACAACATCCACTTCAACAGTTGTACTGACAACAACTGCAACAGTTACATCTGTGGTGACCACACCAACTTCTTCTGCTAGCTCTGTTCCAATTATGCTGTCAGGAGTTAATTCAAGTCCTTCTCTGAATCCAAAAAGAGGTAAGGCTTAGGTGCTTTGGGCTAATGCTGCAAAATCTTCCTTTTTTTATGCTGCCTCCTTCATAGTGAGAATACAGTCTGCAGCTGTAGCCCCCAGTTTAAATACAAATCTGTTTGCCTCACCCTTCTATCCAAAATAGGATAAGAAACATGATCTCTTTTAAGTTGCTTGTTTTATTCCAGCCTGAGCCAGTAGAGGAGGAAAAAAATGTAGCTATCTGGTCACTGACTGCTATGAAATGAGCTGGAAGTCTCACTTCATTTCTTGGCCCATGAAATGCTAGAATTTCACAGTTGGCATAGAGTCCCAAGAAGTAGGTATGGAATTAGCCTTTCATCATTAACGTGAAAGTCTTCTGAGTCATGGCTGAGAAATGTCGATGGAACTGCGTGAAAAAGACTTTTGGCCTGGTTGGTTCTATGTATGTTCTGTGAATAAAAATAAATACTTCGAAACAAATTTTTTAAAGAGATCTGGTTGTTTCCAAAATATTTGCCCTTGTTTTCATTAAGGGTAATGCCTTATTTGTAGGCTGTTCTCTTAAGCTGATTTTTGTGTTACTTTTTAATTTTTAGAAGATGCTACTCCACAGGCTGTAAGTAAGACTCCCCAGAAGATGTCTCCTGGAGCAGAGAAACGTGTAGGACCTCGATTGTTGCTGATTCCAGTGCATCAGACATCCCCTGCTTTGCGACCTCTAAACAACATGCAGCTTGCTCAGAGGCAGAGGATGATCCTTCAGCCTCTCAGGAGCCCTGGTGGTGTGAACCTGTTCAGACATCCTAATGGGCAGATAATTCAGCTTGTCCCTCTGCAACAGTTTCGAGCTGCAGGTGCCCAGCCCAGCGTGCAGCCAGTGATGTTCCGCAATCCAGGTACAAAGTCGGATGTTTCTTTCTTGGCTGACCAATGTGTTATCCAGAAATTAACAGTGTGATAAGTGTCTCTGCGATGCTCCTTTCCCCTGCTGGGAGTAACTGAACAGTGTCTGATTTGGTTCTGAGTGAGTAGTTGAAGAACATCGTGTAATTATTCAGATACAATACAACTTAAATACTACGGGTGTAAAATACAGAAAGTGCAGTTAGTAGCGAAATTGTCAAAATTTGGGAGTTCTGTGCATGTGGCAATAGAGCCATGCCCGTTGTACTGTCGTAACATAGAAGAAATTCTGTTGTTCTAGTGATTCAAAAATCATTCTTGTTGGAGATTCTTTTAAAATGGATGAGCTGTTGCCTGTGTCTGGATGTGCTGCGCTGTTTTTGTTTGGTTTGCAGGTTTGTTAGTGCTTTTACAGCAGATACTCAAGTGTTACACTACAGTACAAAATTTCTGGGGTTTTTTCCTCCTTAGAGCATGAGAAGAAAAATAAATTTGATTTTCAGCTGTTTCTCTAGTGCATAGTTGAAGATGAGGTTGGAAGAGTAAGACGTTGCAAGTATCTGACAGAAAATAGGTAGGATGCTTGTTGAGCATACTGTTGTACATGTTTGTAAACAAAATATACTTTAAATGCATGCCTACTTTCCAGGAGGATTTTTCTTCTGTTCTCCCTTTTTATAATGAAGCATCCTGAGGAAACGGAGGCAAGAGTGGTCTTGAAAAGAGGCGAAACAAGCAGAGCAAAACTGTAGGAAGGAGAGAAAATAATCCTGTGCCTTAGTTGGGGTTGGAGCATGAGGTGTAGTGAAGAAAGAATCAGCCAAAAAGTGCATTGAATTCCTTTGTGGTTTAGGGCTTTTGCTGTACAAGAGAAACTAGTTGCCAATAGTTGGCAATAATCTTCCTCATTGTTTTACAGAGTTCTGAAATGCTGCAGAAGAGTTCATTAAGGTGAAAAAGATTGTGGTATAATTATGTGGGTTTGTCACAGTTTTTCTCTGTGGAGTCTTTTTTCTGAGAAGGAGAAAAGGATTTTTAAATCAAATATTTCATTTTCCCCCCTTTTTTTTTTGTCCTAAAGAAAATCCATTTCCTCTGTTTTCCAATAAATGGGAAAATAAAATTGCAAAGGGCTCTAACTAAATGCAGTTGCCTTTTTTGATTATAAATCTTAATGGTAGAACTTATCATTAAATCTGGTAGTTCTGTAGTAGCCACCTCATGTTTTATTGGGGTGTTCTGTACAAAAATTCAACAATGTATATGCCTTCATGCAGCACCAGCTCTTTCACTGAGAACTTGTGGTCAAATACCTGATTACGTTGTGATGCCCGAGAATGCCAGCTACTTCTATTACACCGTCAAATACTAAAACTAAAAAACTAAAAAAACCAAAAAAAATAAAAATTGCATTGAGGAAGTATTAGTTGATGTTCTGTTTTCCTCACAGGATCTGTTGTAGGAATCCGGTTGCCTGCACCTTCTAAGCCTCCCGAGTCACCTGTGTCTCCCACTTCCTCTGTGTCTTCCACTTCTCCTGCTGCAAATCCAGCTGTACAAGCTGCAGCACCCAAGTTATCCCCTACATCCAACACAGCCACTCAAGCATCTTCTCTTCCTCCTTCAGTAACAAGTTTTGTGTCACAAGCAGGCACTCTGACTCTGAGGATCTCTCCTCCTGCTGCTAGCAGTGTGACAAATCAGACAGCCTCTGAGTCTAAAATGAACTGCAGCTCAGGTGGTCTGCCAGCTACGGCTGCTAATCTCATACCTTTACAGTCTGGCAGTTTTGCTTTACTTCAGCTCCCAGGACAGAAGACTGTGCCAAACTCCATTCTGCACCATTTTGCATCTCTTCAGATGAAGAAGGATTACAGGAAAATATGCAAGAAAGAGGAGTTGGGTGCTGCTCAGCAGAAGGAAAATGAGAAGGCTTCACGCTCAGATGATGCTGAAGTTACAGAGTCTGAGGTCACAGCGTCTGATAGGAAACAAGAAGAAAACGAATTGGCAGTTAACCAGTCAAATAATGTTGAAGAGTCAGCATCTGGCACAGCCACACCTGATAGAAATTCTGCTACGTTAGAGATGGTAGAGGAGGACTCCAAGGTGCTAGAGAGTTCGTGTGATGATAGCTTTTCTTCTCAGCCTGATGTTTCTGCAGATGTCGTGTCGTCTGACCATTCGTACATCAGCGAGAAGCCAAATGATGAGGAAGAAAAAGGGGCTTCTGAGGGGCAAGAGGATTCTGTCAGTTCTGAAACTCTGGTGGAGGCTGTTTCAACTAACTCTGAAACTGTTTATGGGCCATCAGATCAGCAGCCTCCAGTTGCTCCTCGGGGTAATAATGCGCACCCACGGAGTCTTGAGAATCAGGAGACTGCACAGTTGAAGAACCACGGGAAGGAACAAATACATGACGAACAGGAAGGGAAACCAGTAAAAGAGTGGGAAGGAGATGCACGGACACAGGTGGAGGAGCACAGCCAGGCAAGTTCTGGGCAGTCACAAGGTCAGCAAGACCAAGATACGCAGCTGGAGAGCAAGGAGGAGCAGAAAGAGACTGAACTGTCTCGGAACAAAGAAGAATGCCAGGGTGATGCTGTGCAGCCAGATACGGAAAGGAAGGGGCACACGGACTGCACAGAATCAGGAAGCATAAGAGGGAGAACAGGCAGCAAGTCTGACAGCAGTCCGGCGGAAGAGCAGCAGGATAATGCTTCAGGAGGACAGCATGCCGTCAGTACCAAGGAAGGTGAAGCAGGCAGTAACAACAAAGAACAAGGTGCTTTTGATCCTCAGGAAGCAATGAAAACAGGTCATGATATTGTAACGCATGTCAACAGTTCTTGGAGCAAAATATCTAGCATTGTACCTGCCTTAGAAAATAAAAGTGAGGCAGATAACAAAGCTGATGTATCTGAGAAAAGCGACTTCCTGACACCAGAACAGAGGGCACAGGAGCCTAGGCATCACAAAAAGGGGTACGTGCCCACTGTTGATATAACTGCTGATGATATGGAAGAAGAAGAGGAGGAAGACGATGATGAGGATGAAGAGGATGAAAAAACTGATGATTCTGCTGATGAGATGCTGGATGGTGCTTCTGACTTCCCAAGTGAAGAGGAAGTAGATGTTGAAAAAGTGGTAAGCATTTTAACTATTTATGAAGGGGTTTCTGGTGTTGGGTTTTGGTTTTGTTGTTTGTTTCTTTTTTTAAATTGACCAACTAACGTGTCACAACTCATGGATTTGAAAGATCCAGTGTGATGTTTCTTTTCTGGACTTCAGATTCTTTAGAAAGTTTAGATTGGGGTTCCAAGTGGAAATGTCTTCTATTTCTTCTTAGCTGCATGCTCTTTTATAGGTAGCATTGTAGTGACCTTTTAGAAATTGTCTTTTTCAGGTAACAGGAGTTATATTGAGCAAGCTGTAATAGAACCATTGCATGTTGTCTTTCTCCGGTATTTACTTAAGCAGCTTGCTTCCTCGTAATATATGACTTACGATCCTAAAACTTAGTAGCCAGCGTAGTATTTCTGTTACTTTAAGCTCTTTCCTTCTACTTAATTTTTGTAGCCCTGAGTTAACATTTATTTCTGGAAGGAATGTTTGACACTCTGCTTAAATTCTTCTTGAAATTTAGTGGTACGTTCAAGTAGTATGTGAAAGCTGTCATTCTATATTTGATAGAAAAGCAACTGCTCCAGAAGTCACAGAATGAGGGCAAAACATTGTAGTTAGTATAATTATGTTTACATTTTAATGCTCATAGAATTTCCATCAAATTTTACCCAAAAATTAGAAGAATCCCACATGTAATTCCTTGATGTACTTTTTATATATCAATGTAACTTAAGAACCAGTGCATTGCTACTTAAAATTTATGAACTTGAGGGTTTGTGAATCAGTCAGATGGACATAAGAAATGAGATAGCTTCTTCTTGGGATGAGATAAAAGTGGAAAGACAAAGGTTAAACTGGAGAAGAATTGAAAACCAAACAAATTAATAATAGAGATTATGTTAGTGTCTTCAGGCATTTGAAAGTATATAGTTCTTTTAGACCTTTTATATTAATGTAGTCCTCTCGCAGCTGAAAACCAAATTGGACGACTTTTTCTTCTAACCATATCCAGAGTGACTCAATTAAGTCTGCAGCTCTGGCTTTTAGAGAACCTATTTAACTTCCAGAAAAATTGACTATAATCAGTTCATATTCCAGCTCCCTATTCTCAGGCAAGATGATAGCATCTCAGCTGCAGGAAGGTGAGGAAACTGAAAGCGGATGTAACTTTTTGAAGTTCTTTCAAGCTGAAAATGGAGTTGTTTGTCTTGAGCCACAGTGGCAGTTTGGCAACTCGTTTATCCTTCAATAACTTCAGCAGAGTTATCATCAAGTTTGGAGAACCACGGTTAGCCTGATGCTGGATAAACTTTCCAGGCAAGGTAGACTTGGGAATCTGTTGGTAAGGCAACAATAATGTCTAGGTCATAGAGCAGCCTGTTATTAGGGTTGATGTTTTAAAGATGTGTTTTCTTTTGTCCTGCAAAAGGATCGTGAAACGAAAAAATAATTGTTAGAGATTATAAGAATTGGAACATAATTGGAACACCTTTGTTTTGGAAGAAGCTTGCTGTGCAGGTTTTGACCAACATGGTTTGGTAAGCCATGTGAGGGTTGGTCTTCACCATAAGCTCACGCAAACATGAGTAAGCTAGCTTTGGTTCTAGAGCAGTAAAGCTGAGGAATGAGACCTCGGAGGACTGTAAAAACGTGGTTTGTTGATCTGTGCTGCCTGCAAGTTAAGTTAGCATGGCAGTGCCTAATGGAGGATTCAGTTTTAAGTATGTAGGTGTTATTTTTCACTGGGATGTGCTCTTTTATCAACATAGTGCTTACAGGACAGGCTGTACTGGTGTTTGTCGGACTGTATGAAGTCAGATCATATAAACAGGCTCCTAGAGGCTGTGTATCTATTTCATTAAACCAGTGGAAACACAGAAGCAGAGCGTACACACGTGTCCACTAATACTTTTGTTTAGTGGAAATGCTAATGGCAGCTCTTTCACTACTAGTTTAAAATATGGACTGGTTTTACTTGCTCAGGAAATAGCTGTTAGAAACCCCAGAAAACTCTAGTGAGAGTCAGGATGATTGCTGCTTACATGTCATAGGTATTCCTGTTTGTTTTAGTACGTTTCCCCACACTGGTTCTCAATGCAGTAAGGACTTCATTGTTCGTAATTTTGTGTATTGATGCTGTTCAAATTACCTTCTTACCTTGTGTTAACTTTGTGTACTTGACTTAAGAGACTCATGTAGACTCTTCCTCTACTCAACAACAAGAGAGAAGCTTTGGGAGAATGGTGTCTTTGCTCTTTTGCATTTCCTACCCTGAGTTGCATCGAGAGGAGCTTAGGAGGGCTGATTGTCGTGGGTTTGGTGATAAGAGTAAAACATTGTGAGAATACCATATAGGCAAACTAATCGATATCAGGACCTGTTGTCTGAACAAATTCAAGTGTGGTGGTCTGAGATGTGATGTTAAACTCTTGATCTCCAAGGCATTATGACTGCACACAGATTTCCTCTTGAGAATGACTGCTTGGCTTGAGCTAAGTCACAGACAGTGTCTGTGAATTGTTCACGAGTGCCTGTTGGCTTAAGCCAAAACCAATGCGGGGGTTGTTCTAGTGTTAATGCTACAGATCGAGTCCCATGGTCCTGTTTAATTTACTAGGCTAAACGTAGCTTCTGTGTCTGGCAAGTTGTTTTATTTAAAATGTTGTTTAAACGTGCCTTTCAATCATTCTTTCTCTGAGCTGAATGTTAAAATGATAAGTAACTGTTATGAATTAGTACAAAATTGTAAGTTTAATAAAAAGTGGAAGTGGCGTATTTTGTGGACAATTTAAGCTGTAACAATCTGTCATATGCTCTGAGCTTTTGATACAGACCACGTGTGAAGTCTGCAGATATTCTAGCGTGGAAGGCAGATCCAGAAATGAGGCGTTTACTTGGGTAATGTTTAACAACATCCATTGTCATCTACCCTCCTTTTTTCTCGGTACTGTCACTGGGGACCCTCTGCTGTCAGGCAGTTTGCTCTTTGGGAGCCAGCAACAGGGGTACGGGTTGCCAGGAACAGACAGGTAAGTCAGAGGAGATAGCTTAGAAGCAGGCATTGAAATGCAGAGAGGGAAAAGTGTTACATCTCTGTAGCAGCTTTGGAATTTCTGTTGTAGTGTGGGATTGTTCCTCTTGTGTCTCCATTAAGGCATTTTACTTCTACAAACTTAAAGACATCTAGAAGTTTTGTAACAACAGGACCTGTGGAAAGGCTGATGCTACCTTTCTTAGAAAGGCAGGGCTTCCAGAAGAATTCTGAAAGTTTTGCACTCTTGAGAAGCCCTGCTAGGCTATGAATAGGGCTCAGCCAGTGTCAGATTGGCAGTACTTACTTACATAGGAGTAGCTGTTCTTAGGCAGATATTAATTTCTGATGATCTTCACAATTGTGATACTTTTCCGGTTGTTAGCAAGTCAGAGGTAGAGAGGAAAGATTAGCCACCCCGAAGCATTTTTCCTTTTTTTGTTAAATGTAAGAATGAAAGAAGTAATGTTTTTTGTTGTACACATGTCCACATTCAGTATTTGTAAAGTTAAAACTGTGAAGTTCTTGGTGAGCAATGGAGAGTTGTTACTTCTGTATCCCTCCCACCCCCCCCATCTTTCATGAATAAGATGCCATGTCTTGGGTTCTGAATGCCATTTTTCTAGTATGGTAACATGTAGAAAACATGGTACCACGAGAACATGTCTAGCTGCATAATTAATATCAACCCTTTGGTTAGCCCACTGTAACTTGTCAGCACTCAAAAGCTTTGACATGGTAGTGTTTCTACAGTAAGCTAACTTGCTGAGCTTTTTTTCTTCTCACTTTCTGGATAGTAGCATCTTTTGAACTATGCTGCGTGATGCCCTTCCCTGCAGCATAGTGATGTCCAAATGTAGTTTAGACGGAGCAGTCCTGCCCACCGAAGGAAATCAGTATCTCTTGCATGTAGAATTGCAGCAATGATACTGCATAAAACAGAAAAGCCGGAAAAAATATCCGGAGGCTTTATAGATGACCAAGGAGAGCAGGCAAAAATTAGAAGTACTCTAGGTATAAAGAAATAAAACTATGTTGTCATAAAATGTGACCTGTTAAAATTGAGTAACCCTGTACTTCTCGCAAGTAATATTTTCAACATAATGGCATGTATCTGTTCAGTAGTTCTGTAATTTAAATAGCATCTTTGAATAATTTTTGTTTAGCCAGCTTTTTCCCTCTGGCTTTATGATGCTTTTCCTTCTCTCATCAGGCCCTGGGGAGGATTAAAAAAAGGCTGTGGAAGCAGCTATGCTATGTGTTAAAACACCTGTCGTAGCTCAACAGAAGGTCTGCGTCTGGGGAGATGGTGCAATTTTGGTATCTTCCAACTTGTTTTCTTTTGCTTTCTCTTCCCTCCATTCTTACCAGTTAGTAGACTTGTTTCCAGGGTCAAGCATATGTTCTCCTCAGTAGAGGAATTTTGGAATTTCAGCAATCTGGGTCCTCTAGTGCATCATCTGGTTCACTCTGTGAACCCTGGCATACCTGTTAAGGACACTTAAGAGAATTTGGGAATTTTCAGTTGTGTTTTTGGATTTTCCTGCCTTTCTGTGACCTTGTGTGAATGGGTTAGTCTCTGCTTTTCAATGGGAAAGCTGCAGAATTGACTTAAAGACAACTTGGATGCATCTGTTCTCTTAAGAACAAAATTACTTCATTGACAAAATGCACCCAAAAAGTTGCTCCTGTTCATTGAAACTGGATCTTGATAAAGTCTGTAACAAGTAAAGCAAGTGTGAGGAGGAGTTGTTAAAAAATCACTGGCTGTTTGCCTAAGTGATATTCTTCAGGTGAGATTTTACATAGTGGAACTTAAATTTCTTAAGTTTCTGTAGGCATACAGAGCCACGCAACAGCCATGAAACAAAGCTGTGTACTGTTCAGAGACAGTGCTTGGAAGTTGCTGAAATGCAATGTAGTCTTAACTCGGGCACAATTTCAGTAGCCCCTGCATACGTGTTCTGGATCTGGACTGCCAGCAGTATTTGGTTGGACCTCACCAAGGTCCCGGGGACGTTGTGTCTTCTGACTGTCACTGTCCTGCTGTCTTGGGTAGCAGTGGTGCCATGTAGCTCCTGACCAGCCTGTCGGGTTCAAAGTGACGCACTGCTTCCTTGGTAAAGACAGTTCATTTTCTCTGTGCTGGGCCTGGTCCCAGTGCTAATGAGTCTTACTTTGTGGGAGAATATTTACGAGTTGGAACAAATACGGGTTTTATGGGCTGTCATGCACTGAAAGAAACAGTACTTCCGTAAGAACCCGCCAGTACATACTTTCAAAGTCAGGTGAGAATTTTTTACCTCCATGCTGCTCTTTATACTCGTAACAGGAACTGTTGTGGCATAATACAGATTCATAGCTGCTCTGAAGGAATGCTGCAAGAAACCCTAGAAGTTAGTAGTAGCAGAGTAACTTACCTCCTTTCCAAATAGAGAACTCGACAGAGATCAGAGCTGCTTTCCTGGGCAGGGAAGAATGCTGTCTTTAAAGTCAGCACGTGTTAAAAATACCTTTGAAAGAAAGAGCGAGATTGTTCTCTACAGCTAGTCGTCTCTCATCTAATGTCACTCTCCTTGCTCTTCTCTTTCTTTTTCAAAAGATGTGACTTTTTACAAGCATAGGTAACATGGGAGTGTGCATAGCAGCGTGAAAAGGAGTAAGGATGCTTTTCTGTTCAGATCTAGCAGCTATAGCTGATAACTTGAGCATCACTTTTCTTTGTTACAGCAGTAGTATCTTGGCACTTCATAGTACAGGAAGAGGTGTCAGTTTCTCTGCAAGTGAGTAGTTTAGAAGTTTATACCTCTTTCTACTATAGAATCTACTACCAACGCTTGGTAGAACCCCTCATGATGTGAATGGAGGGTGATGGAAGAATTTGGAATATTTGACAGTGGTTTTCCAGGGGGAGGATGCTGCATGATTTCGTTCTTTTAAAACGAGTGGAAGATTCTGCAGGCAGTATTGCAGATGTGTGTGTATGTATGCAAGTCACTAAAATACATGCACTTTACACACACACTTTTAAAATGTATATATACCCTTTTTCATGTGTGTATATATATGTGCATACACTCACTCTATACTTTACTAAAGGCTACATTGCTACAAAGTATACGTTGTTGTAATTTAAAAAGGTTATATCCCCAGTGTAGTCTTTAGTAAAGGAAGGCAAACTTGCTTAATTTTTGAACTGATTCAGTTTTCTGTAGCCTTAGCCATACAGCCATGGGAGATGCTATGTGACACATGGTTTAAAAAATACCGATAATTTTACGTGGCAGCATGATTCACAGTGGTGGTCACTGCGTGGTGTCAGTAACTAAGGTGGCATTTTTTGTGGTGTTCAAATTTTAATTAGCCCTGCTGTGAGTTGTGGGGTTTGGGGTTGTGGGGTTTTTTTGTTTGTTTGTTTGTTTTTTGTTTAGGAAAGGTTGTGTTTAGTCACCATGAAGAAGCCAAATCAACCCTTAGGTTGTTAAGAGATCCTGCTTCACTGTAAAAGGAAATTTATCAGCTAAGACTTACTGTCTGGTTATAAATTGGGTCCCTTTAACATAGCTGCAGATTTCACAGGTGTAAATTTCATGACAATTGGAAATGTGTATCTTAACCACTTGTTAGATATGCTTGTGTGGTGATTTAGGCTGCTTTTGTTTGTTTTCGTTATAGCCTAATCTGTGGTCAGCTGAGTAAGCCTTTCTAATCTGAGTTTCTTAAAACAGCGGTGTGAGTTGCAGATAACTTTAAATAATTGGTACCCTGAAAAGCATTTACTAGAGGCCACTTACTGATCCAGTATTGTGCATTGCTTTTTTTTCCTGTTCTGCACTTAGTGTTTTTTAACTTAAGTTTTAACTTAAACAGATTAACTGTTTGCATCAGTTTCAGGTAAGTATTCAGTTCAGAGAAGTTGATTGCAGTTCCTCAAAAAGACAGAAAAGAAGGACAAAGAGAAGGAATGAAAGACAGAAGAATAGGAGGACAAGACTGGGTTGGTTCAGGGAACTGGGTGAAATAGAGTACGGAATGGAAGTATAATTACGTTTTCTTAAGGAGGAGAGAGTTCTGCATTCTGCAAGCAGACCAAAGACTATAATATAAAAAGCTCAAAAAACCTGTAATACAAAAACATCAGCTTAATTTTTGGCTTGGGCGGGGGGGGGTGGGCGGGTGGGTGACAGAATGGGGGGTCACCTGCTACTACAAATGGCCACAAGAATATTTAACTTGTAGTTGCTACAGTACTGTAGTTATTCTCTATCTCTGTCTTCAGAGATGGTAGCAAGTTTTCTTGGTCAGGCAAGCATGGAGAAAAAGTACTCTTCAGAATATCATAAATATTTAAAATAATTATTGGGCAGCATTTTGGAAAGAGCCAAAATCATAGTCTTCATCATGTAAGCAGTTTACTGTATGACCCAAAGAAGCCTGGTTATATGATGTTCTGACTGTTGCTATCTTAGGTATGGGAGACCATTGCTAAGGAGATAACCATCTCAACCTGTGTCAAAAAAAAATATGTTAATTAGCAACCTGCAGTAGCAGGTTGTAAAGGCAGTTTAATCTTACTTGAAAATGGAGGCAGGAAAGCTCTGCCCTGTAGCAGCTTTTCATCTCACCCATAGTAAAAGCATAAACGACAGAGATGGTTTTGCCCTTACCACATTCATTTTGTGGAGTTGCTAGTGGGAGGAGTTCCTGGAGGTGACAGTTAAAATAACCACCTGCTTAGCACTGTTTATTTATTGGCCAGTGTAGCTGGAGATGTTGATTCTTTAATGGTTCTTAATGTTTTAATGTAATCTCTTTTGAGACTGAAGTGAAACTGTTTTGGCCTGAGCTCTATTGCTAAGTAGATACTCATTTTAAAAAACAAAACAAAAACTGTTCCAGGATGCGTGTGAATACAGTGAGGATGGCGAGCAGGTGGACATTGAGACCGTGGAGGAGCTTTCAGAGAAGATTAACATTGCCCGTCTGAAGGCCACAGCTGCTAATATCCAACCTTCCAAACAGAAGTAAGCATCCTTGGAGAGTGCAACAGTTCTGTATTTGATTGATGAGCTGGCTTTGAATGAACCCATTAAACAACAGGTTTAATGTGATGGTAAGATAAAGCAAGGCTTGTGTCAGGTCTTCCTGAGCACTGGTGCTTCCCAGTGTCTGTGAGGAGGGGGCTGTCAGAACTAAGGGTAGATTTGAGGTGTCTTAGCCTATTTTTTTTTTTATTTGCTCTCTCCTCTTAATTAATTTGTTCATGGGGATGTATATCTTGAAATGTAAAATTATTATGAGTGAATCACCTCCCTTCCTGCAAACTGAGTATGAGCAGGGGCATCTTTGTTTAAAATGTGATTTTGCAAGCTTTGTTATTTTTGCTGGTGGACTTGTTATTTTTAGGCGGGAGCGTCATTGGCTTAATTCCTGATCCTGTAAATGAAAGCTTTGTCTTTGGGACCATTGCCCCAGCGAAGACTATATTTACATATAGTCTGCTATGGTTGGATAGCTGGGCTTTTATTTTGTTGTTCTTTTGTTGGTTTTTTTTTTTTGTTTGTTTGTTTTCTGTTATTATTGCTGCCCTTCCATTTGTAATGACAAAATGCAAAGTAAAATCATGGCTTACTTGAGGTATGTAAAGATGGTCATGGCTGTTTCTCAGTTGCACCAAACAAAAGAATTCAGAATGTTGCATCCTTGGTTCTTTTTAAGAATTTTTTTTTGTAGAAACTGAAAGAATCTGTTTGGTGATGCTATATACCTCCCAGATAGTTCCGATGTTGGGGTTTTTTTCGTTCAAAGATACAGCTCAACTTTTATCTTTAGATGGTGACTTTGCTATAAATTGTGAAGGTCATTCAGTGAGAGAGAAAAACAGATGTTATGTTTTGTAAAAAGGTAATTATTTCAAATGCGTATTGTTCTTTGTTTTCTTGAAGCTCCTAAGATATGAGGAAGCTGTTATTACGTATTGGGATAGTAATGAATGTGAGGATTTTGGTTGGTTTTTCTTGGTGGGGGAGGGATTGCTCTGCTACCTGTATTGAATCTGTGTTTTTTTAAAAAAAAGAACCAAAACATAGTTTTTAAAAAACCAAAAACATTCTGCAGCTAACAGTCACAGGCTGAATTTATTCTCTTTGGCATATAATGAAATAGTTTGTCTTTTGCACTATGAGTTAATTTTACAACTTTCAGAACAGCTTGATTTTTTTTCCAGGATGATGGCATTGGAGATAGCTCACTTTGTTGGGAAAGCTCAACAGTATCCTGCTTTCATGTAGTTATACAAGGAAGAGATAATTTCAAGGGATAAAAATGAGCAATTGTAGTTGCTGTTGGAATGTAGTTAATGAGGATAGAGTGAATGAGATGAGTAGTGTTGGGAAAAACTTTTTACCTTTCTTCCAGATACCATGCTCGTAATTCTTCGGATGAAAAATTATCAGAAAAACCTACGAAGGTATATGTTTGCTCTCCTCTTTCCTTTTGGTATCACACCTCCATTTTAAAGATAAACTTTCATCTCAAGTACGACTCTTAATGCGATTTATCTACCTTCCATATGTTTATGGTTCAATGCAAGAAACTGAATGTGTGTATGGGGGGAAGGGGCTCGGTCCAAATCTCTTTAAAGAAAAAGGACAGCTGCTGGCATCGGTGGGTTTCAGATGCAGCTTTATGTATGGGAGGAGTATCTGCCTTTTATTAGTATGTTTGCTTAGGTTTTGTGTTCTTGGCATAAATAATTGTTACAGCACACAAAATAATGAACAACTGAGAAATGTTTTCATGTGTAGAAGACGACGGTATGTAGGATTATGTAGCACAGCACTGGGCGAAGGATTTCTGAAGACAGTAGTTTAAATAATACGTATTTAGGCAAGTTACGGATAATGCAGAATCCTCTCAAACCAAAACTCACTGCAGTCCTTCTGAAGCTTATGCCGTATTTTAGGGTGGCTTTGAAGCCAGTTTCACCAACTGTCCATGGTCATGTCCGTGCTGTACTAGATGCCAGATGTAGAGCTATCTGCTGGGGTGGGGCTCTGAGGTGGGCTGTGAGCCTGGTGTTTGTCCTGTACGTTAGAGCAGGCTGGTACGTATGCCTTTGCTTGAGATGGTTCCAGGGTGCTCTGCCTGCCTTGCCTTCTCCACGTACTCTTCTCTCTGCCCTGGAATTTACGGCATGGGGCCCTGCCTGGGGAGGAGCCGAGTGGCCAGTGCAGGAGCAGATGCGTTGCAGCCTTACTGCAGCCTTACTGTGCTCGGTCTGCCTTTGGGGGCAAAGTGGATGTCAGGAGCCGGGTTTCGGGAGGGTCGGCTCAGAAATACCATCACTGGACGTGAGGAGCCTTTCCACTGATTCACTGGGGTTTGGAGCAGACCTAAAATGATGTTAAAAAGCCTGCGTTAATGCTACTCTTGAAATACTACTTCATCATAAAATAAATAGCATAGTTGTACCAAACCTGTAAAAGTAACGATGAAATAACAAACCTTCAAATCTGTAGAGATCAGTAATTATGCTTATTGCCTGTCAACCCTTTTCGAAGCTTAAGCAAATTCAAAATCAGAGCCTGTCTTGTGACACTTTCTGTTTCTTGGTAGGTGTCTGGGGTCATAAGTTCGATTCCAATCTTTCACATTCTTACCTACAATGTCTCTTGGCCCCAACCCATATGTACCCATGAAACGAAATAGAAATCAGACTAGTTTCACTCTAGGGAAAAATTCAGGTGTCTGATATTTGATGTGATTGTTTCATTCATTAGTAGACTTCTTTGACAGGCAGACAACAAAAAAAATTTGGGCTCAAACGTGCGTGATTTTGCTGTAATCCTGTGGTTTAACTAAGTAGCCTTGTATTGCCAAAAAAAAAAAAATGCTTATGAGTAGAAGGGACCGCTCATGATCTTTTCCTTTAGGGTTGATGCGATTATGTTGGTCATTTCTTGTTGGTCAGCATTTCATGCTTATTGCGTGCGCTTCTGACGCTGAACTTCCATGAAGCCATACTAGCAGAGTAGCATGATACGAGATCTTCAGGTGTAAATCAGCCCTGTAAATGAGGCATGCCTTTGAATGTTGTTTGCTGTGACATTACCCTTTTTATTTAAACTGGTCAATACGGTTACTTCTCCAGCAGAAACGTCAACTCTGGCACAGAAAGCTGAAGACTGAGGCAGAAGCCTTTGCTCATTACCGCCAGACACACACAGCAAATGAACGCCGGCGTCGTAATGAAATGAGAGATCTCTTTGAGAAGCTGAAGAGAACTCTGGGGTTGCACAACCTTCCCAAGGTCTCCAAATGCTACATTCTCAAGCAAGTAAGTATTTTGACGCTTAAGTGAGGATGAGAATCGTTAACTCTGGTCAGAGTAATTAAGCTAGTATGGACTCCTTGAGCTGAGTCCGAGTGATACTGTGAACAGTGAACTTCTGTCACCTTTACAGGACTCGCCAGAAGAAAACGCTATCTGAAAGCGTTTGTATTCCTAAAAACTTAATGATACAGATGCCTTATTTTGGATTAACCCTCTCCTTGTTGTGTTCTTTATGAGTTTAACCATGGAAGGTTATGTCTTAATTCCTTGGCAGCGTAGTGTGTACATCAGGCAATTTTGAAATTCATTGAGGACTTCACTTTTTTTGATGCAGAAGATAGCATTCGATTATTATACTGACACTGAAGTCTTAGTTGTGAAGATGTAAATGACAGAAAACAAAATGTAAGTTGTAGGTACATAATTAGGTTTATCAGCTGTACCTTGAAATTGTGGGATAAAAGTTAGGGTTTTTTCTTTAAAAAGGATGAACAAGTTTATCGCTTTTCAGCTTGCATTTAGGTAAAGCTGGCATTACATGGTACTTAATGAGTCCTGGTTTCTCAAGGTGATGAAAATGTCTAAATTCTGTCAAGGTTTCTGGGAAGGAAAATTATTTTATTATTTTGGGTATCATTGGTTTATAAATCAGTTCCCTGACACTTTTCTAGGCCTATGAAGAAATCCAAGGATTGACTGATCAGGCAGATAAATTTATTGGACAGAAGAACTTACTGACACGCAAACAAGATGTTTTGATTCGAAAAGTATCCACGCTTTCAGGTGAGACTCTTTTTGGGTGCAGACTAGCTGGAATAATGAAAGAAAGGGCTTTTAAGAGTCAGGGTGTGTGGAGTAATCCTCTGTGGATCCAGGTGAGTCATTAGTTCACGTAAATCATAGACTGGATGCCAAACAGACCTGCTAAGCTCTGACTCACCGATACACTTATGCTGATGAGAGCTGCTTGTGTCTTCCTTTGTGCCTGAAGGAAGGGCAGCATGACCTGTGCTGCGAGCGCGGGCTTGGGTTCCTGCGCGCTGCCTGTGCTCTGGGGGGAAGGCGCCCCGTTCTCTCATCGGTCACGTCCTGAAACCGCGCTGCTCGGTGCTTGGCGAGTGTACACCGCTGGTTCTGAGCAGTGCCGAGACCTCTGCCTGCCTTTGTCAGCTTTGCAAGTAACTGTTCTGCTGCTTCTCTGAGAACGGGTGCTGTAGCGGTGTCTGTAAGGCAGCAGCCCTGGCTGTAGAAGGAGAGTGCAGCGTGCTTGGAGCTGCAGCTCACCTGGGCATCTCCAGACAAAGCCGCGTTCATTGTGTTTGTTGTGTCTTCCTGTTGGTTTGGAGGTGCCGGAAAGCTGTGACTTGTGTTCAGCCAGTGCCAAAATGTGTGTGAGCAAACAAAACATTTGACTATTCCTGTAATCTTCTTACTGTCTGGGGATAGAAACAGGAGGCTACCTGTAAAGTAGAAATAAATGCAAGATACTTACATCGTGTGCATTTATGTGAATCAGCTCGTGTGTATTTTAGGTACTTGTTAAAAAAAAAATCTAAAAAAAAAATAATCAAGAAGTGTTTTTAATAATCCTTACTCTTAATCCAGAAGTGTGTGATAGGCCTCTTGGGCAGGGAGTGAAAGCAGGCGACTTCACAAATTTTTCTGATCTTTCGAATTCATAGTGAAGTACCTCAAAACTAATGAGGAAAAAAATTCCATTCAGGAGAGCTAGTTAATTACAGACTTAATTAAAGATAGACCATGATGTTAGAACATAAATACTAAGCAGGAAACAAGCCAGTATAGTTATTTCAACTTCAATCGTACTAAATTGTGTGCATCTGCAGAAAACGTTTATAAAATACTCGTTTGCTCAAGGTTACAATTTTCACGTCAATGCTAAACTGTACGTGAGTTTACCTCTAAATGCCGTTTGAGTAACAGGGCCCATCAATCCCAAGAAATTTCGTACCAGGTGAGGGTAGCATTTTGTCTGGCAGTTACACTTGTATCATTAGGAGAGCCCCGAGGGGTTTTTCACAGCTGTGGATACTTTCAAACAGTACTTGTTCAGCGAGGGCTAGTGCTTGTCCAAGCTGGTTTCTGCTCATCAAAGTTGAAGATAAATTTTAACATGTATGGATGTTTCTGAAGGAAAAAAAAACCCCACCTTGTAATAAATAGCTACTGACTTCCTTTTGTTGTTAAGCAAGCTGTTTACTTGGTGGGGGTGGGGTTATCTCTTGTATAGTAGTTGAATGTTGTCAGCGTAATAGATTTTTAGTTCTGCCTTAAGCTCTTCAGTTCCAGAAGGAGAGTTTGAAGATATGGGGTTTTTTACATTTATTAATTTTTACATAGGGAAGACAGAAGAGGTTGTCCTGAAGAAGCTAGAATACATTTATGCCAAACAAAAAGCAGTAGAAGCACAAAAAAAGAAGAAACAAGCTGAGCCGGAGGAATCTGTTGTAACCTCAACTGCTAGCGCACAGCAAGAAGGATCTTCTGCTCCCTCCAGAGAGCTGGCCCAAATGACTATGACAAATAGGAGAGGCAAGCCACTGATACTCGCCAGGAAAGGAGCCCATGCCACAGGTGGGCTAAAAGCAATGCACGTCTCGCGTAAAGGGGAGACAGACGATGAAGCAGCACCCCGTGGGAGAGCAAAATGCTCTGGCCTGCTTGTGCAGGCAGCTTCGTTCTTGAAGCAGAATTGAGGACTGGACCGGGAAGTGCCCATCCAGTAGGTGTGGGAACAATTTGTTCTCGGGAAGGGGGAGACCAGCACTGCTGAGACCTTCAAACGAACGGGACTTTTGAGTCCCAGAACGATGGGAAGAAAATTCCCGTGAAGTTGTCCTTTTGGTCTCATGCAGTTTCGCTGCAGTAATTTCTGAGAGCCACAGGTGGTTCTTTGCTGACTCAAAACCTGAAGCCCAACCCCCAGAATACTGGAGCTGCTAGATTCTGTTTTTAAAACATCGCTCCCCAAACAATCTTAGCTGTCAGAGTGCTGAAAGACTGGCTTTTAAATTAAATGCCAGAATTTTCAGACACTTGAGAAGTTTTCTGGAGCCAAGAACTTGTGCAGAAGTATTTTGGCATTTATGGAGACTTTCATACCATAAATGTAGGAAGGAACAAAAAGCATGGCAGAAATCTAGACTTTCACGGTAGTACTGCTGTAATACTCTTAAGGATCTGGTGATGCTTCTTATTTTGGTGATAATAAATAACTTCGCTTGAAGTGGTCTTGGGCTTTTATAAACAACCGGTTATTCGGGTTTCCCAAGCCTCACTTTTGTCCAGTCCTGGGGAAGTCTGGCATCAGAATGTGGATGTGGCGTGGGAGCTTCCTTTCTTTGGACTGAACAATTAATACCCTTATGTAACTTCAGCAGGACTGCTCTGATGGTTGATCAGGGTGATGCTCTGGAGAGCTAGGGTTGTTACACTGCACAAAGAGACGGTACAGGCTGGCTCTAGCTGTGTAGGTGAGGTTCCTGGAGCCTGCACGGCTTCCGTAGCAGCTTTCTATTCTAGGGCTTGTAAACCTTCTAGCTGGAGTGCCTTCCACAGCTGTACTTACCCCTGGGTCGCAGGACGCTGTTTGCCGTCAGGGGTGCTGTGCCAGAATAAACTACTGATGTACGTATTTCTTTTTTGCAGAGGACACCCCATCCTCTCTCACGCTGACTGCTGCAAGCCTGGTGATGACGCCGCAGGGCCAGGTGCTCACCCTGAAGAGCCCGCTGGTCCCGGGGCAGGTAGCAGCTGTGCCTTCCACGCTGCTGCAAGCCGAGTTAAAGCCTCGCACCGTCAGTACTGCCATGACAGCACAACCAGGTATGATCACGCGAGAACATGTTAATGGAAGCCAGTACAATGCTTTTCATAGATGTGCATGGCAGTTTACAGAGTAACATGTTATTTAATCTTTGATGTAGTTTTGGGGGGTTTTTTTTACAACTTAACTGGCTGAGGTAGAACCTGGCTGTGGTAAGAGAGCTGTGATATTATTAACTCTGAACTGTCATTTATCAACAGGTAAGTCAAGTCTATTAAATTTTCACTAATCCCAAATTAGGGAAACATAGGGAAGATTTCTTAATCACCTAACCAATCTATATTTCTCTTTTTTTACCACTTCCAGACGCTATTGCAGTGTAAAGAATTGCCTAGGCAAGGCTCTTATTTTCCAGGCTTAACTGAGTATCTGAAAGGCTCTTGTTTCCACCTCACCCCCCCTTCCCCTTTTCTTGGATAAGGTATTGCTTCTGTGATGATTCAGCTCCCAGGATCAACAGTTCCTGTCCAAGTAAAAGGAATCCTTACTAACTCTACCATTCCCATTACACTGTCAACTGTTGCTGGAAACCCAGTGCCCTCAACAGTAGTGTCAGCCACAGAGCCCCATTCAGGTAGGCTCTCTGATTTTATGGATCTTTCTGCTTGCATGCAGGGAACGTTATCCTTGCAAAAATGAAGGTAAACTGTTTTCTCACTAGGCAGCGATGATAGGTATTATTGTCTGGGTAGCCAAAGCAAATGCTCTGAACAGTTTAGAGGGGCCCCTAGGGGATTACAGATGAGTAATTTAACTTTTTAACTTCCCTTCACTTCACTGAGCCTCTTTGCCCTTAGCAAAATCAGAGCGAGCGGGGACTGGGACGTGTCTGCGGCGTGATGTGTCCTGCTGGGGAAGCCGCGGTTCGCAGCGGTGCTGGGCTGTTGAAAATTGTTGCCGGTTAGGGCCAGGCTCCCCCTGCGGCACGGCCCCTCGCCAGCTCTGCTGCCCTCGGAGGAGATGTCCTCTCACACCGAGCACCTACCTTGCTGGCTCTGGGCGCAGGGTGGTTCCTGGCAGTCGGGTGCTGCTTGCTGTCAGCTGCCTTCAAAGCAAGCCACTTGCTTTCTGCTTCGTTGTAGTCATTTGGTCATCACGGAAAAGGAAATTTCGCTGCGGGTTTGGGGCTGGGCAAAATCCGTGTGCTGCAAATAGGAAACTGTGTGGAGGCAAAAAGTAATGGCGTAGTCTCTGAAGTGCCTCTGTAGGATTGCGCACAAAACCGGTATCGCAAAATGTGAGCGTAAAAGTAAAGCGTAAAAAACCAAACAGTAAGGGAGAAAATAGTGTTTGTCTGACTTCCTTGTGTGTCCCCAGCTGCATTGTAGGCGTTACAGTTAGCGGCATTTGTGCCTGCCTGCTGGAGGGGGGACGGGGCGGGTGGCTCTGGGGTGGCGGCTGTGGAGCTTGCTCTTGTTCTGCAAGTTGAACGTTAAGCTGTTAGTGTTTTAAGGCTTCACTTGACCAAAACTGTGTAAGCAGTTTAAATTGTGAATAGCAGCTTATGTGAGGAAGACCTGAAAGTGTGAGCAAATAATATTTAATTAGGAATTACCTTGCAGTTAACGTGGATCCTGACAGACGCTGCTTTGTTTGGTTTTGCAGAAAGCGAAGATTCCTTCATGATGCCCAAGATTGTTAACGTAACATCGCTGGCTGGTGAGGGAAGCATGAGTCTAAACCTGAACAGAAGCAAAAATTCTAATGTAACAACAGCTGCAGGTACTCAGGCTTGCGAGAAATCCTTGGCTGTAACACCCCTTGAAAGTAGAAAGAGCGGTAGTGTCCTTTCAGAAGAAAAAGCCAAACCATGTGCTGGAGACAGCGGCGGAGATGGAAGAAATACCACAGGCCCCACAAAAGTTTTATTTGAAAATAAAGATGCCTTTCCACAGCTCCGGAACGTGTCATCCACAAAGGAACCTCCAGAGTCCTTTGGCAAAAAGCTCTGCATCGGTGACTTTGTAGGAAGCCAAGCCAGGAAGAAGGACGGTGACTCCGCAGGGGAAAGATTAAAATCTAAAGAACTGCCGTTCCGCAAGCTGCAGATCAAGGATTCCCGGATAGAAGTGGAACTGAGGAAAGTAGCATCCGCAATGGAGGAAGCAGAACTGGATCCAAGTGAGTTACTGAGCAGCATCGAGGAGAGCGATGACACCGATGAAACCCTCACGTCACTGCTCAATGAGATTGCCTTCCTCAACCAGCAGCTGAACGACGATGCTTCAGCCATGTCGGAACTGCCCAGCACCCTCAACTCGGAATTCTCTCATGAGGATGCAGAGGCTCGTCGGGGGGCAGCCAGTGATCTCGGTGCTGCAGATGGGTCTGCCTTCCAATTTGGCCATCTGGGAGGCAGTTTTAAGGACCTTTCTGAAGTTTCGGAGGGTGGTGGCTCTATAAGTCCCCTCTTGCTGCACCTGGCAGATGATGACCTTACTGACGGGGACAAGAACTCTGGGGAGCCTTCATCTGAAGCAGACGTTTTAAAGATAGTAATAGGTACCGAAATGAAGGATCCGCTTCCCAGCCTGTCCATAACCAGTGGCGGGAATGGCAAAACCGTCACGACCTTGGCAGAGGCCAGTAACGTGACTCCACCGGTTTTGCAGATGAAGACTAACCCAGAAGCCGGTAGTGCTGACGCGTTGTGGAGGCCCATGCCCAAGCTGGCGCCGCTTGGATTGAAAGTGGCAACTCTGCCAGTGGACTCGGAAGGGCAGAGTAATAAAGTGATGCCCTTGTTGGCGCCTGTAGTTGCAAAATTGGCACCCAGTGGGGCAAAAACTTCGTTATCCACAACTGTTCAAGACGGACAGGATAACAAAGTGATGCCCATGTTAGCACCTGTGGTTACGAAACTGAATACTGCTGGGACCTTGCCTTCAAATTCAGCAAGCAAATAAAGGCATCTATTTTTTATCAGAGACTGGAATGGAGATGTGGAGCGGTGTTGGAGTTCGGCAGCCTCCCTTGTCTGCAGCGCTCGTTTTCTGTATGGCATCGGCACTCTGTTCATCTGAGGGCAGGCCCCAGCTTGAGAAATTAGTGCTGTGAAACTTTATGCATTTTTACCTCACGGTTGTATTCTGGGTGTTCTCATTCCCCTTCACAAAACAAAGATGGTCCTTAACCATTGCTGGGCACTGGTATCCTTCCAAAATTGGGTCCTTCACACAAATAGTTTGTCAAAGGACTGAGAAATCTGGGCTGTTGAAAGAGACACACACACACATCCCCGCAGGGAGGCAGCTGTCTTGTTTGGGGGGGAAAATCTGAATTACTTGTTTTTGTACCAGGCAAATTATCTATGCAGAAATGGGATTGTTCACATTCGCTGGTTTTAGTGTTTGCAGAACATGATGAATGTGCAGAAATGAGACTGCGGTTACGCTCAAACTTGTTACCTAGAGCAGCGGGAGGGAAACCTGAGACTGTGCAGAGGGCTGCAGTGGAAAGGTTTTGTTCTTTGGTGCTAGATAGTTCTCTGGCAGAGACTCTCTTTAGGAGCTTATGCACAGAAGATTTTAATAAACATCTATAACTCACTACATGGGAATCCCGTTTCCCAGTGTAATTAGAAGTAGGGCAGTATGTTAACTTTAATAAAACTACTAAAAAGAACCCTCACTGTCACCTCCTGCCCCTATACGAATACTCCCTCCTTTGATGCATAGGAAGGAAAAATCACAAGGAGCAGAAGCAGATTTGGGCACCCTGTTGCTATGTCTTTAAATACATTGCTGAAATAGCTTGAGTGTTTTCCCAGTTCTTGTTTTCTTTCCTCCTGTCGTTCTCCGAGATGTATTCGGTGGCTAGGAATGTTCATAGGAAGAAGCGTTGCTTTGTAAAAGTACAGAACACTTTCAGCTTTCAGGACTGTTGTAGCCTAGTGTGAATGAGCGAGGTGTATATGTGAATGTACATATGAAAATATGTGAATATCTTTCCAAACCTTCCATTTCTTTATAAATTCAGGAAAGGTACTCAGAGGTTTCTCACTGCATTTGCACAAGTTGTGTATAGCAAAAAAAGTCAACAAAAATGCTCATTACCAGGGAAATAGGGCAGTATTGAATCACAAGATGTATTTTTTATTCTTCTCTGCCACTGCTTACTCAATAACCTGTAGATACTCTTCACCGTTCAGCTGTTGGATGTGAAGGGCCTGCAGACTGTAAAGATATTTATATTTTTGTACACAACTTTTGTTTTCATAGTTTTCTTGAGAAATTAAATTTTCAGCCTAGGAGAGATGATTTGTTAATGAGTGTATACACAATCTTTTTCCTATCGAGTTTGTAAATATGATTTATGGTGCGCTTGAGGGGCTTCTTAACTGCTCCGAAAAGGTAAAACACGTCGCCATGAAAATGACATAGAATTTGGTGGGTGGTGCATTTCGATTTATGTTAGGAATGTAATCCCCTGTCTTACTGTTCCAGCAACGGCAGCTGGGTGCCCACCCCCCAGATCCCTCATCTCTGGCAGTAACGCAGGAATTTGCTCTCTCCAGCGCGGAGGCTGCGCGGGTGTTGCGAGGGGTGTTCTGCCACGCGGGGGGAGCAGCGTTTGTGCGCAGCACGGCTGCGCGGCCTGTTCAGTGAGCCGCGTGTTCTGGGTCTGTCTGGGTGGGATCCGTCAGGGGATACACACACCTGGGGTGTTTCCTCGTCTGTTTTATGATACCGTGCTGCAGAGGGGAGAAGCCCTTCAAGCTGGGTTTGCGTACAGTTACTCCAGAGCCCACATCCAAAAGGTTCCTCACCTGGCCATTCTGAATGGCGTGTTTTAAAGCAGTCGTGTTCATTGCCTTTTGCGTATTTACTGGTTTAATATTTGATGCAAGTCCTCCATTCGTGATTTGGAAAAGGGGAGTACAGGTCACCATGAGTGTCCTGCAGGGTCGTATGGTTGTCAGTGAATGCCTTTAGAAAAAGGAATTCACAACATGAATCAAGTATTTAGACATGCGTGGCTTATTATCAAAGAATTTTAACCTTATCTTAAACCAGTGGAAATCTGGAGTAACTGAACGAGTTTAGTAGCACTGCATCAGATTTAAATTCATTTATCTGGGAAATCTGGTTCTGAGCATTTCTGATAGGCTGAAGTTGCTCATTTTAATACCTACGGCCCCGTGTTCGACCAGTAGATTGTGTTCCTCCTACGTGTGAAACAGCAGCCGGAACGGTGCTGCGATGCTGTTCAGATTCCTAATCCCTGACCTTTCTTTCTGCACCTCATCCTTCTGTGGTTCCAAATGGCTGATTTTAAGTACGGAATTGTGCGCTAATCGTACCCGAGTAGCTTTTTTAAAGAAGCACGTGTGCTTTGCATACTTTGTGGGACAGAGAAAGCGCTGTAACGTGAAAACCATTCGAACATTATCTAAAATAAATGCTGTACTTTTGAGTATTTGCCCATTATCAAGGTAGTGGAAAATGCCTGGATGTGTTTACTGTTTGGCACTGGGCAGTGAAGAATTTGACTGCAGTAGAAACGTACTGTGTAACGCTGGCAGCAAAAACGTTTGGTTCCTGAATGTGATTACTGAATTAACTACGAACAGACACCACATTTGGCCGCAAAAAGCGGTAGTTGGTGCGGTTCTGGGAGGGGTCTGTGATGGGTTCTGCCAGGCAACAAAGCGCGTTTGAAATGGTCCTCGTCTTTGCTCCCCTTGTTCCACCGTCTCATGTCCGCAGCTTGATTTTTTTGCTTTGAGTTTAAACGCTGACTCTTTTTTCGCTCCTCCCTCAAGCTCCCACTGGTGTTGAACATACTTTTCAAAAAATACCTATGCTGTCTTTTGAGGCAATAATGCGAGAGTGTGACGTGTAATGAGAAGACTTTAGAATGAGGAGAAGAAAGGAAACCCCTGCAAGGCGCACGTTTTCACTAGACCAAGAGACCCGGAGATTTTCTTTGTTTTTTACACATCTGTAAATAGACTGGAATGTTTTTAAGAATATAATGAAATGTCAGATTTAGCTTTTTTCCTTTTATATATTAAAATATATCTTTCCCTCTTTTCTGCTTTTGAAAAATTGATATTTTTGTAGAAATCTTAACAGTACAGGACTCAAATAACTATATGTGAGGGACAAAGTGTAAAACTAAAATAAACCAACTGAGGTCGACTAGAAACTGGCTTTGCAAGTTTATTACAGGGAGGGAGAGGGCGCAGAAATGGCGCGGTGGTGTGCTGCCGGTGACACGTGGCATTGGACCTGAGCGAGTGACACACGCCTGTGCTCTGAGGCAGAAGTCTTGGCAAGGCAGGCATCTGGGGGTTGGTTCGAGGCATCGGGACCGCAGGGAGGAGATTTCTCTTGTCAGTCCTGAGCCGGACGCAGGAAACGTTACCTGCTGTAAGAAGGGGTTGTGGCTGCGAAACGCAGAACAGGTACCAAAGGGGCTTTGTTTTCACCAAAGCGCATCCTGAGCACGCAGCCAGGGCGGTTAACATCCCGTCGTGGCCTAACAAGAAAAAAACCGATGGCTGAAGGCTAAGCCCACATAAAATCGGCCCGCATAAAATCGCTCTCCACCCTCCCTGCCCCAACCCCAACTTAGGTTAATCCTTTGTATCGTTCCCTTCCGCGGGGCTGTACGCACAGCTGCTAGGGGAGCAGGTCTGAGGATCTGTTGCCCAGTGAAGTGTCAGAGGAGATGCTTTTTTTAGAAGAAACAGATAAAATGCCTGTAACAACTCGCCTACCTATTGCTTCTGTACCCATTAAATGGAAGATAACACACTTGCTATGTGGTTTTTCATTTGTTTGGGGTTTTCTTATGTTGTCTACAGATGAGCCAAGGTCGACTTGCAGAGCTGGGAAAAGAAAATACAATGAGAAAGTTACACACGAGGGTAAGTGATGGGCTGGAAAGGAGGTGTTGCAGAATTATCTGTTTTATTTTAAGAGGAAGATCATCTCACAGGAAAGAACGAGTGAAAACGGGAAACGGGCAATGCAGTCAGGTAATGTATTTCTGAAAACTGCTGATTAAACCCTTCAGCAAGGCCTCATCCCGTGACCCCTCATTTTAAGGGGTAAAGTTCCTTTCTGGAATAGAGAGGAACATAAGTGTAAGGTACGTCCAGTCAGGCTTGCAATGGAAAGGACTTGCCAGCGGGGTCCCGTGATGACCTGTGCTGGGGGTGTGCGTTTTCCAGCACATCCATTGTGCTCTTGGAAACACAGGTGACGGTACAAACAAGCTCAGTTGACCAGTTGGCGATGAAAAAATTCACAGGGAGTCTTTGTGGCAAGTGATCTTAAGGCCAGATTGGGGTCCATAAATGCAACCCAGGAAGGTGTGCAGAGGACCAGTTTGTCCATAATTAGGATGAATAGAATCTAATTACTGTCATTTGGGATCATATTGACAGTGGAGGAATTGTGGCGCCATCTGATCGCTCAGGCTCGGTGTGTCATCTGTCTTTTTAACTGCTGCTGCGGACGGGGAAGGCGGGCGCTGCGGTCGGCTTGGCTGTTCGTGCAGCGGAGCCCTGCCTCGGCCGCGACCCCGCCGGGGGCTCTCGGAGCCGGGGCCCGTGGCAGGGGCCATGCCCGCGGCGGTGCCCCCCTTGCGTTTTGGAACGGAACGGTGCCCGTGGGAGGTGCGGGGCCTCCGCTTGCCCGGGCGTCCTTTCCTGAGGAAGAGGAAGGCGCAGCCTGTGCTTGGCCACCTGGGCTCGGTGGGCTGCGCCGCCGGGAAGCCCCTCGGCCCCGGGCCTTGTAGCCACCGGGCCTGCAGCGTGCCAGGAGCGGGCCCCGTGCCGGCCAGCCCCCGGGGCCGCCAGTAGCCCGCCTGGGCGCCCCCGGGGCTGGCAGTCAGTAGCCCACCTGGGCACCCAGCAGCCGCTGGCTGCCGGTGGGTGCCGGGGTCGGGGCACAAGCCGGCTGCCCTGCCCCTCCCCCCGCCCCCGGCGGCCGCTCCCCCGTGGCTCCGCTGCCCCCGAGTTACGGCCGCCGGCCCCGGCGCTCCCCCGGTGAAAGGCGGATACCGGGCATCAGACCGGAGGGACTCGGAGCTGGAGGCGATTCCCTCGGAGCTGCTTCGGCTCCTGGGCGCGGGGGTGGCAGCCGCCGGCCCCCTGCGGACGGGGACGGGCAGGGTCCCCAGGCCAAGCGCTCGCGGTGTCGCTGGCACCGGCTGGGGGGCGAGGGACGGGCCTGTCCCCCCGGGTTTGGATTCCCTCCCTCCGGCGGGCGGCAGCGGCCCCGGGCCCCGCCGTTCCCCCGCCCGACACGGCGGGGAGGGCGCTCCGGGCTGCCCCGGGCAGTTCGTCAGCGGCTGAAACGGGGCCGGGACACCGGCCGCCTGGCGGTGATAGCCGCTGTCAGCTGTGCTTAACGCCGTCCACAACGGCCCCGTGAACAGCCTGCCCGGCTCCCGGGCTCTTCCCGGGCCCTTCCCCGCGCCGAGCCCTCGGCACCGAGCACCGGGCGGCTGCGGGCCCGGCTCCCCCGCGGGCACCGGGCTCTGCGCAGCGCCGGCCCGCAGCAGCGGGGCTCCCCAGCCCGCAGCCCGACGGAACGTTCCGCTGCCGAGGTGCTAAAGGGCCTGGAAACGGGGCCTTGGATCCCTGGACTCCAGGGTCCAGTCGTCTGTGATTGCAGAAAAAAATGTTAAATAAGCCCGGTGCTGTCACCAGCTGGCTACAACAGAGGCCAGAGTTAGTTTTTTAAACTGTGCTGTACCCAATCTACATAAAATATGAAACGGGAGGATGAACGTATGACAAAAGCTCACTGGTTTCTGAAAAGGCATGGTGTGTTTTCAGGCCGTGGGGACCAGTTGACCGACGACACCCCGCCCCCATTCCCCTGGACCTTCTGCATCACGACAAGACGATGAAGACTTGCTTGATTTGTAGCTACTTGGTTGTTCTGATTAACAGGTCTATTGGCAGGACAGTAGCAGTTTTTTACAGCTGTTTTTAGGACAGGGCACGTTGTTCCTCCTGAGGACTGAGAATGGTGTTGCAGCAGCGCTTGCAGCCGTAGCCTCTGGCTGAACGCCTGGCCGGGGTCTCCTGCAGCAGCAGGAGGAGGAGGGTGGTTCGGTGCTGGAGGCATTGGGGTACTTTGGCAGAAGCCAGCAGGGAAGCTGCCGCCAGCTCTTGCACCACCCGTCTCGGTGCCTCCGCAGTGCCCTGAGTGCCAGACCCTGTTGTAGGAGCTGCACAAGCTGCTCTTGGCCTGAGGGACATGTACTCTTCTTTCTCCCCTTCTTCCACTAGTCTTTCTGCCTGCTCGGGCCGGCACCTCTGAGTCCCCATCTTCTGCATAAGGGAAAGGGCTCAGCCCCTGCTGCTCCCCGCACCCACCCTGGCCTGCTGTGGTGCACGCAGAGCAGCGCTGCACAGCCCAGGCCTGTGGCTGCACTCGCCTTCTGGCTCAAGGTCAACTGGTACGCCAGTGCTGGGCCTTCTCTTCTGAGGGAGAGACTGGGGCAGCCTCCCAGCACGAGAGGGTACAGCACAGTCCTGCTGGTCCCAGTGAGTGGAGGTCCAGTACCCACTAAGTTGCGAACAGCAGACTGATAGCACCAGCCCAGACGTGTGCCGTGTCTCTCCAGCTGTATCCTGGTTCCCTCTGAGTGCTGCCTATCGTGCTTTACCCTGCAACCAGCACCCGCACACCTCTCCCCCCGCGGGTGGTATCTGTGCAGCCAGGGCTCGGCCGGGCAGCAGCGTCGCAGTGAGCCTGCTGCTTCCCACTGGCTCACCCTGCCCTCTGCGCGATGAGGGATTGCCAGTTGTGCTCTCCTAGTCACGCATCTTCCAGCCTGAGGTGTCCTAAAGCAACGATAAAAGTTTTGAGGGGATCTGCAATTCCTTGCCGAGTTGCTTTTCTCCTGAAGGAAGAACCCAGCGGTGAGCAGATGTCCGGTTTCTGTCTGTACCGGGCGAAGCCCAGAGCCGTTTGGGTAAGCAGCAGCTACAGACACCCCTTCGCGCGGGAGCTGCTTGTGGCTTTGCAGAGATGAAGCTGCGCCGTCCGCAGCCCTCAGCCCTCCCCGTGCTGGAGCACAGCTCTCGGCCAGGCAGCCTCGTCCGTGCCTAAGCCTGAGTCACTGGCAGCGCTGGTCTCTGAGAATGTGTTGGCTCATGCTGCGCCTGATGTCTGAGACGTGCTGGACCAGGACTTTACTATAAAACGTTATGCAGCTGGAGTAAAACACGATTCGATAAACTATGAGTGTCCCTGTGGGGCCTGGGTGGAGCCACGTTCCGTATGCTCGGCTGTGTAAAGGCAGCAGCGCCTGGACAAGGTCCCTCCGGCGCGGGCAGCCGTGGGAAGCCCCCACAGAATGTGCCCCCCAGATGTGGGGTGAGGGGCAGCTGCCTGCTTGGCTGGGGCTTTGCTGGGTCCGGGGCACGGGGGAGGCGGCGGTGGGGCCCGCTGACGGCCCCTCGCCCTTCCCTGAGGGCCTGGGACAGGTTATGGGGCTGGACAAATTTGGATGGGCCAAGCTTCAGCCAAGTTCAAGCATACGTGAATGTTTCCGTGTACGAGGTGGATAACAGCAGGGGGACTTTTCCTGCTTTTGATGCTTTTTTTAAAATGATTTAGATCTGATGTGATTGCGCTACAGCTTGCGTTGAGGTGACTGGCTGCAAAAGCATGACGGAAAAAGGAGGCGCCTGCAAATCTTTTGCAACAGGAATGATTAACTCCTGCTCCTCGACCACTGCTCTCACTTAAAGGTTACGGTGACTCTGGTTTTAAAAAATGCCTCAAGCAGCCTTTTCAGCTCATGGCCGCCTTTTAAAGCTTTAAGCTTGCTTCCTCAGCTTTTGAATATCCGTGGCAACAAAAAAAGAAAAAAAGACACATCTTCCTGCAGAATCTCACCCCACAAATGTTTTGTGACTCTGACATATGGGGCAATCAACTTGAACCATGAGGCTTAGTCTCCAGGAAGAAATTTTAATAAATGGCTCCCACCAGGCGAGTTGAACTGATGGCAGCCACAGTGGGAATTGTTTACTACCGTGCTCCAGCATAGACAAGGCCTCATTGTCTGGCTTTGATGGAGGAAAATGTCCAGTTTCACAAACTTTGCTGAGCAAGGGAGAAAATAATTATATTGCAGATCAGTTTACAAGGGGCACATTCATGTTTGAAAGAAAACTTGATTTTCATAGGGAGAGGAAGAGAGACACAACTGCCAAAGGGAAAAGCCAGAGGCTTTGGTGACCTACGAAAATCGCCTCAAGTCAGAAGTTATTCCTGGCTGAAGGTGGGTCCCAGGGGGCCAGTTCCTTGGCTCCAGCTGGGAGGCAGGCTGTGCAAGTGGAAAGCGTGCAGGAAATCAAGCGCTCCTTTGCCTCCGGAGCTGCTCCATGTGCAGCCGGCACCGGGTGTGAGGCAGGCAGAGCAGACAGCAGAGCTCTTGCCGTGGGAGCCGTGGCTGCAGCTGCGTGGTGCTCGTGCCCCCGGGCTCCCCAGCAGGCATTTGGCAGGGCAGAAGCTGTGGTGGCGGTGGCAGGCTCACACATCCCATCCCCTGCCCGTAGGCACTTAGGAGCAGGTGAGTGCAGCGCTCCCGCCAGTCACGGCCCACTGCAGGTGGTGGGTCCCTGACACTGCTCCCCGGGTGGGTGACACTGTGCCACAGGAGTGCTGCTGCCTAGGAGTTGCCTCTTTTCAACTCTCAATTACCACCATTGCGATTTCATTTACAGTATTTGAGCAAAGCGTTGGAAACGTTTTGCTTCATGTGTTTTTACTTAGGAGGATGACAGGGCAAATGTTGAAGGAGTATGTTTTATGGTGCTGGGTTGGCTGTGATGAGCCACACGCGGCTGGCCCCGGCTGCTGACGGGCTGCCTTCCCCCCCGGCGCTGGGAGAATTAGCTGAAGCCACTCTGGTTGTCTCCCCAAGGGGGAGGATGTAATTATCTTCTTTTTGCAAGATTGCATGTAATTTTCTCCCCTCTATCTTAAAAAAAATAATAATGAAACAGAAGCAGAAATGAACTGTGTAACGAGCTGATAACCTATTAATTCTTTCATCAGATTGAAAATAAAGCTTGAACGAGTCTAGTGCTATAAATCTCGCTAGTTTTTTGTGAACATTTTGCTGAAGGAAATGTGACTCTCCTCTTTGCAGGAAGCTGCAACGCCAGCATAAACCCAGTTTGTTGTCATGGCAATGTCAGTAGTTGCCTTATCTGTATGCCAGGTTTAGGTACTTGTAGGATCATAGGAAAATTCAGGTGGGAACTGACCTCTGGAGATCTGTAGCCTTGTCTCCTGCTCAGGGCAGGGTCAGCCACGAGACCAAACCAGGTTACTCAGGGCTTTCCCCAGCCAGGACTTAAAAAACTCAAGGGATGGAGATGGTGCCACCTCCCTGAGCAACATTTCTAGGCTGTTACTACCAGCCTTTCAGCCTTCCTAATTCCAGTCATTCTGGAGTAATATTTGGGTCTGCTGTGTTTTTCGTATTTATTCATCATGTTCTCTATTTTTCACCACCTTGAGTCTACCCGGAAGATTTTCCCTTCCACTTCAATTTCTTTCCCTGTCTGCGAGGCTATTACACCTCGCTTCAATACTCATGAACATACTAGCTCAGGCCACGCCACTATCTTGCATGCTCTTATCTGCTGGGGTTTTTGATGCCATGTCCATCACCATGACACCTAGAGTTTCTCCTGTGCACTTAAGGTCTGGCTATGGTTTTATATTTCCCTCTCTTTCAGTCAGTCGTCTTGCCAGATGACTAATTCACTGTGTTTTCTTGTATTTGACATTTGTTTTTTGCCCACATTGGCACTGCTTTAGGAAAGCATCCCTAGGCAGAACAGTATTTGCACATTAGCAACAGGAACAAACGCATCCGTACGTACAAGTTAAATATGCGCTCGACTGCTCTTCACATAGACTTGCGCGCACGCAGATGTTGCCATTAATCCCAGTTCTTCCCATTTGTCATCATCTGTGTAAAGTGTACTGGCCTAAAGAAAGGCGAGCACGTGTGTGTTTGTGCGTGCCCTTGTCCTGAAGGGCACCCACTTGCCAAGTCCCTTTTGACGAGATTGTTTCGTGAGTGTTGTGTTTCACTCTTCTCCTGCTTGTATCATATTTAGTATACTGTGTCCTGAGGGCAACTGCTGCCCAAGGTTTGTCCTGTTTAATTGAATTACGGTTGCCATGGGTAGTGGAAAGGTCAGATTTTGTTCTGCATGGTGAATCCCACAACCCAGAGGAAGGGGGAAACATAGCTCTCAAAGTCTGCGTCAATGAGCCAGGGGTCGAGCTGATGGGGATTCTAAAAGGGGCTTATGGTAATTTGCAGCCCTGCTTCCCAAGGAAATGTAGTTGGAGCTGGGTACCAGATTTAGGCTCATTGGGAAACCCCAGCTCCACAGCCAAATGCCACAGCTTGTTTTGTGCCTATCTCCATGCCATCTCTCTGCTTTCTGGCCAGAGACTCCTCTGGGACGGAGCTGTGCTTTGCCTCAGACACCTACCAAAGTCAGAGGGCCTCTCTAGAGGACCAAGCACAAGTGAAGGGACTGACATAAACTGCATAGTTCTAGGTAGGGCTGGGCAGGGTACTGGCAATGGGTCTGGAAAAACACAAATAGATGCCACGCCAGCTTTTCTGGTACTTGGTTTCTGAACAGCATGAAATGTAGTTTGCATTTCAGCCCCTGTGCCCCATTTCAGCATCTCTGAGGTGAGAGGACGGAGCTTGCAGCTCAGGGATGGATGGCACAATGCTAGGCCCTCCCCAGGCTCTGTAACAACCCCTTGGGGCCTCTGTACTGCCCTCTGTACCAACGCAACGTACAGACTCGAACACAGCCCTGCCTGCTGCAGGAGGGGGACGCAGAGGTGGGCACCCCAGTAGGAAGCAGCAGAACACCTCTGCAGGAGGGTCTAGGACACAGCAGGAAGTTTTGGAAAAACTCTCTTGCAAGGTTTCATTTCGACCTTTGCTTTTTGTTTTTAAGGACGTGAAAGGCAAAAAACCAATCAAGTAAAGGGAACATTCATGAGAGGTGACCCTCCAGGCAGGACTTCATGAGAGCAGATGGGGAAACTGAGGCAAAAGGCAGTGCTTGAAACCTGGCCAGCCAAGTGTTGCTCAACAACAAGAAAGAAAGAGAGAGGTAACTTGGATGCTACATTTCATTTGATTTTCCAGCATTCATACATGAGCCCTAACGTGGAGGGCAGGGCTGTGACATGAGAAGAAATTCAGAACATCATCAACACACTAAGTGTGATTGCAGGAGACATAGCAAGCAGCTGCGAAAACCAATATACATCGAAGAGGGTCCCCTGTGGAGAGTCGGCCAAGTCATGACAATCACACCAACATGGCTACATGCCGCGCTCCCTTTATTAAACAAACAGGTCATATTTATAACTTAAACCGACCGCTCACCCGACTTTACACACAGGTGATTGGGTAAGAGTCTCTGGTCACGCGGGCGTCCGCATCGCTGACTGGTGGGCACGCTGCAGGCGCCTGATCAGAGTGTGCCGATGAGAGTGTGTTGATTTCGTGGTTCCCAGGACTTGCTCTGCACCTGGCTTCTTGTTCGTGCATAGCTTGTTTTCTTTCTCACCCTGCTTGTTCCCAAGACAATTTAAAGTTGCTCTGCAGCTTTAACTAACAGGCCTGGGTTGTCCAACCCGGACAATGTTAGCATATGTCCTCGGTCCTTTAAAAATCCCTCTACAATACATAAGTGGATTTCATGGCTTGCAATATAATGCTTTGACATCACTTGTCATCAGAGGGACTTTCATTTTTGCTTGCTCGCTTACAGTTTTGCTGTAGTTCTTTAATTTTGCTAACAGTAGTAATAATAAAAGGCATCTATGTAGGCCAGACAGCTGTACAGCACATTCAAGCTGTAAGATGTGTCATGCCATCATTTTTCTCAGGGTTAAAACCCAAAGCTGGCTGAGTTGTGGCTTACAGTGTCAGCTTGCTGAGGAACACCAAGAGCAAGACTAATTCCAGCCAGGGCACTGCCTGCTTTGGGCTTGCAGAAGATATTTGTGCTGCATTGTTCTCTGTAATTACTGCTCTCTGGAAACATAAGGCATGGGATGAAGGGGAATGAAACAAACAGGCTTATTTGGGTCAATTACAAAAGTACGGGCTAATTGCAAACAAAGTGGTAAAACAGGAGCAGACGGGGCTCGGAGGAAAACAATGTCAACAGTGACCTACATAGTCTCAGGGAGGGGGGTTAGACAGCAGGCGGTGGGGAACGCATAGCTCAGCACGAGAGGGGTTTGCATGCTTCTCTCCTTTCAGGTCCCTGGGCCGGAGCCAGCCTGTGCGCCGAGTGCTGTCTGTGCAGCCTGCACAGAGCTGGCCTAAACACCTAAGAACGTCCAGGGAGACATCAGCCAAGTGATGCAGAGGCATTGCTCCCATGTGGCATTTAGCCCTGCAGGAAGCTGCAAGGCTTCTTCCCTGGGCCTCAGGGCAGACCTGGAAAATAAGACCCCCCCGCTTCCCACGCAGAACAGTCCTGTAGTGAAAGCAGTGTAGTTCGTGCGCTCTTGCTTATGCTGCCAGAGGGAGGACAAGTGAAGGACAATCAGCTGCTTAGACACATGCTGGAAAATACATCTTGTGATCCCTTTCTGTGCCTGTAACAGTAAGGAGCTCTCTCTAACCTCACCTGATCCAGCATAACCTAACCCAACCCAACCCTTCTACAGGAAACAGGCCCTTAGGTGATCTTAAAGCAGTAAGCGAGCAGCTTTCAACCTCTGCTCAGTGAGCCCTTGTGAGTACATTCAAGACGTTCGTGAAAGGTAGCAGCTCTTGAGTACCCTTCGCAAACGCCCTAAAGGCACTGCCAGTGGGCTGAAGTGTGAAGGTATCTGCACCTCCGCTCACTGCAAAATGTTTATGGGCCCAAACTGGGAAAGGTATAAAGTGCCTGCTCCAAGGGAAATCTTTATCATACCTCACAGAGTTCAACGGTAAATTTATCCTTGTGCTTCATATTTCCAGAGAGCGGTAATTAAGGAAAACAATGGAACACAAATAACACCTACAAAAGGGAACGGAGATTTGGCATCCGTTATTTAAGTACCAGCTCAGTCAAATGCTTTCCTGCCATCATTTTCTGCTCTGGATTCCCCTTGCAGGTAAGGACCTCCATATCCAATACCCAATCCGTGTGCCTGCCAGCCCTGGTGCCTGGCCCGTCAATGAGAGACACCCCTCTCCTATCCGCACACTGCTGTTCTTGTCTCTACCCACATCTAGGGTTCCAGGTAACTACTCTTTGAAAAAGACAGTGTTCGAGCAAGACTGCAGTTCCACTGTGGGCTTCTGAGACTGTCAAGCCATTTGGTCCTGTGTGTAAATTGGACCAGACACATTTAGATCTAAGCTTAAAGAAACCTCCAAGCATTAGTCTGGTAACGTGTCACAGCTTACCTGAGCAGCCAAAGCTGTGATGGTGGGGAGTTCACAGGACCCAGACAGCATCCAGGCTGAGTTTTGCCTTCGTACTTGCTGTACGTCCTCTCTTACAGCCTCCACGTGGACAGCAGGAAGATGTTTACATTCAGCAGCTACCACATGGTATTCTGATCCCCGCCACTGAAAAATGAACACCACAGACAGGTCCTGCTTCTGGCAAAAATTTAGTAGAGCTGTAACATATCTTACCTCCCTCCCAAACTGGCTAACGCACAATGTGTGGGACAGGCCACAGCTAGCGGGGATAACTGTTCACACCTACTGCTGCACTAGCTGAGAAGCTGGAACAGAAGTAGCTGCAGCTGGGGCTGCAGCGTGGCCCTCGGGGAGCTGCAGGCACCTGCAGTGCCCTGGCAGGCTTGTCCCCACCACAAAGCATCCAAGCACTGATGTGGCTCTCTTGAGGACCATTCACAGCACGTGCTGCCAGAGGTGGCTGCGAGAAGTCCTGCAACCATTCCTCCAGGCTTAAATCAGCTGGCCCAGATTTTTGTTTGAACAGTCACATCTGCCAGCTGACAGCAAGCTTGGAAGCACACCTTGCTGCACACCGGATGCGCACGTGCCTCAGGCACCAGGTGAGTCATGGCCATGGTTTGACAGCTGAACGGACACATGTGTGCACTTCGCTAATTACGTTAAAAGTAGTTTTAAATGAGGGCAAGGATCTCGTTGATCCCTTGAAATACAAGACTGAGACATAACTGGGCTAGTTTACCTGTATATAATAGCAGAGCCAAAATTTAAACGGATTTGTCATTTTTTCCTTCAGTTAGAAGCACATTCTTCTAATTCAGAAAAAAAAAATAGTTTAGCTGTGCTTAGGCCTTCTGAGTACATCTGTGCACGGTTTGTCTTATTGCAGAAATTACCTATCCTTGGTGGATACGAGCCTTTTCTAAGCAGCATCCTCCTATCTTCAATTGGGCTTTCTACACTACATATTTTTCTCATATTCCCCATGCTTTCCCTTAATCAGCACAATTTCCTGGCAGCCAGCTGAACGGCATTCATGCATGTGTGTTTTTCTGTTTTTTAAAGCTCAGCTGCGATCTATTCTCAGGCATATTCTCCCTGGATGCATTATGACCCATAGATGTCCATGTGACTTTTCCATGGGAACACATGCAGAAAAGACCCTGTGTAATTGCTGGAGGGAATCTAAACATTTCAAGTCAGGTACCAGAAGCCTGATGCAAAGACCCAGGCTACAGTTGGAAACAATTTCCAGAAACTTGTTCTGCTTATCCCTTGTAGCTGTGGCAATAAAGGAGAGAGAGAGAGAAGGGACAAAGCTCACTGTGGGAAAACAAGTCAACAAAACCAACTGATTCTGGGCTTGATCACTTGACATGCTGTACATAGAGCTTTGGCCTGCAAAAGAATCCTTGGTGCCTTTTGCCTGGGAGAACTCACATCTAATTGAGAGGTTAATAATGAAATTATTATTAAGCTTGCAGTTGTTTTCATAGTTGGAGAAAAAATAAATATAAAATGTCCTCTATATATTGCATGCTAGCTGCTTTTGCCCTCTACCCATCTAGTTTATCATGTAGTTATTTTTATTGTGGACTAGACCAAAGCTATTTATCTTTCCTCCTCCACCCTCTCTCCCTGTCTGAGTGCCTGCTGTTCACCGTTCTAACAAGTCAACAGGTGGGAAAAGGCATTAGGACTCTGCTGAATCAACACCCTGTGAGGCTAAAATGATAACCATTAGCCTGACTGGAAAGCAGCACCATGATCCTTTCAAGGTTCTTACAGAAGACCGAATGCTCTTCTTCCACAGAGTGTCAAAGTTTGTGGGGAAAATGTGTTCTCTGCTCTTGGTCTGAAAGCTGATGAGGAAAATGGCAGTGAGGGGGTGGAGCAAAATGCCTCCCCGCTATTTTTGCAGACACACATCAGCAAGTTCAGCCCATGCTCTAAGCTGTCTGGTAGCAATGAATGTGCAGGAGTGTGACGCTGATCCCTGACTAACTCACCTGGTCTCTGAGCTGGCCTCAATTGCTCAGGCTGGCTGCCACAACTTGCAGTTTGGAGCTCCCTCTAGTACCAGGAGAGCGGGTCAGCTCCGGCATGTCGGTGTCTGAAAAAATGAAAACCTTTCTCAGATCGGTTTCTCTAAGAAATCAACAAAAAGATGGCAAAAAACAAGCGGATCAAGCAACTGTCCTGGTCATGGCTGCAGTGTGGTATCAACACGTTGGGGGGTTCCAGAAGCACGGAGCACCTTGCTGGCCCATCACACAGCGCCTGGGCAGCACTGGGGGGATGGGACCACTGCCCGCATGCAGCCAGTGCAGCACAGCTGGCTGGAGAGTCACCTCCCGCTCCCCGCCTGGCCGCAGGTGGTGAGAGGGGCTTTGTGTCTAAGAACAAGTCAAGGAAAGGATTTAATAGCACACTGAGAGGGCTTGTGTAGCACTTCTGCTCCGTTGCTTTGTGTCTTCTTTTACATGATAACTTTTTTATCATGATATTTTTGAGTAGGAAAATAATTTTGTTTAAAATCACTTCTAAGATGTTCCTTTTGCTTGGAGCCCTACAGGAGAATTACAGGATTATTTGCAAGATGCTATTTCTTAGAAAAGCACAGAGGATTTCTGCAGTAGAGAAAAACATTTTCAGATACTTGGTTACCTAATGCTTAAAAATACAGCGCTTAATGCACTGAGGCATCTGTTCTCATTACTTATGGCATCCCTCAGAAGACCACTTTAAGAACACATCACTCAAGATCAAATGCTGCAAATGCCAAAGAAAAATGATGTAATTTATTCATGGTACATTGTCCTTTCTGGCAAGGAAGAAATCATGACCTCTAGAGCAAAGCTGAAAATGCTGTTGCCTTCGGTTATCATTAACTGATCTCAGTCAAGATGCTGCCCTGTGGAGACAGGCTCTACAGGAACATACTGTAAAAGACAAGCCTTGTTCTGAAGTAAAGCAGTCTACAAAAAAGCAAGCAATCGTGAGAAGACAATAGCAGCACAACAAAAGGAAGAGCAGTATTGCTGGGGTGGGTGAGCACAGCCAGAAGCACACACACCATCACAAGCCACACGTGTGCCTTTAATGAGCTTCGACAGAAGCAGCAGCAATGAGTGACCAGCAGATTACCAGCTTAACTGCTGCCGTGGGAGAGCTTATTTTGGACACCATGAGCATGAGTAACATCAGGAGGCGTATCATGGAACAGTGGGTTTAGCAACTGCTTCTAGACATGCCACTGGATGAAAAGTAGTTTATTTCTCTTTGAGTTGTTTGGTACTTATTGGAGGATAGGACTGGCAGAACAGAAACCATGCAGGTTAGCATCATCTCCTCTGGTTTCACCCAAGCTAAAGCTCTAGTAGTTGTAGAGTCAGTGCAAGGGTTTTGATCGAATCTTTCATAAATTTGATATTACAATTGGAAAGTTGAGCCCTTCTATCGATGTGGTAGGTGTGTGGTAAGACTCGTACTGCAATACCTAGAGGAAGCTGGTGATTCCTGCTTGTTTTCTTTTGCGTTAATATAATCAAAGAAGAAAAGAGCAAGTGTTTGTATTAATAAAACTATAGACAAAGTTTATTTACAAATCACTGGCAAGATCCTACTATTTAGGATGAGCTGAAGAAACGCTGTGACATTTTGTCCTGCTTAAAAAATAACTAGAAAGGTAGTATGCTCTAGTCACAAAATCAGAAACACCCGTTCCCCGTCCCAGTTCCTTTTCACAGAATTTAGAAGTCCACTGATGTTTCACAGTTAGCCTGTCTCTTCAGTCACTTCACAGACACAAAGAATTGTAATCACAAATCACTTATGCTGTGCTCAGCTTTCAACAAAAGAGGAACAATGCTAGTTCCTTTGAACAGCATCTCCCAAGCAAACATCTCAGCTGTCCCTTGTTTTCAAAGACATCCCTCAGTTCTTCCGCAAATGTATGCATGTTTCTCCCAAATGTGATGACTCTAACGTTTTACTGTTGAACAGCAGAAATTTAAGAACTATCAGCTTTCTCTTTTTTTTTTTTTTTTTCTCTCCCTGCACAGTGCCAGGGCCCAGTCCTTTACAGGCTGGTGCACATTTTTAACTTTACCATGCCCAGTGTGAGTATAGTTCCACTCGCTAGAACTGACAGTCTGGACAAAACTAAGCACACGTAAAACTTCATAGAAGAGCAATTTTATTTTTGCAGCAGCAGCTCTGGTTTCCTTCATGAATTTCTCCTCACCCTTAGCAACAGGGCACTGTTATTCAGCAACAGGACAATAGGGTCGGTAGGAACAGGCAACATTCACATTTTTCTTGAAGAATCCTTTCCTTATGTGCTACCTCTTGGGTTGCAGGCCATGTCTGGGGCTGAAAGCCAAGATACCTAAATGATTCTAGGATTCTATACTTATGTTCCTAGCTCCCATGGACTTCCATTACTTTTATTTTAAAAATAATTGCAAGGTTACCAGCTCTTGCAATTCTATTGTAAATTTCACAAAATTTGGTATCTTTTGGAAAGCCCCAGGTCCTGGAACCTCGTGACCTTTTGACATAGAAACAAGCATGGATTTCTCTATGGTACCTGTGTATCAAAGCTAAAAGCCTAACAAAAGTTAGAAACTGGTATTTTAAATTTACTTCCTGCAGGTTACTATGACATGACTGAAGCTGATAAGAGATTAGAAAGACATCCTGTGTTATGCCTCTGAGTGTTTTTATCAATACATGCAGGTTTCTGACCAGTTAAACCTTAACATCCCAGTCCTGCAAGCCCTTGTGCCTGACCGGAATCCCACTTTGAATACAAACAATCTTTTCTTGAAATTCAGGTGGTGCAGGTTCACACAGTCACAAGCCGTGATGGTGGCAGCGTGCTGGCCACAATGGGCACCATCAAGGGGAAGACCATAGCCCATGTGGATCATCTGTTGTGGGAAATCTCTGCCTGAACTTCAGCACACTTTCGTGGACTTTACTTTTGGAACAATCATCTCCGATTGCTGTGGGTACTCTGGGCTTGAATTAGTCACTGAAGATGGGACAGTCACCAAAGATGGGAAGGGGGGGTGGGCACCCACAATGGGAAATGGGGAGCGGGAAAGATGTTCTGAGGACAGATTCCAATAAATGGCAGAGCATGTGAAGGAAGGGGGTGCTAGCAGGACTTTCCCATCCTAAGAAGTGCTTATTTTCTTTCCCTGCCTGTAGGCCTTTGGTGTGGTATGTTTTGGTATGTTAGGCCAGTGTGGACACACACAGTCTCTTTGAACTCTTAGAGAGAGGGTTACATCCTAAATGTACGCCCTTTGATATCCATTCAGACTTGGTGGCCGGTGAAATCTGCCCCCCCGTCTCCTCTCACGTGGTTAGTAGCTGCCATGGCGTGGCAGGGCAGCTGCCTGTCCCCACTTGGGAAGCACAAGAACCAGCGCAGTGGCTTCTGAACTCTCCCGTGGGGAACAGGTGTTGGGCAGCTACAGAGCACAGCCTTCCTGCTGGCCTGCTGTACGTTTGCTGCTAGGCCCTCGCCTGCCAGGAGCCAGCACGCAAGCGTCCACATTTGTGACTCCGTGGGCTCCATCCCTGCATCTTGATGTGACAGTGGGCTGTCCGGCTCCCGGCAAAAACTTGGGAGAGCTGATGGAAGAAGGAGTTCCAGGACCTCCTGGAACAGGTGGGAACATCTGGAGTGCTACCAGGACACTGTACCAGGCTGTGGGGTCCCATGGTCATCCAGTAACACCCAGCTCAGCTGCCATGGGTTTGATTTTGCTGGCAGCCTCCACACTGGCTAGCTCTGTGACTGCTGTAGCCCCAGTAAAGGACACAGAGCATTAGATGTGCACCACCTGAGCCAGCCTACCCGGCAGTAAGGCGCTCACTCAACACTCTCACCTCCGTAGCAAAATGCAGGACCCACATCCTTCCTGAAGCACCCTCAGCACCATGGCCCTCAAGAAGGCCTGGAGACCCCACGGGTGCCATGGCAATGCTGTGTGCGGCAAGGCCAGCCCAGCTATCCCACAGCACACGGGCACGGGCTGACCCCGCTGTCCCCTCTCCCACCCGGGGTGGCAGGACAGCAGCCCCCCAGCCCCCCGCCCTGTCACTTCCCCGGGGGGGGTCCCCTCAGCACTGGCAGGCTGTGACACCGAGCCAGAAATGGCTCCCCAGTGCCTGAGGCTGGCGGGGCGGTGCAGCACCCCCTGCCCCAGGCATGGGGACAGCGGCAGGGAGCACACAGCCCAGAGCCCCGAGGGTGGTGAGGGCCCTGAGGGGGGGAAGCACACAGCCTAGGGCCCTGAGGGGGGGGAGGCCCTGAGGGGAGGCGGGGGCACACGGCCCGAGGCCCTGAGGCGGGGGGGGGGCGACCCTGAGGGGGGCGGGCACGGCGGGGCGCCTCACTGCGCCCCCTCGCCTTCCCGCGGGTCCGGCCCGTCTGCCGGCTGGGGGCCGCGCTCCCGGTGCCCCCTCAGAGCCCCGGTGCCCCCTCAAAGCCCCGGTGCCCCCTCAGAGCCCCAGTACCGCTGCGCGGCGCGATCCCTCCGCCGCATCCCTGCCCCGTGGTCCCTCCGCCGCCCCCCCGCTCCGCGCCGCGGCCTGACCCGCGCGGGCCGCCGTAGCGCGGGCGGGCGGCCGCAGGGCTGCCGGGGGGGGGCGGCGGGGCGGGGCGCTCGGCTCTGGGCCGCTGCGGCCGGCGCGGGGCTTGGCGGGCGGCTCGGCCCCCCGCGCCTGGCCGAGTCCTGAGGCTGCGGAGCCGCCCCCTCGCTGCCGCCGCCGCCGCCGAGGGTACGGCCCCCGCCCCGCCCGCGGGGGCGGCCCGCGCCGCGGCCCCTCCTCGGGGGAGGCCGGCTGCATGGGCAGGCGCTGCGGGGCACCGTGGGCGCCGGCCTCGGCGGCGGAGCCGCTCCTGGGCGCCAGGTAGGAGAGGCTGAGCCGGCGGGTTCGGCGGGGGCGGGGGCTGGGGCGGGGGCGCCCCGCAGGCCGCAGCGGGAGGGGCTGGCGGCTGTGCCGATCGGACCTTCCGCTCCCCCTCCTCCCCCCTTTTTCGCCCGCTTCCCGCCGCCCCCGTTTGCAGCGGGGGCTTCCAGCCGGCCGGGCCGCGGGGGGGGCGAGCCGGGGTCTGCGGCCGCGGGCGGCGTGCCGGGGGCGGGGGTGCCGTGCGGTCCGCCTGCCTCCTCGGGGCACCCGCTGCAGATGTGTGCTCCGAGCAGAGCCAGACCGTGAGTGGGGAACTCGCCGCGTTTGCTCTCGGTGGGCTTCCGCGGCTTGCCGTTCGGTCACCGAGCGCTGCGGGCCGCGAGGGCGCGGTGCGGTGCGGTGGGTGCCTGTGGGGCAGCGGTGGGGTTGGGTGCACCCACAGCCGCTCCCGTGGCACGAGGCTTTGCCTTTGTTGTGAGGCGATACTGAAGTGCAAAATGTCTAAATTTTGGATCAGGGCATTGGTTTAGATGTGCTAATTGATACTTAAAGGATGATAGTTTTTGCGGAAGCCTCCGAGAATAAGTAATGTTGTGCCCACCAGTAAACTCTTGCCTTTGGCATTTCTTGGTGAAGAACGAGGCTAGAATTTATTGCAAATGCCGGATTGACTCACAGGGGCATCTTTCAGTTTAGGTTACTGCTGATTTGATCCTCTGGACTCTGCAAAAGGAAAGCCTGCCAGCCTCTGTTAATAGCTTTGTGGTGTAACAGGAGTGGAGCTCCCAAGCAGAATCGCTGAGAGATATGTGAACGCGTGTGAGCAAAGCTGAGCACGTTGGTATTCCTGCCTCAAACCTGGGCTCGTTCCCCAGGCACAGTTTGCCTGTGGGGTGAATACCCTCTTGGCACCTGAAGATGATGTCGGTCGAAGGGTCTACAATAACAAGTCGGATCAAAAACCTACTTCGCTCCCCTTCCATTAAGCTGAGGAGAAGCAAGCCTGGGAACAAGCGTGAAGATATAGGCAGCAAGGTGAGTGCCATGTGGTGCGGCCGGCATGCTTTAACTTTGTTGCCTAAGGTCCTGTCTGTGCAAACAATACTGCTGTGGGAGACCTGGTGTAACTGTAGAGTGATGCAGAGCAACTGATACATGACTGTAGTCTGTCTTTTAGTTGGGGTCTTTACTGCACTGTGGATCCTTGCTAAAGCCCAGATCCCCACTTCTGAGACACACTCTTTTCACTTGTGTGGTACGTACTGGGTCTGTATCAGAAAGTTTTTGGGATTTCGTGCATTGTGGTGTGTGTTGTTATGGATGCCTGACAGGAGAAATAGAATTCTGCCTCTTCCTCCATGTTCCCAACTGCTAACCTCCATTACCAGCAGCTAATGAGACACAAGAGCCTGTTCATCTCTGTAAGCACTTGCTCTCAACCCTGCAAAGAGTGTTCTGTGAGCATGTGGGGAAGGGTAGGAGGATCCAAAAGATGGAGGATTGAGATATGTCTCGGAGGTGAGTGTTCAGATGGGGTCTGTGTTCCACAGGCCTGCTGGATGAGCTTTCCTCTGTGTTCCTCCTCCGTGTGCCTCAGCTCCGCTTCCCTTGGGGATGTCTTGTCTGGGGCGTCATTGCTTCTACCTGAAAAATCCATCATTCTTCTTGGTGGCGTGGAGAATTCCTGCCAGTCACTCACTGGGAATTGACTGGTGTCATGAGGAGAGGAGGATGACTTAACCCCAGCTGCAGGGAGAACAGGAGCTGGATGGCATTGCCTTGTGCTGACAGCAGGTGCCTCTGAGTCAGGGCTCCTCATTCTCCCCCTGCCACTGATTCACCTGTAAACCTGGGCAAACCACAGCCTTTGCATAGCTCGCTCTCCACATAAGTAGAAAGCTTAATCCCTCCCATCTTGTGAAGACTCACTAATAAATAAGAAATGCTTGTAATCCATGACTGGAAAGCACATTCATTTGTCTCAAAACAGTACTGCTTCAAAATTTCTCTCTCAGGGTGAAGAGTGTGATTAAAACTTCAGGGGAAATAAATGACACCTTACTTAAATGGCCTGTCCCCAGCCTGCAGTCCTCGTCTCAGAACTCTTGGTTCAGGTCAGAGTTTCCCTGAGATGGCTGTTTAATACCAAGGAACACAATATACTTCTTTTGTCAAGCAAGAGAAAAACCTGCTCGGCTTCCTCAAAGTTGTTAAGAGGAGGGTCCTTGGTGTTTGTGCATGACCTCGGTGTGTGCAATGTGTTGCATTTAATGCAGCCTGTGGACTGCCAGTGAAATGTACTTTGCAGCTGTTGCTGAGGAGCAGTTTGTTGATCTCTATTCTGCAGAGACCTCTGTTGAAAGAGCCAAAAGCCACCTGTACCACCATGTACTACAGCAGGCACTGGATTCTGGCTCTAGGAACGGGAGCTGAGGGCTGCACACTCCTTTTCAGAGCTGGGACCTGCTGCTACGTATGCTGGCTGTTCCCTGATACCCGTTTCATTTTGTTTTGCTTTGACATGAGTTTTGGAGGAGCTCCGTTGTATCCTTTGTGCTGTCTTCCAGTGTGCAGCCAGGGCTGTCTGATCCCCTAGGGATATCGTGGATTCATTCGAACACCATCAAATTAGGGTTTGAGGGCTGGATTTTGTGTATCTTGTTAGTAAAAGCAGTTTATCAGTGAGATGCAAAGGAATCGATGGGGAGTTTGCTGGCAGAAGCAATTTGTCAGGATGAGGAGTTAGGTGCTGGTGCTGGTTTCCTAAAGCAATCTGCTCTGAATTTCCCTCAAGTGAGTTATGGCCTGCCTTCAGCGGGACAGCTGGAGCAGGCAAGGCAAAAAGGAGTGGGCCCCTTACCAAAGATCCAACATATGTTGGATGTCTGTGGAGATGTTCCCTCTGCTATGTGTGTGCTCCACTGCCTTCCAAGGTGAGAAGCAGCACTACTTTTCTAAAATAGCAGGAAACAGATCCTCTCAGTCTCCAATTTGTTGTGAGTGTAAATCCTTTGGAAATGAAGCTGAGCATCATACACATCACTTTTGAAGGATCCTTGCTGACCTGCAGAGAGGGTTTTTTCAGGCTGCTTTGTCTCTTGGACTTTTTGAGAAATGACTGCTCCAAGAGATGCATGTGACTCTAGTCACATGAAATATGGAAGGGGCTATGAAGCTGATAGCTTTGGCTGGTCACCTATGCTGAATGCTGCTTGGTTGCATAGGATGGAGTAAGACTGCGGCGCTAAGTTAATGCCTGAAAGGTGATAGTGTGCTTTGTATGTGCAGATGTAGGTGAAGAGCAAGCCCTCAACAGCCCTGTGGTTCCTCTGAGTCCCTTGAGCTTTATTGCAACCAGCTGCTCAATTTAAGATGGACAAGTACCCTCAGTGGGACTGCCTCAGCTTCCAGTGCTGTGATTTTCTCCCCACGAGTGCAAAGTGTCCATGGTGTCCCTGCTCTTTCCTAAACAACCCTTTGGTGGTGTGAAGCCTGCCAGGCTGTCTCAGCGGTGAGGGACAGACCCCTTGGACAGTTTGTCATGCTGAAGAGAAGCCCTGTGAAAATTGGCTCCTTACAGCAAAGCAGACATGTAATGCCAGGCTGGATGTGGGCAGGCTGTGGGAGGCTGGCTCCGCAGACCTGTTTGTGCATTGCTCTGGAAGGGGGAGTGTGTGTAAGTAGAGATATTTTGCATGATGGCTGTGCAGGACTTGCAGTGTGTTACTTGGGAGCTGTACAAGAGAGAACTTGTTTTGTGACTTTTATTAGGACTTATTTCTTGCCTATACTTTAATGCCTGGTTTTACGGAACAGCTACAGGAGATCTCTACAGGAGTAAAACTAAGGAACCAATACATAATCATTGATACTTGAAAGAAATAATAAATAAAATAAGGGGAAGGAATGGGAGCTCTTTAAGTAAAGTTTGTTGGCAAGTTGGGTGTAGTGTTTTGTTTTCTTGCTGCTTTTTGGAAACAACTTATATTTTGTGGGAGTCCTGATTTTTGTTGCCGTCTGACTAACTCTGTTTAGACCTTTTCTGTTTTTGTCTTCTGATGTTTGTGGCTCAAATCCACTTTTTCTGTCCTCTCCAGATCTCTGGTTTTTGTGTTGAACAAATATAGACCCAGAGTACAGTGACTTCAGTCTAGACCTGTTGATTGTTGGGATTGTAATGTGTCTGTGTGGTGCCTGGAAGCTAAAATTTCCTCAGATAAGTTGGTTGGCCTGTGTTCAATTTCTAGATGATTACTAGCCCTACCAGAAACCCGGCCATGCATCTCGTCACCGTGCTTGTCATTCCAGTAGAGATGCAGGGTTAAAAACTGGGCACAGAGTGCCTTTAGGCAGCATCGATCACCCTGAATGAGTGGCACTAGCAGGACAGTGGGGAAGTTAAGGGTCAAGCTGTCTCCCATTGCTAAAATGTCCTGGTTGCTGTACTGCCCTGCAGCTTGGCTATGTAAATCTCTCTGCTTACAGAAGTCATGCACCTGAACAGGTACAGTTCCTGCAGGGACTGTTCATGTTCACAAGAGTACAGCTTAACAATATAAGCATCTTTTAAACTGATGTAGCTGTGCCTATTGTAGAGTGTACGTGTGGCGGGTATACTCAGTCAAACCAGATTATGAATATCAATGTAGAAACAAATTGCTACGAAGTCTGCTACAGGCTTTTCCCGAAGAAGGTAAGCTAGTGGGTCAAAAAAAACCCAAACACAAAACCACACAGATTTGGAATTTGCTGCATATTTCTTTGATCTCTCTTGTTTTTTTTTTCTAAGCCAGAAATATTTCAAGTTGCCAAGTTGGAAAGAACGCTTCGACTAAAACCTGACATTCCCCAGCAGGAAGTCATTCGGCACGGGGACTGTTGTATTGTGGTCTCTCCCCTGCCAAGTGTCGTGCAAACATGTGCAGCTGGAGCGCCTGTTGCTGCTCCATGATGCTGGGTTGGACTGGGTGGCTCCACAAAACCTTTTTGAGAGCTTTTGTTCTGAAAATGAGCCCTGACTAAGTAGCTCCTAGTGGGACAGTGTTTCCTGTCGTCCTTTGGTGAGGCATGGTCTGTTCTTACTGCCAGCCTCTGGGCTCCCTGATGGGAGCTTCCCTGTTAGGGCAGCAGAAACATGTACGCATACCTCTGTGTCCTGCCAGCGAGCAGACACAGATTTAAGAGGGAAGCGGATCCATGGAAGCTTGAGACCCCTCATGCCTTGCCCTGCCCCTTGTGTTCCTAATGCAGTTCTCCAGCTCCTCAATCCCTTGAGAAGCTGCAGGGCTCAGCTAGGACCACAAGCTGTCCTGGACACAGGAGAGTGGAGTAATGTTTCTGGCCTGGCTGTGGCTTCCTGCCCTCAGTACACAGGCCTTCTTGTTTGAAAATATTGTAGCTTCCAACTTGAATCAGTTTAGACCACTACTGGTCTTAACCAGATCAGCAGAGAACTGCTGAACCTGAACTGGAGCAGAACCAAAACCCACAAGTTTGATTCACTGATACAAACGCTTCAGAAATCATCACCTCTTATTAAATCATTTAAGGTGAAGTTGAGGCTTGTTGAGGAGTGGGATTCTTTGTAAGTCTTTGGGTACAACTTGGTCCTGCAGCAGCAGAACGTGCTGGGTTCCTCATGGGCAGAACTTCCCAGGGAGCTGGCTGTGGGGCTGAGCAGCCTGACTCTGTGGGTGAAGTAGAGAGCAGCCTGTCTGATGCTGTCATAAGCTTCTGTTTTGGCAGGATTTGGAAGGGTCTTTCACATAATGGTAGTGCTTTTGAGGAGCCGTTCAGGCAGTATTGCCCTTCTGCACTCCACTGGAGTCTGAGTGGTGCTCAGACCGCCAGCACTGGGACCAGCACAGCCAGTGGCACAGCTGAGAGGATGCCTCTAGCCCTGGTCTGGCCTTCTGCTGCTGTGCCTGTTCTGCTTCAGCCTCCACAAATGCTGCTTGGCCCCAGCTGGTAGCTAGGGATCTCTCTCCCAGCTCTGCACCGCTCAGTCTGAACACACCCAATTGCTCCAGCAGCCTAGGGGCTGCTGTCCAGAGGCAGAGGGGATTTCCTGTCTGTGTCTGGTCAGGCTTATAACAGCGACCCTTAAAGCGGAGAACGGAGGCTGGTTAGCTTCTCCGCAGCCAGACCTGCATTTCGGTGGCGTGTCTGTATCTGTGGATTGTCAGTGGAACAACTGAGAGTCTCGTAGCTTAGGGGCTGAATCTTTCCCTGTGGGGCTGCTCTTGTCCCCTGTACCCCATCCTCAAATACACAGTGCTCAGGATGACCCTGTGTTCATTTCACACACAGATTTTCCTTGTTCCATTCTTTGCTATAAGAATGTTATGCCTTGACTTGAAATTACAGAGTGATCTGGCTAGCTCTCCTGGCCTGAGTTGGAGCCAAACATGAGTGTTGAACGTGACTTAGAGCCACAGGGCATATCAAAGCCAAAGCTTTTCTGCTGGAGGACTGTAACACCGATTGCTCTCAGTTCTTGAAGTATGGTGGGTATAAAAGGATATAACAGTTTGACATGTTTGGTTTTGTAGCCTGCAACAGTATCCATGAACCACTGTGATCCTTCTTGCCAATTTTGAGACAAGATTGCTGGAAAGATCCGCCCTTCTAACCACCCCTAAACAATGTGCTGTCTTTACTGTAAGAGGCACCAGGAAGACCTCTCCGTGACGGGGGGAGAGCGACAATGTGCTAACAGCTGGGGTGCAGTCAGCATAAATAACACAAACCAGGTCATTTGCCTGGTGGGTTTAAATGGGTCTTGCTTCCCTGGGTGCTCATATGCTCCTTACCTGGGTGGTCTTTTAGAGCTGCTGAGGCCTCGCCTTGCGTATTGTTCTTTACCTCCTTCAGATGAGCTGGGTATTCCGAGAAGGCACGTGGGACTTAGCTAACCTGGCTGGACAGACTCGTAAGCAGGTTTTACTCTGTTCCTGCTGTGCTGGATAAGCCGTACACATATAGACTGATGACCCCCTTTTGCTTGGTGGCTGTTGTTCTGCAGTGGGCTGTGAAGCATGTAGGGTTTCGCCAAAGACCTGGCTGGGATGGTAAAATGGCAGAGGTCAGGGCTGGTCAGAGATGTTGCAGGTGGTACATTTGCTGCTGGCTGGTCAGAGCTGTTGTTCGCTGTGGCGTATGGAGGTGTGGCGGAGAAAGGCATCCACGGACACAGTGGAAAGGGACATCCTCCAAAGTGTGCCATCTGTTTCGCTAGCTGTGTGCTTGGTACTACCTGTGGTGTATTGCCTCATTAATTTCAGGAGGACAGAACAGTTGAAGTGATGGTTGGGAGTCCAGCCAGGTTGGGCCACTATCTGCTTTTGTATCATCAAGGGTCTGCAAGAGCCTGTGTATTATTTCATTCCCCTCTGTGTCTAGTGGAAAGCAACTGCAGGGCATCACCTCCGTTTCCAGCTGAGAAAGCGATGATCAGCATTTTGTTGGCCTGGTGAATCTGAGTAGATATTTTGGTTCCTGTTGATCAGGTCGTAGGGAGAAGTTGCTTGATTAGTCTTGGTACAGCTCTCTCTGTGAGAGTGAAAGCAAACAGCGTGCACTAGCTAGTCTTTGGCTTTTTTAAAAGGTCTCTTGTCTCACTGTCTGGGGCAGGGAGTGGCACTTACATGGCACTCAAACGGTGCTTAGTAGAATGGAGCCCTGGCATTAGTGCTGAGTGATCCCAGCTAAGGTCTAAATAATTAACTAGCACCAAGCCCAGTTTCAGTCACTTCAGGCTTCTTTTTATGTCTGATGTACCTGCCTCTGCAGAGCTGCAAGTCTCTGAGGGCTCCTGTACGTGCGTAGCAGGGTTGCGGGATGCTTTCTGTTCTGGTTTCCAGCTTCAGATGTGGGCTGGTCCCTGTGCCTGAAACCCTGCAGACTCTGCTGAGGCTGTGCCCACCGAAGGGTGGCTACTGCAATTCAGAGAAAACCTCCCACTATTTGCTTTCACCACAGTGGTGCTTAGCCTTGCCCTGAGCATGTTTGCATGTTGTGCAAGGAAAATATAGCTGAGGCCTGCGGCTGTTGTAACCAGCAGTGGATCTGTGCCATGTGATCTGTCTTCAAAAATATTGGCGCAAAGGTGAGTCACTGCTAGTATTCGTATGACCATAGACTGCAGGAGCACCCCATCACTACCTTCCTTTGGTGAGCGCTGGACAGACACATGACAAAGTAGACCCAGCCCAGAGGAGCTTCAGGCTTAAAAAAAAAAAGGTGCAGGGGGAACGGGATATGCTTTTCCTGTACAGACATGGCTCCAAACTCCTTCAGGAAGTCTGAGGCAGATGTAGAAATTGAATCCTGATCCTCTGAGGCCAAATCTTAGCCTTAGCCACAGAGCCCAGCCTCTTGCAGATTACCAGGGATGTTTCTCACCTTTCCCATGTGAGGACTGTGTGTTCATTTAGGATTATTTGCTTAAAAGTCCCAGACTGTTGTGCTGTTGTAAATGCTGACTTGGTTCCATTGTCACTAATGATTTCAGTAGCTTTGGTGATGATGACTTTCCAACAGGCTCAAGCAGATTAAGCACCATATGAATTAGAGCTGTGGAAACCCCAGTAAGCCTTGTAATTTTGCTAGTGTCCCAGGAGACCAGTACTGTTGTTAGTTACTGTGGGGAAACTGATTGAAAATAGTACTATAGAACAGCCTATGAACTGCTGGTGTATTCAGTGTTTCCAAGTCAATAGCAATAAAACCCAGTCCTGCTTGTTCTCCCAAATACAGTATTAAAACTCACGGCTGGTCAAGAAGGCTGATGTGATTTAACAACTAATAGGAGATCTCATACCTGGTGGAATTTGAACAATGGCATTCTTTCCTTACAGTGATGTTTAGGAGATGCAGAAATTAAAAAAACACTTCACATAGTTAGGCTGAAATTTCCCCCTCATGGATCCAGAGGGACTCCTTTCTCTGGAAGAAAGAAGGTTATTGGAGGTTGCATAGTGGTAGAGAGTCATAACACTAACAAATGGCTTGAGAGCAGGCAGACAGAGGAGTTTCTGAAAGGAGAAGGCAACTTTATGGCAGTGTCAGTGGATTGAGGGATACAGACTTGTAAAGCTCTTTGCTCCTGTTTTTCTTCCAAGTAGGCACTGTGAAAAAGTGTTGCCCATTCAGAAATCCTTCCTTATCGGCAGGCAGGCCCGGCACAGGGCAGTTGTTGTTTGAAGTGCCAGTCCTGAAGTGTTATCTGCGTCTCCTGTGCTCGACAGTGGTAGCCTCTGAGCTCTCCCAAGGGCTTTGAAATCAGTTACTCACCTCTGAGTAGCACATAAGGGGCTGCTTGCCTTTGAAGTCTTGTTTGTATTAGGGATGCTTTCATTTGAAGGGGGGGAAGCGCCATTGCTCAGGCCAGGACTTTGCACCAAAGGAACTTGAGTTCATTGCACAGTCCCTGATGCAGTCTAGATGCTGGAGTTGCTGAAACATCGAACAGGACTGAGGGTGCAAGGAGTGTGTGCAAGACCTGCCTCCTTTGTTGGTGGCAACCCTCGGTGCTCAGTGTTTCAGCCATGGCTGTACTGTGGGGCTGTGACCTGGACTGTAAGGGGATGGGGATGGTGTTGGAGGTATCCAGAGTGGGCATGAGTGTAGGGGTGTACTTGGCTAAGCACTTGCCTGTGTTTAGAAACAATTTGCAAGCTGAGCTTCCACGACAAGCTGTCTTCGTGGTGACACAGCGTCAAAAGAGTCTATTGAATGATCCTGTCCCTCAAAGAAACAGGCTATACCAGTAAAAGGACTTCTTTTTGCCAATTACATTGCATCAATATTAGCATCTTTTCTGCAAGAGCTTTGTCTGGGCTAAGAGTGATGTTTTTCACGCTCCTCACCAACGCTTCTGTGCTGCTGAAATGTGTAATGGTAGAGTGAACCTTGAGACAGAGCTGTGTATTTTTTTTTAAATGCTATTAATCGTTTTGGGTTCTGTGCTGTGTGCTGCAGACTGTCTCTGAGCCTTTTCCCCCTCAATGGAAACCAGACAGGATAGTTACCCACTTATTGCGAGGTGTCCCAGCATCCAGGGTTTTAGAACAGCTGCATAACTCCTTGCATTTGGCTTACCTCCCAGTTTTGAGCTAGATATAGTGGTCCCAAGCGCAGTTGTTTCAAACCTGCTTTGGGGTGTCATCCTTCTTGAGCAGCTGAGTCCAAAAGCATTGCTGACTGTAAACTGGAATGGATAAATCTGGGATCTGCTTCATTCGTTCAGTCCCTTCTTGTCCCAGCTCACCTGGTTTTCTTGCCTTGAATCACGGCCAGACAGGCTTCAGAAATGGTTCTGCGTCCCTTGCCCAACCGTGGGGGCTAGCTGGAGGGTGTTTGTCCAGCCTGTGCCTGAACCCTGCTGTAGGGAGTGGTTGCGGAGGGGAATGGGGATGGGATGACATAAACCGCTTTTAATGAAATGCATTAACAAGTATTTCTGATGAGCGTGCAGTGGGCCTCAGTGGAAGTAGTTGTTTTGAAAAGCCTGAGCTGCTTTTGAGGCTGGAATTGGGATTCTCTCGTGCACTGGGAGGATAATCGTCCTGATAATCCACGGCTTGTGTTGCATGTCTCTGCAGGCTTCCCGAGCTAAGCTGTTGAGATGTCTTTGACATGCAATCAGCGGCGTGAATAACTGGCGCTGGGGGAGGAGGGCGGGCAGGGTGCTCTGGGCTAGAGGCAGCTTGCCTCAGCTTCCTCGCTGCCACCTGCTTTGGCTGTGGTGATGGCCATAACGTCTGGAAGAGCGGGTCTCCTGCATCGCCGCTGTGGTGGGGGGCTGACAGAGGCTTGCTTCGCGAAGCTCTTGGCCAGCTTTCTGTAGCGGGGATGCAGATAAGCTTTTTGCTTTCCGAGACCTGTGATCCATACTTTGTGAACGGAGCCATCGGTGGGAGGCAGGGCAGAAGATGCAGTGCCTGGGCTGTCTCTGCGGTGCATGGCAGCTGCTCCGGGCCCTCGAACGGCCATCTCTGCCCAGGAGGGCCCGAGAGCCAGCACCACCTTCCGCGAAGCCAGCGGGCTGCCTCGGCCTTCTGCCGGGCGGTAGGCTGGGGCGCAGCCGGCGAGCGGCGCAGCACCGGGGCTGCCGTTGCGCGGACCGGCCTGCCTGCGCGCTGCCAGCCTGGCGGTGGCCGGGCGCCTCCCGGCTGCTCCGTGCCCCGCGGCGGGCGGGCTTCGGCCGGGCGGGCTCCCTGCGCCGCGCCGCGGGGGGGGCGGGGCCTGCGCCCCCCGCCGCCGTGGACAGGCCGCCAGCCAGTGGGAGGCGGGGGGCGCTCTGGCCCCGCCCCCGGGCGTCTGGGCGCGCCGAGCGCGCGGCGCTGCCTCTGCCAGTGTCCGCGGCGGGGTGGGCTGCGGCTCCGCGCCCCCAGCGCGGCCCGGGCCCTGCGGCGTGCCCAGGAGGCCAGCAGCGCCCCGGCTGGTGTCCCACACGGCGTGGCCAGCGGGGCCGGGGCAGTGCCCGTCCCCCTGCGCTCGGCACGGGTGAGGCCGCCCCTCGAGCCCTGGGCTCAGCTCTGGGCCCCTCACGGCCAGAGGGACACTGAGGGGCTGGAGCGTGTCCAGAGCCGGGCGGGGGCTGGGGGGCTCAGCCTGGAGAGGAGGGGGCTGGGGGGGCCTGGTCGCTCGCTGCAGCTGCCTGACAGGGGCTGTGGGCAGGGGGGGTCGGTCTCTGCTCCCACGGAACAAGCGACAGGACAAGGGGACACGGCCTCCAGCTGCCGCAGGGGAGGTTCAGGTTGGATGTAGATCGGGTGTTTGGAACAACTGCCCCACTGAGGGGGTGCTCAGGCATGGGACAGGCTGCCCAGGGAAGTGTTCGAATCACCATCCCAGAAGTGTTTAACAACACACAGAGGCGGTGCTTAGGGACCCGGTTTAGCGGCGGGCTTGGCACGGCTGCGGTAATGGTTGGACTTGATGATTTTAAAGGGCTTTCCAACCTCAGTGATTCTAATTTAAACAGGTTTTGGAAAAAACCAGACAAACCAAGTTCTAGTCTAGACAAACCCTATATAATATGCTGAGTGTGCGTTGTCTCCAGGCAGCGCCCGGCCCCTCGGCGGGGCTGCGGTGCCCCAGGCCGCGGGTGGCCAGCGAGCGCTCCGGGCTGCCTGGGCAGCGGCACCGTCCCCTGCGGCAGAGGATGCGGTCGCACGGATGCAGGGGGCAGCTTCCAGCGCTTTGTCTCTGCCAAGGAAACTGAATTGCCCCGTTAGATCCACTTCAGTTTGTGGAAATCTGTCTCTTTTTTTTTAAAGAAAAGTGGTTTACAGGGCACCTGGGGAGCTCGGGTTACCACGGGTGAAGTACTACTCGCTGTGGAGAGCCCTGTGATGTTCCAGCAGGAAGAGGAGAGTGCTTGCTGCGATAAGGCATTTAGTTTTGCTGTCAGTGCTTTCCAGAGGTTTAAAAACAATTGGGAACAGTCATCACCTATTGCTTAAAGGTTCGTTGGCAAGCAACAGAAACGCTTTCTGCGGGTAGCTTTTTCTGGCACTTAGGGCCTGTGTCACTGGGAGGAGCAGCCCGGCTCCCCTTAGCCAGCAGCCCCGGCTGGGGAGGTGGCGGTGTAAGGAACACTAACTGCAGGCAGAGTGGAGCTGGCGTTCCTGCCCTGGGCTGCGGGGCAGGGAGCCGTGGGCCTGGAGCACATTTGTGTAGCATTTGGGATTACTTGAGTTGGGGAGCTCTCGTGCTGAGGACGTGGCAGAACTGTAAATCATCAGCGATCTGTGTAAGCTGCGGAAGCAGTTGGGGCATAAGGAAGGGCTTAGAAGCAAAATCCATTATAAAATGCCAAAGTGGGTGATTTCCTGTGCTGGGGAGGGGGGTCTTGTCTCTGGGCAGCAGAGGGAACGCTGCCTACCTGTTGTGGCCATCCCTCTGGAAGAGGGATTTACTTCCAGGTCTGCCACCTGGTTTCTGTCCCATGTCCTGCCCTCCCACTCTCCACTGTGATTTAATGTGGATGCTTTTCTCAGATCCTCAGAAAGGAAACTGCTGTAAACAGCTGCCAAGCAGGATTTTGCATTGTAGAGCATACTTAAATGCTGGGGCCTGGTTGCATGATGGTGTGAGTATGTTTCTATTTTTCTGCTTGAGTGTATTTAATAGGAAGAACATATTCAATTCTGGTGGAGCGTATGTTACTTTTCTTAGTGTGCCTGCTAATACAGTAACGTACAGCCCACCCTTTTCCCCTGCCTATAAGGTCCCACTGGTATTGTGTTACAGCTGTTACGTACACAAAGTCTTGCACAAGGCTTCGTGTAACATTTTTACAGTCATGATGACCTTGAAGGGTTTGAAAGAAAACAATGCAAACGCTGGTGACATTCCTGTGGATACAAGCATGTGCTTAATTTTGTGTGAGGTAGTATGAGTGTGAGTAGTTCCATTTCACCCAGTGGGCGTAAAGATAAGTGCCTCTGTGGCTGATTGCAAGATCAGACTCTATGTATGATAATTCATTTCATACACATAACTGTATGTGTGTGCATCCCTGATATCTATATCATGCAGGTGTCTTCATCATGTTGTTTTGACCAGCTGCACTTTGTCCATTAATCCATATTCCCTGGCCATGTGGGTTACCAGTCCTGAGAAGCGCAGAACAGAGACTGTTTCTCTTTCCCTGCTTCCCATCCACCAAATAAACAATTAACCAGAAAAATTCAATTCTTCTTTTGTACCTCCATCATCTATCCCAAAATATGTACTTGGTTTCCCCTTTTCTCCCCAGTTAGAGGCTCCTTGGCAGAGCCTCTTCTGATCCAAGCAAGATGCTGACCTGACGTGTTCAGGAAGGGCAGTTTTATCCCTGAAGTTACAAACAGGTTTACGCAAGGATAAAGCTAGGTTATTTAACCTCCAGGACAAGAGACGCCTGTCTCTGCAGAGGCCTGAGATGGTGGTCATTAACTTTTCCACATCACATAACCAAAGATGCTGGTGCCTTTATAGATACTTCTGAAGTGTTGATTATGCTTTGCTCCTCTTTAAAGTCCAGTCCCATTGGATTCAGAAATAAGAAAAGGCAAGATATATATGTATTTTTTCTTAGAACATGTTAATATTTAGCTGTTCCAAAGAAAAATGTGATGCAAGGTTGTTTTAATGTAGTCTGGGAAGACTGGTGGAGCTGTCTTTGCAGCCCATGAGAGGGACAGTCTGGTGAAAGGCATGGTAATTATCAGCTGGTGGTTGTCTACATGTGGTAGCAGAAGCATCCTCCTTTAGGAGAGGGAATATTGCAGACACCTGTCTCCCTGTGGGCTGCTGCCTGGGGTCTGGCTCACCTGGGGTCATGTTAAAACCTAAGTCTAGCAGTGGCATCAGTGTCCTGTGGGTTTAGAGCAGGTGCCTCTCTCCTCTATGTGCCACTGAAGTCCCTGCAGCCAGTACCAAGGGAAGTACATTTTGGATGTCGATCCGTGGCTCCTGCACCTTGCCCTTCTTGTTTCTTTTCAGTATGTGAGCTTAGGGTATTGGACTAAAGTCAGACTCGTTAAAACATGGTGGCACTACTGATGTTTTCAGTACAAGCAGGGTTTGCAAATAGAACTATGCAAATCTGACTCTTCTGTTTGTCCAGCCTTTATGTTTATAAGATTATTTTAAAATGCAAGTGGATACTGGCAGATGCTTTATGTATTGCATGTCAGCCCTTATGCTGGCCCACACCCTGGTCACCTCTATGTGGTCTCTTAGCAGTCAGGCACTATATCTTGATGTGACAAGAGCTGGCTGTTAATTTAAAGCTATAAATCTGTTTGGGCTATAGTGGAAGTCTGTCAGTGCTGTGCAGGTGGCAAGTGGCTTGCTTAGCTTCTGGGTGGATGACTCTTTCTTTTTTTTTCCTAACGCGGCTTGTATTTCTGCAGTGGTAGAGCCTGTTCTGGTCACAGTGGAGCAGCAGTTAACAGCATTTATGGGACATTCTTTCCAATTGCTGTGGTCTAAACATATGTACACCAGCATTGAGTTACTTCTGCCTGGAAATAAGCCACAGAGCTATATATAAAATATGTTTGAACTGTTGCACTAATGTTGTTGGTATAAATAGGAGAAAGGGGTAGCACCAGGGCTTCCCTTCCTTAGAGCTGATTCAAGAAGACTTCCCAGTGCTCCACTTTCAGTGGAAAAGGCTGGGGAAGGTGGCTGAAAGCAACAGCAAAACTCCATATGCTTCAGGGAGGAGCATAAAGTGCAATGTACTTGGGTCTGGAGCATTGGCTTCCTGCTTGATTGTTGCTCAGCTCGTTTCTTTTCAATGGAACATCTATCAGAGATCCCACAGGGTTCAGTTTGTAGCAACCTGGTCCCCCAAAGCCATGGAGTTCTGTCTGTGACAGTGTCTTGGGTTTTTGTGACTCCAAAACTGTTGCTGAGTTTTCTTGAACTCTTTCTGGCAGGCATTTCGGTGCTCAAGCTATTAGACAAGTAGTCCAGGTACTTCTAGTTGCCTTGGTCCTCGTGTTGTGACATCTTATAGGGAGCAGTATTTTGAAGTGACATCATTGTGTGGCTTCAAAGGTGCATTGGGATGCTGCTGTCATCTTTTGAACCATGTGAAGTGTCTATAGGACTTCTCCCAGGCAGTGCTTGGAAGCGAAACAACTGCAATTTCTGAGTACCTTTCTGGTTCTTTGTGTAAGATTGTTCAGTGCAAGTCTTTGCTTGGTCAGCTTGGCTGCTGTAGCAGATTGTGCCAAGTCCTGCAGGCCTTTCTGTCACTAATAGATTTTTATTTTTTTTTTTCCAAAAGAAATGTAGGAAGTGACCTCTACAGAAATAACAGAAAGTGCTGATAAGTGTTAGTCTTTGCTTGTGGCTGATGTTAATTCCATCTTTAAACTCTTAAGTGCTTGTTTGTCTTTGGCTAATTTGTAAACAGGTCCTTCCACAATCTTGTCTCCTGAGTGCTTCATTGCAGGTATCAACATGTGACGTTCTAAGGACGTAAGAGAGGCAAGGTCTGCAGATAGAAGTCTTTTCTTAAACAGACCGACACGATTAGAAGAGTGTCAAGATTGGGGACAGGTGGGAAGATTTTCAGGGTTCAGTGCTCCATGAACAATTCTCTACAGTAATTTCTTTCTGCTTTTTTTTTTTTTTTTCACTCCAGATCATCAATTGCATTCTTACAACTCAGACAGGCAATGAGCTCCATTTCATCTGACAGTTCTTCCCTGGTCGGCGATGGGAATTGCAGCCTGACTTCACACAGGGGCCAGTGCCTGTGCGGGGGTGACAGTAAAGCTTGTGTCCAGTGGTTGCCGGTGTACCACAGCAAGGAGTGGACACAAACTGTGTAGAAGCTTTACAGCTGTCTTTTTGGTGGAGGGCATAAAATGCAATTTGAACAGGGTTAGCATAGTGGCTCAGTACAAGTAAGAGTCAACAGCGATGTTCTGACTCGTAAGCGTTGCTTTGCTGTGCAGTCTCGCTGCTTGCCTTTCAAGTGTTTGTCTGCCTCTTACATCCTTTGTTTAAACTGTAGAAATGTACTTAGGACTAGTAGTTCAGGTATTTCTGAACTACGTGTGTCACTCAAAGTTATTTCTTACCAAGACAGATTCTGCTAAATGCTTCAGAGTATGTGAATGTTTCTAAAATGAATGACCAGAAAGTCATGCGCTGGGAGCATTGACTCTTTGCTGAAGACTGGAGTTCTATACTCTCTTTTTTTATGTTCTATATTTTACAGCAGCAGTTTTTGCTAACAACTAACCATGTAAGAACAGACGTACTTTGTGAAGTGCTGAAGGAACAGGAGCTGGTTCTGTGCCTGGACCTAGGGCTTTCTGGATTTCTAAACAAGGGCAGTAAAGACATGGTGGTTGTGGTTTGCTTTTTGGAAGTGTGGCAGGAGCTAGTTGGTGACAAAAACAAAGGGGGTTTTAAGCCTGTGGATAAAAATTGCTTCCTCTGAGGGTGGGTTTCCTTCCTCAGTTCTCACATTTGGTAATTCTACCAGTTACCCCTGCTGCTGAGCCTAAACGTAAGCTAGAGGAGACTGCCTTTCCAGTGTTACCTCCCTCTGTCTCAGGTTTTTAAGTCACTTAGATGGCTGCCTGCTCCCTTTTTCTTTTTTTTTTTTTTGTCACCTTTAATGAGCTGCTCAAATAAGTCAGCTTCTCTTGGAGTATTGTGCCTCTTGTTTGCAGACTTTGTTTCCTTCAGGAAAAGGAACTGAAAAGGTGCTTGGGGAAAAAAATCACAGGAGTGATTTAAGGGCAAAGTGTGTGAAGGAAAGTGGGCTGAATGAATGATTTAACGAGTTTGTTTAGGATTGCTTTGTAGTTATCTTTATAACCACTTGTCTCTGTGTGGTTTATTGTCTGGTGGTAGTTTCCTCTGTGTGTGTGTAAGGGAGAGAGGATCCATCGTGTTTCTTGCTGCTGGCTCACAGCGGGAGTTATTCAGGTCTTCGGAGTGCTGGGTCTAGGCCATAAAACTTGCAGGAAATGTTAAGTATTTGGAAAAGACTAAACCGAGTCCTGTCTTGGGTAGCTGTGACTGTGAATGGTGATTGCCTTTCCTGTAGTACCAGCGTGCCTCTTTGAAGCAGAAGGATGGCCCGGTGGTGTGTGCCTCAGTGAGCATGTGTGGGTTTGCTGGCGCTGGCCGTGCCAGTGGCCAAGCAGCAAGTGCAGTGATGGGGACACTGTGTTACTGGTGAAAGACTTTCCAGCTGTGCTGGAACAGGAGGTGGTGGCAGGGTTGTTGAGGCGGCAATGGAAATCAGTGCTTGTGCTGTTCTCTTTAAGTTTTGTTTTCTCGATCTTTGGCCTGCATTCCTGTTTATCACTTCTCCTGGAGGACATGGTCTCCTTTCTGGCTGACAGGAGAAATCTCTTGGGTGCTCAATATGCACGTTGACTGACAGATGCGAAGAGCTTCTTAATTCTGGGATGCCTGGAGTGCAGATGATGATAAAGGCTCTTCTGTAAGAAGCTTATTCCTCAGGGCAGAGGGCAGGGAGGAGTAAAGGAAGGGATTGCCAAGAGCTAGGCAGTGAGTGGCAGCTGGGGGTGGGTGGGAAGCTTGGGTGGCTCCTTCTATATATCCTGATTGGGTTGGGAAAAAAATAAATAAAGAACTCTTTCATGTTTTCCTTTGATTCATTTTTAAGCATTCTTTAAAAATACTGTCCCTAGCCTTGAGCAGGAGTGAGATACTGCAATGGTGCAGCATGGTTGGTGCAGTAGATAGCTGCTGGAATTTGGGAGGGAGGTGAGGTTATTCCCAGCTCTGCTGCTAATTTGTTGCACGACCATGACCAAGACATTTTGCCTCAGTGCTTCTGGGCTTTTTTGCCACCTAGTCCTCTGATCTCTTTATAGATTGCAAGCTGTGTGAGAGTACATGTTGCTGCCTGCTGTAAGCACAAGAGGCCTTCATGTTTGTTGGGGCTTCTTGCAAAGGACCATGAAACAAATACTACATAGTCCAGTCAGCATTTAGGGAAAGACTGAATGCTAATCTCTTTACCACCTGCCTCCTCTGTAGGGGATGTTGTCTATGTGATAAGTGGCGTGTACTCGCTCTGTCCCTCCTGTTGTATTTATTCCAATCTTAGCAAAATTGCTGGTAAGTGTTTTTTTAAAATATATTTTAAATCAGTTTACAACAAAAAAATTTTCTAATGTCCTGAGGATGTGAGTGTGTACTTTTCCCCATAGCATCACTGCAGTCTTAGGGAGATGCACATGTGGGAGGACAAGGTCTCTAGTCCTGGCATGGTTCAGGTGTTACAGGCAGGAGCCTTTGGGCACCAGGAGGGATGAGCTCTCCAACCTCCGGTGGAGGGGATGGATACCTGCTCTTGGGGAGGAATCTGGGCATAAAAAGGCGAGGGTTTTGCATACAGAGAGTCTCTTTAAAGCTTTCTTAGGGACTTAAGTATAGGATTTACAGCTGTCCCCTTCTCCAGAGGACCAGTGTGGTTGCCTTCGTGGCAGTGCAAGCTGGGTAGGTAGGGATGAAATCTAGAGATTTGAAATTGGCAGTTGATGACTTTTAGGACAGAACTGCTGTGCAAATCAGCAGTGAAGGATAAAAATAGATTGATTTGGAGTGGGACTTTATGCATGAATAAAGAAATAACAGATGAATTATGAGTGTCACCTCAGGCAGTCTGATGAAAAGGCGCTTCTGCCTCCTGCATAGCTCTAGCTTGTGTGATTCTACTCTTGGGCTCAGGGTCAACCACCAGGTTTCCCCTCCAAGCCTTGTCAAACAGCACAGTGATCTGTTTATACCAAAAAAATAAAAGGCCCAGTGAGGAGAAATGAAGGGGAAGAGGTTTGTAACATGGTGCTTTTCTTGAAGTGTTGAGATGTGGCTTGCTTTCTGTGGCTGTCCTCGGCAAGGTTCACTGCGAGGAAGGCTTTCTGTGCCCTCTTTCAGCCTGTCTTCCCTGTGCCCAAGTTTAGTTTGAACCCAGGCGTTGTTTATAGGGTTCAGCAGGAGGTGATTTAGGATGCAGCTCCTCACCATGGCGCTATCGGTATTAAAAACGCCGTGTTATGGCCCATGTGTTTGAATTCTCTGGAGTCAGGAGTTATGTGGAGCTGCCACGGTTTCCTTGGAGTGGATGCCTATCTCTGACATGAAGCTGTGGACTTTTAACTGTCAGCTGTTTGTATTTAGGAGCTGGCCCAGCTTTGGCCGGGGCTGTGGGGACCGACTTTGGCAGAGCTGCACAGGCAGCAGCCTTGCCAGTCCGTGCCCACATCCCTTTTTGGCTCTTTTCCTTATTCTTGTCTCTTCCTTCTTATGAGTGCTAAAGCCTGAGTGAAAGAGGGCGAAGAGCCTTTTCTATCTGGGAAGTGATGATTAATGATGATAAACGGTGACCCTTATGCTGAGAGAACCGTTTGTGCCTGCTTGATTTCAAACCCTTATATGAGTAACTGAATGCTGCCCCAGGGAGCCGTATTTTTTTTTTTTTTTCCCCTCCTATTATTATTTCTTCTCACTGAAGGACTTTCTTTGCCTATATTCAGGCTCTGCGTATGGATTTGGAGGAGACCAATATGCAACACTGCCAGAAAGTTAGAAGTTGTTTCCTTTGATCTCTGTTGGGACAGACTAGGAGGATGTTGCAACTCCTTGCTTGTACCTAATCCTTTTACAGATTAGTCTTAGTCTGTGCAGGGGAAGGTGAATTGGTTGATTTTCCATTATGAAGAAGAAAATCACTGGACAAATTGCCTATGTGGGAGGGCAAACCCGCCCCCTACGTAAAGTCTGGTATCTTGCCTGCTCTCTTTCCTTATGAAAAAGTAATGTATGTTTGCAAATTGGAAAAATCTGTTCCTTGTGAAGAAGTGGTCCTGCACAATTCCAGGTCCTGAGAGCTTAAGGAATGGCTTCTTTGAAGCCTGCCCACACAGGATGCAACTCTCTGTTGTGTCCCATAGGGCTTGCCTGCCCGTGGAGCTGGTCTGATTGATTCCATGTGCAGATGCTTAGTTTGGAATCAATCAGGATTGACTCTTCATGTGCCAGCAAACACGTGGCCTATTTGATGTCACTTTCTTTTTTAAAGTGTACACAAACTTATATTGACAAAAAGAATTCCCCACACCAAAGTCAGAACAACAACATTGCAACGCTGACAGAAGTGGACAATTTACACACACTCCACCCTTTGTCCCTTCACCATGCTTGTATCTCTGAAGCTCAGGTATTCTGAAGATTTTGTGAAATTTTCATGAAATCTGAGCCATTGCCACTTTTCCGGTGAGAATGACGGCTGAATGGGAGGAGGAGAAGTCGCTGCTTGTGATGTCTTTAGCCAGGGTTGATAAGGTTACATGTGCCTCTCCTCATCCCTGCAGTATTTTAGAAGAAATTGGACCTTGGTGTGGGGGTGGGGAAGAGAAAAATGGGGGATTGCGCTGGTGTTAAGTGAAGAAACAGAAGGTAATTATGTAATGATGGCTAGGTCATGCTGCAGAAGCTGGTAGGAAATTAACCATCTATGTGTCTTTTGCGGGCCACATACACACTTGCAGATGTGTGCTGCTGACAGTTCTGAGTTCCTAGCAGAGGTGCTTTCAGCAGCCTCCCACCCGCATCCCTGGGGCTATGCGGTGGTATTTGTGGCCTCCCTGGGACTGCCTTACTCCAGGCATGAAGAAGGCAGCAGAGTGCAGATTCAGCACGTACCCCCTGACAGCTGGGGCTGACTGGTCGGGAATGCAGTCCTGACAGCTGGAATCGGACTGAGAGCAGCCAGCACGGTGGGGAGAGCAGGCAAGAGAGGCTGTGTGGAGAGATGGACAAACGCACGCATGCTGTGTGCAGGCGCATGTGGAGAGACGGCTTGTAGGGACCCTGGGTTGCTCACATTCCCCCTTTCTTCTGCCTCCCTCCCTGTTTTGTTCCCAGTTCTCTCAACTGCCTGGATCATTTTTAAGAAATGCATGCACACCCCTGTGCAACCGTTGTAGTGACACCTGGCAGAGCCATTAGAGCTGAGGCTCAGCATTTCCATTGAAGCACCCCCCGTCCCACCTCTGCTTTTATGCAGGTTTACAAATGTAATGTAATACTGCCCATAACTCAGCAATTCAAAACCTTTGGGCGAATCGGTTTCTAGCCTTACCGCTCTTGTGCCAAGGTGCATCATTCATAATTTGTGTTGTGGGAGATTGTTCCTTGATGTTCTTGAAGTGGTTATCATGAAATCAAGCTGCCTAGAATTGGCAGCTGCTTGTTGCACGTGACAATGTTCTGGTCAGGTGTGTGTGGGTTTTTTTGTGGGTTTTTTTTTTTTGTTGTTGTTTTTGTTGTTTTTTTTTAAATTTAAATTGGCTAAATTGTGAGGGCTTGTTCAGCAATCAGACATAGCTCTGAATCCTTTCACCCCATGAGTGCTGCTTCACATTGAGCTTTGGCTGGAAACACCTTGAAATGCTGCAACAGCTCTGTTTGGTAGATTGCATGAAACCACTTTGATGGTCCTGGAGTGGTTCCTGTGGTCAGTTAGGCAATTGGTATGAGTCTGCAACAGTGGCAGCCAGCAAGGCTTGTAAGACTTACTGTGAGAGATGTTCTGAACTGTTGTGTGTTGGAGCTTGGCTTACTACTGTTGTTTCTGCAGGTGGAATATTTTCAGTCCCCAGGCTTGTCAAGACAGTACTCTGCTAGCACTGGGTGCTGAGGGACAGAAGGCTGAGGCTGGAAAGGAGGGAGAGGATAGAAAAGCTTGTTTAAAAAAAAAGGGCATGTTCTGTGTGCACATATGAAAACAGGGGGAGGCACTGGGTAGCTGTGGGACAGAAACCAACTGTGCAGCTAGTGGTTTTGATTTTTTGTGCTTTTGGTAAGTCTGACATGCCCTGCAGTTAATTCTTTCCACCCGTCTTCAGCCCTCCCCCTGCCAGACCAACAACAAAAGCCCCAACTCCTGAAAAAACAAACAGGCAGAGGAACCTGGGCCAAAGCCAGATCATTGCATGTCAAGCTCAAGTGCAAAATGAATATCTCACAACTGTGTTATAAAGTCCTGAAATGAAGGCTTTGCAGTGGAAATGCTGACAGCCCCTTAAGTAGAATAGTATACCGTAATTAGTGTTCTGTGTTTAATGTGCCAAACAAAGCGCAGTAGGGCTAAATGTAAAACTCCAAGCCTTTGTTTTTCTGGAGCGGTAACAGGAGATCAGACAGCGTGTTCAGATGGTGGAGTAGAGCCTACGACGACGTGTGCATTGGTCCCTGGGGTTTAAACGTGCTTTTTTGTGGTGGGGCTTAGGGGTGGCAGGAGCCAGCTGTGAGGGTTGGTGCCCCACATCAAATGTCACTTCTGTAAGAAGTAGACAGCGATTTCTTAAATGCTGACACTGACAACGTACAGCTATGGTGCATTTTCATGTGTTGGGTGCCAGAGAGTATTGGTGCGACACTGCTGTGTTGCAGTACAGAAAACACGCTGGAGTATGTGCAGCGGTGCTGAAAACCGGGAGCAGAATATAGGGAGATGGATGTGAAAACCACGGTGCTTTGTGAAACTGGCCTGACATTGGAGCTCCATGTGTCAGTGTGTTGGACCAACCAAACAGTACTGGGGTCTCAAGCTGGGCCATAAAAGCATTTTATTTTTAAGGCAAAAGAACAGATGATTATGTATCCACTCCTCAGACAAGGATAGGGATGTGCTAGGGAAGGCTTTCCAAAGAAACCCTCCTGGGTTACGTATCTCTGGGATTTCTGCGTCCACTGCTTTCTCAGGAGTACGTGTCTTTGCAATATACATTATTAATATAGCCACATTCAGGCAGGAGAGGGATGAGGGCAGGCAGATTGTGCAGTGGGTGATAGATGAACTCTGATGGATGTTGTCTTTTCATGCTGACTTGATGCCACTACTTAATTAAATGGATTCAAACGTTAACTGTGTTATGCACAGGCCCATGGGAAGGCTTTTAAAATATAACTTGTCTGCATGTGGACATTTATTGAAGTAGCCATTCTGGAGTGGAGTGGAACTATTGTGCTGCAAGCAATCCCTCTGAGGATGCTGCTGTTCATGAATAGGTGCTCACAAAGGCATGGAGAAGAAGGGGGAAGTTGAAATCAAACTGTTGCTTCAAGAATAGGATTTCCCTTTCCATAGGGCAGCAGAGGAGAGAATGGGGGAGAAGTTTCCAAGTGCAAAGCAGCAGTTCTTAGCCATGACTTTGTTGAGCAGGTGACCTCTTTGCTGCTGTCTGTAAATGATCCTAGATATCAAAAAGGCAGATTGAGTGTAAGGTATTAGTGGGGAAAAAAATAATGGAGAACAAAACAGAAGACTATATTATTCTGCTCTGTAAGCACTCGCTGTGACTACACCTTGAAAGCTGTGTGTTGTTTTGGTGTTTCCTCTTCATCTCAGGAAGGATATAGTGGACCTGGAAGGTCATCGCAGAAGAACACCAGAGCTGATCAGAGATGTGAATTGGCTTTCAGGAGAGCCATGAACTAAGAGAAGACTCTTGTACTTGGAACCCAAATGACTTGGGTTGATAGCATAGCTCCTCACAAAATCATGAGCCACCTAAAGGTGATAGGTAGGTGGGGATTAACTATCCACGCTCTCTTCCTGTACAAGAACTAGGGCATATTAAATGAAACTAGTAGAAGTGAGGTTTAAAACAAGCAATGAAAAGTTGTTCTTCTTGCAACATGTACCAGACTGGTGGAGTTCCTTGCCAAAAGATGTGAACATGTTGTGGTTTAACTCCAGCCAGCAACTAAGTACCATGCAGCCACTTGCTCCCCCCCAGTGGGATGGAGAAGAGAATCAGAAAAAAGGTAAAACCCAGGGTTTGAGATAAGAACAGGGTTTTTTTATAGTTGAAATAAAATATGATATTAATAAAAGTAATAGTAATGAAAAGGGAGACAAGAAAGAGAGAAATAAAGCCCAAGAAAGGCAAGTGATGCACAGTACAATTGCTCACCACCCACTGACCAATGCCCAACTCCTTGAGCAGCGATCGGCCCTCCCAGCCAATTCCCTGTGGTTTATATACTGGGCATGATGTTCTGTGCTATGGAATATCCCTTTGGACAGTTGGGGTCAGCTGTCCTGGCTGTGCTCCCTCCCAGCTTCTTGTGCACCTCCTCAGTGGCAGAGCCTGGGGAATAGAAAAGTCCTTGACTTGGGGTAAGCATGACTTAGCAACAACTGAAACATCAGTGTGCTATCAGTGTCACTCTTCGCCAAAACCAGGACAAGAAGGCTAAGCTTTTATAGACGTAGTGAGTAAGTTCACCATAGAGAATTCTACTGAAATAGGTTAAAAACTGAGAATATCTATTTTTGTTATTGGGAGATTGACAGGAGGTGAGAGAATCAGATTTGCTTTCCCTGCTCTTTAACAGTATCATACACAAGTGTATGGATAAAGTTTTTGCTGACACTTCTCCTTCACTTATGGCCACAAATGGGAACAGGAACTGGGGCTGGATACTGGTGTCTGATCCAAGCTGGCCCATCTCATGAAGTCTGGAACAGACACATCTGCTTGCTGGACATGGTTTTCCCAGGCTGTAGCCTCTTGCCTCATGCTGTAGGTACTGGGACACATGGGCCGCCCTGTACAGCAACACCAGTTTTCTCCCCTTGGTGGTCTTTCTGAGCACTAGAGTGATGCATGTATTCTCTCAAATGCTTTGCTGCTTTCTTTCTATGCTTAAATAAATTGTCTTTGTAGAGAATGACAAGTTTTGGGGCTCAGAAGAGAATGTGGATAGTATTAGAAGGCAGGAGGTGAGATGATAGAGTCAGAAAACTCTTCAGTTTCTTTAGCATTTTTTCTTTGGGGAAGAGGGGCTGAAATACTACCAAACTCCTGCTTAGTCTTTTGCTGGCCTGGGGTGGATGATGGGGTGAGCTTACAGCTGAAACTTTGAGGGATGCCTGATGGTAAAAATGCCTTTCTTCTGAAATTTTCCTTTTCTCTCTTTCAAGCTGAAGCCAGACTGCAGAAGCCTGCTGGTGGGCCAGCAGGGACACAGGAGCTCGTACCCAGCAGCAGCGGCTCAGTAGTAAAGCAGTGTGGCTGTAGGGAGGGTTCCTGTGAGCCCAGGTCGGGCAGGACTGCCACTGTGACTATGTTGTCCCCTTTGGCACCTATTTTGTTGGAAATTACTACTGTGCTGGGTGGGCTTACTGCTGCTTTCTCACAGCATGCTGCTTGGGTGTGCAGGCCAGTGTTTGCCTTCTGCATCTGCTGCGTGGCTTTGCAGTGTAGGTGGTCCCGAAGGGATGCAAAGTTTGGAAGAAGGAGAGTTGCTTGCAGGGGGATGAAGTTGGGTTGATCCTTCAGGCATTTCTGTGTTACCCTTCTGGCACGTGGAAACAATTGCCTGTGGTGGTAACTTCCTCAAAATAGCAGAAGCAGCTCATGCAAGTAAGAAACTTGCTCTCTGGGAATGGGGAGCAGCTTATCATGCATCTTGTTTTGTGAAAAGACAAACGAGGCTGGCAGGGACTGTTGAGGCCAGCCCTTCCAAGAGGATTGTCTGCGCCTCAGCAGTAAGGCAGTGGCATGGTTTTGTCAGGCAGGCGTGGGCTGCATGGGACCGTGCCTGAGGGGGGCAAGGGCTGCTCTCACACCTGCTCCTTGACCGGCAGGTGGGACTGGGCTGCAGCAGGGCCCACTCCCTGGGGAGGCTGGCTGCCCTGAATACCTGTCGGTACCTTCAGTCCTGCAGTTCAGGGCTCTGCTGGTCTGGTCCTGCCAGCTGTGCGAACTCTCTTGGGATCTGGTGTGGAAGGAGCAGGGTAAGTGAACTGCTTAGGCACTAAAATGTCTTTATGTGTTTGTGCAACTCCGAGCAGCCAAATTTAGATGTAAGCCTGTAAAATGGTTGAATATCAGATTGTGCAAGATGGGTGATAGCTGCACAGCTGATTCTGGTTTTGGTGCCTAAGAGTGTGTGTTGAGCCTCCAAATTTGGAAAAAAATTGACCTTAAATGAATGGAGACGGGGTGATTACAGGTAGCATAGCAGCAATGCAAAGCGAACTGCAGAAACATGTTGCGTGTGGATCAGTTTGATAATGCTTGCAAATTGCTTAGGGAACCTTGACTGATAGTGCCAAATGCTATTAATAGAAACCTTGAGATGCAGTAACAAATGCGGATAGCCAGCCTCCTCTCTGTGCCTCTAATTTAGGCGCACAAAATGACAGGTTTAATCTTGCAGTTGTTTCCAGGCTTGAATGTGGGTGGTGAGGTGGCCCACGGGTTGCCTGGGAAGGACGTGTCCGGTGACGGTGGGAAGCAAATTGGGCCGAGGTGGAAGCTGTTGGAAACACAGTGTCTCAGTTCTGCAGGGGAACTCTCCAGCCCCTGTGGGTAGCTCAGATCAAACTTGGAAAGGTGTGTCAGGGAGTTTATTTCCAACTGGGCTGTGCTGAAGCATCACCTGGGAGACTCGTATGGTCAGCAGTGGTTGTGGCTGCGTAGGACTGGGAGCCCGTGCTGGCCACGCTGAGGAAGCGGGTTCCTACCTTGTACGTCATAACTTCCAAAGTGGGATAATGGCAGTCCTGTGTCAACAAATTTGCCCCTTGCTGGCAAATGTTAATTCCCGATTAGGAAGCTAAAGTTGGTGTACTTCTGCCCTAATTAACTATATTAATAATTTCTTTCTTTTAGCAGGCGAGCTGAGAGGAGTCCTGTTTGTACTGCATTGTTACCTGTTGCTTATTCTCTCTGAAACATTTTCCGTTCTTCTGTCTGGTTTTGTGACAAGTGACTGACTATCTCTTGCCCTTACGTTACTAGTCTGGAGGTTGTTCACGGGGATAAAGCTGTGTTGTGGGCAGGGCGGTGGGAGTGGAGCTCACAAGTGTCGTAAAACCAAATTTGAATGTGCCTTACTCCTTTTCAAAGCGAGTTGTTTTTAATATTCAAGAGTTATCATGCGGAGGTGTTCTAAGAGCATCCGTTGGATAGGCTCAAGGTGACCTTTCAGATTCTTTACATTAGGAAGGTTTTAAAGCTAAGACTGGGGAGTAAAAGAGGGATATTCCTTTTCAGGAAGCTAGTAATGAATCTCTGGACACAGGTATCTGTTCCTGTGGCAGTAGGCCTTGTCAGTACCAGTGGTACGGTCTTGATAGTCGTTGTCTTTCTAATGTTCCATTAGAAACTGTTTCTAATTGAATGAGTGATCTGTTGGAGGCCAGCAAATGCTCACTGGCAGTGGAATAATTGGACCCAAAGACCAAGATACTTCTTTTGTGTCAAGCTGCATGCTGGCCATGGGAGAAAGGTAGGCTTACTGCCTGCTAGTATTGCCACAGATGGTCCCTTGGCAGAGCAGCACGAGGCCCCCACAGACCCTGGAGAGGAGGGGACGCTGGAGCACACGTGACTTTGTGCAGTCGGTGGGGTGGGAGTGCCAGGGGAAACCAGTTACTGCTCTTCAGTTTGTCTTAAAGACTCAGAAGGGGCAGGTTTTTCTACACCACCAAGTACAAGGTGGGTTTTGGAGGTGCAGCTGGGTTGACCTAGTTGCCAGTGAAAGGGGACAGTTTTTCTTTTCCCTGGCTTTGAGGTCCCCATGGCTTCCCCAGGCTGGCAAACAGAAAACAAAAACTACAACATGGTTTTCTGTTGGCTTGGCCTGCTGGGTAGGCGCTTGCTATGCCAGTGCTGGCACGAGGGAAATGGCAGGGGAACTGGGCTGAGTGGGATGAGGGAGGAAGGACCTGTCCCCTGCAGAGCAGGCAGCTGTAAGATGAGCCCGGCTGTGGCACAAGACTGCGCTCTGAGAGGCTGATGTACATCCTTGCCGAGCAAAAATATACCTGTGGGTGAAAGCAGGTCGCTGCATTGCTGTTGAATAGCTGCATAGCCAAGGTCAAGTAGTACCTCTTAGGATGGCTGCAATTACAGCCAGCCTGAGCTAAAGCCCGTGCTGAGCAGCGTAAGCACAGCGTTGCTAAATCGATGTTTGCTGACAGCACCAAGAAATTGGTGCCTTATCTAGGCTGGAGCACTTGAATGGCACATGTCTCTTCCACCTCCTCCTCCACTGTCAAGAATGCAGTTTCTGTAGGAATGCAAACCTCTCTTGGTTTGATGAGTTGGGAACTGCTGATACGATCTGGAATCTCAGCAGTAGAAGCATTGAGTTCTTTTTTTGCATTTGTTGAGGCTGCTTTAAAAATAAATGTGTTTTGAAGTATTGTGAGAGAGACTGGAGGAGCAGATACCCTAGCCTCCCTCATTCCTTCCCATGTCTGTGCTCCCCCCGCGCCCCCCCCCCCCCCCCATTTTTGTTCCAGCATTAAGTTGGAACAAAAGCATTTCCTTTCTTTACCAGTGGATTTGTAAATGTATTTTTAATTGTATGTTTTTATACTTAACAAAAATCTGGTTCAGTTTTGTAAAAGCTATTTTTTCAGAGATACTAATTTTGCAAGGGAAGGGGACAATTTGGTGTTCTTGCATACTGTCTCAAAGTATCTGGGGTATGTTATTACTAAAAGGGAAAAAAAGACCAAGTTGTTCCAGAGACTGGGGCATGAAATCTTCTACTTGCCATGCCACTGGTTTGAAGGCAGGCCACATTTGAACTAGCTGAAGCATGGATGGGTCACTTCGAATGGTGGCACCTCAGCCCTGCTTTACCTGCTGCAGCAAGGTGGTTCTCCGCGTGGGGTTACTTCTGTCACTTCTTTAGTAACCTGGGCCCTGAGCTCAGTGAGACCTTGTTTCTTCACCCTGCAGCTGAACTCCTCTGGTCTGGTAAGCTGTGAGGTGAGGGTGGCCTGAGAAACCTGCCCTGCCCCTGCCTTTTGTGCACTGTGTTGGTATAAATACAAGATGCTAGTCTTCAGGGCAGCTATTAAAGATAGCAGTAATTATTACAATAGTAACTTCTTATGCCGCGTCCGTGCCCTTAAGGCCTTAACCAAATGTAACTTAGATGATGATAATTAAAAACAGAAAACTGTGACCCAGTAAAATCCTTGAGTTTGGCACAGACAGCAGTGCTGAGGAGGAGTGTATGCGTCAAATATATAATATGTAAAATCAGGCTGTGCAAATGTAAAGGAAAGAGAATAATCTTCTGTTGGTCAAAACAACCTCAGGGCTGAGAACTGGTCTGTGCTCAGAGACTGAGTCCTTTCATGCCACAAACCACAATTTTTGTGTGGTGTAATCCCACTGCAACCTTTTGCTTTGGGGTAATTGCTAAATTCTGATGTTTTCTCTGCCGGGGAGTGCTCCCCAAAATACTGCATTGTGTCTGTCTGTTGCCCTCCTTTCCCCTTTTGTTTTTGCTTTTCCCGGCTTCTTGCCACAGAGGCCTGGCTATGAATCTTTGTATCTTCCAAGTAGCTCTTCTCAGTTGCATTTTTCTTTTCCTAAAAATAGTTGACATCTTTGCTCAGGGGGAAAGCAGACATTTTGCTTTACTGTCTCTTGCATGGGTCATTGGCATGTGGGCTTGTGAAACCAGTCATGTAAGCTGCTGTCTCTTGATATTCCTGGGGAGGGATGCCCTGGGCCACTGGACATGGTTTCCAGATCGAGCACTGTGGGAAAACTGACTGTTCAGTTCCTAGGAATACACGGGGCTGGGACCAGGCTGAACCATCTCTGGCTGGATGGAGGAGATGAGGAGAACAGGTCAACTTGGAAACGATTTTCAGGAAAGAGCTCTGGAGAAGGTGGTTTGCTGCTCTTGCTGGGAGAATGGGAATTGGCGGGCCGTGAATGTGAGTCCCAGTTTCGCACCAGTCCTGTTTGCTGCTTGCAATCCTCTCTGCAGTATGCTCTGGCGTAGACAAAGTAATCAGTGAATTGACAACTCCTGTGTACCCCAGCAGTATTCTACTGTGCCTGTCTTGAAAACTGAGTAGAGTTGCTTCTATACCTGGGTGCCTGTCAGTGAATTTCTAGGAGCTGTGATTCTTCTCATCACCAGTGCGAACCAGACCATCAGCATCTGTGTACGGGTCCATGTGAACTGCACTTGTATTTCATGATTCTTCTTGTTTTCTTTTTCATGTTCGTTAGGTGACTTTGGAGAAGGTGTTGGGGATAACTGTGTCAGGAGGCAGAGGACTAGCCTGCGACCCCAGAACAGGCCTCGTTGCTTATCCGGCAGGGTGAGTTGCTAACCGCATTCTTCAAAGCTAAGATAAACCAGGACTGATGCATCAACTTAAATATATTTGGGGTGTTTCCACTGTGGCTTTCTGTAGGGAGGCTATTTACTGTTCTTCAGTCTTTTAACACCAGAGAATGATGAGACTCAGAATTGCTGGTGTAATTGGCAAGGGAGAGGGATTGCATTTTACCTGTCAAGTTTTAATGGGATCCCTTTTAATAAAACCCCTCTCCTTCCTCTTGCTCTAAGCTGGGAATTAAATACATTGTGGACTTTTTAAGTATGCTTTATAATGTGGTGAACTTAGACATAACTGGAAGCAATTCTCAAGCCAGTGAGTACCTAATGAAGCAGGTGATGCTTTCAATGAATTGACAAAAGCCTTTTTGTATATGCCCTGCAATTTATGAATCTCCACATTCCTCATCCAAGTGCAGAGAAAGATTTCAGGCTGACAGCCCCTTGTATGTTGGTTCTCTGGAGTGCAACACATTGTCAACCAGTCTTAAGTCCAAATAGAGATACCCACAAGTATTTGATGGACATCCATATTTGATGGACAGTGAAAGTGCTACCTTCTGGATATAGCTGAGGGCTGGAGAGTGGCTTTGTGCATTGCATATTTAGCAAAATCGTAGACATCTAGGGCCAGATCCTGATCTTGCTGAAGGCAGAGCTCACCCAAAGGGCATGTGTCCCTGGAGGCGCAGAGCATGTCAGAGTTGCTGGTCTGTGGGATGGGACTTGTCTGAAAGAAGGTAGCCCCTGAAAAATTTTAAAGGAACCGTGAGAGGTGCAGGTAGAAGTCTCATAAGGGATGGCATTTTGAAAAAGCTGGGGAGGAAACACATTTTATCCTGCCAGTGGAAGTGTGGCTGTTGAGATGGGGTATATGACATACATCATATGACTTGGATGAAAGGATATGATACTGTAGTGGGAATAGATTGGGAGGACAGAAGAGCGACTCTTCAGGAAAAGCCTGCAGTGCTTAATGCAGCACTGCGTGGGGATACTCCAGCTGGCTGGGTTGCAGAAGTCTGTATGAGCGTGGCTCTTCCTCTGAGCTTGTTTATTCTGCTGGTCAGCAAGCTAAAGGAGAAGAGGAAGGACAGTATCTCCAAGTGGCATCGTGCAGAGATACTCTTAAGACATGGAAGCTGGAATTACAGGATAGGAACTTCCACAACAGTTATAGATGATGTTTTCAAGTGTACAAGAAACAGGCTAGCAACACTTAAGGATTCTGCGTTTGTGGCCAAAACAAGAGATGGGGTCAGTAAAAGTGGCTAAAAATTTTTGCCCATTCTGGTGATATCCTAGTTCACAGAATCGTTGTAGCTGGTGGGAAGCACTTGAGATCTAGACCAACCGCCATGCTGAAGCAGGGTCACTTAGAGCAGGTTGCCCACAACCTCTTTGGGCAGCATGTTCTGGTGTTTGAGTACTGTCACAGTAACGAACAAACAAAAAACAAAAAAAAAAAGGGGGGGGGGGAGAAGTGTGGAGTGTTTGTTTTCTTTTCCTTTGTGTTCAGATGGAATTTCATGTGTCCTAATGTCTGCCCATTGCCTCTTTTTCTGGCAGTGGGCAGTCTGTTAAACTGCAAACAATTTGAGATCCATGTCTGCACTTGACCATATCTGTTATGCTTGAACTCTTTGGAGCCAGGCAGATATATTCCAGCATGTGTTGTCTCTTCCTCTGCATCTTTTCTGACGCTGAATATGCTCACGCTTGAAGAGGGCAAGGAGCGAGAGAAGAAAACAAGTAAACAGATGTTTTGAGCTCTTGCATAGCTAAAGATAGATGCGTTTTGTTAATAGCAGTGTCCTCTGATGAGCTTGTGCATTGATTTAATCAAGCATGAGGACACCTGGGGATTCTTTTGGGTAATTAAAAGGTTATGTGGTTCCTTAGGGCTTTACAGGGAAATTCCTGTTCTTACTTGTTGGTGGTAGCATCTCATGGCCTGGACACGAAACCTATGGAATATACCAGATGTGTGTTGTAACAGTTTAATGGCTTATATGACTTGCTGCTATTGTGCCGTGGCTGGTCTGTTTTGTGATGCTGTTATGATTTGCTGCAGTCAAGATAGTCTCTAACAAAACTAGCATTAGCTGAGTCAGAACACAAGAGGGGTACTGGTGCAGACCTTACTAAGTTGATGCAAGTTCAGTTTGTTGGGTTTTATCTGGGGTCGTGTTCCCCGCTCCCCCCCCCCCCCCCGCCCCTTCTCATTTCTGGTGAATTTCTCTTGAATTGCAAGAATCCTGGCATTTCTGGTGCATTGGCTTTATTTTGTTTCTGTTTGTTTGAATTTACTGTACACCAAAGCTTCTTACAGGAGGCTGATGTAAGCAGACTGGGTATGGCCCAGGCACAGTTGGTTCATGACCTGTCCAGGCAACTTGGTCATCTTCAGCTGTGCCTCAGGTATTCCAGTGATTTCTTCAGCCTTTGCTCATGTACTGAGGTTTTGCAATCCTGACATGCAGATTCTCTGCTCCTCCAGTTTGTCCTACACCTAAAACCTGAATTTATGTAACAACTCTATATTTTCCTAAGAACACTTTCAACATACCTGAATTCATTTGGTTCAGATCAAAACAGTTGCCCCAGGCATCCTGACTTCATCCACATCAGGCATACAAATAACTATGTGAACGAGGACTTGTGCGTGAGAAGCTTTGGCATTCTTTGAGCGGGACCTTAACTCTGGTCTCTGGTTTGCCTAAAATGATTAAAAAAATAAAAAATAGTTGCTTTTCTGAATTTTCTCTTTGCTGGACTTTCTGAAATCTGAGAAGTTTTTGAATCTTGTGAAAGAAGCAGTTCCCAGCACAATGCAAGCTCATTCCAACTCCACAGTGGTGCCAAAGAGCTGAGTGTTACATTACTCTTTCTTTTCCTGCTCACTGGCTTTTGAACCTTTTATCCTTTCTCTTCGTTGACCCTAACAAGGCTTTCTCTCTGGCAGTGTGTGACAGCAGCTTTGCTGACCCTGGTACTGTTTTGGTAGGATGTTTGTATTGTATAGGAGGCCTTTTCTTCACATCTGCCATGAAGGCTAAAGGCACTGAGTACTGCAGATATTCTAGGCCACCACTTTCATATAAAGCTGTTGTTTGTCTTGGGAGATAAGTCAGTGTAGGAGAGAAAATTACATCCTCTCCAGAGATCTTATATCTGCTGCCTGCACTTGCCTATTCTTATGCTGGCAAGGGAAATAAACCCAAAGTTGCTTAATTTGATCTCTGTTAGGGTTATGCAGTGAGTAACAAAGTTGTTCTTGTGGGAGGAGTGAGTGGGACAGAAATGTACTGAATTTTTTATTTCTTGTGGCAGGATTGATGCTCTGTCCTTTTCTTTCAGTTTTTTTCCCCCTTTCTTTTTTCCCTGCCCTTCTCTCATTTTGGTTTATTATCTTTTTTTTTTCTTTTTTTTTTCCCCAGTAGCTAGTTGAGGTCGTGTTTCCTAGAAACAAGAAGGGAAACAAAGCTAAGAAAATCCTCTGAGGATGACTAGTATTAAAAAAGGGGGGGGAAAAAGTGTGTGTGTGTGTTTGTGTAAAATGTCTATCTGTTTAAATTCTAGACCAGCTGCTCAGATAACTTGAGTCCACTTAACCTGTTTTTGGTTTTGGGATTGTGTTTGCAGTTGTTTTTTAGGCCTTTAGGTTGGTGTGAGTGATTTATTTTGCTTCTATTATTTTTTCCTGGGCTCTCAACTGGTCATGGTAGCTGGTTGTGAACCTTGTCTTTGTGTGAGGCACCTGCCTGCTTGAGGGAGCAGCCTGTGCTTTTTCTTGAGTAGGAGCAGGAAAGTAGTGTTTCATACTGGTTGGTGTGCAGTGTCTCTTAAACACTGTTCTGTTATGTTTTGGCCAGCTTAAGCCTCTCTCTAGCTCTGCTTCTCAATTCCCAGGCACTCTAATAAAGGTTCAGCTCTCTAGCGTAGCTCTTTACATAAAGCAAATTACATAAAGGCGGACAGAGGTTTAATATAGTCAATCCTCTCTGAGCCATAGTGAAATGAGTTTCCTTGGGTTTCTCTCAGAAATTACTGTGGCCAGTACAGACACAGCCCCTGCTAGCTCTGTGTGTGCGCAGCACGTTTGCTGAAGAAATGATTTGGATGCCCCCATATTCAGTACCATTTCAGAATGACTAGTCACCCTTATTTGTAGATAGGAAGGGAGGAACAATAATCAAAGGAGCTGTACAATCAAAGTTAAGGTGAAGATATTAAATCTTTTCCCCTGCTGCTTTTTGCTGCAAGATCTTGTTGAAGTGCTAGGCTTGTTCTCGCTTCAGCTTTATCACCTTGAGGCTTTTTTTTTGAGATACAACAGCTAATATTTAAAAGTGAAGAGTGGCATGATGCGTTCAAAATCAGAAGATTGCACAGCTGTCTGGGTCGCATTTTATTTTACTGCTACTGTGGCATGCTTGCTGGATGTCAGCGCAGCAGCCTCTTGTGTGCCAACCTGCACTGCAGCAGAATCAAGCCACAGCCTCCTCTTCTTGTTTCACAGTCTCTCCCCCTGTTCCACCCATTCCGCATCCCCGGCTGATTTGCAGTACTGAGTAGAAGCCTCTTAACTCTGTCACCCCTTCTGAGTCATACCCTCCTGGTCCCTGTCTGCTGGTCCAGGGAGGTGTCAGGTCCTGCACTGACAAGGCAGTGACCACAGCCTGTGTCATAGTGAAGGGAGGAAGGGGATGAGCACAGTGGGAATTGAGTGAATTTGTTTTAATCTAGCTAGGAGTCTGCTCAGCATGTGTGGAGCAGTCTCGCGTAATTGAGTGGTAAATTCCACTGGAAGCTGAAAGAGTGAGGATTTTTCTTTTCCAGAAGTGGTTGCTGGTTTGCTCCCAAATACCTCTTTCCATTTCCGATAGACAGGCTGTAAGGCTAAGTGATTTCCAGCTCATCCACATGTGGAGTCTCTTGGAAAGTTTTAATCATTTTCCATCATTATATAGATAGATTACTGCACAACATAGTAAGTTATCAGCTTAGAACAATTTCCCTTTACCTGGAGCTGCGTATAACCCATAATGAAGTAACATATAGGATAAATCTTGCATAATTTTATGAGGCATGATGCCTTGCTCTTCCTTTCCTCTTTAAAGTGAAAGATTTTGGTCCGTGGGGTACAGGAATGGACTGTGAGAGGCAGGTCTAGTAGTTGACTGCCAGTGAATGAGGCAAAATGCTGTTCTGAGTTCTTTTCAAGACTTAGGACCATTGTGCCCAGGTTAGTCATCTTGATAGACCCAGTGTAGCTTTTGGTACATGTGCAGTTTGTGCAAAGCTCTGCAACTCTGTGCAGGTGCAGTTCTTCACTAATTCTTCCCTAGCATAAATGCTAATGCCATCAGGCTGTATCCCAAATGCAGCTTGGATGAGTTCAAGGACACTGAAATATTCAGACTGCTGGGTTGTCAGTAGATAAATCCGGTTCTGGTGATGCAGGCTCCTTCAAGGAGCTTCCAGACCTCTGAAGGCAAATTTCTGGGCCTTCTTTGTATGTTCTTTTCTGAAGGAGAATCCTGTGGTGTTGTAAAGATTGTAGAAACCTACTCTAAAACGAGGACAAGTTCTCATCTGTGGTTCAAAGTGAATTTCAGTGGCCACACCAGAGGCAGCTTGCTTTGCCCTCTTTAAAATGGGACAGTTGCCTTTCAGGAGTTAAACCTCTTTCCTGGCCCATCTCCCAAGAATCTGGACTGTTTACGTATTTCTTCTGTGAGGGTATTGCGCTTGTACCTGCCATCTGGGAAGATTTGCCAGCTGGTAAAATTGTGGTGGTGGACCTGGAGACGGAGATAAGAAAATTCTTTTCATTGAGATTGTTAGACACAACTTGAAGAGCTGAGACTGTATCTGGGTTTGAGTTGGGCCACTACAACCAAACCAAAAAAGTTTTTCTGTGTCGAGAGGCAGCAACATCAGGTTACAGTGTCCTGGAAGTGTCCAAAAAGATGAAAAGTAACCAAATCCTTCCCTCCATTTCCTTCCCCAGCAAAAGCAGATTTCTCAGAAAAAAGCAGAGATACTTTAACTCTTAAATCTCCCTGTCTTAAGAACCCACTGGAGGGAAAGGAGTGTATCTGCACTGAGGCATCAAGACCTGAAGTGTAAAATACTTCTTTTCACTCCTTGCTTTTATTGATGTAGATTTGACAGAGATGGTGGGCTGTGGAAGGCTAATGTCGTTGTTTTTTGGCAAGTGAGCAAACTCTGCACTTGGGACAAGAAAATGGAGATCCCCTTTGCAACAGTGCTTTATTCTCAGTCCAAAGAATCATAATTTTGATATTTTATTTTGCATTGATGGATTTAAAGTGGCTATGGCCTTTCCCCTGCTGTCTTGCTGTTGGCCTGTGAGATTCACAGATAACAACCATGCAGTCCTGGAGCAATTGCCCTCTTCCCATCTAGGTGGCAGCTGGGTCTGCTCTGAGTCCCCATCATTGCACTTCAGACAGAAAAGACCCTGCCTAATGGAGTAGGTGCAGTCTTACCTGTATGAGCTGTTTCCACGTGCCTGTAGAGCTAGGCAGCAATTTCTACACTGATTTTTGCTTGGTCTCCCTTTTTGTGAGTGCTGGAGACCCTTCCACATTGAATCTATGTCTCTGTAATAAAACTGCACCTAAAACGTAGAGTTGTTTGCTGAACGGTTGTGTGTTGATCCAGCTCAGCTGTAATCTCACTTGGTTTGGCAGAAGCGGAGACGAAGCAGCAAACAGAGCAGTACCGCAGCCATCATCTAGAGCTGCGGGCAGACTCCCCAGGTTTAAGTACTTAGCAGAATGGAATCAAGGCTGTCAAACTGACTTCCAGGCAGTTTCCATCAGCCAGCCTCCAGGCATGTGTGCATGCGTGGGGGCTTTTGATGTCATGTCTAATTAAAGTCTTTACCTATGACAAAACAACTGAGGATGTAACACTTGGTAGAATGTTAAATAATGAGATAGCTGCGAATCTCCAGACCTGCAGCTAACCTGCCGCACAGCAGAAAAGAGAGAAAAATAGGACAAACCCTCAAAATAGCTGTCAGAAAAGCTTCTTGCTAAATCAGAGGGAGACTGTGTCAATTCTCTGTCAAAAGTGCTGCTGTCTGTGCTGCACATGGTGAAGATTGCAGCACTGGGGTGCTGCCAGACTGCTGGGGGGAAGGTACGGGGAGCGTGAGCCCTTGACTCCAAGAGCTCAGCTGCTGGCTGGGGCGGTGGTTAATGTCATCTTTGCCAGCAGTGGCGTAGGTAGAAGCTCTTCTGGTGGACAGTGAGAATGTTGTGGGATTTTTGGTTTCAGTCCCTGTGTGACTTTGTACCTTGTGTCACACTTGGTTGAAAAACTAGTCAGGGCGGTGCTGATGTTTGGGGTTGCCAGCTCCCTTTGAGACAAGCTGCTGTTTTGCTGTACATAGAGCTGCTGTTTTGCTGTACATAGAGCTGCTGTTGTGCTGTACATAGAGCTGCTGTTGTGCTGTACATGGAGCTTCTGGTTACTTCTCCAGAGTGCCATATGCTAATCCAGCTGTCAAGTTAGAAGGGGGTTGGTCACTGTCCTGTAGCCAGCTGCTACAGCCCTGGGATAAGCAGAGATGAGATGTGATGCTTTGTCCCACAGTTACTATTTGAGGAGCTGGCAGCAGCAATAGGTCTGATAGGGCATCCTCCCTCAAGCCGCCAGGTACTGATGTGCCCATTTATCCCCTGTCTTTCCACAGAAGCCATGTGATAGGAGTCCTTTCTCCCAAACCCCTTCCTTTGCGTACACCCCATCCTATCTGGGGTGAGCCTGTGCTCATCCGTGCATCTGTGCTTCCTCCTTTCTGTCAGGCACCCAGCAAGGGCTGGGCTCCGGAGCTGTGCTGGATGTAGGAGCATGCTGCTGCATCCCGGCGGAGCCTCCCTGAGCGAGGAGCAGCAATCTCTGCTTCCTCTTGCAGCCCTTCCAGTGGGTTGACCCACCCTGTTGACAGGCAGTACCTGCTCTCCAGGATCAGGGATGAATCACAGGTGAAGTCTGGAGACCCTTGGTAGCAACAAACTCTGCTGTTTTTTAGAAAAAAACCACGACAGGAAGCCTTGACCTGTTTAGATTGCCAGATGTTTTTTGACATTTAGATTGAATTGAGAATTTTTCAAGGGAACAGTCCAATTGCAATGAAATATTTTGGGATACGCTTCACAATTTTTTTCACCAGGAATTCTGTGGAGAGAGGAGGTGTATGAGTGGGAGCCTTTTCCCAGAACAAATTGTCTGAGAACATCTTGGCGTGTGGCAAACCCTCCTTTGAGTTGAACAGAAAACTGGTTTCCTTTCAGAGGTGAGCTGGTAACTCTTCCTCCTTCCCCTCCTCACCTCCAAAATTACAGGGTTGGGGGCAGGAAAATCATGGAATCATAGAACAGTTTGGGTTGGAAGGGACTTTTAAAGGACATCTAGTCCAGCCCCCCTGCAATGTGGAGGACATGAACTAGATCGCGTTGCTCAGAGCCCCGTCCAACTTGACCTTGAAGGTTTCCAGGGATGGGGCATCCACCACTCCTCTGGGCAATCTGTGCCAGTGTCTCGCCACCCTCAGTGTAAAAGATGTCTTCCTTATAGCTAGTCCGAATCAACACTCATTTAGTTTAGAATCATTACCCTGTGGCCTATTGCTACAGGCCCTGCTAAAAACTTTGTCCCCATCTTCCTTACTAGCACCCATTAGGTACTGAAAGGCCACAATAAGGTCTCCCTGGAGCCTTCCCTGGGCTGAACAGCCCCAACCTTCTCAGCCTGTCCGCACAGGAGAGCTGCTCCAGCCCTTGGATCATCTTTGTGGCCTCCTCTGGACCTGCTCCAACAGGTCCATGTCTTTCCAGTGCGGAGGACTCCAGAGCTGGATGCGTACTCCAGGTGGAGTCTCACCAGAAAAATGTTGTTCTGTGTTTGGGATGGTAGAGTTTGAAGGACAGGAAGACTTCTCTGAGAAAAGCCAGCAATGGGGAAGGGGCAATGTATTGTAGGGCATGGAAAACTGAGGCTCTTTTTTTCTCTATTTTTAGTCTGCCACGGGACTGGATGGTAGAGAAAAATCACTTGTTTCTCCCAGCTTGCACCTTTTTCTAAAAATAAGAGTAACAGTTTTCTATTTTCTCCCTTGTAGAGCTGTAGATAACAGGAGCTGGGTATTAAACGGATTACTTAAAACCAAAAATACCAAACACCCCCCCTCCCTCCCCCCCCCCCCAGGACTTAAAAGTGCTGTCTCATACAGCTCTCCTTACCTTTGCTGGTTTGGGTGCTCTTCTCCCAACATGACACACTAGCCAGCCCTGAAGGCGGTGGTAAGAGTCCACAAAGACATGTTGTGCTCCATCTTACGAGCCTCTGCAGTGTGCTGCTCTTGCTGCGTGTCCCACAGCTGGTTCCATGCATGGGAAGTGAGCTCAGGTGACATTGTGCTAGTATATGCACAGAAAGTTAAGGATGTGATTAAGGCAAAGAACACCAGATGCTGCTGACGCCGCTGCCCCTGTGTCCTCCTTTGTACCTGTTCCCAGTTCAGAGCAAGCTCAGTACTTGGCAGAGAGGAGAGCAGAATGAGGCAGTGATGGAAAGAAATGCTCTCAGAATGGTTTTGTAGAAGGAAATTGGATGGAGGTTGCACAGGCATCTCTTCAGTGGTGCCTTTTGCATTTTTTTTTTGAACATCAAAGCATTTTTACATGCGATTTCTTTAATTCAACAAAATAAGTAAAAACTTTTGTTATTTCACCCCTCTTCTGTTCCGTACTATGTACCTTTGAACTCTGACCTGTCAGTACGGCAGCATGGCACACAACTGTGTTAACTATAAGCAACTTTTGTACTTAACTGCCAATGAAGTTGGGGATGGTTTTTAGTGTAAGAATGAATTGCAGGACCCTTATTCTGGGCCCGAGAAGGCTCCTTGCCTGCAGTGTGCATGCAGGCAGTGTGAATGCGCTCTCACCTCCAGTGATGGAAATCCTGGAGAGAGGGTTTCTTCCTGTGTGCCGTGCTGCAGTGGTGTGAGCAAGCTGTAAAGTTTGCTAGTGTGGGTAGGGCAAGTCTGGCCAGGTAGCTTCAGTCCAGTGTTTGCTGGGCAGCCACAAGTATTAGCTGTGCCCTCCAGAAAGTTTATGTTAAGAGCGTGGATTCTGGCTGCTGCTAAAAACGTTTAGTGATGAAGAAAGTGAGAGCAGGGAGATGGGAATGCCCTTATCTTTGCAAGGCTGCAGTGAAAATTCTTGCGACAAAGCACTTAACTGCCCTTGAAGCTTCCCTGTGCTGGATTCCTGAGGCTGGGAGCAGGGAAGGATAGGGCTTCTTGAAGGAGTCCTGTGAGTTTGCTGCTGTTTGAGTTGCCTGACAAACCGTATTAAGGAGAACTATATAGTATGTGCTTGTTACTGTTTCCATCCTAGTTCCAAGGCAAATATTCCAGTTCGCTCAAGGGGAGAGTGCTATTGTGCCTGTCAGAACAGCTACAATAGTTGCAGTTTTAATGATTATATTTGTCACATCTGACTTCAACCTGTCTTGTTGAGAGGCTGACTATCCTCAGTCTTTCACTGTACCGATTGTACCAATTTGATTTTTAAAATGGGAGGCAAGCTAGAAGTAATCCCGTGTAGATGGTTAGTTTGTTACTTTGTGCTTTGATCTCATTAATCAGCATGTGAACTAGCGGGAAGTTGCTGTTTAGGAGGGATATAGGCCAAAAAAAAAAAAAAAAAAAAAAAAAAGCAGTCCTGTGGTGAGGGTCACTTGCTCTTTATGAGCAAAGAAACTAAAGCAAGAGAATAAGCATGTCTGCTTTATTTAATAACAGAGCTAAATGCTCTGGTAGAGCTCTGCCAGTGGGAAGCTTTGACAGGTTTGGAAAGCTATTGCATGCTAGTGAAATAGGGAAGAGGAGCGGTTGCAAAGCTCACGCTGCCTTGGCTGTTATGGAACACCAAGGCCTTTTCTCAGCTGGAAGCTCTGCAGCCCCCCAGGGTTTGCCCATTGCCTGAGAAAGGAGGGGGATGGCACAGGGCAGGAGTGCCCAAAAGCCTGTGTACCTGCAGGTAGCAACCTGCTCTCCTCGCTACCTGCTTTGTGTCTCTCCAGCAGTTACACCTCCTAGCAACCAGTGCCTTGGTGCAGCAACACGGCTTGCTTGTGAGCCAAGTCCTGAGCTTGCATAAGTGCGAGGCAGGGGGGAATGGAGACCGAATAGCAAAGTCTGGGATGAAAATGAGATACCAGCTGCCTCAGCTGAGCTCCACCCTTTCTAAGAATCTCAAAACAGGCACTGTGTCTCCTGGCAACCTAGACACAAATCATAAGAGTTTAACTTCAAAAAAGTACATACAGTCCAAAGGACATATCCCATCACCAGGTGTGAACAACGGGGAGTCTGTCCTTCTCCTCTTCCTGGAGGATCTGGCACTGTAGATGGTCTCAGGTTCCACTCAGTGTCAGGAAGGCAACAAGTTAAAGGTGAAAGAGCATCATGTTAGGAGAGCTAAGAAGTGCCAAGAAGCCGTGTATTTTGTTTCCTGTAAGCATGCCCAGAAATGCCCTGACTGTTGCTTGGGAAGCAGATGCAGGACTTGGCCCTCCCTGCTAGGCTAGCGCTGGCAGCCGTGCCCTGCAACACACGCACGTGTGCACTGGCCTCTTGTGCACCTGCACCCGGTTCTTTTGGCTGGCAGTCAAGGACCAACAGAGCTGATACCAGCCAAGTCCCTGCCTTCAGTGTCAGATGCTATGCTTTTGCAGTCCTAACCCAATGCTTCTTTGTCTTGGACTCTAACCTAACCACGTTCGTCTGTGACAAGAGATACAGATGTATGAAAAAGCAAAACTGGATTCTACTGTGATTGCTTCCCCTTCCAGAAAAGCTGTCTTTTCAGATCTGACAACTGATCCTCATTAGCTACTCTGAAGAAGAATTTTAGTGCATTTAAAATGCTCTATATTATGCTGAAATACAGGCCAAGCAGAGGTAAATGTTCATCTTCCATTAAAGCTGGAGCTGTCACAGGGCTCCTAAAAAGGTAACGTAGGCAGAATTGAATTTTGCCACTCTGGCAAGGCCTGAGCTGTTCCCACTCTGCGAAGCAGCAGTGCTGGGGCAGGGTGCTGGTAAGAGTCCTGGTTCGGGCCCAGGAGCTGCAACAGGCTTCACCTGGGCTGTGGCACCACCAGCAGCTGTGGGGCGAAGCAGGTGCCCCCCTGCCCCTTTTGCCAGCAGCCACCAGCCCGACCTTGCAGGGCTGTCAGCAGGCAGGGTTGGCCGGAGGCTGCGTTGCCTTTTGCTGGCCCTGGCAGCCTGCTGTCCGAGGCAGCTGTGAGTCTTGCCTGTGCCTAGAGGAGATGAAAACAACCGACTGACTGTCTTGAGTGGGTGATTCTTTAACTCCATGCTTTTGAAGAAGCAGGTTTGGGTTTTGTTTGTTTGGTGTTTTCTTTTCTTTCTTTGTCTCTGACAGTTACAGAGATACAGCAAGGATTATGCTTACTGAAGCATTCAAGGGGAAAAGCTGCTCCAGTTTCTCTGCCGCAGTGGGGGCTTTTGCTGTCTGCTCTGGAACGCAGGAAAGATCAGCGATGGGTCAGTGGGCAGCAGAGGGTCCTGCCCAGCACCTTACCCCCCCCCGCCTGGCCATCCTCCCCAGGGAGATGGTGGTGGGGAGCGGGCTGGGAGGCAGACCTGCCTCAGCCTGCTTCCTTCTGAAGGTTAATCAGCCGAGAATGGAGAGTTGAACTGTATTACTCTTTGTCTTGCTCCTTTGACTGATGCCTCTTTAATATTGGCTACACTGCTTGCTCATGGTAAAACAATTAAAGCCCTGAGGCATCTGCCATCAGCCGTCATGTTCGTCTGCCCCAGATGATTGGTTTGATGTATAGATCTTTCTCCCGGCTCCTAAGTGGCTCAGGCATGATGAGGGAATACTCTGGCTGCGCTTGCTGCTGGAAACCGAGGTGCTGGCCAGTTGCTCGCAAGCGGGATATGTTTTTCCTCTGGGTCTTGATTTTTAAAAGAAGACACTGAGCTTTTGTGGCTTTGTGGCGTGGTGGCAACTGCTCTTGCAGAGAATTTGGTGCAGACGTGAAGTGCAGAGCGAGATACTCCCCTGCGTCTCTGCAGGGAGCCGCTTGCTCCCAGGAGGGTGCCTTCAGGGAGAGCTCCCGTCTTCTGTCTTCTCTCAGTATACTGTTGGGCTAGAGAGCTGAATTTGCTTGGGGCTTGACGGCAGATTTGATTATTCTACAGGAATTTTATTGTAAACTTTGCTTCTCTTTATCTCTTTCTGGCCTTTCCTTCTGAACTGCTATTCTCCTGGGATTGTAAAAGATTTTTTTTCTTTTTTTCCTTCAACTTGCTGTTTTCATTGCTTCCTTTTCCCCTAGATCTGCGCATTTTCTTTTTTCTGAGGCACTCCCTTTGGGCATTGATACACTCAATGTTGTTTATGGGCAAAGAGGAAGCACCTCTTACCCATGTGGGCTATGTACATAAAAGAAGGCAAGAATTTATTGGTAGTATAACTGAATCCTTAACACTAACTAGAGAGTCATTTTACTCTACCAGTAATTATTATAGGGAAAAAAAGAAGGATAATGCATTAGAATACTTCTATATTGAAAAAGGTCTCAATAATTGTGATAATGCAACTAAAACTGTAACACATTTCATTGTTTCTGTTCCTTTTCCTGGTGTTACCCTCACCCTTGTCTCTCTCCTCTGGATCATAAAGGCAGTCATTGTAGGGTAACACCATAAATTCTCAGCCTTTGTAGCCCTTCACCGGGAGGAGCATGATGTAGATGTTGCTGGATTTGTCCTCAATCCAGGGTCGACCTGGGTTGTTTTTTATATGTTTGCTAACACACTTTCACACCTTTCTCTTTCTTAGTTGGTCTGCAGCTCCATGGTGCTTCTATGTATGGTATCTTTCATGCACATTGGGTATTTTTTAATTTGTTACCCCTAAAACCTGTTTTGTTCAGCTCCAGGTCTGTATTTCTTTAAGGGACCATCGCTGAATTGTTCACAGCCATGGGGTCTCTGCTGCCAAGCACGTACGTAGTCTCTTATCGTCCCATGCCTGTGTTCCTCTGCACTGCATCCCGCATCTCCACTTCTCAAGGCTTCTGCTCTCATGCCATTTCTCTCTGGTACATTGTGGTGTTAGTTGCAAATACCTTAGTCTACATAAAATAACTGCTTGTTACTGTTATTTATATAAAACTATGGGTGTATCACACTAAGATAAACAGAAGTAAAACAGATTAGCCCTAGACACCTGGTCAGTTAGAGAAATTGCTGTCACAGCTCAACCAAGTGAAATAGAGCTACAGGCAGGTCAGGCAAAGTTCAGAGCAAGGAAGCACAGGGAGCCTGAGGCCTTTCGGATTCCGGACAAAGCTTAGGGGCTGTTGCTGAGAATGGCAGACCTGGGGCTGTCAGCCAGATGCTGATTGAAGAGGGACTGACTTTTGGGAGCCGGCGAGGGGTGGGGAACAACTGGGGAGCAAGAGGTCCCCGAAGCAGGTGTCCTGGCTGGTCTGTCAGGACAGAGTTGTTCTCTTCTACGTGCTGATGTGCCTGTGTGACAGCTGTAACTTTGGGAGGAGACCTCAGCATATGGAGATGAGTCCTTTGTCAAGAATTAACACAGTAGGCTGTGATCCTGTAGCATCCATCCTGGAAAAAGTTGCATTCCCTGTCCTGATGCAAAGTTCTTCAGGTTTTCAGCTGTGTTCTGGCTGTTTGTTTCATCCCTGTTGGTTGCATCTGGGAGCAGCCGGGTTCTGCTCAAGGCTCTTTTTTCTACTGCTTCTCCAGTCTGACTGATCGGCACATTCTCTTGTCATGAACTGTCTCAGTGATCCTTTTATTCCTCCAGCCTTCCTATCATCAGTTGCCCATTGCTTTAGCCCCCGAGGCTGCTGCTCATTTGCAGTGTTCAGTGGGTGTTTGCCAAGAGTGCTGAAATAAAATGCAGCTCTGCAACTCCTACTCCCAGCCTAGTTGATTTAATGCTTCATGTAGGTGTATTGCTGGCATTGCTTCCCTGCCCCTAGGGAAGTGAGTGCTTTTGGAGAGAGGGAGGGAGAAACCTGGACTCTGTATGTGTGCGTGTGTGTTGTAGTCAGCCATGAGCCATATGTACGCATGTGTCTGTATATACCTACATACACATGTATATATGTGTGTGTCTGTGCACATGTGTTTTTCATCAGTGGCCTGTGTCCTTTGGAGCTCCTCAGACGTGCAGGCTGGCAGGCATTCAGCGTGTGCGCGCAGCTGCTGCTTTGCATGGCTTCCCTGTGGCACCTGCCTTTACTGCGGGCTGAGAGGCGGGGTGCTCTGCAGGGCAGGTGAGGTGGCCTGTCCCCTGCTCTGCTGGGGCAGGGTGTTAGCCCTGGTTTCTCAACCCTGAGTTTTTGGGGTTTTTTTCCTCTCCTGGCTTTGGAGTATTCAAGGGAATTGGGATGTTTTGAAGGTGAACTTCCTGCTGAATCATTGGTGACTAGGCAGCCGTGAGCCATAACAATTAACTGAAATAATTTTCATCTTCCTTGCAACTGTAATGATTCCCACTTGGTAAACTGGTTTAAATTTTGTGGTTTTCCTCTGAGCCCTTTTCTCCCCTCTGCTTTCCCCACATGCATTTCTTGTCCAAGTCTTTCACAATCTCAGTCTGGCTTAGGTTTTTGCCCCCTGGAAAAGGTGCCTCCTTATTGCGCAGCTCTGTGAAAAGCCACCGCTCTCCTGAGGGCAGTACCGCTGCGTCTCTGGCTCCAGCGTGGCTGCTGTGGGGTTGTGTGCAACTTACCCGATGAGAGACAGGAACCAGGCTGTCTTTTATGCCTGCATCCATTTTGTGTGAAGTGTGGGGTCTGGGTTTGTTTTCCAGAGTCATCACCCTGTCTTATGTTTGCCCAATGTCAGAAGGGTTGCCGCTTTGAAAAATCCACCACCCCCCCCACCCCCCCCCCCTTCTGCTCTGCCCCCTTAAAAAGAGACCTTGAAATAACCTGGTGTTTGTTCCCAGGCTAAGATGGAGTTTCCTGCATGTGGTAGTGCCAGGGAGCTGAGGTTGTGTGGCAGATCGGCTGGACCTGCTAGAAATCGCGGCAGGCAGCACCTTTGCTCTGGTAGGAGGCAGGCAGGGGGACCGCGGCGTTTCTCCTCGGTGTTCCTGGTAAAGCTGGCACTTCAGTGGTGTCTCTGCATAAGCAAGGAGAGGCCTGGACCGGTCAGTGTGCGGGCACAATCTCTGTCCTTGTTGGCTCTTGTCACTGTTCTACAGTTGGACTTGATGGTCTTGGTTGGACTTGATCTTCAAGGCCTTTTCCTACTTAGAAGTTAAATGTGATCTATGTGTTGGGTTTTTTGAAGTATTTTGGGTGTCTTTTCAGATCTGTGCATCTGTCCTCTGCCACCTGCAGCTTGAGCTCAGAGATGCAGCAGGTTGTTGTAAAGATGCAGTCTGGCAGGTGTGAAGGGGCTGCCGAGAGCCAGAGCCGCCGCCGGGAGCTGTCGGCCACCCGTGGTGGGAGCGCATTGACCCTGTGCAGGGCAGGGGCTGAGGAGGAGCTTCGTGGGCACCGCTCCTGTCCCCTCACCTGCAGCAGAGCCTGTGCTGGTGGACAGGCACAAACCACACTGTAGCGGATCATGGGGATGGCAGCATCTCGCCAGGTGGTGCAGGGAGCAAGTTGCCTGTTCTTCTGGATGTTGATGTATCACATGGGCACTGGTGGGTTTTCTGCAGGAGTGGTGGGCATTTTGAGGCTGCCGTATTTGGGGATGTAGTATTTGTTCTCTTGTAAGGCTTGCTTTTCTGTCTCAGTCCATTGAAGGTTGAATGGGAAGTGATCTGTCACTGGTGCTCAGCACCTCAGCTGAGGAGAGCGATTGGAATGCTGGCCTGCGGTTGTGCAAAGCCTATGACACTGGGCAGAGAGAGAGAGAGGCTGCTGTGCCGCTTCATCTTGCGTTCCCGTGTACTGGATACATCTGCCCTATCAGTCAATGCAGTGGCTGATGTGTATTCAGTAGGTTGAAGTGGCGGGGGGAACAGAGGCTGGCTGTCCTTGTCCCTTTGGGGATTTTCCCTACAAATCCTCCTTGGCAGTTCTGCCCTGCTTTCGTGTCGACTCAGTTTCCTGTGCTGCTCTCCCTCCTCTCGTGTGCGGGTGCCCACTGGCCTAAGATATCTCTGAATGTCACATTTCTGGAGGCTGGGAAAATAGTCTGGACAAGTGTCTTAAAATCTACCCTGTTCTTCCCTGGGCCTGGGCTTCTGGGGGCAAGATCTTCGGCTTCAGTTTGGCCTGGTTCTTCTTGTGGTTTTTGGAGCAGACCCTGCTCTGTGGTGTGTTTGAGCTCCCTGTCCTGCAGATTTGGGGTGCCACACAGCCTTTTAAACAGAGAAGACATGTCCCTGGTGGGCAATCAGAAATTCCTACACTATTAGCCTAGCATCATAAATATATCATTCACTTTCTTCACAGTGGGTTTTCTGTTCGGTATTCATGGCTTTTCATTAGCCTGCATTGGTTTCTGAAGCGTGATTTAGCTGCATGTGTCAGGCTCCCGCCTTCCCAATCTTCTTGGCCATGGGTTGGTGCAGGGAGCTCTGAAGGCTTTTCTGCTCAGGCAGCAACACCTGAATCTTAACCTCTCAACATGCATTTAATTAATATAGCTTGCATGAAAATACCTATTCAGTTACATAGTCAGCGTGCACATCCTCTCTCATCACTGTTAGCCCGCTCCCAGTACTGGCTGTGAATTAAAGAAGCTTTTTGGCAGGAAGAGTTGCCACATAGAAAATTAACACCAGCTTTTGTAGACACTGCTTCACTCTGATCAAGCTTCTCTTGGCAACCGGTGCGGTGTAAAAAAGATTTTGTTCTTATCAATGTCTTTTTTTCTTTTTCATGCATTTAGTGCGTAGGAAGCTATTGCGCTCTCATTTGAATAGCTTTGGGTGGGGGGAAGAGAGGAGAGTATAAGCCAGAAATTGAGAAATGTACTGTTTTTGAAGGGATGGGACTATTTGCTCTTTTCATTTATTCATGCAGCAGTATGAAAGGATTATATTGTGGGGGGAAAAAAAAAGCCAACGTTTGTTTTTTACATCTTAATGGAGTTTTCTTTCCTTCATACAGCATCCTCTTTATAACATAGGCTGCATGTGTTTAAGAGAGCAGGATTTGACCCAAGGAGGACTCGACCCATGAACTCTGCCTCCAGTCACGTGTCCCACAAGATAGGGCAATGCTGAGCTGAGGGGTAACTTGGAAAGGAATGCTATCGCAGGCTTTTAATTTTCCCAAGCCCCCTGGAGGGGAGTGTGGCCTGGGGAGGAAGGAAAGAGGAAAACTGACTTCTGCAGAAATCTGGTTTTTATTAGTTTGTTAAAGGAGGATGAGGAAGGAGGTGGCTGGGGGAAGACAGCTAAGACTAGAGGGATGCGTGGGGAAAACAGGAGGACGACGAGAAGAGTAAAATGCCCAGGAACTAGGATTTTTGTAAGAGCAGGAGTGAAGCCAGTAGGAGAAGAGGCAAAAGGAAGGGTGGGGGGAGCTGCATGGAGTGACCCACTGCTGCTGACTTAGTGAGTCAGATACTTCATGTAAGTGTGATACTGACGTCCAATTCCTCTCCATTCCTACTCCTATATTTAGCTTAGGAAAATTGCTTCTTTTTCGTATTTTTTTTTCTTCTTGCTGGAGCCAATGGAAACTGCTATGACGCTGCTTTCCTCCGCCCCCCCCCCCCCCCCCCCCCCCGCCCCGGGCCTTTGAAACACCACTAGCTTTTTATCTGCATATATGGTGCACAGTTGTGCACATGTGAGGTAGGGCTGTCTTCATGGAGGTTTGGAAAGCTCTGCAAGGAACCTTCCTCCACTTTCTTGTTGGCTGAACCAAATGGGCTCCCTGATGGGGAGGGTTAGGGTTGTCTGCAAAAATCTTTGACATAGTTGTGAGAGTTGATTCTGTCCTTCCCTTGTGTTTGAGATTACCTGAGTGTCCTGCAAGAAAGAGGAGAACTGGAAAAGATTCCACAGCCAAGTTGTTTTTAAAAGCTGCCTGTATGAGGAAGGTGTACTTAAAGTTGTGGGGTGGCATCACAGACCTAGAAATAATACCTTTAAATACGTACGCTGTTGCCAACAGCCTCTGCAGGAATCGGCGTGCAAACAAACAGGACACTTGATCTCAGCCGGCTGATAGATGGTTTGTACAGCAGTAATCCATACAGCAGTGAATAGTTTCTATAAACATCTTGGAAATCAGAACATACTTGTGGATTAAAAAGGTGCTGAGGTCATCAAGCCTTGCCCACAGCTGCAGAGGAGGGGTAAGGTTTGTGCTGAAACAAGCGTGCTAAAAATGTTGACCTTCTAAACAGCTAGTGTATGCCAGGGTCAGTGTTTCTCTCTGTAGGTCCCATCTGAGGTGCTGTTGGAGCTAGTCTTAGTTCGTATGTTGGCACTAACGTTTAAAAAGATGTCTTCGGACAAAGATGGACTGAGACCTTGAATTTGTTTGGAAAGCTTCAATTTGGGAAAGGGGTGGAGCAGGTGGAAGAGGTGACCATTTTAGAGGTGAAGGTTTGAAGTACCTTGCTTTGTACATCCACAGTTGGAAGCTAGGAGCAAGCAGATGAGTGCTTTCTTTTCTTGCGTTCTTTCCATCCCGCTGGCTGTAAAATACGGAACGCAGCCTTATAAAGGAGCAGACAAAGGTGGAGGATGGAGAGATGGGTGTATGCAATTAATTTTCCATGGTAATTATTTTTATTATTTTAACTGCTGTAAGATTAAAGCCAGCATAAACGGAAAGGAGTAGGTACTCTGAGTCTCCTGAGGGCTTGGTAGCCTTACTGGACTTGGAGGCAGTGTGGAGCAGGTGGGTCAGTGATCTGACCGTTCAGTGTCTCCATTCCCTGTATTTTGCTAGCCTGATTTCCTTGGCTGAAACGGAGCTCGCCCAGAGTACTCGTGGGCTCTGAGCCACCTTGTTTGGGAACTGCTGCAGGTTCTGCTGGAGAATGACTTGCCAGCTGCGTGGCGGGGAGGAGCTCCTCTGGGGCTGAGCTGTGAGTGTCTGAGCAGGCAGCTGAGGCTGCCCTGAATCATAGAATTGTTTAGGTTAGAAAACACCTTTAGGACCATCGAGTCCCACCATTAACCCAGCATTGCCACACCCACCACTAAACCATGTCCCAAAGTGCCACGTCTACACGTCTTTTAAATGCCTCCAGGGATGGGGACTCCACCACTTCCCTGGGCAGCCTGTTCCAATGCTTGACAACCCTTTCTGTGAAGACTTTTTTCCCTGATACCTAACCTAAACCTCCCCGGGTGCAACTTGAGGCTGTTTTCTGAACGCTCAGAAGAGACTGAAGTGCTAGAAGTGGTTCCTTTCTGCTCGTTGAGGAGATGCGCTCTCTAGGACGGAGTGGGCCGAGTGTCTTCCCACGCTTGAGAGGGAGCCGATTTTCAGAGTTGAGTGCTCCTGACTCGCGGAGCAGTATGTGTGTCCCGCTGTAAGTTTGGTGGTTTGTGGCCTGCCAGCTTGCTGAATAAAGTGTCCCTGGAGTTGGCTGGAGCCTTTGTTGCCCTTGTGTATGGCAGACAGGAGAGCAATGGTAGACAATTGGCATGGGACAACATAGCAGCAGGGTGGCTTTTGTTGAGTAGTGGCTAATTTAAGAAGGCAAGTTTAGAAGACTAGTTTATCCTGGCTAAATGACTTTATTGGCAGAGAAGTTCATAACCAATTAGCAAGTTACATTGCTTATTAGCCTAGAACTCAACAATGTACAGTCTTGTTTCACTGAGTCTGAGTTAAGTTTACCTTTTCGTGGCATGAATCAGTGCTTGCTGACCGGTAAGGAGATACTGGGACTTATTTCTCCCTTCCTCCAGATAGCGTTTATTAATTATGGGTCAAGCTCAGTGAATTGAGCATAGGGTTGTCTTAAGACAAAGTTAAAATACCTGGCTGCTCTGGCACTAGAAGCCGCGTGGCTCATGGAGCGGTTTGCTGATTTGCCTTGCTGTGTGAGTGGGGTGGCTCTTGCCTTCACCGTGGGCTCTGGCCTTGGCCAAGGGCTGTGAAGCAGGGGGGAAGCCCACGGGCAGACAGCCTGTGCTGGAGTGCCACTGAGCTGAAATTCATGCTAGTAAGTAGCCAAGGGCTCTGCCGTGCAGGTTAATAACGGCAGAGCCCTGGACCTTTGCGGTTCGCTATGCTGCTATTCTAGGAAATGGTATGTTTGCTTGCCTGGTTTTAAGACCATGGTTTGTATTTTGCATCTTTCCTGTGTTTTTTAGACTCTGTTCAGTTCTCTGAAGTCCTGTTTTGCTGCAGAGTTCCTCACAATAAAACAAAAACTTAAATGTAAGAGCTGTATAGGGAAGTCTTTGCCAAGATTTCATGTCTTTCCTTTATTCTTTCAGGGTTTTTTGAAGCTTATTTTGAGCACAATTCATCCCTGTCATAACTCAGCAGGATTTTGGTCCATTACCCCTATCCAACTCCATATAATGGGGCTTTGCTTTGCTTTTCTGATTAGCTGGGGGCTTGGGATTAGATAGGAAGTTAGCAGATGTGAAAATCTATTTCATATCTTGTGATTTGCGAGGCTTAACCTCCCCTGACTTGTTAATGGATCACAAACCACCTGCTTCTTTACATTAATCCCTCAGAAATATATAGCATAGCTTTGACTTGAAACTTTCCAGATTGGTTCCCCAGGGTAAAAAGCACAGAAGGATGGGTCCTGGTCTGAAGAAACTGCTTATTTACACTTTCCCTGCTCTCTAACCACAGCTGTCTGCTTTATCTATCAATTGGTGCCTTTGTTGCTGTGGCTTTCAGGGTACGGCACGAGTGGAGAAGGGCAGGTGGGACGGCACGGGTGGAGAGGAGTGGAGCAGTGTAAGGGTGTGCGTGGGGGCATATCTTGGGAATGGTTGGTGCTTTGGAGGTTAAAGCTTCGGTACCCTCTGAGGGCATCTGCTTTGAGCTAGCGATGTTAATGGAGCGTGACAGCTTTGGCCAAGGACTCTGAGCTCAAGGTCTCGGTGCGTTGGGTCCTCCTTTCTGCTCCCTTGTGCTTTTCAGATTTAACACCGCTTCTGGCAGGGTAGCCCACTCAGACCAAGGGAAGGGTCAGCTGCCTGGACTAGGTGAAGAGATGCTGGACGCATCGCAGGTGCTGGTCAGCCCTGAGCTGTGCCTGCAGCACCGCTAGCCCTGCCAGCTGCTGGGGACGTGGAGAGGGGCCTGGAATGACGTGGCTCTTGCCCTCGGCAGCATGGTGCCAAGGTGTGCTTAGTCCTGTGCATGAGTGTGCAGCTTGCAGTGTTGGGGAGGTCTGTATCTGTAGGTGAGGTGCAGCAGTAGGTTTGGGTGATGCCAAAAAGCTTTTGCCTTTCTGGTTGGCTGCTTCAGGCCAGCTCCTCCACTTCGCAGTCCCGTGTGTTTCTCCCCCTGCCTGACGGCCGCAGCCTGGCACACATTGCAGGTGAGCCCCAGCGCGACGGTGCCGCCAGTGCAGCCCCAGCGTGGCGAGGGCGGCTGGCACCGGAGCAGGGGCACCCTGCAGTGCTCCAAAGCGCTGCAGCGGAGAGGAGCTGGGACCCTGCGCACTCTGGCAGCCAGTGCTAGCAGAGGGACGAGCGAAACCCACAGTTTCTGTTTTAGAGGTGAAGTGGGAGATAGGACCCAAAGTCATCAGAGCAATTACTGTTCTGTCTCCTTATTCTCTCAACAGTTTAGGGACGGGGTGGTAAGCACCATGTGTTTTCTTTTACTAGTCGCTACTGCTCTCTGCTATGAGACAAATGCTGTAATGTGAGAAATGAAAAATTGTGTGGGGGAGTGGAGAGGGCTCTGTACCTGGGACTGCCCCAGCCTGGTTGTGATGGGCTGAGACCCCGAGGCAGTGTGCTATGGGCAAGGTTCGTGGGGAAGTGGGGCCTCTGCTCCTTCCCTCATCTCCCAGTCAGCAACTGTTTTGCTCTCAATGGAGGTGATTATGTTGCTTACCAGCAGTTTACTACTACTTGCTTTTGCAGTTCATCTTGCTGAAAGATTTCTGAGAGGCCCCTGAGCAAGTTGTTTATTCAGATACATCCCTTGGGTTGGTGGTTTTTGGCATCCTATGTCTCTTTTCTCACGTCCAGCCACTTCTTGTGCTATGCTCAACAGTTTCTGTCCTATCTAGTGTTATGGCCAGGCACAGGAATTTAGCCCCTCTACCTCCCCTTCTTGCCTGCGCGCCCCCCCCCCCCCCCCCCCCGCCCTTTCTGAAAGGGATTTTCTGAAATGATCCCCTCTTTTTTTCTTCCTGACCTTCTTATTCTGTTCTAGACATGCTGGTTTGGTGCCCAGTGCATAGGGCCACTTTTATGGCAGGGAATGTAATCCACTGGGGCTGTTGCACAAACTTTCATGGTTAACCTTTTAGTCTGGCTTGAGCAATCGAAGAGTCAGGCCTCCCAGATGCTGGAAAGGTAATTATTTATGATACTAGCATATGGCACTCCTGAACACAGGAGAGACTTGTGATTCCCCTCTGGGCTGCTCTTTTTCTTTGTGATTTCTGGTTAACCTTGGCTCAGTCTTTGAGATATGGGGGATGAAAAGCTTTTTGGGACTGCTTTTGCTCTGCTCTGCTAGCAAGGGTAGCTCTTTGGTTTTCTTTATACATATCATTGTGTCAACTCTTTTTGTTCTTCTGTTTCCCCCATCTAGGTGTGTTGTTGTGCTGTTCAACCCTAGAAAAAATAAGCAACACCACATTCTAAACAGTTCCAGGTGAGTGAAGCTTTAAGCTGGGCTTGCTTTCTGTGGGAGGTGAATTCAAGGTTTTTTCGGCTTGAGTGAAATGCTGGAGGTGTCACTGCTCCAGGCTAAATCCCCTCAGTGAGAGCTGCCCTGGGGAGAGGCTGCCTGCTGTTTGACTGCAGCTCCTTCTAACTTGAGCTGAAATTGCTGACGAGGTGCCACCTCATAAACATTGTGGTCCCGTGAGGAGCTGCTGACAGGCATGACATGGAGGAGATCTTATGAGAACTCTGTAATATCTGATTTTTTTTTTCTTCCCTCCACTGAAGACTTATGATCTCATTATTGAAGCCAGGACTGGGATGTGGTCCTGCATCTGGAATAAAGGCACAAAGAGGATGAGTCTTGACTTTTGGAGCTTTTCTGGTGCTGTAGGCATGCTGCTTGGGACTTGGGGAGCAGGGAATCCCCATGGCCCGTGTTAGACCTCCAGCAAAGCCAAACCATTGTGTCAGGCTTTGTGTGATTTTAGCCTCTTTCCAGTTTGTCCCAACCTACTCCCCAGTCATGACATATTGAAATGAAATCACGTGTTGGAAATGTTTCTCAGTGTCATTTTCTCTGTTTTAGGAAAACAATTACAGCACTTTCTTTCTCTCCGGATGGAAAATATTTGGTTACAGGAGAGGTAAGTGGGAGAGGAGAGAGGGCATACCTGTTGTCTGTTGTATTTTGAAGCAAGACAGAGGGTGTTTGAAGAAACGAGCCAGTGAGCTGCCTTGGCACAGGCAAATCTATTTCAAGTGTTGCATCTCTGAGTGGACCTGCTGGGTTATGGGTGGCTCTGAGTGCTCCTGCTGGCAGTTTTTCAGTGTGTTGTCACTCATCAGCTTGGGGGATGGGTCTTCTGGGGTGGCATCTGCGGGCTGAAGGTAGAGTGGAAATAAGTGGAGTGATACACAGCGTGGCTCTGCTCTAGCGTCAGTGAGTGGACCTTATTCTTGGTCTGAGTTTAACATCCCTTTAGGATTTCAGGAAGTAACTGAAGCCAGTAAGAGTGTCGTGGAAAAAGTGAAAAGTGCATGTGGAATGGAGCTTTAGGAATAGTGACAGAAGACACTGGTGCCTGTGGTTTGGCATTGTTGTTTGGCTGGGGGCAACAATTGCTCTTTCCAAGGGTGCCCGAGGGGGAGCATGAGGATAAGTGCACTGTGAGTCTGTTCTGCATTAGAAGTTCAAGACGGGGGCTGTGTCCTGAGGCTGGAATCGCCGGATGTTAGAAATCACAGAAATGCTGACTGTCCCCGATACGGCTGAGCTAGCTCAGTTTGCTCTTGTGTGTGATCAATGGTAATGTACCACTAGGCTCTGTGCCTCTCAGATGTGGGGAGGGTCCGCGTGTGGAACAGGTCCCCTCCTGAGCCTCAGCCACAGAGAAGCGTGTCGCAGCCCTGTGTCAGAGCTGTCAAGGCGGAGGCTGTTCGCCCCATGATGGCAGGATGGCAGCTGGCATGTCACTGGGTGGCTCCCAAGCTGGGCCTGACTCCTGCATGGATCTGGCCAAGGACAGAAACAACAGTGTTCTGGGGTGGAGGCTACCTTGACACGGAAAAAATCAGCACAAATTTTCCATTAGAGCGTCAGGATTGTTGTTGTTATTAACTTTCTAGGGAAACCATGAGGGGTTTTAGCTGTAATTTGTTTTAATGCCTCTTTACACTCTGGAAGCCTTAATGTAATAAATTCCCTTTTATATTAAAATCATAAAATATAATTATTATTTTTTTCTTCCTGTTGTTCAGTTCTGATACCTTCTTTTATTATGTTTTTTAAAATCTCTAGTGCTCTATTCTTTTCATGTGAGGTAGGAAATGTGGCAAAAAATGAGGTGGGTTTTTTTTCTTACTAACAACTCCGATTTTTCTGTTTGAAACTTAATTGGCATAAATGGCAAATTCGGGTGTTTTTTTTTTTTTTTTTTAAAAAAAAGCCTTTCCAGTTATACTTGAAAGGGGCTTTTTCTTGCCTTGTTGCAAAACGTGTCTCCTCTTGCCCTGTTGTAAAACCATTTCTTTTTTGGGTATCCTCCCACGTGTCTGAGATTTGAGTTATTACATAGTGTAGTAGTGTCCCCTGCTGGTGTCAACAGTCTTATTTTAGTGCAACCTCTGTCCCATAGGGAAATGCTCTCTTAGTTTTTGTCAAGCTCACTTTTAGCAGTCTTCTGCTAATTCTGTGTAGTTACACCTGAGTTTTCTGCATGGCTGGCTTTTCCGGAAGGAGAGCATGGAGGTTAGTCCTTGGACGCTATACATAATAAATGTCTCTTATGCATTTCAAATCCAGAAGAATATTTTTTTTTTTCTCCTGTTCTTCTTTATCCCCATGGAGGCATAGATTCCTCATCCATGGGGATTGCGCAGAGCTCACTTCTGGTAAGCGTTTCTTAAATAAGGAAATAAAAATTCAGTTTGTTACGGTCTTGGGGTGTATGCTAGGATGCTGGGAAATACCTATATATATATATATATATATATGTATATACGCACATATGTATGTATGTGTTTAAGTACAGCAATTGCTTTGAAGAGCAGCTGATACAGCTCATTGTAACATCTTGCCAGCCACTTTGAGACCTGAGCTCTGCCTTGCAGGAGGGAGGACTGCACCAACTGCGGTAAAATCTGACCACGGCATTTTTCCAGGCCACAAGCAGTTACCTGGCAAAGCTTTTGAGCAAGACAATTAAAACTGTTACAGTTCTGAATTTTTAAAGCTTTGAACTTCTCCTCGTGATCAGACTTGTGTCTCCCACACAATCAAATGACATGCTTAAAGCTGATCAGAAAGGGTACCGTTTTGCCATGTTGCCATGGATATGTTATCTTGCAAGCTACTGTTTTGACAGACTTCAATGAGAAATCATGAGCAGGCTCTTGAGTAGGATTTGCCCATCAGGCACATTTTTGGCCAGCATTTCAGCTCATCTTGTGCACCTGGTTTTATTTTGGTTTAATAAAAACCAATGAAACAAAAGAATAGAATCGTCTGGCAAAAGGTGCTGCTGAATTGGCATTTCTGAGGTCTGTGGCCTTCTGTTTCTCTGGAGAACAAGCATAAAACCAGAGGCTCTGTTCCCTCAGCACCATCTTCTCTGACACTGCCCATAGTCTTTCAGGCAGCATCGGTGTGTTCCCTTTGTGACAGAAGTGATGCTGCTAGCCTCCCAGAGGCCTCCCTCCACTGGTGTGTGATAGTTATGGCAACAGTCAGGTCATGGTTTTGCATGGCATGACCTGGCCTGAGATCTCGGATGTCCACGTTGTGTTAGGAGCAGAGGATGTGAGGGCCTTCTAGTTCGCCAAGATGTGATCTATTATCTGTATTGTCTTATCATAGTCCTTTTTGTGAGCTGAGAGTTTCTGTTGCAAAGATCAGGGATGTGCATCAAAAGTATTGTAGTCTCTGGCTGTTTTGTGAGTAGTGTAAGAAAAGGATTAAAGCAGGAGAGATGGTATTAATTCTTCCAGGCACCTGCTGAAATGCATATGCTCCTTAGGTTGTCAGTCTCAAGCTGAGCTTCAAAGAATCGAAGGAACCTCTAAACCCAGTGCAAATGCGCCATCTAGACATCTTTTTCCAAGGCCCCCCGCCCCTTTACGTGCTCGGCTGTGTCAGAACTGACCTCGGGGGTTACATTTCCTGTTCTCTGTCTCCTCTCGCCCCCCCAGAGCGGGCACATGCCAGCAGTTCGCGTCTGGGATGTGGCTGAGCGAACCCAGGTGGCTGAGCTGCAGGAGCACAAGTACGGCGTGGCCTGTGTGGCCTTCTCCCCCAGCTCCAAGTACATTGTTTCGGTGGGCTACCAGCATGACATGATTGTCAATGTGTGGGCATGGAAGGTAAGTGCTCCTGGAGGTAGGGTGAACCCTGAGGTGCTACTAAATTTAAAAAAGCAGATAGTCTGACTGCAAATTACTTCATCTTGCTTTCTGCTTTATTTAAAAATTCTGTTGTTTGTTTTTTGACATTCATAGACACAGACAAGTTTGGACATGGAGAGAGCTATGGTCCCTTAGGGAAGGTCTGAGTCACTTCAGTGAAGGGATGTTCTTTATACTTGGGGACATGTGACATCTTGCTGTCCAGCCAGAGAAGCCTGGACCATGAAACCTTGTCAAAGCCTTATGCTCCTTCAGAAGCTTATTAAAAACTAATTTATGAGGTGGTTGAGGAAGGAAGCTCTCATCAGCCAGGGATTTCTTTTGTGGTTTAGTGGATGCTCTTGGCTTGTTTTGTTTTTGTTGTGCCAGGGGTTGTGGTACTTGGATCCCATCCGTGATGACTGAGAAGGGGAACATTGAGAAATCACAGTGTGTGAAAGCCAGTGGAGGTCACACTGTCTGCCACTGTGTTGGGGCAGCACTCTGTGGAAACAAAGCCCGTGTCATATCCTCTAGAAAACATTTAAGTGTGTGCTCTTTGTATATAAGAAAGGAAAAATTCATTGTCAGCAGGCTTGGAGTCTTCCGCATCAATAAACACTAAGCACTTATTCAGCCCCTGCTACCTCTTCAGGTGCTGTAACCCTCCCTAAAAGAGATGCGGCTTAAAAAAAACTTAAGTCCATCTGTGAAATCTCATGGGATCATAGAGTGGTTTGAGTTGGAAGGGACCTTAAAGACCACCTAGCTGCCACCCCCTGCCACGGGCAGGGTCACCTTCCACCAGCCGGGGTTGTCCCCAGCCCCGTCTAGACACTGCCAGGGATGGGGCACCCACAGCTGCTCTGGGCAACCTCTGCCAGTGCCTCATCGCCCTCACAGTGAAGAGTTTCTTCCTCCTATCTGATCTAAATCTGCTCTCTTTCAGTTTAAAACCATTGTCACTTGTCCTGTCACTACGCTCCCTGATAAGAGTCCCTCCCCATCCTTCCTGTAGACCCGCTTTAAGTACCGGAAGGCTGCTGTAAGGTCTCCCCGGCGCCTTCTCTTTTCTTGCAGCTTGTAAGTCTGTGCTCATTTAGTATGTTACTCTCTTCATCATGTTTCCGGTGTTGTAAGTTAAGATCTCGCTGTTAGTTCTCTCCTGCATGAGCTGAAGCTTGACCTTGCTATTTTTTCATCTAGCTGAACTGTGTAGTCATAATACATGTGTATGTCCATGTTGGAAACTGAGTGCTCAGCCTGTGGTTCTTTCTAGTGATGCAAACGAAGGTAGTAACTTGGAGGTGGTCATAATGCATGGCATCTGTGGGACAGTACTAGTAGCTTTGTTTTCCCTTGCTTATGCAGGTTTTTCTGTTCACTGTGATCCTGTTTATAGTTACGTCCATGAGAGCTTGTGAGGTGAGGACTATCGCACCCTTCTGCGCTGAAGAACACGCACTTTAAGCATACGCTCCAGGCTGTGACTATGGGGGGGGTCCAGCTAGACTTTATTTTGCAGGCTGGGCACCAAAACTAGAGGGGTTTTACCTGACCAAAGCCAAAGAAGAATAAGAGACCAAGATGTGAACACAGACCTCCTGAAGGACTTCCCTGTACTTCTAACCACAACCCTTCTTCTGTCTGCTGCTTTGATTTCCCTGTTTTTTCTGGCTGGGAGACTTACGCAGTCATTTGATTGTGATGGAAAAGAAAACCCCTGTTGTCTGTAGGGTCTCCTTGCTTCCCTAAAGAAAGGCCACAGCAATGATCCAGATGTGGAGGTCTGCAAGGGTCCTAAGCCTTTCTGTGTGCGTTGTCTTGAAAGAAGTTATGTTAATGTCTGTCCCCCTTGCTTTTTCCCCAGTCTGGATTGGGGGTCCCTCCATGGTCATGGTGCAGCAGCCTAGACTCCTCTGTTGCTGGTTTCTTCAGTTCTGTCAGCACACAGCCCGGTGGGCCCTTGGTTTGTGTGCTGAGGGCATTGCATTGGGAAGACCAGGAGCAGCCGAGTCCCTAGAAGGAAGGGTAAAAGAAAAGAGCGAGAATAAAAAGTGGCACGCTGCTGTCGATTGTGTGCTACGTGGTTGAAACCCCCCAGCAGGCTGAGGGGAAAACTTACTCTCACTTCTACCGATCCCTGGGGAAAGGCAGGGGGAGGAAAACTGAGCGTTGGTGGTGTGGACAGGGAGCTCCTGCCATCTGACTGTTCTACCTGGGCAGCATCTGTTCTTGTTTTTGGTCCCTCCCGTGTTCTTCCTCCTTTCCCAAACTCTTTGATGTTTTGAGGTGCACATTTGAGGCGTAGCAGATTTGGCTTTGTCCCTTCCAATACAGGCATGGTCTTTTTCTGTTTTGAGTCTTTCAGTAAAGCACCATGTCTTTAAAAAGAAGAGAGAATTTATGGAGGAACTGGTACCGTTTTCCCTGTGGAAAATACCTGTTCCCTATCTTGAGTGCCTTGCCCTTACTGCTGCCGGGAGGCTGGGAGAGCTCTTCCTCATGCTGGCTTACATCTGCTTTTGCTGTTTAGAAATGGAAATGGCTTTGCTCTGAGCTCCTGGTGACTGTGAAACCAATGTGTTTGTCATGGCTCAGACAGTAAGTTCCTGCAGGCGCTAGTGCCTGCTGGTTTGTTCTCGATCCCAGTCAATGTGGAAGTGGAGCTGAATGTAAATGTGAATTGTACTATCTGCCAGATCAGTGCTCCCAGCTGATGCTGGGGAGGTTGCATTCAGGGGTGAACGAAAAATAGTTTGAGCCTCGTCTTTTCCCTGCTGTGGTGCTTGTACTGGATATATGCCTGCAATTGAAATAAGTTCCTTTGCTTCTGAACAAAGAAATTAAGCTATCTAAACGATTATGTTTCCAGAAAAACATTGTAGTGGCAGCCAACAAAGTCTCAAGTAAAGTGACAGCTGTGTCATTCTCGGAGGACTGCAGTTACTTTGTCACTGCTGGAAATCGACACGTCAAGTTCTGGTACCTGGATGACAGCAAAACCTCCAAGGTGAGAGAAGGTGCATCAAGGCCAAGCTGTGGGCAGATATTTCCATCTTGCAGCAGGGTGGATTTTGCCCCAGTGAGCTGTGGGAAGTGGGAACCCTTTGATTTTGCTGGGATCCAAGTTTAGCCCTCCACCCCAGGCTCTTGAGTCTCAGTCTCATGGGCTGGTAGCACCAAACAGCACCAAAAGCTTGTCTTACCCTGCACTAAGGTAGGGGCATGGCTCCTGGGGTTGTATAGCAGCATGCTGCTTCTTTAGTAGTCACATGTACTGAAGGATCAAAAAAACCTAGAGAAGAGCTGCAGTCACTGAACTCCTTGGAGCGCAGAGGTGGGAGAGCTGTTTGATGCTGGTATGAGCATCTCAAAAGGTCGTCAGTGTTACTTTGAAGTGTCAACTGACATTTTTAAACTTTTTAGCTGTTCTGTTCTTCTCCAGGGGACAGGATCCACATATGATAATTTTAATGTGTGCTTGTGAGCAGGTGTTCCTACTTCATGCTTGGACGCTGCTTTGGCGCTTGGTATAAATCACAGATTGGCCATGGAAAGGTTGTTCTTCCAGTGATTGATCTGCTCTCTCTGGGTCATACGTTTGGATGCACAGTTTCGGTGGCACTGATAGTGTTCTGTTCTACTCACGTGCTAATACTGATGGTCCCAGTACACTATGCAGCCAGTGGGTCTGCAGCAAGTAAAACATGTCCCTGCCTCTCCTTGTAGGCTGTTTGCAGTTCTCTTTCTTTGAGGTGCTTCAGCACTCAAGGCTTGATGTCCTAAAAAATGTCTGTCTGCCTGGAGTGCCTTACTCTAACAAACTGTTTTTTGTTGGTAGGTCAATGCCACAGTCCCCTTGCTAGGTCGCTCGGGATTGCTTGGAGAACTGAGGAACAACTTCTTTGCGGACGTGGCTTGTGGAAGGGGCAAAAAAGCTGACAGCACCTTCTGTATCACATCCTCAGGCCTGCTCTGTGAATTCAATGAAAAAAGGCTGCTAGACAAGTGGGTGGAGCTGAGGGTGAGTGTTACGTTCTCCTGTCCTGCAGTATTTGTGCCTGTTGAAGCAGAGCAGGAGCAACAAATAATAAGGGTTTTGGAGCGCAAGCTGGACGCCAGCAGTGAAAATCATTGGGCCTCTGCCACTCTGTGATTTAACCTGGAAGGACAGGTAAAAATAGCATTGCTTCTTGGCAGAGGGGTTGTATTAATCGCTGAGGCTCTTTCATTCTCAAGCCTCACTGTTACAGCTACTGCTCTTCTGGCAAAGCAATGTCCTCATGCAGCTTTGGCAACCCCCGCGTTGTCCCTCCTGGATTGGCCTGGACAAATAGGGGTTTTAGAAGGATTCTGATTTCTGCCCACTCTGCAGTGTCATATTTGGCTTATGCATCTCAAACACAGGTTCCCAAGGCTGGTTTGGCTATTCTAAACCACCAGCTTGGCCCATAGTTGGAATTTGATCATGTTTATTTTCCTTTCAATTGAATGTAAGGTGCCCACTTGAAAGGATTCAGCGTATTAAAATCAAGGTAAAAAAATCTTTCCATGCTTTCACTCAAGTGAAATGCCTCTTCTTTTCTTTCCTTTCCTTTCATCCCTAATATCTGCCTTTTACTCTCGCTCAGAATACAGACAGCTTCACAGTAAGTTGGAAAAAAGTTTTGCATTGAACTCATCTCCTTATCACCACACTCCATTTTGTACCATTTTCTGCCATTTGTACAGATCCCAATGGGAGGGGAAGAAAATCCATTTATTTTTTTTCCTTATCGCCTTGTGAGAGGTAATGTATTGGCATGCTAGTGGAGGGTGAGGTGCTGCTTGCCTGCCAGTGGTGTTGAATGTCACAGAGGAACAAAAAAACATTTTTGCATCTTTGAGTAAGGCTCAGCTGGAGCAAATATGTAGCTCTGCTGACGTCCTACCACAGTGGGTGGCAGAGGAGGTGGGCTTTTTCCTTAACCACTTGGAATCTGCAGTGGACCTTGGCTGGGAAGTTCCTCGGAAAGGAAAAATGGATTTTTAAGCTTTTTCTTACTCCCAGGGCTCGACTTCACTTCAGCTCTTCTGATCATGACTCCTTTGTCTGTCAGTTTGCTGTTCTCCCTGTTGTGTGTCCGGTGACCTTTGAAGCGAGAGCGCATTGCTTATTCGCCTTCTTGTCTGCTGTGTCCTCCTCAGACCACTGTGGCAAACTGCATCTCTGTGAATCAGGACTACGTCTTCTGTGGCTGTGCTGACGGCACCGTGCGGATTTTTAACCCTCTGAACCTTCACTTTGTCACCACGCTGCCAAAGCCGCACTTCCTGGGGACAGACATCGCGAGTGTCACCGAGGCCAGGTACCGTGGAGAGGGTGGAAGGGAGCAAGGCAGGCTTGTGGGGTTTAGAACTCATCCTTGGACCTTTGTCATCTGGAGTGTGCTCTTCCCATGGATTTACACTGGCAGCCTGTTGCAGAGCTGCGTGGCCGCAGCCTTGCCTTGTGCAGCTGGGCTACAGCCCAGAGCTGGTGGCTGCACTGCACAGCACGTCTCGCCCCTCATCTCCCTGGGCTTGCTCAGGTCTGGGGGCTTTTGTCGTTAGTTGCTACGAGCAAGCGGGCAGAGGGCACAGGATGCTGTGGCACACTTCAGTCATCCCTGTACCCTGGCACATCCTTTGCTTATCACTGGTGAGGGTTGAAGACTTTCCTCCGTACCACTATAATGACATTGCTAAGAGATGCCCAGGCTCCCACAGGGCATTTCTTCGAAGTCTCCCTTGCAATCTTTTACAGACCTAAATCTGCTATTGTCTGTAGTTTTTCCTCTCCCTCAATCTTGTGCCTTCTTGTCTTGATTTCCTACCTTGTTTCAGTATCTTCTGCCTTGGCCCTCTATTTCTCACCACCTGAGGTGGGTGATGTGATTTCTGTACAGTTCTATCTGCTAGCTTGTGGAGGCTTATGCTAGCGAGAACCCTTCCTGTGTGGCTGTTTGCCAGTCCTGATTGGAGCCTTTCCCAGTCGTCTTCCGTTGCTCTCTTTCACTTCTGTCACTAGTGGGGAAAGAAATCCAAAGGTGTGTGAATCCATCAGCCATCATTCCACTGCATATATGGAGTGCCCACATCTACAGATACATACTCCTTTGGGGGTTTGGTTGTTTGTCTGTCTTTTCCCCTTGTATCTCAACAGGTTTTCTCTAAACTTTTCTTGGGGATTTGAGGTAAAGGTTCAAACAGTGCACTGTGTAGTTCTTCTCCAGAAGAGGGGAGCTGGAAGAGGAACTCTCTTGATTTAAAACATTACTGGTTTCTGGTAGTGCTGAAGTCAAGCAGTTTTGTGTATGGACCCCTTAAAAATACTCCCTGCTGCTGTCACGCATCAGTCAAGCAGAAATATTCATGTGATTCTTAAACATGCATTTCTAGTGCTGATTACAATCTTAACAATTTTTTTTTAATTGCTTCCAAAGAAGCTTGAGAATACAGGACGACTCATACTCCCATGCATGCCAGAAGCTCTCTGTGGGATGCCACTTGCCTGCAGTGAACTGCCTACAACTATATCAATGATGACTTGATTTTTTGATAGGACCTGGCCTGCATTCTTCTAGCCCTCAAAGCTTTGCACTTGCAGAAGCAGGGCTCCCATTGTCTGGTGTGCTATGTCCACTTTGGCCCTTACCCCTGCACCTCCATCAGTCCTTCTAAATTACCTGCTTTCAACACCCTGGTGTTCTAGCTATAATTGCCTTATCGATATCATTACAGCATTGTGGCATAACTGTGTTCACCTCAGGTCAAGAGAGCAGCTCCTTTACATGCATGGCAGGAGGACTTAACAGAGACTTACTTCTTCCCTGGAGAGGAGATACAGGGTTTGCATGGCGTGATCATGGTCTGACCTGGGGAAAGAGGTGTTTCCTTGTTCTGCAGAATTCCTCTGCTTTTAAGTTTGCATCGGAGAGCTTGCCTGTCTAGCAAGGACTGTGCCCATCCGCAGTTGCCCATCTTGGGAGCAGCATCAAGCTGGCCTGTGTGGGGCAGGGGTGGAAGGGAGTCATGCCAGAGAAGTGGCCGCTGAAATGGATTGTTCCTTTGTCCCTTGTGCTGGTGCTGCAGGACTGCCCTTCCTGCAATCGGTAAACGAAATACAGTACCCACCAAAAGATGATCCTCCCGCTCCCCTTTGTTTTGAGATTGACTTGGATTTTGCCACCTGGCTATGCAGGGGTAAATGGTGATGATCTCCAGGGATGATCAAGTGTCCCATCTGGTTGTTCTTCAGGGAAAGCCTGCCACCTGCCTGTGGTGAACCCTTGAGCTGAATAGCAAAGAGAATGACGTTTGCCATGGGACTTTCAGGCTTCTTTTGGGACTCTGGTTGTTCAAGAGATGAGTCTTCCCAGCCAGTGACTCTCTCTACTGATACATGCCACAGAGCTAGTGCCCTGTAGGGAATCTGAGCTCTCATGCTTTACCTCCTTGCTCTGACCCCAAGAGAGCACAAGTTAACTGGGCTGTTGTTCTCTCTTTGTGCAGTCGTCTTTTCTCTGGTGTGGCTGATGCAAAGTATCCAGACACGATTGCCTTGACATTTGACGCCACCAACCAGTGGCTTTCCTGTGTATACAATGACCACAGCCTGTATGTGTGGGATGTCAAAGACCCGAAGAAAGTAGGCAAGGTGTACTCCGCTTTGTACCACTCTTCCTGCGTGTGGAACATTGAGGTATGTTGTCTGCAGACAAGCGTTGGATTGTGAGTTGCAGCTGAGGAAGTCATCCGAAGAGCTGCTAAACTTGAATGCAAACACTTACTGCAGAGAGAAAGAATTGACTCAGGCTTCCTCCTGTGGTTAGTGTGGTTGCTGCGGGGCTTGGGTTGGAGCTGGGAACAGTTCTCTGGCTGCACTTGCAGTGGCTGACGAAGTGTGTTAGATGCAGTGTGTTACTGGGAACAAAATGTCTTACCATTAAAGGGTGAGAGGTGGGAAGAGGAGCAGAACTGGGCAAAGCTGAATGTAGGGGCTCCCAAAAGATTGGTTTAGGTCTGTGGTGAGCAAGTGCTCCACAGTCAAAGGAATAAAACAAGTGGTAAGATTTCAACTTGGATCCTTCTTAACCTGTTTACCAGGACATCTGGAATTAGCCTCTCAAATGGCTGTCATCTTCCAGTCTGACTAGTTGACTTTCCCTCGGAGGGATGCAAAGGTTGTATAGGAAACAGTGTAATTGTTAATAAGTTGAAATATGTCCAACAGTGGTCAGGAAAGGGGGAAGTGGAAAGAAAGTGGGAAGAGGTTGAGGACTCTTCTTGTAATTATTTGTTAATTACACATCACCCGTTTCTTCTGGATTATATATCAACAGTAGAGATGAAAGTTGAAAACAGTGCAAGGTTGTTGCGTGGTCTTTGAGGTGCTCTTTGAACTATTAGAAACAAAGGGTGCTGACTTGTTGCGCACTACTTAAGGGGATGTTATGCATTCAGGGAAGCACAGTGAGCATTTGTTTGAAGTGGATATGAAGCTCTGGTCTGCAAACAGGTTTTCATTAGGAGAATGGGCTGGCTCCTGCCTTTACACAGCAGAGAGGACAGTCCTTTTATCTCATTCTGTTTTGAAACTTGCTAGCAGTGTCTAGGAAGCCAGGTGCCAGGCAGCCTTACTCAGGGGTTGATTTTACCTGCCCTTAGATGTATCCGGAGGTGAAGGACAACAATCAGTCGTGCCTTCCCCCTGGTTCCTTCATCACCTGCTCCTCTGACAACACCATTCGTCTGTGGAACACTGAAAGCTCCAACATTCATGGCACAGCCCTGCACCGCAACATCCTCAGCAATGTAAGATCCTCAGTTTTGATCACCTCCTTGCCCCTGCTCTTCCTCATGCACAGGTATTCCCAAGTTAAGGCCCAAACTTCTTTGGATCTCTTAAGTCAACACAAGCTTCTCTGTAAACAGAGCACAAGTCTGGTATGAACCTGAAGAAATATGAAAGGAGTATCAGGTGGAAAGACAGTTTGTCTGAAATGGTCCTGGGAACTACTGCTTTTTCCATAAACGGCCCAAGGATTTGCCAAGCTTAGTGTCTTCCAAAATGGTTCATATTGTCCAGGAAAGCTGTTGCTCTTTCTCCATCTCTGTAATGTGTAAGCACTTTAAGTTTTGTTTGGAAAAAGTGTATTAAACGAGGCAGAGGTTTGGGAGAACTGAATGAGAAACTTCTTACACTCTCTTCATGTATGTAAGAGTGTACACTGAACAGTGATTCCTTAGAGATGTTTTCTTCCATTCTCAGTTGTGTTGGAAGATCCATGGGCACAGCAGCCCTGACCTGCCCCTTCTCAGCAATCTGCTATGTGGAAAAAAGCCTCCTGCTTTTTCTGCCCCTGCTTGAGAGGCATGGGCTGACTTGGATGATCCCTCGAAGTCTATCTGATCCCTGCTGTGTCCCCTACTACTTTGTAATCACTAGTACCAGAGCTTGTCTGTTGTGCGGGAGATGCTGTTAGTGTCTAGCTTGAAGGGAAATCTTTTGCAAAGGATGATCATGAGACACAGTTGTGAAACTTTCATCCTACAGTATGAAGGGGCTGAGTGCTTGATCCTAGCTAAAAGATCCCATCAATTACAGCATTACTGCCAGTGAAGTGTATGTGTTGGCCAGGAGCCCAGTTTCTAAGGCAGATGCTCACTTCAATATTTTGTAGCTGGTTAGTATTTGTGCGTGTATTGTATTCCCAGGACTTGATGAAAATCATCTATGTAGATGACAACACTCAGGTACTTCTGGACACTGATTACAACTCAGCAGGAAGCGCAGACAAAGCTGATGCACAAGTGATGGATACAAAGGTGGGAATACGCACTGTCTGTGTCAGTCCCAGCGGGGAGCACCTGGCCTCAGGGGACAGGATAGGCACTCTCAGGTAATCCCATAGAGCTTCTGGTGCAGACTGCAGGCTGGGCAGGCGTGAGAATCAAAACCAGGCCTTGCTAATTATTAATAAACGTACTGAAATCAGTGTTGTGTCTTAGGATATATGAATTGCAGTCTCTGAGGGAAATGCTGAAGGTGGAAGCCCATGACTCTGAGATCCTATGTCTGGAGTACTCCAAACCTGACACAGGTGAATGCAGTGGAGCTTCTTCCCTTTTGCTTATGAATGTAGTGTTGAACAAGTCAGAATGTCCAGCCTTTGTATGTCAATACTTTGTGGTGAGCTGCTCCGGCATTTCAGAGCAGGCTTGTAGCATTGGACCAGTAGAGCCAGCCTTCAAAAAAGGCTTCTTTCTCATACTTTTCCTTGGAATATTAGAGGTTGAGATTGAAACTACTTCTGTTATTATAGTGCGAAATCCAGGGGTGTTCCTTTCTGTCCATTCATGTAGTTAGCTGCAGTATAATGTTTTTGTCCCTGGGATGACTTGAGAATCTGTTTTAAAATAGTGACTGAAGAGCAGATGACTTTTTAGTAATGGTCTTGCACTCTTTTTAACTTCCTGCCAGGCTTAAAGCTCTTAGCCTCAGCCAGTCGGGATAGATTGATTCATGTTCTGGATGCTGGAAAGGACTACAGCCTGCAGCAGACCCTGGATGAACATTCTTCTTCTATCACTGCTGTGAAGTTTGCAGGTAGAGAATCATGGCCTCCCTCCAAAGCTGGATTTGAGCACTGCTCTTTCCCCAGTGTGCCTGTCAAGTAATTTTAACTGCTTAAATGCCGGGATACGCCAGGCTGAAGCTGCAGCTGCTTTTTTGTCATCTTCTGTAGCTGCAGTCTTAACAGAAGGTGGTATTTGGCGATACTCACCGCCTTTTCCCTTTTGCTTTTTTCTCCTTTCCTTCTTCCCCACTCAAAAAACCTCTCCTGATTGAAGCCCTCAACATGTCTTTGGGAAGCTGTTTTCTGTAATGATTTAGTCCCTTTAGCTGATGTCAGATGGCTATACGCTGTTCTTGGTGAGGAGAACTGTGGAACAGTCATCCTCCAAAACAAGTCCCCAAACCCATAAAAAATGTTTTGGGATTAACTAGTCACAAATAAATTTGTCATTGCAAACTGGTGTAAGACTTTGCATTCACATAACGGAGCACATTGCATCCCCGGCCCTCGGTCACTGCTGGTGCTCAGACGACAGCGCAGTGTGTTGTGCTGTTGTTGGAGAGCAACAGGAGTTGGCCGCTCTGCAGGGGGAACCAGTAGCTGCGGGTGGCAGGAGGGCAGAAAGAGGTAGTGGCATCACTGGTGATGGGGAAGTCCCGCAGTGTGTGGATGTGGTGGGACAGATCAAGGCCAGTGACGGTAACTAGACCCAGCCGGTAGTCCTGATCACCAGCCAAACCCACAGTGGTAAGGCAGGTCAGCAAGTCAAGGTCAGGATCAGTCTGGAGACAGCGAGCAGCGTCAGCCACAGTTTGGTGCCTGCCAGGCAAGCCCATGGCAGCGAGGCAGGTTCAAGTTGGGAACCTGAGTCCATGGGTCAAGGTCAGGATTTGGATCAGCGGGGTACGTGGCCAGGCACAGGTGTGGCTGCAGCGCTGCTGTGCTGTAGCTCAAGTTGGTCTTCAAGGATGAGAACCTCAGCTTGGAAGTAGCTCCCAAGTGAAAAGACCTGGCTGCAGCTTCATAGCAGAGGCTCTATGAAGCCACTGTGAGGCTTTTTCAAGTTATCTTCTCAAGGAGCTCCAAGGCCAGCAAAAGTTCCTCTTGGCAGGTGTCTCTGTTGGTGACCTGGCCTGGAACGCCGCCAGCCCAGCTCCTAGGAGGGAGCTGCACTCGGGGCCCGCCAGCAAAGCCTTTGTGCTGCTCTGGGAGCGAAGCGTGGTTGTGCTCGAAGTGGGTGCTGTTCAACTGGGCTCCGGGGGTGCTGGATCCCTTTTCATTATGTGGGGCTGTATCAGGTGTTGCTTTGCTGAAGGAGCATGTTGGGTACAAAAGAACGCTAAGGGGAGAGGGGAAGCTCGACCCTGCAGTAAGGAAGGGCAGCGAGAAACATGTGACTGAGGACTGGAAAGTGCCTATTGCCCGTTTTCAGCTCATACGGAGTGTGAACTTGTCACACTGCTGCAGAGTGCTGTGGCACGTAGGGAATAAGCACGTGAGCATGCTGTTGAGGGAGAAGACAGTTATACCCTAATCTGTTGTTGTAAAGCCTCTCCACTAATGCCTTGTGCACTCGGAGCATTAACAAATGCTGTCCCAGAGAAGGGGCTGGTGTTTCACTGCAGCACCCTGCTGCTTAGGCAAGAGTCAGTCTTAGCTAATCAGGACTGGAATAAATGGGCAGTGGTATAAATGAAACTTTTCCTGCACCTTGCGTCTGTGTTTATCTTCTGATCGGCTCCTGCTTTTTTTGTTCCAGCCAATGATGGGAAAGTGCGAATGATAAGCTGTGGGGCAGACAAGAGCATCTACTTCCGTACTGCGCAGAAGGTAAGCTTATTAAAGCTTTTTTGTGTGCTTTTTAAAAAATAATCTCTCCACAAAGGAAGCACTTTAAAGAGTGATAGCAGTTTTGTCTGAGCTTGTTGCTGTTTCAGCCTCAGTGTCTCCCACTGACTCAATGCAAGAGATTACATTCAGAGAACCAGTTCTGTGAAGCGTGCGGCTGCTCCCATCCTGACCTCTTGCAGCTAGATGCAAAGCAGAGAACCGTTAGGATATCTGCTTTGCTTTTGCTGCCAGGGCTGTTGTGAGGAGTCGTGTAAGACTGTGGGCTGGAGGGAGGAATTCATTGTGCCTCCAGTCCCAGGGGCTCCCAGCAGACCTGGTTAGTGGGAAGGGCTGGTTTGTGCTGCCTGTGTGAGAAGACTCGTCCGTGTTTAGAAGTGTTTGGTAATGGGTTAACTACTTGATTTTGACACAGTCTTTACCCACTGCTTAGACAGGAGAAGGGGTTCAGTTTACCCGAACACATCACATTGTTAGGAAGACCACTCTGTATGACATGGATGTAGACCCCAGCTGGAAGTACGCAGCCATTGGATGCCAGGATCGTAACATCAGGTTAGTTTACTTCTTGCCTTAAAATTATTTTTACAGTTATAAATGAGTTGGCTAAGGCAGCCCCACCCATCCCCATCATTGTTCCTCTAAGTTCTTTGACACAGCATTTTCAGACAGATCTGAGGCCACACCTCACACTGTGAGGTTGAACTCTGCCTTTCCCTTCGCTGATAAAAGGCTGTGGATACATGCAAGTGCCCATGGGACTCTGGGCTTCTCCCTGGGTGGCTCTGCAGAGCTCAGCCTTTCTATTGGGAGAGCAAGTGTGCCTGCCTTGGCACCTCATTGATGTGTGGGGCAAGAACTGCTGTGCTGTGGTAATTTTTGCTTTCAAAGATACGTCCAGTGAGAAGCTGTGAGGTCCTGTAGGAGCTTAAAATGGAGCTAGTTGTGACTGTCTTTGGACAAGTGGAATCCATTCTCTGCTTCCTTTCTATCCATTTCTTGAATCTGTCTACTTCTACCTTCAAAGCAAAGGAGACTCTCTGTAGTTGTGTGTCGTCTCCTGTTATATCTGGGTGAGAGTTTTGGTCCTACATAAATACCACTGCTGAATGTGATTTGGTTTTGTATTTTACTGTAAATAAAAGGTTTCGCTCTCTTAACCCTTTCCTTCGGTATGAAGGAGTCACAGGTATTTTTGTAGCAGGGAGGACTGACTGAAGCATATTAAGAGCCGTGCCCACTACGTAACTGTTAGGCATTACAAGGCATGGCAAGGTTTTCTCCTTCCCATTTGATCTCTCCTTTGGTGCCGTGATGCTATACTTGTTTTCAATTATCAGCTTGAGAATTAAGCCTCAATTGTAATTCAGTTAATCTGCTTGATAACATGTCATCCAGTCTTGGGCTTCTACGTTACTGTCAGGGTTGTTTGTTGAATCATGTAAATGGTCGGTGGTTATAGTTCATAGAGATCATTTCTCCACTTCCTGTGGCTTGGCCACGTCCCCGTGTCTCACGTGGAATGAGGGACAGAAAGAGGAAGGGACCCTGGTGATAAGAGACACAGAGCAGTACCTGGGCAAAATGAACAATGTTGTCCTATGTTGTACCCCTCAGGGTTTTCAACATCAGCAGTGGGAAGCAGAAGAAGCTTTACAAGGGATCCCAAGGTGAAGATGGCACTCTCATCAAGGTAGGCTGTTTCCCTGTTTCCCCAGCTCTTCTGAATGCAGCTCAGGGCTAAGAAAATGAAATACAAATCTGAATACATAACTTTTTTAAATTATTTTATTTTTTTCCCCTCTTGCTCGGTACTTTGTCCCTTATCCTGCTGCTGCTTCCTCCTCCCTCCATCCTTCGGGGCTGATAAGGTATTTGGTTCCGTCATGCTAAAACAGGAAAAAAGTCAATGCTGAAGCTGACACGTAACTTCCCTGCCTGTCCTGTTTCTGAAGTGAGGCACAGGCCCATGCTGTAGAAGCTAGTAGAACTGAAACAGTATCAGTCAGGAGAGGATTTAGTCCACTCACTTTAATACTTTCCTTTCTGCTCCAGAGAGCTCATTGTGGCTTTTTTGACTGTTTTTGTTACAGTCTTTAAGGTGGAGTTGCCTGTTGATCAGTGTTTGAGAAATCTGTGATTTTCAGAGGGCAAATACATGTGAAACTGTTTGAGTTGATGAAAATAAGTAGCTTCTGCCCTGAAGAGCCTGTACTCTTTGGATGTTGGAGTGCTGGCCAAGCCTGGTACTGCTTAGAGAGGTTCTGTTCATGTTTCACACCTGCTGAGGGCATCCTGGCCCTGGGGGAGGGGAGCATGCCTGCTTCTGCCACGGTCCGGGCTTGCCCTGGTGAACCAGGTGTCTTCAAGATTCAGCATTAAGAGTGATGCCAGCACGTTGGGATGTGGAAGAAATGCATTCTTGTCTTTAAAGGGGGAAGACCAATTGACACAACCAAAATATCTCTCAAGTTGCCAAACAAGCTTCTTCATTGTATTTGTTTTCACTGATAATTTTTCTACTTTTTAAACCAAATATTTCTGTTCAGCTGCACAGGCTGGCAGTATTATTATTAAGGGCTGGAAGGCATGTCCTGTGAGGAGCGGCTGCGCACTCTGGGCTTGTCTGGTTTGGAGAGAAGGATGCTGAGGGACGACCCCGCTGCTCTCTGCAGCTTCCTGGGGAGGGGACGTGGAGAGGGAGGTGCTGAGCGCCTCTCCCTGGTACCCAGGGACAGGATGCCTGGGGAGGGATCAAAGCTGCGCCAGGGGAGGTTTAGACTGGCCATGAGGAAGCACTTCTTTCCCGAGAGGGTGGTCAGGCCCTGGAACAGGCCTCCTGGAGAGGCGGACGATGCCCCAAGCCTGTCAGCGTTTAGGAGGCATTTGGACGATGCCCTTAATAACATGCTTCAACCTGGTCAGCCCGGAACCGGTCAGGCCCTTGGACTAGATGATCATTTTAGGTCCCTTCCAACTGAAATAGTTTAGTCTAGTCTGTTACTGATGGATGTAAATAACTGGGCAAAAAGAGAGAGGAAGGCAAACAGCTTTGTTCAGTGTCACCTCTTCTGTTTTACAGAGAAAGGTAAGTTCTCTTTCTCTTTGGCCATCATAATTCCTACAAAGTTTTTTATAAGTCAAAATAATGAAAATGGTACACTTTATTACTGGTAAGCTTGGGTGCTTGATTATATCTTTCGCAGACCACAAACCATGAAATGTTGCTGTGAGCTGGATTTTTCGTTTTTAATATGTTTTATGGTTTTGGTTTTTTTCATGTGTGGTTCAAGTGGGGAGTCTCAATTATTTTTAATGTTGCTTTGCTCATTTTTAGGACAATTATGTAACCAAGGGATTATGGTTGTCTCTGGGATTTAAATCTTCTGATTTCTGAGTTCATAATATACATTGCAATTTAACAAGTAGAACTCAGTGACATTGGAAGCAAAAGACACTTCAACAAAATAAACATAGCCAAATAAATTTATCATTATTTAAATAACACATCTCCCTCAAAACCCAGACACTTTCACTCTCAGTTCCTTGAAGTTCTACAAAGGACAAAGCAGGACATTTAGTGACAGCAGCTGTATTTGCTGTGTAGTGCTGCTATAGACCTAGCAAGGGATTCAGGGGGGGTTTATGTTTGATCCAAGATAAAGCCACAAATGGGCACATATGAAAAAAAACCAACAAAAAACCAACCAACCCAAAAATGGGAGTTGCAAATGCTGAAGATTTGACAGCATTGTTATCAAAGACAATTTCTCAGCAGTGTTGAGTTCTTTTTCAGTTTCTCTCTTCGAGATTTGAGTCTTTTAATATCTCCCTTTGTCAGCTCTCTTTTTTTTTTTGGAGGGTGTGTTTTGGGGTGTGTGTGTGTGTTATTTTATTTTGATCTTAAGATAGACGAAAAGAAGACCCCAGTGGTTAAAAAGGAGGTAGGAGAGAGAGGTATAAGCCTGTCCTTTGGTGATGGTGCCTCCAGAGTCATGAAGGCATTTGATCTAAGTGCCTTTAGTCTTTGATTGGGTTGCAGATAATTTTAGTAGTTTAGTCACGTTGGAGATTTGTCGAGGCATGCTGGATAACCTGGTACTCAGTTGAGTCCTGTGGGAGCTACTTGCTTTTTATTCTGTTAACTACTATGACTGTCTTGGGTATCCTGGACCACTTTCTTGCAGTCTGAAGGCACTTTCTTACCAGATCTTTGCACTTCTCTTGCCTCCTAAACCAGGTGCAAACAGATCCCTCTGGTCTTTATATTGCAACCAGTTGTTCTGACAAGAATCTCTCCATATTTGATTTCTATTCTGGCGAGTGTGTTGCAACCATGTATGGACATTCAGGTAAGGCACGTAAACTTCTGGAAATGCATTTTTTTCTGCTATGACTATATAGTAGGGTCTGATACTAGTCAAAGCTTTCTGAAGGTTCCTCCCCACCAGAGTTTACCCAGTGGGTATTTTGCAGTAGGTTATAGTTGGATGAAGTTGTAATAGCTTATTTCATTGCAATTTCAACTTTTTTCAGACTGCATTTTGCATTGTAAAATACAAGCACACGCATGCCTGTCAGGCCATGTATTTGTTTATGCAGTTTCTCCAATAGCCTAAAAGGTGGTCTGTGTTCTTTCAGCATATATTAAGTTTCATTAGATACACCCTCAGCTCCTACCGTGCATGGGCTATTCTATTATAGGCAAAAAGAGACTTCAGTCTTCCTGCTTATTTTGCTGTGGTATACCCTTTCCACGTCAAGCCTAGATTCGTTGTTAAATGGCGTTGGCTTTAATCAGGATTCAAATTACTGAGCACAGATAGGCTATTTGGCTAATGATCTCTTCTGTCAGTTGGAATAATTCAGGGAAGGTTTTCCTTTTTTTTTTTTCTTTTATTTTTTTTTTTTCTTTCTTGTGCTTTATTCCACACAGAGATTGTAACTGGGATGAAATTCAGTAATGACTGCAAACACCTGATCTCTGTTTCTGGTGACAGGTAAGAGCGGTTTGCTTGTTTGTGATATCAACTCATGCCATTTCACACTGGATTTAATGTGTGTCCTGAAGGAAGGCAGAATTATTTTCTTTTTTTAATGAGGAATGCTTTATGAATTTCAAATCAGCCTCAGAGCTTTCCGCATCCTAAATGTGCTGTTGGCAAAGCTCACAAAGCTTATATTATCCTTCCCTGGAAGGAGACGCCTGGGTGAAGTACTTCCCTTGTGGTTTGCTGAGCATGGGTGCTATTCCCTGCTGGAAAGGAGACAGGGAGGTGGCCTGTTTCCTCACTAGCCTTCAGGGCTGTGATGTAAGGCAGATTGTGACATTCTGGCCAGTGGTGCCAGAACGTTGTCTTGCAGCACTCCTGTTGGTGAGGTTTTACCAGGCAAGTGAGTCTGTCTAGCAGCAGCAGGGCTGGCCTGTCCCAGCTCTTTGCTCCAGTCCCTGTGGTCCTCTTCCCCACTCCCCGCCATCAGCTGTGCTGCAGGGCTGACCCTCATAAGCCGATTCAGGTCCCTACCTCAGCACCCCTTCCCAGCTGAGTTTTGTGCTGATTCGGTGAGCCAAATCAGCTGGCCAAAAGCTCAAGTAATCACTAGACTGAGCCCAAGGGGAAAAAGAGACTATATGCCTAATACGATGATTGCAGAGGTGAATGGACCCACTGCTTCTGGGATCAGTGAATGCTTAAGTCAGCTGAACTGAATAAAATTTTCCCTTTGAGAAAGATGGTTCCTGGAGTGCGATTTGAAGGCCAGAGCAACCCAGATTCTCTTTTTCTCTTTTCTATTAATAAAGCACAAGTGAACTGGCAAAAGAGTTTTAGAGGGTGAGTTGTTAGAGAAAATACAATATATCACCTTAAATCATATCAGTTGGGTTTTTTATGTCTTTCAGTAAAAAATAAATAATCTAGTTTTTCTCTTTCTTTACCTTTCATGTGTGTAAATAGATTAGGGGAGAAGCTTCTGAAGAGAGAGTTCTTTTGTTGTGGATTCCTCATAAATTCCAGAAACATGGAAGATATGAGGTCCCGGTGAAGCTTGTAACTTGGTACAATGTTCACTCGTTGGCGGGCGCAAAAGGGTCATTTTCTTCACTGAGGGTGTGGAGGAGATGGGTGAGAAATGAGGAAAGGATTTGTGAAGAACTTTGCCATAAGGAGATGAGAAAGCATGTTTTTCAAAGGGGAACGGGGGAAATAGTCTGTTCACACACAGCAGCATGTGCAAAGAATTAAGCTGAGAATAGAAAGAAAAACGGGAGTGAGGAAGGGCACAAGGAATGGGACACCCATGAGAGAAAAGTATTGCAAGGGGAGAAAAAAAAAAGGCAGCAAAAGGGGTAGGTGGGAGAGTGCTTCTGTAGAGCTCTGCATTGGATGCTGATGTATTGACAAGTTCGGGCTGTTTGCTGCTTATCTCTAGGCTTTGTAGCTGTGAGGGCGGGATAAGTGAACAAGCCAGATTTGCTTTCTGAACTTTGTTTCCTGCTTTTCAGTATTTTCTCAGTTGCAGTTAAGCTGGAGAGAGCTGCTGCTTGAGGGGAGGCAGCTGGCTGGGAAGCTGAGGCAGGAGGATGACAGCATGTTCGCTGCTGATGGGCAGCATCTGTGTGTGACTTCAGGAGCTGGAGTGACACTCCAGAGCTTTGTCACAAAGACAGTGGTGCTGGGGGCAAGAAGGGAATTTTTAGATTTTCATTAAAATCTCCGCAGACTGCATAAGCGGGATTTTGGTTTTCTTTTTGTGTGATATGGAAATAAAAATCTTTTGAAGTGTCCTCTCATGAGAGGGAAGAAAACTGAGAAGATCAGGCATTCAGGATCCTGGTGCTTTTGGCATTTGCTCCAGGTCAGGGAGACCAAAATTCATAGCCCTTGTTCAAAATGGCAGAGCGTGTTAACTTTCACAGGCTAGCAAGGAAGAGGGGAAAGCCCCTCACTGAAAACTCCGCTGTGAATTGGAGTACCCATGAGTATGGTGGCACTGATGGGTCTTGAAGAACCGGATTAAATCCTCTTTGGGTTCCTAGGTAGGGTGTAGGATTTTATAAGTGATAACAAAAGCACCACCTCTGTGTCAACATTGGCGTAAATATACCCAGCTAGACAGGAAAGATGCATGAGATGGAAAGAATTAGCACTGAGGTTAAAATTCAGAGAAAATACTGGTCACTTTATTTTCTAGTAGCTGAAGGTGAGATACAGTATTCTCTAACATGATAAGGATTTTTAAAAAAATTTTTTAGCCAGATTTCTGAAGAAAATGAGAGCAATGAGATCGCACTGTATGTTTCCCTCTGTCCAATGCTTTTGAATCCATTGACCAAACTCAATCGAATTCCTTAAAAGCTTCCCTGAGAGAGTCCAAGTAAAATACTGGGAGCGCTGGAGAGGCTCCATGGTGGGCGTTAGGAGGGCCTTGCCCCTGGGGGCAGTTGCAGTCAGAGGCTGCAGCTTGGCCACCGCTTGAGGATGCAGAGGGCATCTGTGGGCGCCGCGTGCCCTGCCGACCGCCGTGGGGCTGTTAGAGGGGCTGTTACGGCACTTCCCGCAGCAGCTGGTCAGATAGTCAGATAAAGGTGTAGGATCACAGAGCAGTCTGTGCAAATCTCTCTGCCGTTGCTCTCGCCCACAGTAGGTTTTACCCTTTTGCCATGAGGCTTGTGATGGGATTGAGTTTCTGTGAAGCTGTTCCTGTGTGTGTGTCTCTCCCCACCAACAGACAGAAGGGCTCTTGTTTGCCTCTGCAGTGGGAATTGATAATGTCAATAAACCAAACTGAGACTTGACCCTAGCCTCACCTTTCCCTCTTACAGCTGTATCTTCATCTGGCGTCTCAGCTCGGAGATGACCATCAACATGCGGCAGCGACTGTCTGACATGAAGCAGAGAGGGAAGCAGGCAGAGAAGTCTTCCCCGCACAAGACGGCTGGACTCATGAGGTAAGCAGAGTAGACTGAAAAGAAGTGGCTCGCTTTTTAGGGTTTAATATGGGAAGCTTGGCACTGGGATTTTCGACAAAAGTTTCACTGTCTTCACTGATAGCATCTTCCAAAAGCTCTCTCACTCTTCTGTTGGATTTGCTGTGGGTTTTGGGGTTTTGTGCCCTCCCCCGCCTTCTTTGGATGTAGAAACCTGACTGTGATCTTCCCGACAGACTGACTTAGTGTTGCTTCACTGAGGGCAATGTGTCTGCAATGCCCCTTGTGTCTTAATTTATTTTAATGATGTGGTCAGAAAATTCAATAAGCAGTTTACCTAGCAGTACTGAGACTGGTGCACAGCATCCCAGAAGAGAAGCCTTGCTCCTTCATGAATACAAGTTCTCTGGGTCTTGGCTGAATGCAATTTAAAGGCCGTTTTCTGCAGTGTCGGTACTGAAGTATACCTGTGAGCTGTACGAGTTTGCGATGTTGATTGTCATTCTGAAAGAGTCCTTACAGTTGTGCTGTTTCTTTATTAACTATTTTCCAGAGGCTTTGATAAAGGTCACCTAAAAACAATTAATATAAATAATAAATATAAAAAGAATTTTCATGGGAAAAGTTTGTGGCAGCTAATCATCTTACCATTTTTTGCTGGGTACACAATGTATCTAAAAACAAACTACCGCAGCCTACAAGCTGAATAGATCTAAATTTATCTGCTGACCTTTCTTTAAAAGTGGTGCTTAAACACAGACCATGGCTTTAAACAGAACGAGACTGATAGGGGATTATGGATTATTAGTGTAATGTATTTGGTTTCTCCGTAGTTAGTAAACAGCTAAGACTAAATCAACCATAAGCAATGCAGGAGGGAGTCCTGACCGAGCTGATATGGGATAAAAGTAAGGAGGGAAGGATAAACACGGGGTTTTGGTACTGTGTCCCGCAAGTTTCCTCCAAATGATTACAGATTTGAGTTCTGGATATAAAAGTGCTGAAGTGTTGGAGGATTTACCACATTGGTTGTTGTGGTATTGCAAGGACCTTCCCACTCGCTTGGTAGCAAGTGATGTTGAAACAAGCCTGTCTGCATAGCTCCATTTGAGAACGTCTCGACCTGCTCGTTCTTCCGACAAGTCTTGTCTAATAAGTGCTTTCGGCAACGATGCTGGGAGAACCCAGGAAGCCTTTTTTCTAGCTAAAATTCTGGAGCTGTCAAGCAATGTGCTTTTTATAGCAGACTCTCCATTATTCCAGCAGCTGCAGCCTTACCCTACCGAGGCGCAGCCTGTGACAGATAACCCCAGTCCTCTTCCACATTAGGTGATACTTGTTTCCGTCACAGACGCTTGCTGAAGGGCGGTGTTAGTGCCACGCCAAGCCCAGAACTTTATTAAACTTGTTTGGTAACCTCTTTGCAAGCCTGGAATCTACTTGTTTGGTTAGCTTTGAAAGCTTGTTTTCAGTTTTGATCGGCCACTGTGGTCACTGGAGATCAGCAAAGACATAACTCCTGAGCATTTTGGATTGGGACTGAAGATGGAGGAAGAGCCTTTTGGACCAGCATTACTGAGGTGGGAGAAGGAAAACTAATGAACTTGATTAAGATGGGTTTTCTAGATGCCCTGTACCTGTTCTGGTTGTGTTTTCAAAGTCTGTCTGTGTAGGCTGCGGTGGAGAGTTGGGTTGCACCTTGTTTCAGGACTCACAGTAGTATAAGAAAGCTCCCTGCCTGGTGATATGTCATTTGTTCTGCTAGATTTTCTCTGAAACAGTATTGCTAGGGTTTGGTGCAGAAAGTAACGCATTCTGCTAGTTCCATGTTATGAACTGACAGGATGAATAATCACAGTAATATTGGGGGAGCAAAACTGAGCAGAGGTGGCAGTGGGGAGCTTAAGATTTCCAGTTCACAACGGTGCTGTCCCTATCCGGCTGTGTCTGGCAGGGCAGGGATTGGCCTGGGTGAATAACATCTGGAGCACACAGGAGATGCCTTGCTGGGTCGTACCAGTGCTCCATGAAGCCCAATATTCTGCCTGTGACAGTGGCAATGGGAGATGCTGTTTAGTGAGGCAACTGTGAGCCTTGCTATATGAGCCTTTGGGGTCCGTTTGTTTCATGCACGTTGTTACATCGTGGATGTTAAGAGGTACATCTCTACCTCTGCCTTTTAGTATTTGGTTGTGGACCCATTCTCCACTGAATTTGTATAAATTCTTTTTGAACTTCATAATGTTGTCTGCCTCTGCAACCTCCTTTGGTGGCAGGTTCCTGGAGTTCACTGCGATGGAAAGAAGGACTTTTTTTTTGTCTCTGTTAACAAAACTAGCAGGAGTGTGGTTTGAAAGCTCCTTGCTTCTGAATATTGTGAGCTTTGGTGAACTATTGTTCTGCATCCAGCTGTCTGTAGTCCCCACGGTTTTGTAAACCTTTATCATAACCTTTTCCCCCAACTGAAGAGTCCTAGCTCTGTCCTCGTCCCACCAAAAACTTCCAGGGAGTCTAAAGTTTCTCCTCTGAAGGATTTTGCCGACTCACCTTTATGGGATCATTTTGGAACTCATCTGACCAGTATCACCCATCGTTCTCCATAGTGCCCCTGAGAGCCTTTCAGTTCTGGTTGTGGTAACTGCAGATGTGTGCTTTTCTCCTGTCTGCTGAACATAAGGAGCCTTGACTGTTCGGGGGAACAGAACTTGTACCCAGCTGATACTGCTGGTACGTTTTGATTTTGAGGCATTTATATTTTCAGAGAAAGAACCATGTAAAGGCCTTTTAATGGGGTTTTGATTTTGATCCAAGTATGCATTTGTGGTTTGGAAAAGCTTGTCTCAAATTTTTGGAAGGGAAGTTCTAAACTGATTTTGCTGTGGAATGTTTGCAGGGCTTATACTTGTGTTCTGGCTAAGCATTTACATTTTTGTGTTTTAATTTTAAAAATCACCCTTTCTGTGACTTTCATTGAAACTCTAGTGTAAATAGCAGGAGATAGAAATGTTATCCAAATTAAATTGGCTAAAACTTATATATGTATGCTGAAGAAGTACTGTGTGCTGTCAGATATATTTGGAAAGAAATACTCCTTATCAAATTCTCGGTCAGGCTTTGGTCCAGTCCAGGAAAGCTGTGTGCCTTCCAGGGCTCAGAATGGGCTAGGCTTTTGATGCCAGATCAGAAGTGGTGTCCGAGTCTGTGCTGAACTGCCGCAATTGTAACACCTGGAAAACTCTGAAGTCAGCAACACTGTGATCTTTCTGTGGGGAAAAGCAGGATAACTTTCTTTTTAAAACCCTTAGTCATTTGGGCAGGGCGAGGGGGGCAATTTGCTAGTGATCCCTACCACACAGGATGTTGCAGTTTGACAAATACAGCCCTAGAGCTGAGGGTTTAAGTAGCACAAGATCAGAGTGGGAATGCTCTTTAAATGAATACCTCTTTAAATGGATAGTTGCCATTCTTGTTTGTGTTGTTTTGTTTTAAGAAAAGAAAGAAGAGTTGAATTCAGGGTATGCAAAAGAATAGAGTACCTAATATCAGATGTCTTAATACTAGAACTCCATAAAGATGTGGCACTTTTAAGTCTACATACGTGTCCTGGAGACTTTCTAACTGAAGGTCCTTCCCTGCTGTTGACTGTGTCCTGGCAGACCCTTCAGAAACCGGGAGCTGCAACTGACTCTGCCCGTCTGTACAGAAAAAGATCCAGACGTAGTACTAGGATGGGATAGTCCCTCAGCAAAGGAAGGCGGCAAGAGCGAGGACAGTTAAAATCCTTGCTCTGAGTCACATGTATCATGAGAATTGGACATGTCTGTACATGCTACTCTGGAATAACTGCTCAGAAACGCTTGTTCGGGTATAATGATGCTTTGCTGGGGTTTGGCTGAACCTGCTCTCAGCCCGAAATTGGCAAAACCCAGAAGTCTTACTCCTTCACTTTCAAAACGCTCTCATGTGGTGCTTCTTTGGAAGCAGCTGCTGGGCTTGCAACCTCACCCTACCTTACTCTGACTGCCATCTAAGCATGAACAAGAACTAAGGAAGAGTGTTGAGGAGATGTGTGCAACAGAGTGGCTTAGAAGAAAATCCAGAGCACACAGGGGAAGGCAGGGAACGAAAGGAGAAAGTAGCTAGGTCCAAGCTGAGGGGCTGGCTTGGGCAAGCAAAACACACAAGACCTTGTGAACCTAGGTTTTGTTTTCAGGAGTATCTCGGTTTCAAGTCAGTGGGCCTAAGATTCTTTTGAAAACCCCATTCAGGTATCTCCCTTCAAGTCACAGGACTGAGTTGGAAAAGGATATTCGAGTTGTGAAGAGGAGGATGTGGAAAGGGGGCGTGATATTTTTGCTGCGGTAATGCAAGACAACCTTACGTTTGTTTCAAACACATGTGACTTCATAATTTGTTTGGCACTTCCTGTGAGGTATGAAGGAAGCCCATCCAAATTCCAAAACATGTTTTGCATTCTCTTACTCAGCTCCTTTGAGGATGTCAGAGCATACTTTTTCTCCACTTACTAACTTTGTCAGTCACCGTCTGATGGACAGGGGCCATCTTTCTATTTGTAGCACAAACACATTGGTAGAAGCCAACCTCTCTCCATTTACACCGAAGACAGTACGTGCAGCGTTCAGCAAACATATAGCCTTGCCTTGCTGTATCACCTCATCATAGTGAGGTGTTCAACCAGTTAGATGTTGAAATGTCTATAACAATCCAACCCTTCTTCCTCAATAAGCTCCTCCAGCCACCGTGATGGCTACAAGCAGAAGTATGCTGTCAAAGTTACTGATACGAAGTTAACATTGCCTGCTGTATATAAATGTAGTATACCTCATAGCATGGAACAGGCATCACCTCAAACGTGCTCTGGTGCTTGAACTTTGTTGGGATTCCCCTGCTTAGACACAAGAACCTGAGAATGGCAGTATGGACACCCAAAGAGAGAGCAGAGAAGCTGAAGAGACTGACAAACTCAAATGTCAGAAGTAGATGAGGACAGCCAGCATGGAGCCGTTTCACCGGAGGGCTCGGCAGGCTATAGTCAGTTCCACCCTTCTTTTTTCCAGAACACCTCAAAGCTCATCTGAAAGGGTTGGGTAGTTGTGGCTCAGCCACTCCTGATAAAATGGAAGTTAATGTTCTGCCACTACATGGGAAACCACTGTAACTACTGCTCACCGTGTCTGCATGCTGCCTGCTGTCTGTCAGCTGCAGCAGAAGCTGCTCTGTCGCCAGGCCGCTCTGTACTTGGTGGATGAGCTATTTTCAATTCATGAATAATGCTTGGCACTCAACACCCACCAGTGACACCTATAAATGTCACTAATGATGAGTTTGGCACTCTAGCTCAAGGCCATGGAGTGGGTGCTGCTCGGATTTACTTGTTGGGGATTCTTTATTTGTTCAATTACCGTCCAGAGTGGGTTAGTTGATTTGGTTCTGTTGGCTGAAGGGGTGAGGGGAGGGTGGGGAAGAGCAAGAGGAGGGAAGACAGACAGAGCTTGGTGTTGGTAAGCTCCTCGATTGGTGCTGGGGAATTCTATGCTGGGAGTGCCTCTGAGCTCTGTGTGGGAACACTTGTGTGATAGGCTTTGATTAAAGACCTGCCCCAAGCGTGTTTTACATTATTTCTGGTGCCTGAAGGCTAAAAAGGGCAGCAGGGTGCTCCTAGAGCGCGTGGGCTGCAGCTGCAGGTTCTGCCCGGTGCAGCCCGTGGTACAAACCTGCCTCTTATGTGGTAATTTGCCATATACCCGATTGTTGTCAAACGGGGAGTATCTCTGTGGTGGTTTTGATGTGTAAAACTTTTCCAGAGAGGAAATGCTTAAGGGTGGGGAAAATATTTGCCTCTCAAATACACTCTGCCATCTTGACCTTATCAGTTGGCGGGGTCTGAAATGCAAGGCCAAGTTTCACTCCACTTGAGTTTCTCAGACCCGTTTACTTTTGTTCTGGTTTCTGTCGTCCCCGCACCTGTGCGAGGCCGTTGCTGCGGCAGGCTCCACACGCCTGGGTGCGGGGCTTGGCTTGCCCTGTTTCCGCGGTGGGTTTATGCTGGGGGGAGGGCTGCGGGGGGGAGCTGAGGCAGCCTGCTGAGTGTGGGTGGGGATAAGGTGGAGAACTGTCTGGCGTAAGGATCAAAATGGTGTGCCGTTCTTGAGACAGACCATAATACTCCTTCTGATTCCTACCTCCCAGGCACGAGTCCATCTCTGCCCTGTCCTCTGTGCCTGCACTCTCATCGGACAGTGACAAGGATGGTGAAGATGAAGGGAATGATGAAGATGAGTTACGTGGGCTGCAGTCTTTCCATATTCAGTCCGACTGCAACACTGAGAGAGACTCAGGTACAAATGGGAGAGGGGTATGGGCAGAGATGGAGAAAAATGGCCTGAAAAGTGGGAAGAAGATGAGAGACACTGGCTTAGGGATAGCAAGATATGGGCAGAAAGAGAAGGACCGCAACAGAGACTGATGGATCGACACCAGTGCATAATGTGGAGTTGCCCATTCCTGAGTCTGAAGAGGGGAGCGTTTCAGAGTTCTCTGATCAGAAATTACTGTTAAATTCCCAAGTTTCTTGCTGGTTCCAGCTGGCCAAACAAATTTTGAATTAGTGTCCTGGGCTTGGGTCTACAAGCTATTAGGAATCCACAGAAGCCAAAAGAGATCTCACAGGGGATTCTAGAGATGTCTGACAGAACGTATGGTAGAGATTACCGTTACTAATTTGAGGTACTTTTACCACAGATGCTGCAGTGTATTAGAGCAGGGTTTTTTCTCAAGCCTTTGGTGGGCGACTGCGCTGCAGCAAATGTCCTGCAGTGGGTCAGCTGAGTTAGGGAAAATCTTACATAAAACAGTATGTCTCCATTAAAATTTTGATACAAGCATTAGGTAGTCTATGGGAAAGCATGTGTTGATGGTGGTCTGCTGGTTCAGAAGGTGTAGGAATGCTGCCTTTGAGGAAAGATGAGGTAAGGGGTCTTTAAAAAGCTGGACTGCTGGCCAAGGATGTCAACTAGGTACATATCTTTTTACATTTCCAGACCCAGACCTTACCCTCTCAAGAAGCCTTTCCCATTGGGAAATGAGGAGGGTGAGTTGCTAAACCTTTAAATTGTATTTCTTGTCATAGGGAAACTGGAAAAGAAATTTCTGTGGAGGTTAAAAACTTAATTTGCACTGGTGTGAATGAAGGGTGCGGTGGGAAACTGAGAAGCTTCTCTGTGAAGAGCAACTTGAGGATGGTAAAACGGAACCTAGTTTAAGAGGCAGTTTCACTTGGGATTTTTACATTGGTATCTTTCTATTAGTTGTTGTGCTTTGGCCCCTTCATTTCTGTGGTTCTGAAGCTGATCATATACTTGGATCCGAGTGAGGCATTTAAATGTTCAGTTATGCAAGAAGCAGCAACAAAAGTATCACATTTTCTCAATGCTTTATGGTTAAGGGAGGAATTTTAAGCTGTCTCACAGGCTTTTATAGAGATGAACATAATTGCATTTTTCTGTGGGTCTTGTGTTTTCTCTCCTGTTTTTCCATCAGCAGAACTCAGTCCCTAAGACCTTCTTTCTTTCAATTTCCCTCAGGCTAAAGAGATAGCAGCAATGCAGCACTCAGAGGCACCAGCGAGCAAGATGCCCCGGCAGCGTGGGCGCTGGTCCCAGCCAACCAGCAACATAGAGATGACTGTGAAGTCCATGCTTGACTTGCGTCAGCTGGAGTCTTTCTCTGTTTCCCGTTCCCCGAGTCGAGACTCCCTGTCTCAGAACAGCAATGGGGATGACAGAGAAGAGCAGGCAGATCTTCCTGTGCACATCAACAAAGTAAGGGCAGTACTGTTCTGAGGAGGTGAATCTACTCTTGAGCGCATCTGTCCCGCCTCTATTTATGATTACCTCCATTTATGACTACCTGATGCCGTTCTTAATATCATTAAAGATGGCTCTAATTGCCTTCTGAGAAACTTCTTTAGATAACTCTTCTGCAGTTAGTCCTCCTGCAATGTGTGACGCTGCCATCTTATAGCAGAGCCCAGGTGGAATCAAGGTTTCTTTCTAATGACAGGCAAGACCTTGTGTTTTCTTTTAGCTCATTGATTATTTATGGCAAAACGAAGCTGAGCTCAGATGTGTACGTGATTACCTGTTAGCTCACTCCACTGGGGTGCAGTTTCTTGACTCCAGTAGCGACTGACATGTGGCTCACATGATGCCCTTAGTTGTGGGCTGTGTTAGATGATTAAGTTCTCTTTAATCTTTGTATTGGTGAGTCACAGCAAGTAATGTGCACTCATCCCACAGAAAGCTCATTCTGGTAGCAGTCTGTCCTGGTGCCTAACTGCATTAGAATTTTTCCTTCCTTTATATATATATATGTGTGTGTGTGTATGTATGTAAAATAACTGCATGACTGAAAAGAAGATTGGGCTTGTTGTGTGCAGTAAATTCAGTGTTTCTCAGCTGTGGCTTGCAGACTTCTCTGAATAATGTTTGACCAGTTTAAAAGGTAATGGAAGGACCTGCTGCCACGTGGATTATACTACTGATGTCTGGCCAGACAGGGATAGGGAGCCCAGTACTTTACTGGAGAATTTTCAGGGACTGCAAACGGGAAACTACAGCAGTAGTCTGTCAAATTTAGTGAATAAGGAACAGGAAAGACATAGGAGTGCTGTGTGCTCTGATCTCAGATATCTATTCCTACTCTGTGTTGTAATGCATACTTTCTAGCTCTGCACAGCACTTGCTGACTTCAGGAAAAATGCCGATAATATCTGGTTTTCTCTCTTTTTAAACCAGGTTAGCAGCTCAATACCTCCCCAAGATAACCGGTCTTGTTTGCGACCCCAAGTCATTCGGCTTGTCTCTTGTGAAGACGGGATTTTCTCTCAGGAGCTGGAACCTTCTGAGAGTGAGGAATGTGTAATCTACGCTGAGCAAGATGAAATCCATCCCACAGACCCTAGCAGGTTAAAAATAAGCTCTCTGCTGTGCATGGCTTAGATGTTTCTGGTTTAGTTTGCTTGGAGCTTATGTGGTAACTTGAATGAGTTGATGTACTGTCTGATTGATGGCAGGCATGCTTAGTTGAGAGTTTTGTGCCAGCCTGATGCTAAAGGAATCTGAAGGCACCATTAAAATAACCTTTCCTCTGAGGAAACTGCACATTAGCAGCCTCCTCCAAGCTTTTATTTTTGTGGAATAAACAACTTCGGAGCAGCCTTTTTGCTTTCTCCCTTGTCTGGGTTGAAATAAGCAAGGGAAAAATTGGAAGCTGGAAACCCACCCAACAGTGATGTGTATGTGGCAGTGAAATGTCTGCCCAGGAGAAATGACAGGACGCTATTATTTATGACACTTTCAAACGTAATTGGGCAAGAATTTAACAAATGTAATATGTGATGACCCTTTTGTGGGAAATAGAATGGCTTGCCATGAGATAGATGAAATTGAAAAGAACACTGGAGACAGCGGAGACCTTTTTTTCTTCCTGTGCTGTTTCTTCTGGTTTAGTTTTACCCTCACTTAATTTTCCCATTTCATTCTATGCTCCAGTTCTTTTCCTTCCCTGAATTTTTTTTTCTTCCCTTCCCTTCTTAACTAAGAGCTGTTTAATTTCCTCTGTCTCCTCCTGCTCTGTCACAAAGAGTGGGCTGATAGCTTTAGACAGGCTGTTATGTAAGAGTGCATGCCAAGATTTTGCAGTTGAAGCTACTAGGTTTCTCCCAGTTTCTTTTTATTTACAATTTTAATTTTATTGTGATACATTTGGACAGAGCAGACCCACGTGCTGCTCCATGATGTAAGAAAGGGAGCCCCCCCGGTGATGGTGGATATAGACTGGAGGCATCTCAATGTATACAGAGTTTACATGCTGCCAGGGGTAATGGGCATTCAGTTCTCTTGAGTGACTTCTGCACCCCCACCTTGCATTGGAGCACATCTAAAAGCAAAGTATTTCTTAAAGTGGAAAACTGAAGTCCTCAGGCATCAGGCAAAAGAACGGTGCTGGTGTCATTTGGCAAAATAAAACTCGTGAAATCACAACAGTCATCAGGAGCCCTGTCCTACAATATTGAACTTTTGTAGACATTCTTCAGTAAATTAGTCTTGTTCAAACCCAGAATCTTCTCTGTTTTGCAACACAGAAGTTGCCCAAAGCAGCCGGGCATAAACATGGAAAAAATAGTATATTAGGGCTCAAATCTATGGCAAACTGGAGTTTCTATCATGCAGGTACAAGCCTGGTTTTAGTCCCTTTTTCACGGTGTAGACCTTTACATGTGTTCCTCACCTGTGCTGGAAATCAGGCCAGGGCGGTGCTGTGCTAGTGCCTGAAAATCATGGGAAACCGGCAGTGCCCTGGAAGTCTGACAGTCCCCTTGAGACTTCACTGTCCAAGCTTAATGAAATGCAAAAAATATAGTGCATAATGATGAGAGAAATCAACTTCTTTTTAAAGCCTTACTTTTGTAATCAAAGGTGTTGCTAACACAGGTAAAGACTGTGCTGCTTTACATGTAAAACAAGTATCACTTCTAGTGCTGTATCTTTCCTGTCTCTCTCGTAGTGAGTTCCAGGTAAAAGCATTGCCCCACGGGAAGCTAAGTAGAGGTTATCACGGTAATGGATGCCCAGACAAACACAGTCCTGACAGCGCCTGCTCTGTAGATTACAGCAGCAGTCGTCTGTCCAGCCCAGACCATCCGAACGAAGGTAAGATGCAAAGACGTTATAAATGTATTTGTGTGATGTGGAACAGTGCAGAAACCAGCTGGGCTCGTTGTGTGCCATGTTGATGAGTTGCTCTCCTGATCTCTAGGACCTGATGCTTTTCATGAGCTGAAATGAGGTCACTCTCCTGTTAGTTTTGCTGGTATTGCTGTAAAGATTTGGGCACGTTTTAACAGGCACTTCAGTGAAGCCACTGTCAAGGCAGGAATTGGTTAATGTGTGCTTTCCTTGTGCACCTTTGGCTTTCTTTTCCCTTGCTAGGTAAGGAGGCAGAGTTAGTATTGATAATCCCATGGGCTATGCTGTTTGGGGGATATGGTAGATCAGAGAATTACAGTGAATGCTGACTTTCGCTTTAACTTTCTGGGTCCACTTAGCATCTTTGCTGAATATTTTTTGTAACCTGGCTAATGTTACCATGATTATGCTATTACAGCATTTTTTTTTTACCACCCCGCCCCTCCCCAGATTCTGAAAGCACTGAGCCCCTAAGTGCGGATGGCATCTCGGACCTGGAGGGAGAGGAAGGAGAGGAGGACGTGGGCACTAGCATGCCAGAGGGAGAAATCCCCCAGATACCCGATCAGGAAAACTTCCTCAAGCAGCATTTTGGGACCCTGGGCAGCACGGATGGGAGAGGTATGGCGTTCTGCTTGGTGGGGGGGACGTTGGGAGGTCACTCCAGGTTTGTCCCATGTATAAATCAAACCAGGCTACAAGTTCTGCTAGGCTTTTGTGGAGGGGGGTGTACAAGGGGGCAAAAATGGGGACCCAATGTAGAGAGGCTTGAAGAGCGACGTCTGTTCATCTCCATCGGTCTGTGTAAGTTTGTGCAGGTGAGGCTGGGGTCTGGGTCAGCCAGGGTTAAGTGTTGGCCCTGGAATCCTCTTCTCTTGTGCGGGGACTAGTTTTTCCTGTTGCACGTGAAGGTTTTAGCTGTGTTCATCCCCCACCCCCACCCCCGTAGGTGACATGTGGTGGCCTCTAGTGGTGTATTAAGGCATAGCAAGTGCCACAAAAGAAAAGGCTGAAATGCTGGGTGGAGGGAGAGAATAAGAGGAGACATCAGAGTGGCAAAGGAGCTGGTTAGTCTTTTATCGACCAACTCCAGAACAAAGCGTATCTTTTTAGAATTGATAGTGGTTGCAGGCAGCATTATCTATGTGAGTTGTCTGGTTTTCTTTCCCCCTCCCCGCCTTTGTTTGGTTTGTTTTCTGCTTGATGCCTGTGCCTCACAGTCCTACAGGCAGGATAGGACACAAAGGGAAGCAAAAAAGGAGGAGGCGTACCCTTAGGGAGAGTAGCAGTTTAAGGCAGAGTAACCTAAGTAGGACAGAAAAGGCAAAGGCAGTGAAATTTTTTGATTCTCTGTGGTTTGAACTCAGAAAAATCCCCGTGGATATGGGGGAACATTTGATAGTCTGTGATAAGTAAATGCACGTGTCAGAATGTTTGTTCTGTAACTCCCTTTTTCTCTTCCCTTTGACCAAAATTTTAGGTGGCTCATGTAGGAATCTGGAAAGAACTGAAAACCTCAGCATTTCCTCTCGCTTTCTTTCCCAGTCCCCGGCTCTCAGGTATGACTCTGCTTATTTTCACTGTTTCTGTCTTGTCTCTTTTTACTGGCGTGAGTAGGTGTCGTGCTAGGCCCTGGATCAAAACAGTTGAGCAGACTTCTGCCCTTGGTGTGCCTAGGCACAGCGAAATGTTAGCAGAGCGCCTGGCAGGCTGGCTGCAGACCCTCGTGATTTGCGTATGCCACCCCATGTCACTTCAGCTGTTGTGTTTCTTCCTAAAGCAACACTGTTGTTTTGTTCTTTTTTCTCTCCCAACAATGTGCTTAATTGTTTAATGATTAATGCTTTGATTGATTAAGTTGGAGGAATCGCGAATCACCTAATTTACTTTTCACTGTTTATGCTCTGTTTATTCTTTTGCATTTCATTCAGCTTGGACAATGAAAGTAGGCTTGCCAACTTTCCCTTTGTTTTACAGCCCTTTCTTACTCAGCTTTTTTTCTGAGTCCCATACCTTCACAGGGTGCTCATGCAAAGCCCCATGGAGATACTATTCTTCCAGAAAACCTTTAACCCTAAAGCACCTGATGAAAAGGCCTCTCCAAGCTGTTTCCCTTGTTTAAAAAAAAATCCAAAAAAACCAAACAAAGAAAAAAAAGGAAGAAAAAATGGGGTAAATACTTGCATCAATTTAGGTTCATAAATTTTTAAAACGGAGAGACTCCTGTATTTCTCTAAAATGACAACCTGAAATCTCAGCTCAAATTAATTTTCATTGTACAGGACTGAGCAGATTTGAGTGCATCTTCTATGGTTCACCAGCTGTGTCTAAATACCATGTTAGGGAAATTTTTTTGTCATCGCTGTATTCAGCTGCTGTCAGGAGTGCCTCTTAGTCTGTTTCTCATTGGGGCTGTATGTTTGGGAGGAAAGCCAGTGGTTAGCTATTGTGTAAGCTTCTAGAGAGAGAGCTACAGTGGTGAGGGAAGGAATTCACTGGTGATCTAAAGATATGTAACAAGAAAGGTAGTGTTAGGTTATGAAAACCTCTGGGCTTTTAACGTGTTCAGCTTTTCAAGTATGCCAGACTGAAAGTTGCCTGCTTTCCGAAGGAAGCCCACTGTGCTTGTCTGAAGTAGAGAGAGAGAGGCAATTAGGCTTTCCTCTTGAAGGTACTGATCCCCTTTCCTAGTTCATAATGTTAGGAAAGTATAATCACTTTCTCTTAGGGTGTCTTAGAATTGAAAAGATTTCATTGTTAGTCAGATGAGCTGAGAGAAGAGACCCGACCTGACTTTGCCCAGTCTTCCCTCTGCCTGGAATTTTTCCTTCTCTTTTGCCTTCACCTTTTGCAGCGTGCTCCCTGGAAACAGTGACCCAATGCTATTTGTGGTCGTGCAGCCTAAGGTTAAATGCCTGAAGACCAGTGCTTCCAGGGATGCATAGAATGAAGCGGTAACAGTCTAGGGCATTTTTGATGTTAGAAGAATCCAGATAGGGAAGGGCTCTCTATCCCAGAGAAACTGGCTCAATGCCTATGCCTGTTTTTGCAGGGCAACATACTTTTTTTTTAACCGGGATTTCTTTATCGTGTTGTCTAGACGATTGTCACTCTCTTCATCAAATCTAATACTGGATTCAAAGCCCATTGAGCCACCGACACAGACCAATCAGTTTACACCAGACCTGTTGAAAAATGGCAGCAACCATCCTGGTGATGCATTGGAGAGCAGCCAGCTCCTGGAGAGTGTAAATTCAAATCGGGCGGTCTATATCCAGAAAAGGCGCAGATCAGCTTTGGAGGCCAGCAGAACTGGTATGGCTCCTGGACGGGTTACCGCATCCTTTGCAGAAGGCCCTGTGAATGCCGTGATGAGAAAGGCCCAGTCAGTTCATGACCTCGTTCATGAGGGTAAGGACACAGGTTGGAATGAATAGTGTAAACCTGAGAATGAAATGGGGAGATTTGAGCTTGAATAGACTTTAAATTAAGCTTATGTCTTTCTGTGTTCTGAGCTATGTGCTTTGCATATCTTCTAACTCTTAGCCTGTCAAGGGAAGACATTTTTAATTTGTAATGCAAATGTTGATCTCCTAATTATCAGTCTCTGATATTTGTCTGGCAGCTGTGGGAGGAGCAATGCCTAGGGTGACACGAACTATTTGCAAAGAAATTCTCTCTTGCTGTGGGTGGTTGCTCCAGGCCAAGACAGAAGCTCCCCAGGGTGGGGAGGAAAGAGGGATGGAGGATGCAACAGGGAGCTGACTGTATCCATGCCCTCTGTGTGAAAGAACTCCATTTTTGCAGCAATCAACTCATGAATGATCAATAAGCACTCAGTTTGTTTCTTAAAAAAATAAACCTAATCACTGCAACATCATATGTAAGTTTTTGCCTGCTTCCTCTTCCTCCGGCCTCTCAGTTAACAGTCACGGTGGTCCGAGGTCCTCTGGCCATACACTTTAAGAGCAAGTCTCTCTTGTCAGGTAAGCAGCAGTGTGCGAGCAGGGCGAGGGATGGGCTAAAAACGAAGCCTGTGAGGCTTGGTGACACTCACCTGAAGTAGTGGTTCTGTGCAGCTCTCCCAGGGGCTGAGCTGAGGCACAACAGGCCAGAGCAGCTCTGTTACTTGCCGGTTTTGGAATTCACTGCAGGCTCTTGTCTATTTTTGGTATGTTTGTCTGTTTAATTTTCACAGATAAGGGTCCTGGAGTGATACCCTCTGCCAAGCAGCGTCCTCAGACTCTTTTGGTGGTTGAGAAGGATCCCAGACCTAACAATTGCAGGGTGTTATCAGCCAGTATGTTGAAGATGGATGGATCTGGTGCTCTGCTGGCCAAAGATGTCAGGGCTGCAAAACCAAAGTCCTACATGAACCCCACAACCAGCTTCCGGGCTAAGATGTCAAGGAGCATATCTGTAGGGGAAAATCTGTACCTTGGTTACTCCACCGAAATGCTGACTGACGGGAGGACTAGCCCTCCAGTGGCAGAGAAGACACAGTTTAGTTCCACAGCAGATGCTGAGAAGATTAAGCTACCAGTGAAAGAAAATGTTCCAGTGAAGCCAGCGCTTCAGCCAGTTGTAAACTGCTCATCTCCCAAGTCCTTCCACAGCAAGTTGGCATCATCAAACCGAGCACATCTGATTCTTGACATTCCCAAGCCATTGCCTGATAGACCCACGCTGGCCTCCTTCTCACCCACTACCAAAACAAAAGCCCTACTTGAGCCACAGTCTCCGCAGTCACCTGCTGGGGCCTGTAGAAAGAAACCCTCTTTTCCTGAGGTCCGAGCCTCCAAGCAGGAAAATCAAACTGCTGGGTCTCTGGTTCCTGGTAGAGAGATCCCAACAGGACTTGCTAAGGAGAGCCCAGCGGAGAGTTCAGTCTCAAGGACAGGTTGCCAGGATGAGCAGGGGGTCACTAATGCAAAGCTGAGGGAGCTGCCAGAGGGCCAGCACCTAAGGTCTCCCGAGGGCACGCTGCCCAGGTGCAGGGAGAGGACCGCCGGCATCGCCTGTGTGCTAGACAGCCAGCCCGGACTGTGCCCACTAGACCCCGTCAGGCCGAGGTCTCCTTCATCTATAGCTGCCTCGGCACAGGTCTCAGGTGTGCATGGATACCCATCTCTTCTCTTCCCCCTTCTGTCTCCTGTCTTTGTGAACCGCCTCACGATCCCATCACATTTCTTTACGTCCAGCTTCTGGCCTGTCTCGTCCTGTCTGCACCTGTCTCGTTCCATAAGCCATCCCCTCAATGGTGAGACACTTTTTCAACCTGACATCTTTTTCTCAGTCTTTTAATTTCCATGTTCTCTGGGTCTCGTGTCTGAAGGTCCTTTTTAGCTGAGTGTTTTGTAGACTTCAGCAATCTCATGTGCGCGGTCACACGTTACCCATATGGGCTCAAACCCCGTTCTGGCCAATGCTAAAGCTGATGCGCTGGGATCCCGGCGAGCATGTCGGTCACGTCCCCTGTGCCCGCCTCGGAGCGTGTCTGACCAGCAGAGGAAGGTGCAGGCCAACACGTGCTCGCTGAACCTAACAAGCACAGATAATAGTGAAGTTACGCCAGGCAGCTCCGGCTTTATTTTGTGAATGTGCAAGCGTGCAGGGTCCAGAGGGTTTGCATACAATTTTCTCATGTGAGATAAGGCTTGACCAAGGTGAGTTCCTTGCCGTAGCCACCCATGAGAGCGAGAAAGTCTCTGTGCTGCTGTCGCTCTGCTTTGAGCACATTTGCAAACTGCTGTGCAGTGTATGTGCAGGCCTTTGGGTTGAAGCATAAAGAACATGGATTAATATTTGAATTATCTCTAGTTTGTAGAAAAAGGTACGAGGTGGGAAACTGTTCTACCTGCTGAAAACAGCTCTTGGGTCTTTTACAGGCCCTGGTTTAGGGTAGTTCCCCTGAATGGAAACTACTGGGTAACTTCAAACTGAAGCAAAAATCCTGCTCTCCGAGGCAGGAAGACCTCCAGTGGCAGGGAAGACAGTGTTTATTTCCACAGCATGTGCTGTAGGACTAAAACCTCCAGAGAGGTTTTTCTTTTGCGTCACAAGCTGAAAGGAAATACGCCTTCCTGAAACAGCCGGCCAAGACGTGCAGTAGGAAGCTGGATGTTCACCACCACACCGATACCTCGTACCTTCAGGGGCCTATGCAGTGCATGGTGTTTATCCCTTTTACTCTGTTGTTGTATCTGAGAAGGGGTGCCTCTGCACTCCTCTGATTGACTACTTTCTGTGGTGGCAAGCTGCTCCACCATGCATTGCAGTGGTTAAGTGCAATATTTCTGCACCACTGCAGAAGGATAATCCGGTTTTGATGCACTGTTATTTTTCTTTTTGCATTTCTAGAAGGATGAAATGTCCTAATGAAGCACTCTTATGTAAAACAGGAAACGTGGTGGTTTGTCTGAGGGACCTGCTGTTCTTACACCATAGGGTAGAACAGTGAGCATTTCTAAAACTTTCAGACCCTCCCCTCCGGAGTGAGGTTTCCTCCAGCAGCAGATGCAGCCGGGAGCTGTGGAATCACACTCTACAGCAGAGGAGTAACAGCCCAGTTGTCTGTACTGGTTAGGCTGAGTTTTCTCTTCTACGCTTGGGAATCAAGCTATGTATCACACGGGTTTTGGTCAGTTGCTAGGAGTTTATGTTTGCAGAATTAGCACAGACAGTGCAGAGAAAACAGGTTTTTTTGCAGCAGTGATTTTTTTTTTAATTTTATTTTTTTCTAAGCAGCTTCCAATACATAGCATACCCTGACAGAATATTTAGCAGCATCCTGTAGTGAGTTAGAATGATTTAGCACAGTGGATCCCCCATTTTAATTTTTTGTTCTCAGCAGACAGCTGTCAGCCTTCAGCTTCTTTCAGACCATGTTTCCCAAATTTTTAGTGGTACATGCTGGAAAAGCTGTTTAGATCCAAGTTGGCTATAGCTGTGACCAATTTACTGTGGCTTCTGTGGATCACGGTGTGGCAGTTGATTAGAACTCTAGGGTTGACAGAGACCTGTTCTGCTTCTGCCTCGCTCTGTGACTGGGTTTCCAATTAATTTTTCTGTCCTTCCATTTTCCTGCCTGCATAACAGCTGCTATAAGTAGCTGCTGGACAAAGAGAATTGTCTTTGTTAAAGCATTTTGACATCTACAGTTAAAATGCTGTAGAAGTGCTTCATACTGTTGCTGTGTTTAATGTTCTCTGCTGGTTTCTGAAGAGCTCTGCTCTGCACACCTGAGAGGTGGAAAATGCCTGTTACTCAAGCATTTATGTTATGTTCATGACCTTTCTCCAGACTGGCAGCTCACAGAGCTGGAGACCAGCGTAAAAAGCATGATCAGAGGAGAAATCCAGAAACAATCATGAGAAGAAACAGCTGGGTTTAAAACAAAAAAAAAAAAAAGGGGGGGGGGGGGGAGGGGGCAGGGGGCAGCAAGAAAAAAGAAGGGGATGGGTGGAAAAAAAACCCCAACCAAGAATCTTGGGCTGCAGTGAAGCCTACTGTGCTCAAACTCTACAAGGCTGGGTGATTTGGGAACAAAAAATGCAGATGGAAGGATTTGTTCGTGCCCCTTTGTTCTTCTAGATGTGTTTGTCTATGTATAAATGTTTTTCTAGCTGTATTTGTTTACACATCATCTAGATGTATTCATGAAATTAGTTAAGGTCCCCTCCAGCCTGTCAAAGATGATGCTCTTAGAATTGCAGAAATAATAGTGCTAATATGACCAAGTTTTGGTTTTAGGTAACAAAAGGAAGTCCAATGGCCTTTGCAAATTGAAGATAACTGCAGATTTTGTGTCTGTCTATGTCTTTGTTCATGGTCTATGTTTAACTCATGAAAGCGTGGATTTTATTAAAACATTGCAGGGCTTCAACTCTGATGCTTTGGAGATAATACCTGGTGGGGGCAGGCAGGAGATGGTGTGCTTCCTTTTGTTTTTCATTGTCAAGTTACGGTGTGTCAGCGGTGCATATCCTGGGGAACTCAAAAATGCGATTCTGTTGTGATTGAGGTGGTTTGTCAACACTCTTCTGGACCTCAGTCCTCACTAGAGAACACTGTAATAATTCAGTGTAATCCTTCATCCTCAGTGCCTGGTTGCACGCTGTGCAGAAGGATACAGGAGGAGGAGTGTGTAGATTTCTGGCAAGGTGGAGGCTAAATTAGAGGCTGTTCGGATTAGTCCCTTTTACCACTTCATTCAAACTTGACTTTTAATTGTAATTGAGAATGGCATGGGTAATCTGACCGTAACAAAAATCTGCGATCTGAGAAAAAACATTGCTGACTTTGGAGAGGCTAAAGACTGGGAAAACAGGAATGTTCGAAACAAGCAGCATCTCTGGGTAGTAAGAAAGAAAGCTTATGCAGAACTTGCCTCTTTAATGATTGGCTCAAACCAGTCTTAAAAATTGAATAAGGAATAAGAAGAGTGTACATGTGGTGTTTGAAATACGTATTTTAAAAACTGTTTTCTTACTCAACTGTGAGGTCGTGGATGTTGGAGTGTGTCTGTGCCTTAGTCTGGGTTTTTGTTTTTTCTCCCCTTCAGAATCGTGCATCAGCGTAGAGCAGTGTGAGCACGTGGTGTCCGAGCTCCAGGACAGCATGCGCAAAGCTATTCACCTTTACCGCATGGTGAGTGACCTCAGACACGGGCTCTCTTACAGCAGGTTGGCTTTACAGCCCGCGAGCATCGAATGTGTGTGCCTGCTGCCTCAAGGCGTTCTCTTGGTGGGCTGTTCAGTGACACGAGCTGCCTGGTTATCCACTCGACTGCACCCTAAGCTCGTACCGGGGAGGCAGAAACTCCTGATTTCCAGCTTTTAGATTTTCCCAGTGGCTTACTTTGGTACTCTGAACATATCAATTTAACTTGTCAGTCTGTTTAGCCCATGTGTAAACTGAAGACATCAGTACTTTCTTTTTCAAAGGGGTATTAGGGAATTAGTTGTTATTTATACAGTGCTTCAGAGATAGGAAATATTAGAGGAGCTTTAAGTTTTATTATCCCCGTCTGTTCTCTGTCTTTGATGCCTGAGAAAAGGATTAACAAATGTGAGATACCATGGGAATCCAGCTGTGAGAGGGAACGTGCAGCCACTCGCCTGTCCCTCTCGCTGCCAGAGCAGAGTTACGTGCAGAGCAATGTAACAGCTCTTCATCTCTTTGCTTAGCCTCGGTCTGTCGAGCCTCCCATAACGAGCCAGAACCTTCGTCAGGGAGCTTCTGCCATGTGGTCCTCTGCACCTCTGGCCCTAGCGCTTGCATTAGCGCTCTGACCTTGCTGGGTTCCTGTGACCTGCAGCTGGCAGGCAGGACGAAAAGGAGACTGTGGCCTTGTGCTGCAGCTGGGAGACATCGCACCTCCTTAGGCCCCCTTACAAGGGGAGCACTGCCTGAAAATGTGCTTCCCATCTCTGTCCTCTTGGAGCAATGCTGCTGGATTTTGCGTGACTAGCAGTGTTGGAGGCATGCCCTGCTGTATGACTAAATTGCAGTCTCGAATGTTGAAGAGAAGGACATTTGAGTGGTCTGCAGATCTTTGTGGCTTCACTTCCCTAAAGGGCTGAAACTGCTTACTTGGTGCTCCACCTAAACCCCAGTGCATTCTTTTCTTACACCCCCCACCCCCCCCCCCCCTGTATTTTCAGGTACTAAATGATACAGAGTCTTCTGCTGACAAAGACAAAATAGCAGGCCTCCTGACAGAAACCTTCTCCTCAATGAAGAAAGAATTGGACTCCCTGAAGGATGAGGAAGAGCTTCCAAAGCTTAAGGAGGCACTGGCAAAGCCACAAGATGCCGCCAGCCCACTGAATGAGGGATGTGGTGCCAAGCTACCGAGCCCCAAGAGTCTGGGAGATGAGCAGACACTAGCTTTGCTGGAACAGTACTCAAAGCTATTGCTGCAAGCTGTGGAGCGACGCATGGACAAAAAACTCTAAGGGGGGAGGCTTTCCGGTGTTTGTGAATACACAGAAATAATCCCAGGAGGAGGACCACAGAGAGAGCTTCAAGCCGATGCTGTCATCACAGTGCTCTGGGGCTGGTGGGGAGACCTTTACAAATTGATTTCAACTGACTTGCTCGAATTCTTAGCAGTGTGCTGGCCACAGTTTTAGTATTTTTTCCCCGATGATCTTCAACTTCCTGTCTCTAGACAAAGCCTTGAAAAGAGGAGTTTGGAGAAATTGCCTTGAAATTTCTTCATAGCCAGGAGGTCAGGATGTTTGGTACCTAAAATCTGGTTTATTCAAGAAATTCTGAACTGCTGACTAAAAACAGAGTCCAAGTGAAGCCAATCCCTTCTCCCCAAGGCTTCATGAGAATCAAGAAGCAGACTTTTAATGGGTTTATTTATTAATTTATTTTTCTGACTGTTGCTCTATGTCACGTTTGTGACTGTTATCTTTGTCCTTTAACGAAAACTGTCAATCCCTTTGCCATATCCCAGCGAGAAACAATCTTTGTATTATAAACCCCCAACAGGGAGACAGGCTGGAGTGTCTGTGCAATTAATGAACTGTTTTCTGCTTAAATCTTGTCTTGCCGTTCTTTCTTTTCCTGCCTTAGTTTTGTCACCTGGAGTAATCCTGCTGTTGTCATGACAACCCTGTCTGCTTTTCTCTTGTCTCAAGACAGTCCCCACACCAGTCTATCTGCATTTGCTGCCAGGGAAGGCTCTGCAACCCTTGGACCATGCTTTGGAAATTACTTAATGAATTCAATAGTGGTGTTTTTATCTGGAATTTGATGTTATATTGATACTTTAGACTGGGGTTTCTGCAGACATTTTAAAAATGGGGTTTAGATGCAAAACATCAAAGTTTGTTTCCGCCACCTTTCATGACTAGGAATTGGATTTTGACTTCGATGTTATCGTGACTGGGAAATTCAGGGTGATGATTTATTTGTTGAGAAGCGACATGGAAAAGCTGGTTTCCAGCTCTTACAGCATAACTCTGGATTGGAGAGTTCTTCAGTGCAATAGCTCATCCCTGTCATTTGTTCACTTCGCTGTGATAGGAAAATGTCGTCTTCCTCCTTTTCCAGGAAATCAGAATATTTACATCCCAAGAAAGCTGGGATCCTCCTACCTTATGTAAAGCTATTTCAGCTGCCTGCAGAAAATGGTTTCCCAAGAACTTTGAACAAGATACTTTGGGATGTGGTTACCACCATTTCCCCTGCCCCCAGCCTCTTGGCTTTTCATGAATTTCTGGTCTGAGAAACAGGAGATCTTCCCTTCTTGCATTTGTGTGTTCCAATACTCTCCTCACCCCGCGGAGCTTCTTTAAGCGCCTGCTAACTTGTGTTTGTCGTGGGTTAACGCTGTCCAGCGATGGTTTTTTTTGGTTAATGATAAGCTAAAGGAAAAAAATTTCAAACCGATGAAATTCTTCAGCACCTTCCCCTTTACTCCCCCTCCCTTCCACAACAGGGACAGATCCCACAAAAATGCTTTATTTCTTCCTCCATCGCCAGTCAGTCTTGTATTTAATTTAAGGCAGAGCAATGTAATCCCAGTTTATAAAACTAATGCAAGCAACAAGCTTTTGGTGGGAGAAGGCAGCCCGGCTGCATCACTTGGCACCACAGGTTACAGGCATGAAGCAGTCTTCTTTCATTTTGCTGTCCAGGCTGTCATCTCTCTGAAACCCTGTGGCGCTTGGAAATGCGGTCCACTGGCGTCTCTGTCTTTCTGTGACGGGAGAGCTGCAGTGCAGCCTTTTTTTCTACAGGGCTGGCCAGACTGGTGTAGGATGACCTGTTTCTTCCGAATAACTCCAGGGTTGAATAATCTACAGTTCTCGCTCTCCCCCGGCAGGTTTGCTGGGTGATCGCTGCTGCCGCCGAGTGCTTCTGGAGAGCTGGCAGCATGGGGAGCACTTTGAGAGCTTTCCGGCTGCTTCTGCCTGTAATTTAAATTTGCCTAATCACGTTTCAGGTGTCCTTGCTAACCCTTCCTTCCGTGGGCTTGTACTGAAACTTCAAAACCATTATTTCCTGGTCCTGTCTCAGCGTTGCACGGTGCAGAGTCAGCCGGTGTGCGAGGTCCCGTGGGCAGCTTCTCTTGCACAGAGAGGTTTTGCAAGGGCAGGCGCGTTGAAAACTGGAGGGCAAATTTCTGGCAGGTTCCTTGAGTGAAAAGGTGTGCTGGAGGTGCTGCGAGTGGAATGTGTGATGGCAGTCATGTTGGGTCTGTGATGGAGCTAGCGTGTGTCAAGCTAGCTTTTGAGGTGATTAGTTCCTCCACTTTCAGACTGTGAACATACGTCCTAGTGCGTGGGAGATTTCTTGCTGTACTGGGGCCACAAGACACTCAGGTAAAATAGCAGTCCCTTCAACCCAGGTATCTTTTGGTACCGGTGATAACGGGTTGAGGGTCCTTTACACTACTTCCCTGTGCAATCTTACTCCATTTTGTTATTTAAACTGAGATAGTGACAAAAAGGGTCAGAGGCCATACAGAAGAGCCAGTGGCGAGAGTGGAATTCCCATTAAGGTAAAGAGCAACAACTGCTGGTGTGGTGGTATGAAACAAAGCTCTTTGGAAATGAGTCGCATGAAGCAAATCTGATTTTTAGACTGATCCAAGCGGGCTTTGCTTCCTGGAATGGATTTTGTGTGGGGTCACAGCTGTGTATGGGAAACCAGAGGTTAAATCTGATCAGGATGATGGTAAGAGAAGTGTTGGGCAAGTAGATCAGCTGGAAGATGGTTGCGTAGTTTAAAATAGACTAGTATGTGTAGGACATGTGTGAAACCAGAGTAGCGGTAGAGATGGCCTTGGCCTGAGAAACGCCGTTTGGCCAATGCCTGTGAAAAATACAGTGCAGAAAGGCTTGGGGAAAGTAGCGTTAGGCCTGAGGTGGTGATCTCTAATTGTGGAAGGAATTGGAACGTATTTGTGTTTAAACAGGGTCTGTTGGGCCTCTTGTTTCTTTGCTTGTTGTCCTCTGAGAGTGTGTTTTTTTCTGAAATGGCGAAGTTGTGTGCCGTTTGGCTGAGGCCTGGCTGTGGGGGGTGAGTAGCAGAGGCCCAGGGGAAGAGGTGCTGGTGCCACAGGTTTGCCGCTGAGGAGGCAGTGTTGCTCTTTGTTGTTTGAGACTGTTCCAGCTCGATTCCCTGCTAACTTCCTATTGCTGGCAGTAGGAAGTGTTCCTAGAAATCCCCATTTGCAGAGGATGGGGGATGTAGCTGCGTGGGTTCCAGTGCCACAGGGGTGGGGGTCCCTGGGCAGCAGCTGGTGGGTGAAGGGGCCTGAGCCCCTTGCTGCGCCGCTGGCATGAGGCCAGGCTCTGTGCTTCGCAGAATGCCTGGAAGCATCATATGGGCCTACATACATACCGCTCCCGCCACCCTGGCCTTCCTGGTGGAAATGAGAGTAGCTGTTGGCTTTGATTTGTTGCTGCTGTTGGTTTGTTACTGTCCTGTAAATAGCGTTGCTTTCCAAGTGGGGACCCCCGGGTCTGCCGCCCCCCCACCCCCACGTTCTTGTGCCCCCCGGGGCAGTGCAGTGGGCAGAGCGGCCGGCGCACCCCATGCCCCCGGACGGCTGGCGGCTCTGCCCATGGGGGCTCTCTCGTCCCCTCTCAGGTTGTCCTCCCCTTCCCGAGGGAGCCCCCCCAGCCCCCGGGCTGGCAGGCCGCGCCGAGGAGTCGGGGATGCTTCTTTCCGGGAGCAGAAACGTACAAACTTGGGGCTTTTTAGAAGAAAGAATATGTATATAATTATATATAAGGGAAAAAAACAAACGCAGAAATACAGGTATTTAAGCACCCTCGGTAAACTCGTGCGTGCGGATGGAGCCCCCCTGCCGCGCTTCCATGTAAAACAACAAAAAATTTAAAAAAAAATACTCTTCTGCTTTATTTATAAATGTGCGGGTTTATACTTTTGGCTTTAGGTTAATAATCCTTTAAAATATCTCTCTCTTTTTATTCTTATTATTTGGAAAGAAATAATTAAGATCGTTCGTTGGGGTTTTTTTGCACTGTGAGGCTCCCCCGGAGCTGTTTTTAACTCTGTATCCATTTGTACTCCCGTGTCTTAAACCGTTTCAATAAACATGTGACCGTTGGGTCCCGAGCCGCGCCAGTCGTTGCCGGGGGGCGGGCCGGGCGCTCATGGGGCGGGGCCGGGGCCGGGGCCGGGCGGTCATGGCGGCGGGCGCGGCGCTGCGGGCCGTTCGGGAGTGCCTGGCCGCCTTCCCGGGGGAGGCCCGCGGTGAGCGGGGCGGGCAGGGCCCGGGGGACCCCCGCGGGAGGCAGGGCCCGGGGGCGGCGGCGGGGCTGCTGCGGGCCGCAAATGGCGCCTGCAGCTGCTCGTCCCGTGAGACCGGGGCCCTGGGCAGGGTCCCGCAGCCGCCGCGGCGCTGTCGCCTCCGCCGCTCACGTAGCGCCTGCGCGAGGCTCCCGCGGCCCGGAGGGGCCCGTGGGGCGGCCCCGGCCCCTCCCGCGCAGCCCCGGGGTGAGGGAGCGCCTGGGCCCGGGGCCGCGCTGGCTCCGGGGGGCCGCGGGGTGGGGGCCGGGGGGCGGCCGGGGCCCGCCGTGCGGTGCGCGGAGGCCGCTGGCCGTGGCTGAGCGGAGCCGTTTGCCGCGCAGAGCTGGGGTGGCCGCAGTCCGTGCCCTGCCTTGACGGGGCCCCGTCCCCGCTGGAGTTCTACCGCGGGTGGGTGGCCCCGAACAAGCCCTGCGTGATCCGCAACGCCCTCGGGCACTGGCCGGCGCTGGAGCGGTGGGCGCCGGCCTACCTCAGGTATGCACCGGCCGCGGCGGTCCGGGCGGCTGGGCCTCGCTCTCGTCCCCAGGATTCACCCGGGCTCCTCCGGGGTTCGGGGTGAAGGTGGTCGGCCTGGCCAAAGCGGCATAAATTTGCTCCTGCAAAGGCCCAGCCCGGCCGGCTGGGATGTGGTACGGGCAAGCATTTTGGCTGGCAGCACCCATCCCCTCGCCGTGCGCCACCCGGGCCTTCGGCAGCCCGGCTGGAGTGCTGACTTGTTTGTGATGGAGCACACCTTGCTTAAAAAAAAAAAAAAAAAAAGGCTTTCTAATGATGAGAATTTTCAAAGAAAACTTATTTAAGAGGGGATTTATGGTTAGACCTAAACCCTGTGGGTAAGACCCGAATCTGTGGGTTTAAAGCTAAATCTCCTGCAGAACTAAGGGCTGTCAGCCATGTGGTGTGTCTGTCAGTCCCTGCCTGCCCCCCTCCCTCTCCTCAGTTGCTGTTGAACATGCGGCCACACAGATTTGGCTGGGTTGAGTGGTCCTATGAATATCAAGCTCCACCACCATACATGAGGAGAAGCAGCTGAAGGGGCCCCTCTGCCTGCACAGAGGAAGAGGGAGCTCCTTTGCAAACTCGCTTGTCGGGCAGGAGAGGGTTCACGGAGGCAAAAGATACAGCAGTGGCCTTACCAGGGAGCAGTCGGAGCAGAACACCAGAGTCCTCCCCAGACAGTAGAGAATCTAGCTGAGAGACACTCGGCTGTGGGACGCTAGGCTGCTTATGTTTGCTGCCTGAGAAATGTTTTCAAAATAACTGGTGCCCAGTATACAGGCCAGTTGCAGGTCTGGCTATAAACCTTTGATTTGTTTTGCAGGGAGGTAGTAGGTCCCAAGGTGGTGTCTGTGGCAGTAACACCAAACGGTTATGCAGATGCAGTGTTTCAGGACAGGTTTGTCATGCCAGAGGAGCGCCGAATGCCGTTCACGGACTTTTTGGACATTGTCGAGAAGAAAGTGACCTCTCCCAACGTATTCTATGTGCAGAAGCAGTGTTCAAACCTCACTGAGGAGTTTCCTGAACTTGTTTGTGATGTGCAGCCTGACATACCGTGGATGAGCGAGGCACTTGGTAAACCTACTATTCCTTCTGCAGTCCATAAATGTTTTGTATGGAGCTGTGAAACAGTCTTGCTAGGTATGTGGTGAGCGTTTGTTCTATTTCTGGATGCCACAGTTCAGTTTGGTAGTGCCATATAGCGCTTCTCTTGGTATAGTGGCTTTTCACTGATTTAGAGTCATCTTTTGACTCAAGTTCATGCTGTTGCTACCAAGAGCAGCATAACAAATGGAACAACACGCAGCCCCCACCTCCTTTGGTAAAATTACAGTATTATGCTGTTCTGTTTCAGTTGCCTTCTATTTTGCAGCATGCCTTTCCTTAAAATGTTGATGAAAACTACTTACTGTGAGCTCAATCTCCTTTTGCAACTGTGTGTAGAGGTGCTTCACTTTCTCTGTGAGCTAAGTCTTAAGGATTCAAAACACAGAAACAGGATCGTAACTGTCAGTTTGGGGTTGGGTAACATGATGTTGTGAAGTCTGATGGGCACTAAAGTGGCTTCCAGCGCAGGAGGAGGTTGCTGTTGATCGTGGTGCTATTTGCAATGAAACCTGTCATAGTTACGGAGGAAGGTAAAGGACAGAATCTGGCAGAAAATTATCTCAAACTCTTTTGAGCGTGATGCTTAAAATTCTTTTTTAGTTGACAACATTTCTCTGTTCCCTAACCATACAGGGAGGAAGCCTGATGCTGTGAATTTCTGGCTTGGGGAATCGGCTGCTCTGACATCTTGTACGTATTGCACGGTGCTGTAGGTCTGCTGTGTGCCTTCAGCATAAGTTTAAGCGGGCTTGTTTTGGGTTGGTGGCGCAGTAGGGCTGTGTGTTTTTTCTGACAAGGCAGTTCTACTTTAATGTGCTTCTTTGCGTTTGCTCTCCTGCACTGCTGCGGCCTCTCGCTGCCGTGGCACTGGGTGCGTCTGCCTGGCGTTGTGTCAGGCGAGGCCCTCATTGGCTTTGTTGAATACATTTGCTACAACATGTGTTGTTCCTTTCCACTGCTGCTGGCCGCAACAGGAAGGAGCGGCCTGGTAGTAAGAGGACAAGCTGATGCTTTCAGTTTGCTGTAGTTTATGGTGTAAAGCAGGAAATAACACTGATTTTCTCTCTTTCTCTGCCTGTCTTTTTTTCTCAATCCTAGTACATAAGGATCATTATGAGAACTTGTACTGTGTGATATCTGGAAAGAAGCATTTCCTACTGCATCCACCGAGTGACCGTCCCTTCATCCCCTATGGTACATGATTTACTGTGCCGTATGTCTGGAGGCTGGAAAGAGGAGAGACTAAAATATTGAAGGATACGAAAAGGGAAGCAGAGATAACGTTCTGATGCTTATGCAGTGTTACGCTTTCCAGTGTGAACAGAAATCTCTTCTGTTCTGTGCTGCAGGTAGTTTGTAACATAAACATGACTCTGAGGTCAAGTTTTCCAGTCCTGTACAGTAACAGGTTCATTGATACGGCAGTCTCTTCAGCTTTAGAATATTTAAATTATTTAAGTATCTTGTCGGTATTGTAGCATGTCAGCTTTGACGTTTTGCAGGTTTGGATTCTTCCTGCTAATTCTTTAGGAAGAAAGCCAAGAAGCTGAAAAGTAAGCTGTAATTTAATGAAATACCAAAGTTACTAACTGAATCTCTGAAAACTGAAGAAATTAAAGAAGAGATTCTTATGGCAGCATTACTTCGCATTGCCTGTTTTCTGTTTCTTCAGTTTGCTCTGTTTCTTTGGGTTGCTTTCCTATGTGTGCAGTAGTATGCTATGTTGCAGTGTCTGGAAGGTGGACAGCTTAACTTTATACGTCATAAAAGAAGACTTTACTTTCCCATTCCTTGACTTTCAAACCATCAAATTAAGTGAATGCAGAGTGCTATATGACACTAATATAATTTTGCCTAGATATGCATGCGGCTGCAGTATTTTTTTGTTTGTTCGTTTTGTTTTATTTTGTTTACACGCCTTGAAATCATAGACTCGTAGAACAGTTTGGGTTGGGAGGGACCTGGAAGATCATCTAGTCCATGCCCCCTGCCATTCACTAGACCAGGCTGCTCAAAGCCCCGTCCAGCCTGAACCTGGCACACTTATAGGGAGGGGGCACCCGCAGCTTCCCTGGGCGGCCTCTGCCAGCGCCTCGTCACCCTCATCATAAAAAAATTCTTCCTTCCATCCAGTCTAAATGTACCCTTTCACAGTTTGGAACCATTGCCCTTTGCCGTGTCACTACAGGCCTTGGTAAAAAGTCTTTGTCTTTCTTATAAGCCCCCTTTATATACTGAAAGGCCACAAGAAGGTTACCCCAGAGCCTTCTCCTCTCCAGGCTGAACAGCCCCAGCGCTCTCAGCCTGTCCTTACAGGAGAGATGGTGTCATATGTATGTGAATGTATGAAACACATGTATGTTATATGAGTAGTACTTGGTAAAACAGGGATAACGCTTATGTTTTATAGTGTGTAGTAAAAAGATGACTCCATTTTTTGAACATCAGGCTAGGAGAGAAACTCTCTCAAGGGAGGGCTTAGAAAACCACACATGCTGAATCAGTGAAAGAAGGGCAACTTGCCTACAGTATCTGAAGCAGCTGATGAGCCCTGTTGGATGGAATTAGGAGTGAAAGGCTGGCCACAAGTCACTAATAACTCCTGCGGGTGCTGTCTTGCTAGACTGACCGAAGAAGGAACGCCAGAATATAGAACAATGTGCAGGTCAGGGATGCATTTGTGACTTGCAAAAGGGAAACAAGACAGTTACTGGAACAAAATAAGACCAGGATTAAAATGGATTTTGAGGAGAATAATTCCTGTGAAGAAAGAAGGTTGGAATTCCAAACAGGAAGGCAGTTCAGTATTCAGACTGACTTAAAAATAAAAATTAAGAAACTGGTTACAATTTGAAATGGATAAAGGGAAGGACAGTGAGGACAGTAAGTTGAAAACGGTTTTGTCTTAATTTTTCTTGCAGTTGGTGAAAGTGTGAGATGCCCTGCCATTAGTTTCTCTTGAGTACCATGCTGAGTTGTGTCATTTAATTCCTTCTGTGGTTTCAGAGCTCTATCAGCCAGCAACCTACCAGGTATCAGAAGATGGGTCATTTGAAATTGTGGATGAGAAGAACGCAGATAAGGTAAAAAGCATATGGAGGACACAGTTGATACAGTAAAGACTGTTTTGGGCACTGCTGAACCCTTAAACTGAGCATATTGATTGATATTTAGGAATCCTTCATTGCTGCAAAGAGAGTGCCCAGGTATTTCACTGGTGTTTTACTGTTTGCAAAGGATACCCAGCCTCCAGAAAAGACTTTTTCCTGCACATCTGAAACCATTGATACCATAAACTATCTTCCTTGCACCAAACTTAAATAGATCCAGTAAAGGACTTTAAATATGTCAACAATGAAGGAATTTATTTTCATTAAGACTGAAAGAGACTCCTGCATTTGCTTTCTTTTGGCCCTCTACTCGGGGCTAGATTTTGCTCTACAGCAGTATCACCCAGCGCAAGAAAATACCTGTCTCAGTGAGTAAATTGTGTTTTCTTAGTAGCAGTATTTATTTGATTAAAATGTATACGTCTGGAGGCACTTTACAAAAGCTTGGTAGCTTTTTGTTTCTTCTCTCCCCTTTTGCCTCTGCGGTGTGTGACCAATGCTACAGCTGAACTTCAGCTGGGGCTTTTTCTGTGTTTCCAGAGTGGTGCTCATGGAATCTGATGGGAACATGCCTGTAATGGAGTACGGTGGAGTGCTGAGGGTTGTGACACTGCAGGGTGTACAAGAAATGAAGGCAGGCAAGAGGGATTTCCCAGCAGAAAGGGGGGTTTAGCTGCTGGGAATAAAATTAGACCAGACAGCTTTAGAAGAAGAATTTCTAAAAAGAGCGGTGCAGATAAAATACTCGTGTACTGAATGTAGGAGGAGTAAGTGACTTAAGGGGCTGGAAGTGTTTTTGAAAGTGTGTCACGAGGCTGAAATTTCATGGCTGACATTTGGCACCTTTTCCCTGATTAGAAATGCTTCACTGAAGGAGGCAAATTTTTGCATCCTTGACCTATTCCCAGTGGAATGTAGAAAGCTGTGTGGCTATACATGTTTTGTGAGGCAAAAAGAAATGTTTTGTAACTTAATAGGTTTGGTTGGCAGTTGTTTTTCTGGCAGCTTGCTGGAATTTTTTGCCAGGGTCCATACCATATGCATACTTTGTTGCTTTTAGGTGCCCTGGATCCCCCTGGACCCCTTGAACCCGAATCTGGAACAGTATCCAGAGTATGCTAAGGCAAAGCCTTTGCAGTGTACAGTGAAAGCTGGTGAGATGTTATACCTGCCTTCTCTCTGGTTCCATCACGTGCAGCAATCACATGGCTGTATAGCAGGTAAAATACACAGCAGTTCCAGATGCGTGTTTGAACGGTGGTGACTGTGCAACTAGATGTCCCACAGCAAAGCATAACTGGGACCAAAGATCCCTTTAAGATCGTCTGCTTCTCCTCAGGAGGAAACAATGATCTTGGCACATGGGGCTAACGCCTTGCAGTCCATTTTTCTTGTAAATTCATGGCATTGTTGGCAAGTGCTAGGGATGTAGCAGAAGGAAGGGCCTTTCTAGTTGTCGAAGGATAGCTGATTCAGTGATCACGATGCAGTTCCTGTTTATGACGTGGAGCTAAACCGTTTGCCTGCCTAGCCCGCTAACTGCAAACTGGTTATGGAAACTGTGTGTTTTGTGTGCTGTGATCACACCAGCAAAAAAGGATCTGGAGAAGAAAAGGAAACCAGAAAGTGTATGAGTTCTAGGCATGGATGTAGACACAACACGGAAGGTAGTCTCTTGTCATGTGAGCTGGAATCTGCTCTGACCCAGTCTCTTGCCTTGCTAATGAGCCTACGCTTGTGTTACTGCTCTCCTGCACTTATCAAAAGTCTTGTCATCTCTTTCTTTGTAGCGTTTATCATCATCTCTGTCTTTTTTCTTTTTTTCCCTTCCCCAAGGGAGTTTCAGAATTTCAAGCAGTGCTCATCTGGTGGAGGGGCAGGGATGGTGCAAAGTGTTATTTGCAAGTTTTGCAGGGTTTGAGGAAGTGTTTGCTGTCCTTTACCTGGAGTAATCCCATCTGCCCTGGAAGAGTAAATAGAGTATTTAGAACATTTGTGTAACACTGCAAATATTGCAAGCCCTTTTTTTTCCCCAGTATTTGCAACACTGTGATAAAAAGGCAAGCTAGTGGTAAAGCACTATTTCTGATTCTTTTTCCCCAGTAGTGCTGCATCGGTCCTTAAAAGAGTTGTTTCCAGTTGCAAGCCCCCAGCCACTCTCCTTTTCTCTGTCTGCCAGAAATGCTAAATAGTTGATGAGTTTATTTGGCCTTTACTCTGTTGGTCCAGTGAACATCTGAAGTTAGAGCATATCCTCCTCCAAGAACCGTTGCTGCGATATTATACTGCTTGGCTTATTTTTTCTAGGACACATACACCAAAATTAAAATTAGAAGCAGAATTAAAGCCTTGTCTGATTGGTGCCCACTGTGAAGTAGTGGTGAATTTGCCATCCTTTACACAGTCAGAGGAAGAGGGGTTCCTATCCAGATATTAAACTTCGCAGCATATTGGGTATTTTTGGCCTAAATAGAAGCATGCATTTTCTGTTCCTAAACACTTTCCAGCTTCTGCTCCAAGGAGCCCCCAGTACAGTCTGAAGAGGAGTTGGTTTGGGTTATGACAGAGTTGCATTGGCAGCACTAGTAAAGAGCTTTAATGTTTGCTTATGTTATTTTTGGCTGTAGTCAAAGATCTTCCCATTTCAAAGTCCAGTCAGTAATAAGGAGAAGCCTGTACTAGCCGAACCGTGTAGAACAGTCTTAAATACATTTGTAAATCATTACACTCTAGCCTTAGAAATGTTTTTCCTTTTTCTTGTCCCCTCAGTGAATTATTGGTATGACATGGAATATGACCTTAAGTACAGCTACTATCAACTACTAGATTGCCTCACAAAGGCCGTGGAAGTGTTGTAGCAGAGGCGGGAGACTCGAGCTATGATCTCTCTGATGTGGTACAGTTATTGGCATCTGTGGCTGGAGTACAAGCATGATTCAAGTGGAAGGAACTGAACAGTAAATTATCCTCAACACCATCTGTCAAGCAGGTCATGGCTGTTCTGCTTGCTTTCAGAGCCCGGATCAATTGGCGAGGGTTTTGGGCTTGTAAGTGGAAGGTTTGATAATAACATTTTTAGCTCTTGACATGTTGCCTCAGTGATGGTGAGCAAAATGAAATTTGAAGCGAGAGGCAATCCAGGTTTTGGAAATCTGAAAACAGAAGCCATGACGGTTTGTTCAGATCTACAGATTGTTTTCATAACAAACCAAGCAGACGACGAGGAATCCGCTCTGCCACCCACCTGCGCATCAGGCTGCATCAGTCCAACATACGCACTCTGCCAGGGGCAAAAGTCCTGTCCAGTTGTAATTCACTGCATTCAGCAGCTGTGGTGTTTTGATGGGGAGAAATTACTACTTCTGCAATAAAAGGCCAGTTTAAAAGCTTATTTCTGTACTAATTTATTTCTTTTTTTTTTTTCAAGTGGTGTGGTGGCTGGAGGATATCTAGGAGGATGTCAGTGCTGGCTGTTTTCCATGTTATTATTAAAATATTACAAATTTTTTGTGGCTTTTTTTTTTTTATTCTAGTTGCAATGCTGTATGCCACTGAATGCATCTAAGTTTCTGAGATCTTAGAAAGAAAATTACAAAAATATTACAAAAATAAAAAAATGTTACAATGAAATAAATATTAGAAAATGTTTTTGTTGTTTGGTTTTTTGGTTTTTTTTTTTACAAAATTACAATTGTAAAGTGAATTGAAAAAAATAACAATTACCTTCCCGGTGCATTGGTGTGGAACTGGATGAGACTGTTTGTCTGGCCGAGCCCCTCTGGGTAGGACTAGAAGGCTGTTAAATACACAAACTTTGCAGAAAGGTGGGGTTGTTGTCTGTGAAAGCAGAAAGTGGGTATTTATGGTCAAATCTTCAAGCAGTTCTGTAGAAACAGTAGCAAGGGGGGGTGTGTGTTGTATTTTCCACATGTTAATTAGAAAAATGCAGATACCCTTTAGACAAGATGGGTTATTAGGAAGAAAAATTTAATCTTTGTTTCTTCTGGTTTTCAAAGAAACACAGTTAGGGCATAAAGCATCATTTTACCTTCTGGTGCTTGTCCAGCCATGACCGAAAGCTCGAGAGCGATGAAGGGCAGGCCTGGTTTGGCGGCTGGGTTGCAGGTAGCACGTTGCTTCAGGCCCTCTGGCCTGTTTGTGTGCGCTGCGCCTTGGCCAAAGCGCCCGAGCCAGTTCTGCAGCTGACGCTGGGCCGCCCCGCTCGGGGAAGGCGAGGGAGGATCTCTTCGTGTCCTTGGCTTTTAGTCCTGGCCCCGCACGCCGGAGCCAGCGGCGGCTCGCTGCAGCGCGGAACTACGGCTCCCAGCAGCCCGGCTCGGCGGCCGGAGGAAGCTGTCACGGCGGGGCCGCTGGACTTTGGCCGGAGATCGCTCGGCGCCGGCCCCGGCAGCCCGGTGCCTCCCGCAGCCGCTGGAGCGGGCAGCCGGCCCCGCGGGCGCTGGGATGGCGGCGGAGGTGGCGGCGGAGGTGGCGGGGCCGCCAGCCCCCCGCTGCCTGCTGGATGACCCCGTGCAGATCCGCGTGGCGGGTCTCGCACCGTGGCAGGCCGTCACCCTCCGCGCCAGCCTGCGGGACGAGAGCGGGGAGCTCTTCGAAGCCCACGCCCGCTACAGAGCGGGCAGCAGCGGCGAGCTGGACCTCGGCCGCTCCCCGGCGCTGGGGGGCAGCTACCGGGGCGTGGAGCCCATGGGGCTGCTCTGGTCTCTGCGGGCTAAAGCTCCCTACAAGCGCCTGGCAAAGAGGAACGTCCTGACCCCTTTCCGCGTGGACCTGGAGGTGTACGAGGGCCACGGGGACATGAGCTGCTTGCTGGGAAAATGCACCAACGAGCGATGGGTTTTGGGAGAGGGGGTGAAGAGGATTTCAGTCAGAGAAGGTCGTCTGAAAGCAACCCTCTTCCTCCCTGCTGGTGAGTTTTCACTCAGTTCTGGTTTTCCCTGGGTGAATTGCAGTTTGCATTCCTTGGGCAGCGCTTAGGTGTCTTGCTCCATGTGAGTACAAAGTCCCTTGCAGCTGCTGTGACACTGCATCCCTTAAGGGCAGCCTGGCTGTAACGATGGGCAGAGCAGCAGCAGGGCGAGAAGGTCCTGGGGCTGCAGGAGAACTGAGAAACCCAGGGGTAGTTACCCAGATCATGCCGACGACTGGATTGGCGTAGGTCAGTGCTGGCACTTGTGGGTGCATTTCATATCCCGAGAATTCCCTCCCTGGAAAACCTGCTAGCACAGCTCCTAATGAGGCGCGGCTGATGCAGCAATACTGTTTGCTCACGGGAACCCACTGGCCTGGGCACATCTGGGCAACGTCAGCTGAAATTCACGGTGGGAGAAGGATGCCCAGCGTGGGAACCTGCTGTAAGGAGTTGCTAAGAGAGAGAGAGTATCCACATTCTTGTTCTTACAGTGACTCTGTGTGTGTGCCCGAGAATGGCAACCTCCACGGAAAGCTTCGGAGCATGATTTCCTTCCGATACCTGCTGTCCTGGTGCACGCTGAGGGGGCACTACTGAAAGGACAACCACAGACGCTTTTCTCTTTCATTACATATATACACACACACCCCTTTCGTTGCAGGACGTGGTCCATTCCCTGGACTTATTGATTTGTATGGATCGGGAGGAGGTCTTGTTGAATACAGAGCGAGTCTCCTGGCTAGCAGAGGCTTCGTGACGCTGGCTCTTGCCTACATGGCCTTTGAAGATCTCCCAGCTATGCCAGACGTTCTTGAACTGAGTTATTTTGAGGAAGCTGTGAACTTTTTGCGGAAGCAGCCACAGGTGAGAGACAAATTAACAGTGCTCTTCCTGTTGGAAACTATTTTCTGGTTTTCTAGTTGCAGTGCTGTATGCCACTGAATGCATCTAAGTTTCTGAGATGTTAGAAGGAGACAGGGTTGCGGGAAAGACAGCGTGATATGAGGGAGGGAAAAGCACGGGCCTCAACTCTAGTTTTGCAAGTAGCTGGGTAGCTGGTTTTGCACAGTGTCTTGTAACAGTCTGTAGGGGGCTGTTGTGCTAAAACCAGTGGTTTTTGTAAGATCAAATCGAAGCACGTCCTGGATGAGAAGCACAAAACTCCTTAAGCAGGAAATCTTAGGTTTTTTCCCCACTTTTGCATCTGTCAAGATTTTAGAAGGAAAAAAGGCCCATTGACCTTTTCTACTATTTCTGCGATGTTACAGGCTTTGATTCCAAGTAAGTTTCACAAGACAGTAGTAAAACGCTGTAACAGAATCCCTTACAGTTGTGGCACTGGAGAGTGCGCCATGTCTTAAGAAGCTGCAGCTGTATTTGAACAAGTATGTAGGATGGGAAAGACACTTTATAGCAATATGTTATCATACTTAAATCGAAAGAGACCAAGAGAAATCAAGTGGCATTTAAACTTTGAATGGAGTGCTACTTAATGTGATATTAATTTCACAAAGTTACTTATGTTCTAGCATGTGGACAACAGGAACGTAGCCAGTGTGAGAGCAGAATTCAGCCTTGCTTGTCTGTCTTTTTTTCTCACAGAGCTCTGAAACTTCTTACAAGACACGTATTACAAAATCAGTTTGGTGCAAAGAGCCTTCACTATAAATAAGTCACTTTAAACAGTTATTGGGCTTACTCGGCCTTTGGTGTAATGAACCTTGTGTTCGAAGACAGAGCAGAAGATAGAACAGGTCAGCTGTAGGAGAGTGTCAAAAAAACAGTAGCGTGAAAGAAAATCGGTGCCGGTAAACCCATGAAAAAGTGGTTTTCCAAAGGAGACCTGAAGAGAGAAGACTGAGGAGGTTTGGAGACGGGAGCAGTAAAATAACAATACTGAGAGCAGGTGTCTAGCTGGGATGGGAAGGGAGCAGAGAGGCTTTGTCTATAGGGGTCACAAGGAAGAAAAAGTGTTACAGGAGGGAAAATGTTGAGGAGCTTTAGAATTCCTGGTCACTCTTGTGGAGGCTCAGCAAAGGGATGGATACAGGAGTGGTATAACCTGAACGGAGGGAGGGGAGGGGTAAAATGTTGGGTGGTCTTAGTTGGGTGAGGAGTGAGGAAGCAGGACTGCAGATGTTATGTCAGCCCAGGAAATGAGGAGTAGCTGATAACGGTTGTTTTCATAACTGTGTTTCAGGTGAAAGACACAGGGATTGGTGTTTTGGGCTTGTCTAAAGGAGCTGATCTAGCCCTTTCCATGGCCACGTTTCTACCTGGCATCAAGGCAGCTGTCAGCATATCTGGAAGCGGGTTTAATAGCTTAATTCCCCTGCAGGGGGATGGTTTCACTCTTCCTGCCCACCCGTATGATTTGGGGAGGATGAAGACCAGGGATGAATCTGGCCTAGTAGATTTTTCAGATGTCCTACATGATCACAGGGACCCCGCGACTTGGGATTGCCACATTCCCATGGAGAGGTCCTCGGCTAAGTTCCTCTTCCTGTCCGGACTGGATGACATGAACTGGAAAAGTGACCTCTATTGCCGGGATGCTGTCCAGCGCCTTCGGCAGTATGGACGGGAAGTAGAGTTCTGCTCCTACTCTGGAGCGGGGCACCTCTTGGAGCCACCATACTTGCCTCTGTGCCAGGCTTCGATCCACAAAGTGCTTGGGGTGTTTGTGCACTGGGGAGGGCAATGGAGGGAGCATGCCAAAGCCCAAGAGGACGCGTGGCGCAGGATACAGGCCTTCTTCTGGCAACACTTGGTGGACTCAGACATCCCTAGGAGTAAGATGTAGAGGCAGCTGTCAAAGATGGGGAACCAGGGCTGGTATTTCAGCTCTAACTGAATCGTGGAGGCTTATCAAAAGTTTCCTGGCTTGCCCTCCTCTAAACCCCACTGTTGCATAGCTGTTTATTTTCATTCCCCTTCCATTTTTCAGTTGAATTTTAGTTGTCTTTGGCCCCAGCTGCGCTGCAGATTGGCACCATTTTATATGCCCGTGTGCTGTAGTCACCTGAGGAAAACCCGTCATCCCATCATGTGCATTGCATTTGTACTGAGGCTATTGTTGCCCTCAATCTCCGACTGTCTCCTTTTGTAGCAGGGAATGCTCTCATAGGAGGAGTTTTCCCTTGAATAGTTTAGTTTTCCAGTTTTAACGAACCTAGATGTAAACGGCACTTTCTTGGGGCAACACATTAGTACACTCACCTTTCTTCATGGTATATCATTTTCTTACATTTCTTAGTAAAAAGGTTGTGACAGTTCCGGTCTCAGCTAAGCAAAGAGGTACTCTTCTGACTTATTTTGAAGTGCCGTGATAACATTTTATTGCTGGTCCCTCAAAACCCAGAAGTGAATCGTACTGAGGTCACGCTGGTTGTATCTCCTGCTGACTCCAGATAAGTTACACATCAGAGTAAAGCGTCTGCTGCTCTACTCAATAAATGCAGTGTGTATGGGTGTACGCACCGTTTGCTTGGCAGTATCTGAATGAAGCCTTCGACCGTCTTTATGCCTATAAATACACAGGCAGCAATCCTGGTGTGGTCACAAGCTGCTGCTGCGCCTGGCTGAAGAGTTCAAGTGCAGTCCTTGCCTCCTGTCAGGGAGGGGAGCGGTGGGGTTTGCAGCAGGGGTCTCACAGTGCTCGAGATGGGGGGGATACAGGTGTGGTGGGTTGACCTCGGCTGGGTGCCTGGTGCCCACCAAGCTGCGCTATCGTGCCTCTTCTCAGCAGAATGGGGGGGACATGATAAGATGGAAAAAGCCCTTGTGGGTCAAGATAAAGGCAGTTTAATGAAGCAGTAGCAAAAGCCGTGCACGTGGAGGCGAAGGAAAACAAAAGATGTTATTCTCTACTTCCCATCAGCAGGTGGTGGCTGGCGGCACCCTGGGAAGCAGGGCTTCAGTGCCTGTGGTGGTTGCCTCAGAAGACAAACGTCGTAGTAACAAATGCCCCTCTTCCTCCTCCTCCTCCTCCTCTCTCTTAGCTTTTATATCTGAGCAGAGGCCACACGGTAGGGAATATCCCGCTGGTCACTTTGGGTCAGCTGTCCCGGCCGTGACCCCTGCAAGGACCTTGCCCACCCGCAGCCCCTTGCTGGGGGGATGCTGGAGAGACAGCCTTGATGCTGCGGGAGCGGGAGCGCTGCTGGGCCGTAGCCAAAGCACCGACTGTGATTGCCCTGCTGCCACTGCCGCTCCTGCTCCCCGGGCAAGCGCAGCACCGTGAGGGCGGCCCTGGGGCCCAGCCGGACCCGTACAGCTCCGTACCTGCTTTTGAATGCCACAAGTCAGCTCTCCCCTGCGTTAGGGAGGAAGAATAAAGCCGCCGCTGCTGCTGAGCTCCCGGGAGCCCTGCGGAGCGGGCTTTTGGTGGTCTTGCTGCTGTAGTGGACAGGTCAGTGACAGCTGGGAATGCCACTCTTCAGAGAGGACAGACCTTGCCTTCTGGGGACAGTGTGCGTGATCCCAGCCATTACTGACGGCCAAACCTGCCAGCAACAGCTCCGATCGACCTCATGCTTTTGTGGGATAGTGGCACACGGCAGCTTGCTGGCGTTTTCTAGGTATCGGGTGGCATCAACAGAGTGAATTTTGCTGGCTGGAGCAGTCGGGGCTCCCGTTCTGACCGCAGAAGCCAGCAGGAGCTGGAGGTCTCTGCCTTTTGCTGAGGCAGCAAGACATGCCCTGAGAGGGCAGTGGTCCCTGGATTCGGATCCCCCGGGCCGGGAGCCCTGCGGAGCCGGGATCCTGCTGAGGGCAGAGCCCTGCCCTGGGCTCTCGGCTGCGGGGAGCAGCGGCGGCCCAGAAGGAGCACGTGGGGCCTCGCAGGGCTGCGGGCCCTGCTGCAGCGCAGGGACCAGCGCGGCCCTCCCAGCCGTGGGGGGTACCCCCGGCTCCTGCTCGCCCACACTGCTCGTCCGCCAGGTTCTGTGCTGTCACCTCTTCGTTTCTGTTCGCCCCCTCTGTGTCCAGGGTGCCCCTCACGGGCTGTGGTTGTTCCAGATGAGCAGCGAGCCGGTAGGATGTGGCAGAAGAGCAACAGGCAGCAACAGGGGAAGTCAAACACATTTAAGCAGTCCAATCTGAGCAAGAGATGTTTTCTTTTCCCTCTTTTTTTTTTATTTTTATTTTTTATTTTATTAAAGCAGTCAAAACCCCCTGGCTTATCGATCCATGTTCTTCTCAGACTTGGGGCACTAGTGCTACAAGTACTTTTGTTTTACTGAGCGTAGTGTGGCTTACGCAGAACGGGTTGTTCTCCAGCCTGTGGGGTAGCTCACATCTATTTTAATCCCTCCTGGGGGGAAGGCAGACTGTCTCAACCTCCAATGGGCAGATTACAGATCTATGTTTCAAATTACAAAATTGTGAGCTTCTGAGAAAATACAGTATCTGTAGGAAACTACCACTGAAAGGAAAAATCCTTTCCATCAGTACATCACAGTGTGGCCAGGGGTGCTTCCGTACAGTCTGTGCTGTTGTCACATGCAGCAGTCAGGGTTAAGGATAAGCGGCCTTGAAACTAGAGGGTCGAGGGGGCTGCCTGGTGACAACGCCACATAGGACCTCTTTGTTTCGTTGCCCTGGAGTGAAAGCTTTGCTACTCAATTAAAAGCCCTTTGTTTATCACTTGGGTGGTAGCTGCCAAGAAAGACTGAAGAAACTGGTTCAGCTGAGCAGCTCTGTGCCACGTGCAAACAGGAAAACATGTCGGCCAACTCAGTTGCACTGGGAATGCTTTTTAAGTCAGCTGGCCTTTTTTAATTAAACTCAGGTTTGAAACTTACCTTCAGGAAATAGAAACTGGGAACTGGAGGGAGACTCATTTAAAATAATTAGAAATGGCCTAGCTTCAGTAAAATGCTTGTGCCTGTTCTGCAGCATTTTGCTGAAGACTTTGACTACTAAACATTTCTTCTGCTGAAGAGATGATTTAGACAAATGGAGCCAAGATAACAATTTTTTCCAAGTTAGTGGCAAAAATTCTGCTAATTGCAGCCTGTAGAGTCAGGGTGCTTCATACATTTTCTCCAAGCCTATGGAGTACGGACAACATCAAGAACAATGTTGAAGTTGTTACTTAATGAAAGATAATTGACCTTTAGCTGCAAAAGAGAGCCTACGCCAAGCTCAGCTGATAAAACTAATACAAATTGGATGGGGAAAGCTATTCTTGTAATCTGCTTGTAATTGAAAAATGCTTCAGATAAAATAGAGTGCAGAAGGATTAGCTTGAGCAGAAAGATCTCGGCTTGACGCTTACATCAGTCATGCCTTTGGTTAGCACTTTGTATTACATTTCTGTTACAAGAATGAGAATGGAAAAAGCTTGTGACAAGTCTCTTAAGAAACTGTGAAACAATTCCCCCACATGTAGGCCTCTGTAAACACATTCATTATAAGGGAACAGTCCATCCTGTGGTGTGCTTTTGGGGCAGGATGATTTCCCTAGCTATGTTGGAATCAGGCAACAATAAGGATTGCTGATTTGCCAGTGGATTCTTAAAATTTTCCTTTTTTGCTCGGGTTCATCTTGTGGTCTCTCTATGTAGCAAGGAGACTACCCAAAAAAGAAGAGAAGCAGCGTGAAAAGGCATGTCTTTGGGTGGAATGTCTCTAAATTCTGCCTTAGCCTTATTGCCCAGACCCTGTGAATTTAAGATAATTGGGGGGAATGCAATCGAAGTTATGTGAAGCATATATGGCTTATTTTTTTTTAGATTAGGTGTCCCTGAAGCAGGCCACAGGCTGTTTGCACGCTGTGAGACCTTTGGACACAGCTTACCCGTTTCAGTGTGGGCTTTTGGATCACAGTGCAGGTGACTTTCTTTACTAGGTTCTATCCTGCTGTCCTATCTGCTCAGTAAGGCCCCGTGAAAAGCTCCAGGGACTCCCAACAGTTTGGAGACATTTGGGCACTGCGAGGGGCAGTGTCCTCTGTACTTCTTGAGGGTTCTTGAAAAAGCTAATGGGGTTCTTTGCCCATACTTTGACCTTGTGTTGTTAGGCTGTGTACAGCTGAGGAAGAAAGGAGTTCTTGATGTTCTTCACTGGAGGACCTGCAAGTACCAGGTCCAGTTAGGTATTTAGATGAACATCAGCTAAAGCTGATCCTGAAGTGCTTTGATACACATACAGTATCATCTGGAGGGAACTGTGAAATGAAAGTAGCCAAAACGCCTTTATTAGAGAAAAGTGAACCACAGGACAGGAGAGGTGAAACTTCTTTGAGACCGTAGCTGCGCATTGAGCACTGTGGCTCTGCAGAATGAGGCTTCAGTGGAATTCTGCTGGGCGCTGTGCTGAACAAGGAGGTCTCAGTGCAAATGTGCTCCGGTAACACTAGTAGCTTCTGACCCAGGAGAAGCCGCATCTGTCCCTGGACACCTTCTGCAGGCAAGGGTGCTTCGTGGCCACAGGTCAGGAGTGAAGTGACAGATGAGAGTATATGCTGCGCAGTGTAATTTAGAAGTGACCTTTCGACATCCCCCGTTTTTGTTCCCTGTGTGGACGTGAAAGTGTAGAGATGGTTGGGGACTGGGTTTTTTGGTTGTGGTTTTTTTTAAAAAAAATAAATCAGAACTTACTCAGTTCTCTTAATACGTTATCAGATCATTTGTTATCAAGCCGTGGGATAAGACCAACACTTGATGACAAAATAAAAATAGTAAAAATTTTTGCTGTATTTTGCTAAGAAATATGTAATTCTGCCACTTCAGGAAAAATTGCTGTTCTGCACTTTTTAGTGCTCCATACGTGTCATTCAGAACTGGAATCTGAGCCAAATGTAGTATTAGGTACAGAGAAAGTGATACTTTGTTTGAAGTTTGGCTGTAAGGAAAATTAACGTTTCTGGTGAACTAAAGCTCCTTTCAGCATTCACTGCAAAATATCGCTGCCATTTGTCATTGTCTGGGACAAAAACCAGAAAAGCTAAACCTCGCTGTTTTTCAGAGTCTCAAAACATTGTCCATGCAAAATTTACATTAAACCTAAAAGTGCTTGGGCCCTGACTCTAGATAGCACTTAGAGAAAAAAAAAAAAAAAAAGAGTTATGTTCTATTCATTTAGGCTTGTATCTTTTCAGTTACTTAAGCCACTGAGCATTTAACATCTTGCGTTCAGACTTTAAATTTATGCCTGCATTAAAGTCACTTTAGTGAAAGGTGCAGTTTTATGCTTCAGTTTAACTGTTCTAAGAATACCTTGCTGCCCAAAGGGACAGTCATGCCTTTTTTCCTGCTTGCTGACCTAACTGAGAGGTAGTCCTATAGGGGGAAAAAACCAAACCAAAACAAAAAACCCAGCACCAAACAAGATTAAAATGTTCAGCCGGATGAGAGAAGGAAGTAGCAGGAGTGTGCATTGGGTTATCAGGAGAAGCAGGGGCAAGCGATACCGTGCCTTTCAGGGTCAGTGTGGCCACATGCCAAACCAAGATAACCGAGTAACTCTAGCAGAGTTACTAGTTATGTTTGTCATAAATAGTCTGGCTGATTCTAAATTATGGCCCATTTCCATATACAGTGAGGTGACTGCTTGGTGGCTCATTGTGGGCTGCCACTGTTTACAAAGGATCTGGTCCCGAAACAATAAAGTATTTGGTATTGGAGGGAAAATAGTGAAATATGAGTATCAGATAGGAGACAAGGTGGCCAGACAGTTGAAGGGAGATGTCCTGCGTAGAAACAGACCGTGCATTTTTCTGCCTTCAATTAGAAAAGAAAGTTCAAACGCGCCACTGTCATTCTAATATGCTATGAATTCAGTGAGACAGTTTTGAATCAATAAGCCTGTGCCATCTGCAGGATCCATCCCTGGATAGTGTCAGTCTGACGTCCTCAGACATCAAGCACTAACTCAAAGTGGATTAATTTTTCTAGCCTAGGTGTTGGCTGCACAGAGCCTTGGCTCCAGCCATCCTCCCATCTTTGGACCATTTTGGATCGGAGGCACCCATCTTCTTGATGCAGGAAGACTACCTTGATACCTAACGGCATCACTGCTGCTGTGGCGGAAGGGGAAGAGGTCAGTGGTCTGTACTTTTTGGTAGAAGCATCACATCCAATTGCTGGAACAGCCCCCAGCACTTACTGCTTCCCTGGCAGTCTGCACAGCACTCCCCGTAAAGCTGAGCCCTCCTGGGCTCCATTTGGATCAGCAACAGGCACTTTCCTGCCTCCCAGGAGTCTTGTTCTTTCTATGGCTGTCTGTACACTCACCTAAGGGCATGATGTCTGCTTTCTCTTTTTTCTCTACCTCTTGCACAGTCTGCTTCTGTCTCACTGGCTGTGACCCAGGCGATTCCAGTTCCAGGTCACCTTTACCATCTAAGTATACACACAAAATGTGACCAAAAAGAAAAAGTGATTATGATTGCCATGGCAATATTCCTGCCGCAGGTCCCATACAACTCCTTATCCTTCTCAGTCTGTTGCTTCAGAGGTTTGTTCATAGTTCTTGTGATCAGTGGAAGGCCAATGCCTTCAGCCTGTAGTCACTGATACATTGCGTCCTACGCTCTTGATTTCCAATACTTCTTATCATCAACATTTTATCATCATCCTTCGGCTCTGTGGAAGAAAATATTGGGCTGCTGAAACATGGTGGCTTTTTAGAAGATCTCTTACAAGCCATGTTGCCTGTTACTGTCTCACAAGTGGGTTTTTTTTACTAGTTTCTACTTTTCAATGGGAAAATATGTAGAATATGTAGAAATGTTTCACTCCAGTACATGCAGTGGAATTTCAGTATGTGCTGAATCAGAATCATAACTCAGCTAGGCAAAATAAAAAATCAACTAAACCAGAGGTATAAATTGCACATTTCTAAAGGAAAAAAAAAGACAGAAAGTGCATTCAAGGAGTACCAATTCTTAAATTGCCCCCCTTCATAAAAGGAAGTATGTGAGTGTGTATGTGTTTGGGGATGGGTGTATATAAATGCGTGTTGGAAAGGAGGGGAGGAATGGAGAGTGGAAAGAAAAGGAAAAACAGAAGACTAAAAAAATCTGGTTTGTAATTACTTGTATGTTCTTTGTAGAAAGTAGGGTCCCCAGCAGAAGTGTCCTTCTGCCAGAAGACTTACATCTGCAAGAGAAAGCAAGACGGCTCAGGTCCTGACCAGGTGGCCGGCTTCCCCGTGCAGGGCCAGAGGCGAGCATACAGTGTGCGCTGCCTGCTCCGGGATTAGCAGCATAAGCATGGTTAGGAGATGCTAATTGTTCAGTCGCAAGGTGAGTCGATTTTCCTCTGTAAGGCAATGAATGACAGTATCAGCAATGGCCACAGGACACAATACCTTCTTGGAAACAAGTCACTGACATCTGTAATTTGTATACTTTCATAACTGAGTGGCTCTGCAATCGGTTATTGTTAGTACTTTTCTTGTCTTGGGATGCTGACAACTAATGCTTTTATCAAGAGGTAATAACTGCTTTCCATCACTGAAGCTCTAGTGACAGGTTATAGAAATTTTCTCAAGATCTCTCACTTTGAGGTCGATGTAGAAGCCAAGGAACAAATTCTGCTTACTTCATTGCTTGTTGATTCCACACCGATTTTTCAGTCACTAATCAGAATTGAAAATAACATGGTCCTTTGTTCTCTAACTGCCAGAGAGTCACGAGGTGAGAAAGATATTTTTAAAAATAATCTTTTTCTCCTACTGGGGAAAAGACTGGCACTTAGTTGCATAAATCTGTTTTATCCTCTTAAAGAAAGGTGGTAAAACTCTCCTTGAAATAGCCGTTTAACTACAAGTTGGGGCTCTCTGTGGGGATTACGAGGCTGGGACTTGTGCCTCGGCTGTGCTTGTTTAGGTTCTCCCACTTCCTAGACTAGGGTTCCGACCAGCAGGGTGTTGGTTATTGGTACATGGGTGGTTGTGGTGGGCTCAGAAGAAAGTCTTGGGTTTGATTCCATATTAGAACAACCAGTTTTGAAATCTCCGTATTTTTTCACAAGGTGAAAGCTTTCTTTTATCAATCATTACGTTACGCATCATATAATGTGAAGTTAGTCTTTTGGTATTTCAGCTTCCTTAGGGTCCATGGCTCATGCTGCGCCCTCTCTGTGTTTCCCCTGGTTCATATGGAATATTATGCCCTAAGAGGGGGAAGGAAGACCAGAGATAAGCGTTAACATTTTCTTTTTTTTTCAGTTGTCTCTGGCTACTGAATGCATTTTGCATAGCCTAAGAACCACTGTCCACCAGCATAAGAACTGCTGGGGCAAAGCCAACCCCATGCATCTCCTTACATGGCCTTATTTCTTCTGAGGCCTGAAAGCAAGCTTTGGTCCTGGGAGGTGCAAGTGCCTCGTAGTGCCTCAGCAGAGAGTTCAGTCATCCCCAGGCCAGAGCGATCTGATCTTCTCTCGCCACTCCATTTTCTGGTGGTTCTGGTTGCTTTCTGGGCATGTTCATCATTTGTGTCTGCCTGATGAGCCACGTAACAGACACCACACACCAGCTGACAGGTAGTACTACTCTATCTTTCAATTCACAAATTTAGCAATAATAGCTTGAATTTTTAAGAACATCGAGGAGTCATTTGCTTCCTCTCCTTTGCGTGTACAAGCTCTCCCTTCCTCTGGGTTGAAAGGAGAGTAGAATTTTTTAAGAGAATATTTATTATCCTTCTCCATTCCTTTCAGTTCTCCACATAAGGCAATTTGTCTTTCCAGTGCATCTACTTTGCTTTTCTTCGCCCTGCAGAAGAGCATAATTTTGCGTTATCAATGGACTTAAGTCCAGACCTCAAAGGAATGCAATTTCCTGGGTTCAGGAAAGAATCCAGAGGTTAGTCTCATAAATCCTGTGCAAGCTCTGTGGCTGTTCCAGCTCTTAGCCAAGTTTGGCAACAGGGTCATTTCATCTAGCACTCATGTAGTAAAGCACATTTATGACCTCCGAGCCAGCTGCTCAGGCTAAATCATTGTCTTGCCTTGACAAATGCCTGTGCATGTCTCAGCTGCTTTCCTGTTATTCTGTCCATAGAATGATGCAAATTCTCCTTATGAGGTGGTGTTCCTGGAAGACAGAGCCTCCTGCTGCACACAAAAAATAGGGAGTGATTTTTATGTGGGTCACCGCATGCAGAGCTGACAGAGTCAAGGAGAGCCTGGCTGGAAGGTGACTTGGAATAACAAATGTTCTGGGAGCAGGTGAGTGTCTGTGGCCTGTAAGGGTGGTTCTTCTTTGCTGAGGTCCTCAGTTCTGCAGTGCAGCGTTCTGTGTGGAGACAATCAGGAATGCTTTTATCTCTGTAAGTTTTTTCTTCATGTGTTTTAGGTTTTCGTTGAAAAAAATGTAAAAACTGAAAGCATGTTTTCAATCTTTTCCTGCCTCTGAAAGGGATAGCATCAGGTCACGCACCTCCAAACAGAGTTCAGCAGAAAAAAAGAAAAACTCTGCTTTCTCAAAAGCCATTATCATCTGAAAAACGTTTCATTGAAACAAGAGATGCTCTTGATGAGCTTGGATCACATCACTTGTCTGCTTGGTTGGCAGTTCTGCAGCACCCTCAGCTCTGACCTCTGTGGGCACAGCAGGTATCTACCGCCACTTCCAGGGAAGAGCCACACACCAAATGACCATGTTCTTCTGGGGTTGCCTCCAAGGCAGCTAGAGGCCTCAGCTTCTGCTGTTGACCTCTCCTTTGTCCTTGCTCCTTTGTTTCGTTCTACTCCTATTTTAGCCTGTTTCAGTCTGTTAGGGGTTTCTGAATTCTGCTTGTCTTTCTTTCCTCAAGTCTCCGGTAAGAAAAATGCCAGCTTTATTTTGAGCTCTTATTGTTGACAAAGTTCATAAACCAAGTTCTGTGTCTCTTATTATAATACAGATGATCGGTTTATGATGATGAAGTAGGTTGAAAGGAAAGGTATTATCAGGTCTCGGGCTCCAGCCCAGTTAGCAGGCTCTCAAACTGCCACATACTTCAGTTAATGGTGGCGCGGGCTCAGGTCTCTGTGCCACTCTTACTGGCAGTTTGGGCTGCTGCCGCAGCTGAGTCCGTTCTGGGACCAGACTGCATCAGGGAAGGAAGAGCCTGGTGTATTACTGTAATAGAGAGGAGAGTGTATGTAGAGGATTGAAGCTGGGTTAATTATCGTTGATAACATACAGCTGTGGGCTGGCTGCAGGGGCGGTGGGTTGGCTGACATGGATAAGGTGCAGCTGTGGCTGGTTCTGTTAAGTAGTTAAATAGCTCTGAGGGGTATGGAAGTGGGGTACTGGATGAAGAGAGACCTGGAAGAAGCAGAGGGAGGAGAGAGAGCACACCCCAGATCTAGGAGAGACAAGGAGGGGCCCTGGGAGAAGAAGGAGGCCCAGATGAGGAGAGGCTGCCTGGAAGAGGAGCCTGGATGATGAGAGAGTCCAGATGCAGCACAGGCAAGCAGCAGGGTGGACTGGCCTGCAAAGGATGAAGAAACAGCATGGGCAGTAGATGAACTGTTGAAACCCTGTTGGGGATTGGTGGCCGTGCCGGGGCAGGGCGTGGGAACTACTTACGGACATTAACCTGGTATGGGATGGTAAAAGCCTTGCTGTGGCTGGCTGGTTTGGATAGTGCTGTGACAATTATATATTAGAAAGATTTAAAGACATTATTTGCTTCAGGGTAGAGGGGCTCAGTCAGTGCTTATGGTATTTCTTAAGCCCTCATTGTGAGATGAGGAAGAAATATCAGGCCCAGCACAAACTCTTATTGCAGAGGTGGATTTCATACATGTAAAACAAATCTGTATGCATGAAGCTGGGCTTTAACAATATGGAGATGCAAACACTGCTATGGCAAGGATTCCTGAAGGGAAGCAGGACCCTTTCTTACCTTTATCATTAACATGTGACCGTTTGTTTCCATATCTGGTTTAAGTTTGCCTGAAAGAGAGGATGTGTCCTTGCTAGCTGTGGATGTCCAAGGCATCCTTGGCTTACCACCATCCCACAAAAAACACCAGCAATCCTTGAACATTAGTCTGGATTCATAGAGGGTTTTCTGACAGCAGAATACCTTCTACTGTCATAAGTAGGTCTTCTACCCTTTTTAGAAGAAAGAAAGGGTCTCTTTAGCAGTATCTGTCTACTCTAAAGACTTCTTGTTTCAGCTCAGCTGGTGGAGTCCTGAACAGTCTCCAGGATTTTTGACCATGAGACTACTATGAGACCAGATGTCAAACATCCTGAAAAGTTTCCAGCTGAAATCAATGGGATTTTACGCATTTGCAAATCTAGATTGGTGCTAGAGTGAGCAGCATCTTACAGAAATGACAAGTGAGTATAGAGACTGATTTTTTTTTTTTTCCTCTTTATGTATTCTAGAATCATGATTTACTGGAAAGGTATGAAGTCAGTAGTGGAGCAGTAGGGGCTTGGGGATTGAGGCTAGAGCATTTCTCTGTGCAGAGATTAGCCGTAATGACTGTTGGCCATGAAACTCCATTCTGGGTATAGTCTGAAGGCTGGCTGCTTTGGAGTTTCGCTGGTATGTTGCCTTCAGCTGACCTTTTGTGCAAGAGCACGCTTCATCCAAACCCAGCAGAAAGAGTAAATATTTTCTTGGCTGTGGAAGAAGGTAGCTGTAAAAGATGGTAATGGGGGGGATAGGTAAAGGTCAGCAGAAATGTATTTATACTTATATATATATATAGCAGTATATCAGCTCCAGCTATGTGTTGCTGAAAGGAATGTTTGTTCCCCAGATAGTTATCAAGATCAGCTTTTCATGGCAGGAGACTTGAAATGATGTCCAGCTGATGCTGCTTATTTCATTATATTGCTTGCTGGAAGCTTGCTTGAAGGGAAAAGAATGAACTCTGTTCTCTCACTTGGATACAGCGTATTAAAAAAGGTAAGATTTGACAGGAGATGGTTTAATTCTTCTACTGCTTGCTTAAACAGTATATTGGTTTTTTGCAAAGGAGCTGTAGCAGTTGGTAATGAGAACTGGAATTCACTTCCAGCTCTGAAAAGGGGATCAGAAGGTGGCTCTCCAGAGTAAAAAGCCTTTACAGTTGCAGAAACAACAGTACGCACATCCTTTCTGAGCCTTTTCCAAAGGCTCAGCTGCCCTGGCTGGGTCTCACACAGTAGGTTTAGAATTTGTGGTTGGCCCTTGCCCTTACACTCTCCTGGCGCTCAGGCCCATGAGCCACATGGCTGCAGTGTCTCGCCAGCACCGTGCTGTGCCGTGTCAGCTGGGTCACTGCTGGCTTGCAGCACTGTCAAGGATGCTCCTCCTGATGTGACTCTACCAAATGTCTCCCCTGACAAACTGCTTTGCTGTCAGGAATGTTGGAAAGAAAGAAACCTCAAACGCTTTCCTTGTCCTCTGAAGGATCAAATACTGGTGTTGAGGAGTCTGTGCCTGTCATCGCAGACTCACTGAGGGACTGTAACCAGTGACTCCACACTGTTCCTCTTTTCTTGACTTTGCGAATGGGTTAGCTGTAAATCTGCCCAGAGCTTTGCACTGCCGCAGTAGTAATAGTTGTTATTATTATGATTGTTGAAATATACTGCGAAGTCTCAGAGTTGATTCAGCTGGCTGTGTATTGCCCTGAATAACTTAGTGTTACAGGGAAATATAAAGTCCCCACTGTCGCAGGCTTTGAGGTTCCATTTATACAGTCAGTGCAATGCAATTAGCCTCCTCAAAAACAGGGAACAGGCAAACATAACCTTCAGCTGCTAGCTGGGAACCCTTGTGCCATATCCAGGTGAAAGAAAATACAGTATGTTCTGGAAACTCTAATCAGGAGTCTAAATGCAGATGCTTTGGTTTACTTTGACATACAAGGATTAGAGAGAAAATACTTGGATTTGGGTCTATAATGGTGGTTGAGGCTTCGGCTGTGAAGGACTGCTGATTTGTCTCCAGTCCGAGGTGTTGAGTCTGTGCACGCCTTCTGTAGGCTCTCCCAAAGTCATCTGAGCCCAGAACAGCGACCTTGTTTGCTCAGAGCTCTGCAGCCTGCTTGCCTGGCGTGTCCCCATCCCTTCCTTGCACATGTGTTTCACACTGTCAGGGTTTTGAGGTTTGATCCTATGTCTTCACTTCTGAAGTGTCTTGGGAGTGAGCACTGACAGAAGCACATATAGATGAGGTATAAGGCAGGAACGCAGGGTTACTAGCGTGGGGGTTCCCAGCTTGCTTCCCATGTGATTGCGGTCATACTAAGCTTTTTCCGGGTATTCCAAAATGCAGTCACTGCAACTGAAGCCTGTTGTTTCAGGGGAACAGCATAACCACTTTGACATACAGCTGTTTTATTTAATTTGATGAGATGGAACAACCCCATTTAGATTCAGAATACAGCCAACCATAACACAGTTGTGTGGTTGTTTTTGTTTTTCAAGCAAGAAAAATTCTACCATAAATATACAAGCTTTACACTCGGGAAGATGGGGAGGAAAATTTTAGCATCAATGTGCAAAACTGTATAATCACTTAATCATTCTCCATCCTTGCTGTAGAGAGTATGCCTTTTGTAGCGTATACTGCCTTGGTATGTGTTTTGCTTTCCAGCGTGGATGGTTCTGTGAGCAGCAGGGGGGGCGTTCTGTAGCCTTTATTACAAAACCCTCCTCCTTTAAACTATAGGTTTCACCCCTCTGCAGGGCTGCCCCCAGTCCCTACGCAAGCCTGTCTGTGGACAGCACTTCCTTTAGCAATGGCAATGATATTGAAGGGTGCACCTTGTGAGTCACAGGTAAGAAAGCTGAGGAGAGAAAATAAGTGTTAATATAATAGAAGGCTCAGCTGCTCAAAGCATGGTCATTGCAATTGCCTGTATACCATGGGGACATGTGCACTCCCCTCCCAGCCTAGCAGAAAGATTGCTATTGCTGTAGCCAAGTAAAATTTGCAGGTCATAAGATGGCAGCACAATCTCACTAGTCAGGGTGACAAAAGCTGAGGGATCAGGTCATTAATTTTCCTCACCTCAAACTCCCACTTTGCGCAATCACAAGGTTCTGTATCTAACTAGCTGGTGCTTCCCGGGCACTAACTACTATGTATATAAGTGAAACTGTTACGTATGTGGGTGAAAATCCTGTTACATCACTTTTCAAACTAACCTGTTTAATGTAAGTTCAGATGCACTGTATAGTGTTGAAATAACATGCTGGTGTGACTTTTTTGCTCGGTGTTGAGCTCCAGGTAGGTAATTTATCTAACTAATTAATAAAAAAAGCAATAATTTTGGAAGACTGACTGCAAAGCCTATACGACTGAGAGTCATTTGTTATTTTCCCTTACTTTCTCCTCGAGAGCAAGATATTATGCACCCTGCCTCAAAATACTCATTCCTTACTGAACATTATTGACTCAGTCCCACTATAAAAAAAAATATATTCTCTGTGAAGAGCTTATTTAATGTATTACTCTGAGGGATAAGTAATCTGTATTCAGTTGTCATCTGCCTGTTTGCCTGCTTGTCTTTGTGTCTCTCTTTCAAAGAAATCTGCCGTTCTTACCATTTGCCATGAGCTGTACCCTCTGAAGGTGCAGTACTTGATTTGGAAAAACCCCTGTGTTTGGAAGAGATGACTCATCACAGCAGTCACCATGTTATATAATGCAGAGTGATAACAGCTACCAAGAACATTTCTGGCAGCAATATCCCCACTTGTGAATTTGAATACTTTCCTTAGAAATACCTCTGTTTATTTTTACAGATATCTGCATATACTTGGAAGGAAAGCAAGCCATGAGAACAAGACAAAAAACTATAAGTTTTCAAAATTAATTACAAAATTTTGTGGTATTACTGCAGAGTTAAACCCCAGATGGTTAGGCGCATCTTTCAGGTGCGCTTCTTTGAAAAGAACATACAATCATAGTTCTACTAGCTGTTTGCATCTACCAAGTGGGCATGGTGTTTTGGCACGTGTGCAAACTGTGCTGATGGGTATCTACTTGCTGAACTTGCAGGTATGTTTTTGGAGGACACTTTTGCAGGCATCGGACTTTTGAACATAAACTGAAATCCCAAGTGGTCGTTTGCTTTGGTTTGTATACCTGTTCAGATGACAATTTCTCTAGCCACGTTTACTCTCACTAGTCAATATAGTTGCGTTGGAGCATCCTTAGGCTAAAGTTATTGGCGGGGGGGGGGGGGGGGGGCGGAAATTGTGCACCCCCCTTGCCATCAGTATGTCACCTCCGGGCTGAGCAATTGGCCACATGGTGTCACTGTGTCTTAAGGCAGCAAAACCGCTAGAAGTAAAAGCCTTTAGCAATTCCGAGTTTTCAAAGTATCCCAACCACGTGATACCGAAGGACATGCTTGAGCAAAAGTGGCAAGGTCATGGAAGCTTTGCTGTAGGAATGTTTTAGGAAGATATTTTATGCAAAGCATCTCTTTCCCAGCTTTTTGTACCTTTCTTGAATGTATCAGACAAATGTTTTTAGCCCAGAAGCGCTTGTTGTCCAGATGTTTGCATTTTGGAGCATCCTTATATGGAGAGCTTTATCTGAAATCCTTGCAAGTCAGCGATTTACAAACTCAGTGGTGCTGGCCTCATGCTACACTAGTCACAGCCCTTCTCCTTCTGTCTTTGTCTATCTGAATGCACAATATCCTTTGGCTCTGCTACACAGGGGAAACTTGGCCTTATAGAGCTCAGAGCAATATAAACTGCAGCTCCTGGGACCCACACAATGCCATTTAATCCCTGCTAGTCCTGAGGAATACTTTGCGCAACACACCTGCTCAAGAGAGCTGTGCCAAAAGCTGATGTATGGGGTGTTTAAGGAGTTTCATAATGTACAGCTGTAGCAACACTAGGAGAAACAGTTGTGTACAGATACAGTATGAGCCTTAGCCAAGAAGATGATATCTGGTTCAGGGTGCATTGAACAGCTGCAAAGTCTGTGTGCAGTAGTAAGTGTTGGTGTGTGCTGTTTCTTCTGTAAAATGGTAAGTGAGCCTAGAGGAGCAGGCCTTATGCTGACATCCTGATAGCCTGTGTAGGTTAGATTTAGGATTTTATAGGAGGAGTAAATGTCTGGCAATGACTTACCACCCATGTGGAGTGCAAGGTGCTTTGTTTTGATTGCTAGGACGTTAGGTAGTTACAATGCTTTTCCTAAGTCAGCCTCCTGCTTTGTATGAAGGTTGCTCTCTGCATAGCTGCTGAGAACAAGAGCATTGTTCTAAGATGTGTGTTTCTTTGTAATAGTTTTGCTGCTGATTTTTTTTTTTTTGGACCAGGAATTCAATTGTAATATACCTGTTCTGATGGCTGTATCTTCCACTGAAGTGCACAGTCAAGCCATATTTAGAGTTATTAGGTCTACAAAACACAGCTCTGAAAATTCCAGTGCCTAAGTATGAATTTTGGTGCAGTGGTATGAATGAGGAAATGGCTGTGTTAGTCTGGCCTTGAATGGGACATGAGATTAAGTGCTAAATAAAACTTGGACTGTCAGATCTCACAGGCTGGAGTAGAGCAGAGATGCCCTGGGGCGTGTGCCTGCCTTGAAGAGGCAGCAGCAGCACATAGGGTCTGCTGGGAAGACTGGAACACGTTTGTGAGTAGCAGGTTAAGTTGTGTTTCCCCTTGCTACTTGCAATGTAACAACAGCTTAGAAGTATTTTCAGCGATGTTTATTTAGGAACACTTAACTTGAATGTGATTTTGGCCTATGGTTCCTCCCCTTTCCCCCTCACTGTCGGTTCTGTAGTTATCTTGTCTGGAAGGATTCTCCGTTGGCCTCTGTGCTGGTGGTGGCCCTTAGCACGGAGCTTCTGCAGAGGGAAGACCATGCCATGGTTCATCCTGGGGGAGGAAGAGCCTGAAGCAGAAAGTAGCACTGAATAGTAATGCAGAAAAGCAGGTGGGGTCTACCGCAGGAGAAGGTAGTACAGCCAGACTTGGGAGTGAACCAGGCACCTTGCCAAAACAATTTGTCCTTGTTCCGCAAATCTTGGTAATGGCTGACCTCATTATCTAGACACTAAATGTCTCTTGGTAGTGTTCAAGGAAGTTCTCTCACAACTATAATTATCATGATGGCACTGCTACCATGATGGTGTATAAACTATAAACAGGAAAGGCTGAAACCCACTGACACAGATGAGATGCAAATGAAGGGCTGGTGCCTCTAATATAGGAAAATGAATAAGAAATGGCTGAGGAAATCCCTCTGGATTTGTCTCTAGGAACTGTCTTCAAAATGTTTGCCCAGGAACCAAAGGTGTGAAGGAGGAGAAGGATGTGTTTCCTCCCCTTGTGGTTTTATGACCCTCAGGCTCTGGAACCAAGGCTCCTTCTGAGAGAGCTTTTATATGTTGTCCTGTGCAGTGTATTTCTGGGAAACTCTGTTGCTCCATATTTGTTGGAAGAGGTACGCTACGCATCAGTGCCAAAGGCGTTTAGTTTCTAGTGCTGTTAGCCTACAGAGTGAGTCTCCTTGAAATTATGGGAGCAGCTGGTGCCTTCCTGTGAACCTTTTTTTAAAGCACATAGACCACCACTGCCTATGGATATTTGTCAACTACAGGCTTCTAATATATGTTTGAGACATAAAGAAAAGCTTGATGCATGGAAGAAAAAGAGATTTTTTAAAGCTAAGTCCAGCTATGGTTTAGTCTGACTTCCACAATGCATGCCTTTTTCTCAGTAATTCCTGAATAAAGTTTGTAATGTCTGATTGAGCTACAGTCTCATCCAGCCATGATTTAAATTTAGCTATCATGTGGGAGGGAAATGTGGTGTGGAGGCTGAGAAAAGTCAGGGGTTACAGCGCGAAAGGAAGGTGTGGGAGGGAAAATACATAGTTCAGCTATAACACAGGTTTCAAGGATCAGAAATAGGATTTGTCGTTTATGGTACTGTGGCACTGCAAAAAGTCGACAGTGAGCTCCATTTTGCTAAAAGTGATAAAAGTTCCCAGGTAAGCTTGCTCAGAAAAAACCCTGCAATCTAAATAGATCGCGTGAACACCAACACAAACAAGAAAGTAGAAGGGCAGGAGTTAAACAATAATTAAGCTGGTAATAAAATGTGATATGTTTTGTTTTTCATGGGGAACAGAGAGGGGACGCTGGGCTAATGTTTTGTGCATATTCTTGTGCACCTGAGGTGGTGTTTTAACTGTGGACTATTCTATTAGTATCAGTTAGACTGTTCCTGAGAGGAACGTGTGCAAGTGTCTGAGAGGATCAAAACTTTTTGTTTTTTAAATGCCTGAGGTAACTGCTAAATGAGTAGCAGAAAAGCTGGTATTGCCTCACCACAAAACCTACTAATGGATTTCCAGTAGCTGCAGATCAGGAAGATGTGTCTGAATCTTTTCAGCACATGTTTTTCCAACAGCAAACGGACAACTATGAACTTCCAGAATTTTACTGTAGATCGTTTTTTGACTGGTTGAATTTTGACTAGTTCCCTCTGTAATCTGGCATGGTGAGGGACAGGAGGCATAGTGTAAGAGATGAGGAATTTACTCATGCTTGGCACCATGCAGGTAGCAGTAAAGACTCAGAGATGCTCTGTTATGTTTTGTGTTAGACACAGTCCTGACACAGGCAGAACGCATAGTAGTCGTGACTATGTATTCAGAAAGAAGAAAGTGAAGCTTGGATGGTCGCAGCCAGAAATAGAATTAAGAAATCAAACAGGTGTTCCTGTCTCTAGAAGCTGAAATGGATTGGCTTGGGTTCCTCTGTACAATTCTTTCAAAATGTTAGGTATAAAAGGAGTTCTTAACAGACAGCTATTAAGATCTGCTCCCATTTAGGAGAGCATCAAATAGCTTTACAGTATCTTTGATTCCTTGTTTCTTTGTTTTGCAATGGATACTGTAATATATTGTTGAAGTTATTAATATAGACTTCCTAGTATATTAGTATGTTCAATGAAAATTGAGCTGCCCTGCTCAGTACTTCTTACAGACTGTCCCTGGTGCCGAGTGAAACCATTAATTAACTTACTGACTCCCAGGTTATTCCCTACAGAGTTGAAGAATTTTTTGCTGGGGACAAGTGAGCAGTGTTTAGCTGCATGTGTAATAATGTAATAAACCCATTCATTTAATTTGATTCAGAGCCACATAAGGCTAGACAATGTCTTATGTGGAACAAGATGTGTCCTCAAGTATGAATTCAGAGGGTGGGACACATTTCTGAGCCACGCTATGTCTACTGGATGTTTTGGTGCTCCTTGCACCATGTGTAAAATGATGTCTCCCATGACAGGGATACAGTGAAGAACACACTAAATTTCGCCAAACGTTGGCAGTGCCAGTAAACAATGTTTGGGTTCATAAATGGAAGGTGTCTAAAAGGGATGTTTTCAAACAATAATTATTTGGAGGAAGGGCCAGTCATAATCTATAACAATAGAATCATGATAATTTTTGTTTGTATTTCTAGTTTCTTTCCTCTGAGATGCCTCAGTTTCCCTGATGTCAGGTGAACTGGCTGTTGTTACTTTCATTTCACGCTACAAACTGTTTGCTAACTTGCCTAAGACGTGCAGAGAATTTATGACAGAGCCAAGGAGTTATTCAAGTGGAGCAGGGGATACGTTACTAGTTTAATTCTCATTTCCTCTCTCCCCTTTTTTTCTGTAAGCAGGACCATGCAGTTGTTGCACAAGGTGTTCTGTGCTCCACATATCTGTCTGTGTTGTCAGCCATCTGTGTATCAGGTCTGAGGAGAAGGAAGAAACATCAGGTGTGTTAACAAGTCAGGCACTTCCCATTCCCAGTTTTAGCATACATGAGGAAGTGATGTCTGATGAACAGAGTTGATCATAGGTTTTCTGATGCAATACTTCTCCGTTTGAAAATGTTGATTGGGTTCTGTATTGCTGGGTTGGCTGGTTCTCCAGCTTCATGAAAACCTGCTTGGAAAGTTGTCATGCTGTCGTAAACCTTGTGGACCCACCTGGCCTGTTCCACTGGCTACCCACCATTCTGTGATGCCATGACACTGCTGGCTTCTCCCAGTCACCACGGGCTACCCCCTAGGCTGGTCAGCAGTTGAATGAGCTGCCCTTAGATGTCCTTCAGCTGCTGGCCAATTCCTTTGCTCACAGCTTCCTAGATCTCTTAGCTTTGAAGCTCCTCGCCTGCTCAGGTGACTGCCTAGCACCCATGTGGCAGCACAACAGCTACGCAGGCAAGGTCCTGGCCTGTGTACCCAGGCATCAGCCCAGAAATGTTTAAAAATCTTTCTTATAGATGTGAGTGAAACCTTTCTGGGAAGGGTGAGGGGAGGTGTGCCAGCATGATTTCCTCCGAGATGAATGTTCCGGTTCCCAACACTGGTGCAGGCAAGTCACGGGACATTTTGCCTTTATGCAGTTCATGGCTTGCTTGCTAGTACTTGGCTGACAAATGCATGTGGTATGTGTGTGAGTACACAGCAGGGAAGACCAGCAATTAGTGGATTTGAATCATGCAAGGCAAGGGTCTCTGCCACTTTGCAACATATCTATTGCAAGAGGAGAGATTGCGGAGTAGAAATTGTGTGTGTTGCAGAGATGGCACCATTACAGGTTGGAGTTCTGCTGCATTGGCAGGCTGAGGTTTAATTCCTGGAGGTATTTGTGGGAGAGGTCACCATCAGATATCTAGTCTTCCATTAGATCACTACCCCTAGAAGTCGGAGTCTCTGAGTAATAGCATCTCCTCCAGCCTGGACCCTCCCTGGCTAGGTGCAGGAGACTTAATTTGGGACCCCTGGCACATACATCTGGATCCCCTGGTAGAGGAGAAAGTGTAGGTAGCTTATTTTAATGTTTCTTTCTGAACAGACTCAATGCCTCTCATGACCTACACAAAAATTTTCTGGCTTGTTGGCCATACCATGTCTCACCTGCCACATAAACCATGAATGCTGGAGGCCCAAGGTTAAAAGCGCCCTAGTTCACTGAGATGCTGACAGCCATAAATTTCTGTTGGCTTTGGTATAAGTTTCTATGGTGTGTTCACGTGTTTCAAGAAGCGTTGTGCAAAAATCTTAGGACCTTCAGAAGTATTATATGAATTAAGAGGTTAAAAAAGATCTGTGCCGGCGAAAAATCAGTTTTCTAATAGAATGCAAGCATTTAAAATTGTGATCAAGTGTTATATGTGCTGCTGAAACAGAAAAATTAAAACTGACCTAATATGCATGTATAGAGACATTCAGAGATAGCATCAGGCTCCAGGGCTGACTCTGTCTTGGCACAGGTTAGAGTAGCTTTCCTGAGACCAGCTGAGACTCTTGGTGTGTTTCATGTGCCAGGCTGTCTGCTCACACTTGTCTGCCTTCTACACTGTGTTAAGGGAAGTAGGTGACAGAAAACTGCTTTCATGTGGCCAGAAGAAAGCGGAGAGTGCTGTCAGCAAGGTGAATTCCCGATTGCACTATGCGGAGAGTTTTCTGACTTTGTCACAAGAGTGATGCAAATGGACTAGAAGAACAGACACTTACCTAATCAAGAAATTTTTTTTGTCAGAAAATTTTTCTATAGGAATATGTATCAATGCAGAAGGAGCTTTTATGTTAAAATCCTCATGACTCTGTAGAGCTCATGAAGCCCTAATGAAGCAGTCTTCTACTGTCAGAAGTTATAATCCACCAGGAGTGAGTCATGGGGTTCTTAATTGCTGTAAGTAAGCTTGCAAGGCTCTTAACTTGTCGATAAGGATAAGTTAAGACTGGTTATTCTGTTTTAAATTGTTCCTATAATTTGGCTGATGTCTAGAGATTTTTTAATCTATTTTCAGTTTTTTAAAAAATAAAAATTTATATATTTTCTGTCTTGAAAACCTTGCAATAACCTTAGAAGAACCATACAAAGAGGTAGTGAAAAGCCCCACGGCTTTCTGGTACTAGGTACAATGAACTGCAATGATCCATTTGCAGGGATGTGCGCTGAATCATCTAATGTCTTTTCCACCTCTGATACTTATTTCCCTGTTAGTCTTGATGCTTTAGGCAAGTCTTATGGACAGTGCCATTTGCCCATGCTCACGTTCCCACTACTGAACTTGAGGTGAGTTTGTCTGTTGTAGTAAGCTGAGGTAACGGCTACATGCCACTAGAGAAGAGCAGTCCTGGAAATCTGTCAGAAAAAGGAAAAGAGTAATTTTCTGTTGCTTTATCTCCTCAAATGAATTTAGTGTTTGGCCAGGAGAGTGCCAGAGCCAATACTGCTGAGTCGGGCAGAACACTCTAAGCTTGGGACCAGGGTAGGAGCAAGACCTCCTATTTTAGTGGCAACTAGCTCTTAGATGAATTTTGCTGCAATATGAAACTTCACCCTCAGATGTTTTGAAGCCTTGAGCATTTTCAGATGTTTACCAAGGATTCTGTGCCAGTATTCACTTTGTGATCAGCACGGCTGCTACAAAGGCATACGTTGCAGGTATTTCCGAAGCTACTGATGATACACATGGTACTCGGATCACCCTGAATTGGCTGTTTCTGTATTTCTTTGCCTTGTCTCTATGCTCAGATGAGTGCTTTTCTTACGTTCACACTTCACTGAAGTCTTCTAGATGACTTAGCTAGCATCAGCCAACCTATGTCCTAGTTTTTAAATAAAAAGCCTACTGGTTAACTATACTAACTTACAGAATAACATAGTGAGGATATCCGCTACTGTCTTTAGTCTTGTTAGTTTTGGAGGGCTACGTAGAGGAGAAGTTGTTGCCAGGAATGAATGAATTGAAACCTTAATGACTTGCATAGTATCTGAAATAAATCCTTATTACATCTTTTATCCCTTTCTAAGCCAATGTAAGGGCTGTGTTTAGGTAAAGGTAGAACCTTGAATAACATCACATAAAGGGCTGAAAGAGGATTTGATACAGCAACAGGGTTTAAAGGAAATTCTGCTGTGTGTGTCTTAGAGTCACAGTAACATTTGTTTTTTAATTACTCTCACCTAGTATAATAACATTGGGTTACAAACTTTCCTTGGTAGATCTTGCCCCGAAGAACTTACAGTCGTAGAGTGAAAAACAATGGGAAAAAACAAGTTACTCTCTCAATTCTAAAAAAGCGACTGTTTAAAAATACAAGAGGTTGGTGGCAACTAAGAAACCCTTCTCTTGATAATTTGAAGCTAAATACCATAACCATAAGTCAAGTCTTCCTGTCAGACAAGTGGTGAAGTGTAATGCTTACCCAACTCTTCCAAGGTCTTTACTCAAGCAATTTCATACTGACATCAGTGTCAGAATATTTGAGTAAGATCTGAAGATAAAGGTCTCAAAACTGGCTTGAGTGGAATGACATTGAAATGTCTTGCTCAATTATCTCAATTAGATACTCTGCAATCACTTGGTTTAAAATAAAAGAACAATTTCTAAACATAAACACGGTGGGTTCTAACTTGTGGCTTTACATTGACGTGTCTTGGAAAGATAACACTCCTGTCCTCAGATACCCCAGGTATGTAAGTAATAAGCAGCTTCCTCCCACATCGAAGCTGCAGAGATCGCTATCTTGCCGTATTTGCAACCACACCTGCAGAGTACCTAAGGAAATTAGTAGCTCTCTTATTCTGGCCAGGAAAAAGAGGCAGTGATACTGGCTTTACTGTACAATAATCTTTGTTTAAGAATGCAGTGGTTCGGGAGATAGGTAAGAGGATATAGCACCTTTTACTTTTCTGAAACAGGTTTAGATCTCGATAGCCAGCAGGAGGGTTCATTTACAAATGCTGCTATTGCCTGACTGCTCCTCAGAGAGACAACTTGGTATTTTGTTCTGATTAACATCAGGCGTGCTGAAAATGGTTGGAAAACTTTCAGGGATCTCAAATAATTAGCTGTGTTGTTTTGCTCAAAAAGAAGGGGGAGGGGGCAGGCAGTGAAAAAGTAGAAAGCTTTTATTTCAAAATTAAATGTTTTGGTTTTGAAAGGTCCCTAAATCTGGGCTTGCTGAAACTTTGCTTTATAGCTTCTAGTTTCACGTGGCAATGTTGAATTGAAAAACAGAGATATGTTTTAATAAATTGTGTTTGGGTTATTTTTTACAGTGGTTAAATAACTCAAATACAAGGAAAAAAAATTGGGGGATGAGCTAGGGGAAAAAATTACTTTTTTGCCCAATTTCTGGGAACATTTTGGAAAATTTTTGTTTGAATTTTACTAGAGACAATTACTTTCTCAGATTACTATAACTTTTCTGACCTAGACACTGAGCTGAACAAAGTACAAACTGATTTGAGGCAAAGAGAAAGCAAGTGTCATCTCCCATTGTCACTGTCTGGCATAACTAGAATTCTCTGCAAAACTGCACTGTCTTCCACCTCAATCTCCTCAACAGTGTGACTGCATCTAGCCCTAGGGAAATCCATCACTTACCTCTACTTAACGGCTTTCATGGGATGAACAAACTAATGTTCTCAAACAAAATCACAGGAGACTTATATGTAGAGTGTTTCAGTAATTGCTGTCTTTGCACATGAAGCCATTAGGATCAAGCAAGGAAGGCCGATGAAGATTTGAAGTGCTTCACTGAGGTCAGGTTTTTGTACATCAGAGTTGAGATGTGTGTATGAAATTTTGCTGTGCTGTTGCAGGGGTAAATAATGAACTCCATCCACTAAATGAGTCTTCAGTACTTTTTATAAATTCTGTCCTAGCTAGCTTTTAAGTTTATGCCAGCAGCAGGATCATCCAAATCGCAGCCATTTAGAGCTACTAGCATTCTCCTGCTTGGTATCTTGGACTTGATGATCTTAAAGGTCTTTTGCCACTGAAATGATTCTGTGATATGATTCTATGATCTGGCAGCTCAGCTGTGACTCTGAGTATCTTCTTGCAAGGGGCTGTTAGCAAGCAGCCCACCGAGTATGTTGCATGAAGCTGAACACTGTATTAATTAACTTGTTTCTTGTGTACTGGTAGCAGCATGGGCTTACATTCCTTCCATTCTGATCCTGTTTCACATGTGCATTATCCAAGTGCCAACAGGTAGTGTAATTTGATATGTCTTTTAATCAATTTTCTCCCCGCATAGCTTATCTCCAAGTACTTTCTTTATGTTAATTCAAAAAAGAAATAAGACTCAGTCATAAAAGTGGAGCAAACTAACTTAATTAACCCACAATCTTTCTAGAATCCCTCTTTGTCTCCTGAACAGCCTTTTACAAACTGAAGCTGCAGGTACAGTATTGCATTTTTCTGAATTTAACTCCACTGGTAAGAGCCTGGCATGACTATGTCCCCCTTCTAAAAAGGGGAGTGGGGTGGAGGACTTTCTGTACCTTCTTGAAAATACTCCCTAATGCATTGTACTGTGCCCTCTTTGCTTTAGATTTAACCCTTTAGCTTGTCCGTCCTTCCTTATGAGTTGACTTCCTTTGTCTTGCTGTCCCCATGCTGTACGTGTTTTGTGTCTGTAGTAAGGCCTGATATCACATAGCCCACCTCCCTCACGTCCACGAGGAAATAGATGTGGTACGTGTCAGCATGTGCTGTTTGTTGACAAGCAGCACAAAATGTTTTATGTATTTTGGCTGCGCTGATTTGTTGGAAACATGAACTTCTTGGAGGGGCTATTGGAAAAATTTGTTCCATAGCTCTCCAGAATAACTTTTGCACCTTGATTTGAAGACATTCTGGGAGCTTTTTTCCTTCTTTCCTGTTCCATTAAGAACTGGGTCTCCCTGATGCAGCTGTTCTGTATTTAATGTGTTGCCCCGTTTCCAGGCAGATATACCTCTTTTTGAGTGGAGTTTATTTTTCTCTGGCTTTCTTTCTATTTGCCTTCTCTTTAGGAGGTGGATTTGTCAGCCTACTACTTTGATCTCTCAGTTCACTGCAGCAACAGAACCTGTGATCAAAGCTGCAACAGCAATATAAAGGAGGAAAACCCAAATTCGACTCTGAATAAAGAGCTTTCCCCCTGGCTTTCTCTGCCACTTCTTTCCTTATCTCTGGAACTGGGATGTTGTGGACTCCTCCGACCAAGGAAGCATGGAGAGGAATGCTTGCACTGCAGTCTTGACTGCCTCTGCAGAAATGCTCAAGTGAGGCAGTCAAAACAATGTCACTGCAGGAGCACAAGTTCTGCATGGTTAATAGCAATCTGGGGTTCAGAGCTTTCTGATGAGTTTGCCTTATTTTTCTGGGAGTTCTGTTGCTGCCCTTTGGTTTGCTGCGCATACACAGCAGACCTTTGTTTGAGAGATCTTTCTTTTTAGTATTTCAAAGATGACAACCTAACCAAGCCCTCAAGTTGTCACCCTGCTGGGTGAGCCTGCCTCCAGCCCTCACCACGAGCATGGTGGCTGCATTGCCAGCCACAACAGAGTCTTTGTGAAATGTCAGTTTGAGCAGTTGGTTGTCACTTGCATAAGCCCAGGAACATCTGACTAGAACTGACTTTCAACTGGTAACAGTTTTTTGTGCAGAATGCTTTAAAAAGCTTTAAAACGCTTTTTAAAGGCGATCTACAGTGTGCATCTTGACTTTCAGGAAAAGTATAACGCCAAAGTTCTCGGGTAAACCTTTTTTCCTAAACAGTTATTGTGGTTACATCTCATTCTTTTTCTTTTTTTGCCAAAAGCCAGACTCCTAACTACTATTAAATGAAAGAAAAACAACTCTTGAAGCTCTCCCTTTCCATCAGTGTGAAGCATCTACTGCTTGTTTGGTGAGGCTTGGTCCTATCTGATTATTACTGTCTCCCAGTGAGGATATTTCTTACTGCAAACTGATGGTGGCATCCAGGGCTTTTCCAAGCCTGGGTCTGCATGACATCCAATGGGAAACGGTAAGTGTGTATGAAGGTACAGTTAGAACAGATTGCCTGGAGCGATGTCCTGACAGGCACCCTGTGGGTTGTCTGTTGGCATCTCAGAGTAGGCACAGAGAGGTGGAGGGAGCCATACCTGTGCCACCTCCAGAGGATGCCTTGGGACCCACCATCGTCACCAGCAAGCTGATGGGCGCATAGGATGGGAATCACGTGGTCATCTTCTTATGAGAAGTGTGTAGAGGGGGAAAGCCCAGAAGGTGTGTGGCTTTCTCCCTACCAATATTTATCTCCATTTCACCTGCACCTCTGCATTGGGCAGGTAATTGTCCAGTAGGTACTTCAAAGTAAGGAGGCTTGATTTACTAGCTGGCAGAAAGATTCCCAATAATGTTTTAAAACAAGAGTTGAAAAGAGCATTTGGTCTTCCACCAGAAATTTTAATTGATGAGAATTGTTTATCCCCTCCCTTTGTTTGTTTCTGGAGTATTTTGTAGAAGACCTTAAAAGATACTGAAAATTCTAGCTAGATGGAAGAGATGGGGAATGAAGGGACTTTCTGAGTCCACCCGAGAACCTGGCTGGACAATGTCTGGCCAGTAACGAACAACGAGGAAGCATGTGAAGGTGTGTTACCGGCAGCTTTCCCTCACCTCTGCCGCCGCAGCTCTCCCTCTCAGATGTAGGTAGGCGCTCCTCCACGCAGAGGAGGCAGAGGGTGGAGCTCAGCACCTCTATAAATTATATGTGTCCTTCAGGTTATTTCAGCAGCAACAACAAGCTGTGAGCGTGTTTGTCAGCTGACGGGTCTGCCACCCAAACTGGGTTCTGTGTGCTGTCGCCATCTGGCCCGCCATGGGGAGCCCACCAGCCCAGGTAAGCGCGTGGTGGCCCTGCCATGGCCCCCCACGCCAGGTCCAGTGCTCCCAGCCCCCCCCGGCCGCGGCGCAGAGGTGAGTGCTGCGGGCCATGTGGCACGTCATCCCCAGCCTTGCACACTTTCCGCTGCCAGGTACGCGAGCTTGGGCAAGAATGCAGCGCTCCCCTGCTCCGGGAGGCATGCCGCCGGCCGAGCGCTGCGGCAGACGAGGGGCGGCCATGGCAGGTACCTCAGCGTCAAGCAAACATGCTCGCCCCACGGCACGCTTTGCTCAGGGCAGCACAGGTTTGTTGCTTTCCCCTGCCAAAAAAAAAACCAACAGCTTTTGCTAGCATCAAAGCACAGTTTATATTGCTTTAGCTGCAGGGGAGAGTTCCAATGATCTGTTTGGCTGGTTTAGCTATCTTATGTAATGCTTCCAGTATGTGCGTTTCTAGTAGAAGTTTTTTGTGTCTGGGCTCAACTTTTCTAATAGTAAGTTCCATTCACAGATTTTTAACTGACAGTTTTTTGTATAAATCAACAGATTAGCTGACGATTATTTTCTCATGTATATCTTCAAAAATAACGGACATAGTGTCCAAAATGCAAGATGTGAATTATTTACAACTTGATTGTTCTTTATGTATCAAACCCTACGTTGGATTTTGCAGCAAATAAATGTGGGCATTCATGCATTTTAAATATAGTGAGACACAGTATTACATGCTAGGGCCTATAGAGAATCACTAAGAATAAGGAATACTTACTATACTTGTGCTGTGGTAATATTTGTAGGTGAAGTTAAAGATTCAGGAAAGTATCAGTAGCTTGAACAGGTAGCTCAAATGATAAATAAAAATATTCAAACATTGGATGCTCAGGGCAAAGAATATAAATTATTAATGTAATGTACTTTCTGGATAAAATTTGTTTCTGGTCTATCTATCTGTTAGATCCAGAGCCATCTATTTAGTTATAAATATTATCCATCAATTTTAAATATCAATTTTCTATCTACTAAGGTAATTCTGGATCTGATAAACGAGTAGATAGATGAGATGTAATTTTATCCAGAAAGTCTCAGTTACAGCAAAAGCTCTTGCATTTCATCCTAATGCTGCAGCTGCTATTCCATGCATGGAGACATGCTCCTGGTTAACAGGCAACACTGCCAAGAGGTTCAAGTACAAGCATAGTTCCAGGTCAGAAAGCTCCTCTCCCCAAGGAAGGAGATTCATTTGATACTGGTATTGGCAGATAGCTCTGCCATTCTGTCAGGAAAATGCATTTTTCAGTATGTGTAAATTGGTAAATTGATATGGAAATCAGAACAGAGTGTGTTTGCGTTTTCTTTATTTTGGAAAAAGCAAGCTGTTTAGAAAAGCGTGGATACTTTGAACTATCTAGGAAAACCTACTAAAAGTCTCCCAGTTAATTTTTTGCTGTTTAAAAAAAGCTACCAAGTTGGCACAGGAGTGATGGACAATATTAATTTACAACTTCCTGGGAATGCTTTTGATATTCAGGACATGATCTTTTCTTCTGCTCGCACAAGAATGATCACTCTTTAGCAGTTTTATTTTGTGAACTACAGAATAATTTTTACGTGGTAAAATACTCAGAAATTCTGTCAATATAAAGCCCTGAGGGAGCCATTCATACATGTAAGGAGGTGACCAAGAGAATAGGAGTGGGGGTGCACCCCAAATCCGCAATGGCTCTTGAAACAACCCATCCATAATATGAAATTACAATAAATACTGGTAAGGCAAATGAGATTTCCTCACTAACTGTTCAACTTCCAATGATAAGATTTTGGATAACTGTGATTCCCAGGGAAAATGAGGCTTTCATGGTCATGCTCACTCCTTCTATCTCCTCTCCTGGTTTTGCATATTTCTACAGTCAGTTGCTTTTCCCACCAGGACTTTGCATTCCGCTAATTTTAATGAAAATAGGTAGCTGGTTGGAAGGACAAATTGCTAGCAGTATTCACGGCAGTGTTCTCACTGATAGAGGGGCTAATGAACTCGGCCTGTATGAGACGTTAAAGTATCTGTGTGGAAGAGAGTGCTCTGGAACCAGGAAGGTCATGAAGCTTTTTTTATAATTTAGAAGCTTATAGCCTTAGCCTTAATTTGATAAATTGCTAAGCTGTAGTTGAACCAAATCCTCAGGATCTAAGATAAAATAAATGGTAAGAATACACCAAATGATTACATTTGCTGAAAGATCTTGTACATAATATAGCTTCTAGTGCACCACTGGAGAAAGAAAGTGATCTGTGAAAGGAGTAATAATTCATGTCTGAAAGATATTGGTAAAGCTGAGTGGTAATTCCTACAGCTATTTACAGAGAGTCAAAAGACAGAGCAAACTCCCCAAGTAAAACTTCATAAACTTGGTGTTATCCCATGATGATAACTTCACTCAGAGAACTGCTTAGGTTTGGTGCAGGGGGAGTGAAATGCAGATGTTCCAATCGGCCTTCCAACATGCACAAATTGAGGACTCTTTTGGGGAGTGGGGCTGAAGATTAGAAAAAAAGAGCTGGTGATAGGAGAAGGTTCCCAGATTGCCAGGCTCTGCAGAAGCTATCCCCATAGAAGACTAACCTTCTAGTGAAGGTGGCCATAAGGTTTTGTTCTTGGAGCAGCATGGAGGGCAATAAGGAGTGAAATCAAACATATGAGCTATTGGTAGGTTTTCCTTATTTTGCTGCCACCCAAAGTCCGTCTTTGGTAGGCTCCTCATTATTTATGAGCTTTGAGAAGATTTTATACTCTCAGAGTTGCCTTTTTGAGATGAAACCTTGAAGTGACTAACTGCCTGTAAACAGGAGAATTATGTGCCTTACTGAAGCTGACTGGCATATGACTATTCCCTGGAAGTCAGACAGCTGGCCAGCAAATGTGTGTTATTACAATCAATGAGATGTTGGCAACACATGTGGATTTGCAGTTTAAGGTTTGACACAGCTGTGGCAATTCTGCTATGCTAGTTTTATCTCCTCTTTATTGACTTTTCTGCATATTAAATCTGAAATGATTCCCCCTCAAAACTCTCTTTGAGAGTACAGAAATGTAATTTAGTACTAAAAGCTATCAAGGGAAAAGAAACTTGGTTCTGTTTTTGTGTTTTGGGGTCTGTTGGGGTTTTTTTTGGTTCCCCCCCACCCCTTGCTTTCTAGCCTACTCTTTGGGTCTCTGGACATCCTACTATTTATTGGTCTGGAGTGTTATTGTCTAGGATGCAAATGTAGACACGTAGATTGTCTGCACTCTGTAATTGGCCTCAGCATGGCACTACTAATTTTCCAGCAAAAATAGAATGATGCTTTTCTGGGAAAGCCGCCTTTCGTCCTGGATATTTACTGAGGGGTTTTGTTACTCTGTGTGCCTATGCGGGGAACAACGTTTCTCCCAAGGAAGTGAACTAAAAAGACCAAGACCAGTACAGCTGCAGGACTGTCAAGAGCTGTCGGGATTTAGTGTCTGTACTTACCAATTTGTGTTAATCATGGAATTACATGTTGCTTTTCATGTTGTGAAAACAGCAAATGGTCTCTAACCATCATTACTTTTTCTAGAAGGGTATTCTGGAGTGCCAGCGCTTTGGGGCAAGGATGTTATTTTAGACCACTCAAATCAGACTCTAGAAAATTAGCCCTGCCTTTTTCTGATGAAAAAAGAATTAGTTCTATTCTGAATGGTTATTGCAGGCTGGAGTAGCTGATGTCTTGGGAGTAGGATGGCTTCTGGCTTCTGCTGGGGATTTGCACAGCCCATAGGGTTTGTTATGGCCACGTTTACCCATCTGAACCTGTTTATCTTTTACTTTGCAACAACACAAGGACTAAGCTGCACCAAGTCAGAAGTAATGAACAGTCATCTTTGACGTTTCCATTGGTGTGCAGGTGTTGACATGTTTAAGGGAAGTGATTGCTGTTGAAGGGGGAAGGGAGGAGTAGTGAGGCTCTCTGTCTGTGGGAGAGGAGGAAAACATGACCCCTATCACAACTGAGAGTGCTCTGATGGTGAACTGCAGGTGCACCATTTTTATAAGCAATTAAGAAATTTTCATCAAAAAAGCTTCAAAGCAAATTGTATACCAATATCTTTCTCCACTGAAGACAGGCTCTGGGAATGGTTTGGGCTTCTGTTGAGCAAGGGGCAGGTTGATTACAAAAGAACACAGAATTAATGTGTTAATTCAAAACAGCTCTGTAATTGTCTACATAATTCAATATTTCATGTTAATGAAACCCACTAGGAATGCCGACTGAGTGTTCCAGTGGGCACCTCTAATGTTAAATAACTATTTACACAGCAAAGTTAGTCAAATTCTTTCAGTGCACAACTGGAATCATATGGAAGCGTCCCAGCTGGAACTTGTAATGTCCAGAATGTTCTAAATATGTAAGTTTCAAATTGGAGGATAACATAGTAGAAATGGTTCTTGTCACACAAGAACAAATGTATCTTAAACCCATGACCCCCAAGGCTGCCCCCACCGCTGCTGCACTGGGCCTTGGGCAGCTCCGCACAGAAACCACCCCTGCAGCCCCCTGCTACCAACACCTTGCCACCAACCCCAAATACACAGTTCAAATGGTATCCGTTTGATTTAAAATTTACCTCTAAACAGAACTGAGTGAAACTGGATGAAACTAATAAACATGCTTAATAGTCTCCAACCCATTTTAAAAGAATTTCAGATTAATTGTAGTGAGTGACTCCTTCTATAAAGAAGTTTCTCCTTCCCCAGCACTTTGTGTCTCCAAAGTTAATAATTTCAGTATCAGGAAAATTAGAGTGCTAACTTTCAAAATAAAATTCTCAAATTGTTTAGTTAGTGTAATGAGATACTCTCATTTAGACAAAGAGATAGGGTGTTTCAGTTAATGAGTAGTTTAAGCTGCCTTTTACGCTAATGAAACACAACATGATGTGGCCCTGTTTTATTAGTGGTAGCAGGACTGTATGTTATTATTGCTGACAAGCTGTGCTAGTATGCAGAAAAATAGAGAAAACACTCAAGACAAAATAGAAATTTCAATCTTCCAGTTTGAAAAAAGAAGGAAATATTTTCCCACTTTTAGTGTTACGGTTGTCACGTGTCTGTATATGTGTGTTCGTTGGGCTTATCAGAGCATCTTTTGAAAATGGCCAATTATGTTCTGACCAGCTTAGGCTGGAAGCTTGATTCTTTGTTAGAGCTAGGAATAAGTAGCTTGAAATAAGCATTATGACAATAGCTTGCCTATGATAGAAATAAATTTCACGTCTGTAAGGGAAATGACTCCATTGCCTTCGGTTTATTTTCAAGATACCTAATGATGTGGGATTCTGTGACATTATGCCCCAAAGCAGGGCACTACTTTCTTCATCTGGAGGGTCTCTGCTGGGTCCCTTCATGCAAAGTCTGTAGTGCATTTCTCTAGATGAGCTAGACCTACTTACAAGCATCACAAAACCATAGTCCTAGTTGGGATATACAGCCAGAAGTTTCTAGCTCGCATCAGTAACTACCATGTTCTGGCCAAGTGTCAGTGCTGTGCCAGGAGCCAGGCAGGCAGCTGCAGGTTCCTAGTGTTGCCTTTCAAAGACCTGGTTTTGACCTACATGTGGTACCGGACCCTTGGCAGACTGGCAATACAACTGTCACCACAGCTGTGCATTGATCACGTTGTATGAAAACGGGCACCTCTGGGGTGACTATGAAAGCTTTCCACACCATTGTCTGAGCCCGAGTTTTCTTTCTCCGTGTTCTGTTACTCAAGCTACTTAGTGAACAGCCCAGCATGCAGTCGTGTTATTGTCTCAGCATGGTGCACTTCCACTGGAGGGTGATCCCCTCGCTTCAAACAGACAAACAGAAGGACAGGCTGTCCCCTGTACTGTTGAGAATGCATATTGTTTTTGTATTTTGAGCTGATAAAATTAATCGCGTTTGTTTTCTCTGCAGATGAAGTTTTGCCCCATCCACATGCTTTCTGTAAGAATCATACAAGCTAAGAACATCAAGTCAAGAGACCTGTGTGAGTTGTGGTTTGATTGTGTTTTTAGTCAGAGTTTACAGTAAGCAACGTTCCTAAGTTGTGAAGGTATACAAGCAATGTACATAAAGCGCAGCCATAGAAGTACTAATGCCAGGGCTATAATTAGATCAAATGCCTGAGGTATCATTAGATTGAAGGACATATCTAGTGGCATTCCAGGGAACTGGTGAAACCCAAGACTCCCAGGTGAATTTTCTGGGCCAACAACAAGGGAAGGTAGACCTTGTGAGGAGGCTGCAATTTGTAAAGCTGCTTGTTTGGTTTTGATGTTCAGAATTGGTGTAAATCATACAATGGACTGGAATTTTGAAACACAGGCCACATATTTAGGGACCTTTTATTGAAACGTATCAATTATACACAATAATTGAAGGTAAATTAGAGAATTTCAAGCCTTCTAAAATACAGTATCATCTGGGGTATTTGCTGTTCTCAGATGACCAGTCACATTAAATTATATGGATGGTTTCTGGGTAAGGAGGGCCTCTGCAGATCCAGCCCTAAGCACGTGCTGAATGTGCAGGCAAAACAGACTTTTCTGGGTACTTCTGTATTGAACTTTCTTTGCCTCATTATCTCCCCCTCACAGTCTCCTGTGGCTCCTTCTCAAGATGTACTAGGGACCAGCCATTCAGCTTCCATTTTTGCAGAGGCCTCCTGTGGGTTCCTCAGTCAGGACAGAGACCTTGAGCTGCCTTTTCTCATGCTCTTGAAACCTCTGGCCTGTGTATTCTTCCAGTGAAAATCGACATGTTCAGCCAAAAAAGCATCACTTTGCAGCAAGCTGCAGCCAAGAGCATTCGCATCTCTCCATGCAGGGCCGAGCACAACAGGATCCCAGAGCAGCCAGGGTGGGAAGGGACCCTCGGAGACCACCCAGCCCAACCCCTGCCAAAGCAGGCTCTCCCGGAGCAGGCTGCACAGAGCTCATCCGGGCAGGTTTGAATGCCCCCGGAGAAGGAGACTTGGCCAACCTTGGCCAAGACCAGCTGTGGGGGGAGACCGGAGCCGGCGAATCTCCTGTTGGCTGGTTAGCTGCCTGCTGAAGGGCTTCCTGTGGCATGTGCCACGTGGCAAAGTCCAGAGGTGGTCACGAGAGAGGGTAGTGTGACAAGGCCTGTGTTTCTGAGTTTCAATGATCTCTTCTATCTACTCTATTGAAGGGACAGTTCCACTTTCCTGCCAAAACCTTGCGGGGCAATGTTATTCACTGCTTGATACCAGTCTGAAGTATTTAGGCATCTCGGGCTGCAGTAGACATCTTCAGTCAACTCCAGACTCCAGCTCTGAAAGACACCACCTTGGAGATTTGCTTTCACACCGTTGCCAAGCGTCACAAAGTAAATGTGCTTTCCCACCGTGGCTTTTCCCAAAGGATGGCCGCTCGAGGCACTGACTGCACTAACCATAAGGAGTAGATGTAGGCTGGAAGCGAGATGAAGAGTCCTGACTCACTCAGGCCCCTGTGTGCATGGGCCTGCGCTGGCCTCTAGCTACAACAGGTCTTCTTTCCTCATACCTAACCCTTCTAGACAGCCATCGTGTCCCCTCCGCATGTTTGTGCTGCCGCACTGAGCCAGCAGTCTCCTCTGATCTTCTCTGTAATGTGTGTTCTCCTTTCCTGTAATCATCCTAACAGCTCTTTTTGGAACTACCTGTAGTTTCAGTTAAACTTTTTTAACGTTGTTGACCGGAATTGTAAGGAATATGCCAGAGGAATGGTCAGTGGGGACTTTTATACCTCTTTCTCTTCGTGTGGGAAACACGGCTCTTAGCGTACTTTGTGTGTGCATTTGCAACTTGTAGTTACCCAGGAATTAGATGGTTTTCCTTGGTTGCTTGCAAACAATGGTTTCTTCACTTATTCTTAAAAAAGGTAGTAATATTTGTTAGTCCCCAGAATCATGGCCTTGCCTTGCTTTTCATCTATAACGTTGGCATCAGTTTTTTAATTTTTAATTTTTTTCTGCTGCAGTGACCGCATCAGACTGCTACGTGCGCTTGTGGCTGCCGTCTGCTTCAAATGGAAAGCTTCAGACCAAAACCATCAAGAATTCTGACAACCCTGTCTGGAATGAGACTTTCTACTTTAGGATCCAGAGAGAAGTTGAGGTAGTAAAAAAAATAGAAATTTCACCATTTTGAATAGCTGGGAATCGTCAGTTGACACCTTGTTGATCAACTGTGCTAAATAACTTAAGTAACTGCTTGTGTAACAGAATTTGCAACTGTCTGGTGAGCACAAAACAGTACACGTATGCAGTAGTTTTCCGCTCAGCCAGTTACCAACATCAGTGATAGCAATGCCTACATCTGAGCTAGTCCAGATTCCTTTTGTTGTCATCTGGGAGAAATAAGTACTGCTGTAGCATGCTTCATCTGGGCTATTTTGGATGGCTAATTTGAAAAGAGCTTTCCCTCTACTGGTGGTTTTAAGGGAAGGGTAGAGGAGTTGCTGTGGTGTGGACAACAAATTTAATCCTACCCTAAGCTGGGTAGTTAAGAGAACTCTGGGGATGAAGAAACTGAGTAAGTATGCTCTTTGGGCAGGCTATCTGTAGTGCAGAGCACTGACATCTCTTCTGTCTCAGGATAGTGGGAGCTCTGTGTTATAGGTAGTTGCCTCCTATTTCATGATAAGTTTCCCAAGAGTGGGTTGAATAAGTGTTCCACATTAGCAAATGCCTGAAGGAAAGCACGTATTGCTTTATTCTTAGCACTGTGCTAGTCAAGCAGCTGCAAAAGCCTACAAGCAATTTTTTGTTTCTGTGTAATAGCAGCTCAATAAGAGTTCTTATTTATTTTCTTCTACTACCAGAACATTTTAGAGTTGGCAGTGTGTGATGAAGATCCACTCACCAAAGATGACACACAGTTCACAGTTCTTTTTAATGTTGCTAGAATCAGACCTGGAGAGACGCTCCGTGAGACATTTGCTTTGAAATCAGAGGTAAGAACTGAAAATACAGGAAGCGATTGGCAAGACCCCATTGTCCACATTGGCTTCCATGTTAGGTGGGGTTTGGGTCTGCACAAACAGATCTCATGTTATTATCAATATCTCATCACAACAGGTGTTGCCATGCTGGATTTTTCGCCTTCGTTAATCTCTTTTCACAGATTGAGAAAGTGAAGCAGCTGCTCTCTCGTGCCCACCGTCTGTGGGGGGTGGGTGGGAAATGTTAACAGGGAGCATCTTTAAACAGTCGTTTTTATCTTTTATAATCTACATAAGTAACTTCCTATCCTTTCAGCTTCGTTCCACTTTTGTCACACTTAGAGGCCATTTCCTCTTAAGTGGCAACTTTTTATTAAAAACATGAAGAGAATCCACTCACCACTTGAATGAAATGGTTCTTTCAGGCTTCTCCCATTGGTGTTCATGCTGGGTTTCCTAGGTGATTCAGATTCCTCTAGCCTGTAATAAAAGGACACCTGTTCTGCTAACATTTTTGGTATACTGTTAAGGAGCCTGTGAGAGAGAGTTGCCCAGAGAACAGAGCTGGGAAAGGCCCGTGACAACTCCCAGGTTTGTCTGAGCTGTGGCTGAGGGATGGCTACATGCTCACTGCAGGAAGGAGACAGTCCATACCCAAAAGAACAGCTACTTTCCAAATGCTGAAAGCTGTTAAGGTGGATCTCCCTTGTGACACTGCAGGCTGGTGCCATGCACTTCTCAGCCAGTGGGTGAGTCACTGGGAAACAGTGATTCAATAACCACTGCAGTCCAGAGTGCTCTTGCCTGCTTCCTCTCTGCTGCATTCAGTGTGAGTGTGATTTAAATGGGTTGTACATGGAAATGACACTGGCATTAGTCACGTTTGTTGCTGGACTTCAATGTTTTTCCCCCCCAGTGCACACCATCTTTGCAGAAAGCCATTGCATTTCTGTTTCAGTCAAGCTTTTGCCCTCTGATTGTATCTTCAGAAATATGTATAATTCTACATATCCTATAATGGGGGAAAGGCACTCTTACGTGCCTTTTGCAAGCCTGTGGTTTCCATTGCAAGCTCAGCTTTGGAAGAGGTAACACACAGCTGTTTTGGTGACATTAGCAGAGGAGATGTTAGCCATGGAAGTGCTTTTCAGGTGTGTCTGCACTGCCAAATTCTTGCAGCCTCCAGTAATCTGTATTTATTTTACCCTTTTGTTTTTAGAAAGAGAGGTGCACTAAGAAATGGGAGAGTTTGGAAGTGGAATTCTGGATAGAAAGAATGTGAGTAAAATTCCAAAGCTGAAAGGTATAGATCTCGGAGAAAGAGGAACTCTTCCAGCTTTTCCTCCGAGCAGTGAACTGAAATTACAGTTTCAAACTTTTTTTACCTTAACTTCCCCAGCTAATTCTGCCTGTCAGTGTATTTCATACAGATCTTACCTTCTGTTCAACATGTATATGTAGTAACATTGGTATGATGTGATAAGTTGCACACAAGAGGTGTGTAAAATTTAAGAGGTGCTCTTCAAGTTGTTAATATTAATTGAACAATGCCTAGAATGCTGTGGTTTCTAAAAGACCAGAAAACTTGGATTATTATCACAATATGTACATAGTTGAGTAGACAGTATTAGAAAAGTCACCCATTAGGTGATAGCTTAGTTAAGCTGAAAAAAATACACAATCAACAAATAATAAAATTAAGACCATCCCCCTCAAAGTGGTAATCAATGTTGTCTGGAGGAGAAAAAAAACCCCATAAGATAAATTTTATCTCTCCTTTAAATGCTATCACCAGTTTGATTGGGGAAAAAAACCAAAACAAAAAAAACCCAAAACCACCACCACAACAACCACCAAGCCCTAAGCTACATGTTCTGGCATATTTGATCTTAGCATTACCAAAAAAAAAATAAAAATATAGTTCACTCAGAGCTAACTGCATGATTAGAAGAAGGAAGTGTAAATAAAGCTACTCATTCTGCAAAAGAAAATCACTGTTGTTCTTGGTTAATTTATCCCACAGTGAAAGTAAAGAAAATCTATTTATCTATGATAGATACCTTAAGAGATGGTATAAGCACCTCGTGCAAATGTGGAAGCAGTCACAGCCAGATATATAAAAAGGACAGAATGAGATGCAGTGCTTACAAACTGGACTGAGTAGATTCAGACTAGAAATAAGAGGAGTATCTTTCACCATTTAAGTTATAAGGCATATGGGAGATCCTCTATCCTCAGAAGTCAAACCTAGTTATTTCCATTTCAATAAATTCTACAGCTGAATTGGAAGTTTTAAGGCTGGAAGTGGTGCTTGGTGAAATACTCTGCAGCACTCTCAAAACTATCAAGCTGCAACAAGTCGTTTACCATCTCATACCAACATACTCTTCGTGCCAGTCCCTCTGCTGCCTTCTTCTTGTTTCTTCTCATTCAGGATGTGCGTGCGCTCTCTGCTTCTTCTTCCTCTCTCCTTCTTCTTCCTCTCTCCTTTGGCTGCCCAACCTCTTAACAGAACCAGCCACAGCTGCACCTTATCTACATCAGCCAACCCACCGCCCCTGCAGCCAGCCCACAGCTGTATGTTATCAATATTAATTAACCCAGCTTCATTCCTCTACAACTGTGGACTTTACAGAAAGTCAAAGGTTGTATAACTACATAACTTTTAATGGTCCTTTCAGACATATAAAAGCACTTATGAATGAATGTAACATCATGATGTTGGAGTATTGGCCTTAATGAGCAATGCTGTTAGAAGACTTTATAGTTTACTCATAGTATTAAATAACTACATCCATTCAGTGTACATCTTACAATTCAAAATGTCTTGGACAAAGGCTTTCTATTACTTACCTCTGTGTTTTCCAGTCATACATGTAGCACAGCGGGAGTTAATTCTTATTTGCTGTTCATTTATGATCGGTTGTAAATTATAATCTGGAAGAGTCAGAAACGTCTTTCCTAATAAGTATTTGCAGAGCACATTAATAGTAGTCTTTGCTTTCCCCAAGTCTTAAGGTCATTTGTTAATAGCAGGACATGATTCCACATAGACCAGTATGCTTTTGTTCTGCTGTATCTTAGCATATAGTTTTAAGCATGGGTATTTTTGTGGGCATTCCTGCCTTTCTTCGTGTTTGGCTACTACATTTTGGTTCACGAGCTCAGCAGGTGATCATGTATTATGCCTTTTAGAAAACAAATTTTGATACTAACATAACTATATTGGATTTTAAGCAGGAAAAGTCATAAAACTACTATTTAAAAAAAAAACAAAAAACCACCAGATACTTACACAGCTTTTGTTTGTTTGCCTTTTGATTCTGTCTTTTCAGCCCTGGCCCTCCAGAGCGTCTCATTACCAATGATGTCCTAGTGGTAAGGTTCACATATGAATTTATCTTGGAGTGACACTTCCTTCATTTTCTATTCTCTTCTCTTCCCCCAGCCATCTGACATTTTATAGAGAAAATACAAGCTACCATGACAGATTAGAGCATGGTGTGCATTATAAAGTGAAGCATGTGGGATGATTCCCATTTGTTACGGCTTAACTGTTGCCCTCTCCATGCAGAAATAGAAGCTGTGTTTCTTGAAGTCCTCAGGTATTACAGACATCAGTATTTTTGCCCAGCTGTGGCTTGTTAATGTTGCAGAACCCCATATTCCTTGGTGTTTAAAGTGAAAACTGCTTGTGTTTCATGTAATACAGCATGGCACTTGGCAGGAGAAACAAAAAGGGCTGAGTCTGTAGAAGGCAATAGTAAGTACTCAGTGTGCTTATGACCGGAAGGTTATCTAATGTAACAGCTTTCTGGGAAATGAGTTTTTTAATAAAGAGTTATTTTACTTGTTGAAACATAGAGTCCTCTTTTGGTGTTAGTCAGTGTGTGGCACATTACCTATCTCCTTGGGCTGGCCCAGCAGCTAAGGAGTACAAAGTACTTCATGCCAACCACTCCAAGCCTGCGCGTGATTCGCACACGCTAGCCTTTAATAGCCCTGAGGCAAAGTAACACATATTCTGTTCTTTCCCCCTCATTTTCTGTGTGAGGTATAAGAGCTGTAATGATTGGCATGCATTGTTCCTGAAATGGCTTCGAAAACTGTCCTGGCATGAATTATTAAAGGTGAACTGGAATGACTCAGGTGGAGGGTAGGGTGGAATAAATCCATGATCTCCCTACATCAGGACCAGCAAGAAGATGCTTTGTAGACTAATCACTGCCACAATACAGAGAAACTCATCATCAGGTGTTTTCCCCCACCCTTCCTAAATAATTATCAGATATATGTGTAGCTATTTGGGCAACAGTGCGTTGTACAGAGTTTCCGGATTTTGGGATAACTTGGATGGGTACAGCAACCTGTGGCAATGCGCCACTGTATGGACGAGTTAGCTCTGAAGCCGTGTAACTGGGTTACTGTCCTGGGATAGCAGTGTAACTGGGTTACTGTCCTGGGATAATGAGCTCGGATTTACACTTGTGCAGCTGGATTGTTTCCAGCACTGAGACCAGTTCAGTTGGCTCTGTATTATAGGTAGCGTTTGCTGGCATGATGTTTCATTATTTGCTGCAGATGTGGTGTTTTGTACCTTCACATTTTTCCACTCCTGTCTTTTACAGTCCCGTGAGGTTTGTTGCTTGGATGTGCGAGTGGACATTAATGAAAGCAGGAAATATTTGCAAGGTACGCTGATTTTCTCTGTGAAGCGAAGACATGACCAAATCAGCCTGTCACAGTAATTCAGACCCAGATAGAGGCATTTTAGAATACAGAGACATCTACAGACAGTAAAATGTAGGGGGATGAAAGTCCCTAAACTGCCTCCGGCTGTAATGCTGATCCCTGTGTCTTTTCCTTGTCTTTTCCACCACTTTGCTGGTGGAAGTATGAGGGAGTGCTTCCCCTGGGAGCACTCCCAGTTGTGGGGTAAAGGCAGGAGTACTGGCTCCTGGGCTGTAGGAACCTTGCCACTGTGGCAGCTTACAGAGGAGTTCCTGCAGAAAGTGTGCCGCCTTTGTTTGCTATTTTGCCTGAACAGCAATATCATTCTCTGCACAAATCTGTTTTCTCCAGAGGGCAAAAACCTGGTGCTTACGGTGCCTGCATCTCATGAGGGAACGCAGAAAAGTACAGAGGACACAGATACTTTCTACTTCCATTGCGTGAAGGCTTGGGAGCCGGTTCTCAAAGTCAGGCTGCAGGTAATGGGCACTACACAATACCGTGTGCTTGTTTCCAGGGTCACCAAAACAGTAAAGAACTGGGTTGTTTCTATTCTGTGAATAAAAACTATGGGTTTTTTTCCTCTGTAGAATGTTTCTGATAAGGAAGATGAAAATAGCAATTTAAGTGACACCTTAACAGTACCACTGAAATTTCTCCCTGTTGGACACAGAGTGAAAGTAACTCTCCCTGTAAGACATGTAAGTGCTTCAACATTTATATGATCTTTTGGAGAGAAGAGTAACTCTCAGTGTTTAATACCATAACATTTTATATATATCAATTAGTAAGTCTGAGAATTTTGTGCAAATACACGTTTTCTGTGAGAAAGGTTAGTTTTCTCAGAGAAATATCAATATTCTGTCCATAAAATCAATAACTGGGAATTTATCCAGGCCAGTTTTAGATTCGCTTCAGACCAACCTCTGCTGTCCATGCACAGTTAAAGGTGAATATTGAATACCCCTAGCAAGGCTTTGGGATGGCCTGCTGCTCTTTATCAAGCCCAGGTGGCTAGCTCAGTCTATATACCTGAATTTTAGATGGCTAAAGTTAGATGAGTTGAATCTTGCCCTCAGAGAACAATTCTATCCCATTCTTCTCTGCATACAGTCGTGATGTTAACTGGTGGAGAGATACAGCTCTAAATTGCTTTAATGCAGCAGTAATGCTGCTGTGTGGCCAGATGAATGTTAACAACAGTAAGACATCCTTCCTCAGACCTTGCAGCAAATGAGGCAAAAATAAGAGGAGGAGAATTTCTCAGCAGCCTTTCTTATACAGAGAAGGGAGCACAAATGTCTGTTTTGCCACTAGTGGTTCCCCACCTGTCTCTCTGGGCGCTCTTTTACCTCCAGTAGTTTTTTGTAAGGGTGTGGTGACTTGTATTTTCCATCACTGTCTTTCATCTGGCCTGCTGTTCTTAATCCTCAAGAATAAGAGGGTGGCAACGTGCTGCTGCTGGGTTAGGATGGTTCTTGGAGGTATATTCACAGTGAGGAAGAAATCCTGTTTCACAACCCACTGATCTGACCACTTCCACTCCTGCCTCTTTCACTTCTCTGTAGAATGTTTGGTGTTTAGTTGCTTTCCTTCTGTTTCCCACTACAGTTTTCCAAAAAACCGTGTGCAGAGTGGTAGTGTTGGGGCATTCCAGGAGGCACTAAAAATCTGGATTTCAAAACTACTCTTTTCCCCACTTCACATTCCTGCTCTTATTTCTTTGTTTACAGAATGTGCCACTGCAGTTGTACCTCCAGCTAAATGATTGGTAAGAGGACTATTTTTTTCTCTGAAGGTTTTATTGCTCTTTGAACTATGAATTCTAGAACAGAATAGCCTTTATTTAGATACAAGGAACGCACAAGACTAGGGGTAAAATACAACAATAGCTCAGTCAACATCAAAGACTCACCACAGCAGATCAAAGTTAAATGTCCTTAGGGCAAAAGAGTCATGCCAACATGCAGGAAAAAAAAAAAAAAAAAAGAAGAGAGAAGGAAAAAAAGAAGATAGTTTCAAACAGTGAGGAACTTAGTCACTGGGTGTCCTTTGTGTCAAAGAATCAAAGACTGCAATCGGAGGCTTCTTCAAAAGAGACACAGAAGAGGCAAGAAGGCAGAGTGAAAAGGGAATTTGAAATAAGCAAACCATCCAGAGTCCAGACATTACTCAAACCACACAGGTGTTCTTAAGAAAATAGATCTGTGGCTCTGGTGATATCAGTAGAAAGAAGCACAAGCTAGGGAAGATGAAATGTTGCACTGTAAAATAATGAGAAAGACAACGTATAAATCCAAATTATCATTGTACTGTTTCTGTATAAATCTGTGGTACAAATCCCCATGAAAGACCTTGGTCGATTCAAGTCACCCTTTGCTCAAAAATTATATGACACAGAAATTAAAAGAATTCAGCTTACAAAGCTACTGAAAGACACACAGAAGCCTTTATTTCTTCATAAGTGCCATCCTTTTCTGACAGTAAAACTTACACTGAAACATCAGAAAGTAGAGACCATGCAGAAGCAAAGCAGTTGATTTCTTTGAAACTGGAAGCTGCATTTCTGTCTCTAAATCTGAACAGTGAATTGTAATTTTTTTATGACATTTAGTAACTGTAGTTGCTAAAAATAGATCCATATACAATTTAAACATCAGTCCTATGCCTCTGGATTTACTTATGTTTCAGCACAGAAAATCTAGATGTGCGCTTCGGGTACAATCTGTGCCAAGAAGAGCAAGAATTCCTGCAAAAAAGGAAGAGAGTGGTTGCCAGTGCCCTGAAAAGGGTTCTTCATCTGGAAAGAGATCTGCATGGACACGAGGTCTGTGAGTTGGAATCCAAGCCTGGGGTGTGGGTCTGTTGAATTAGAATTGCCACAATTCTCCACAAAATTTCGAGTAATTTTTGTATGTTGATGACAAACCCGCTGATCTGAATGGCAGCAGAATAGCAGTTCTCCATGTGGCATACCCCATACTTCTCTAAAATTTCAGCTCAGCTGGTCGTGCCCTCACTGGTTTCAATGGGTCAAACTCCTCAGGGCCTAACGTACCACTTTTCTAAGCCAGAGTTTCCAGCAGTGTGATGCAGTGGGTCAGCAAGATATGAGGCACTGGTACGTTGTGATAGACACAGCCTACCCAGACAACCCAAACCAGTTAGGAAAACAGGAGTATTTGAAATTCACCTTGCATCAGAAATATTTATGAAAACATTGGAAAGACCCTTCTTTGCACTTACCTTTTTTTTTTTTTTTTTAATTATCAGAGCACTTTACACAAAACCTCAAAATTCTTTAAGGTGGAGAAAGAACATTTTATAACAAGCTCCAGCTGAAGTATGTTTTGTTGCAAAGATCCAGGGTGAATTTTTAAGTGAACATTTACTTTCTTGCTGGAATTATATTTCTTGAATGGATGTTGTTCAAAGAATAATTTTTTTGCTTAATATTTTTTTTCTAAACTCTGCTCAGGACTTCCTTGAATCAATTCTTAATTACATTTATTGCACTTGCTGTTATTTATAATAAAATAATTTCATTATCTGTTACTAAAGAACAAGAGGAGGACAGAAACTTAAAATCACTGCATATTCAAAGTCTGCCAAGCTTTGGGGTTAAGGGAACCTACTGAATATCTGGAGGTTAATTTAAAAAAGGTACTGGTAAAGACTGGCTGAACGTTTATTTAATTTAATTGTCCTCCAATGAAGTCTGCTGAGGAAATTATAAGAGGTGTAATTAGACTTTTCCAAGTCAGCAAGTGAGTAACTTTTTGAAGATAATACTTATGTTTTGAACAGGTCCCAGTAATAGCTGTTATGGCAACAGGCGGAGGCCTCAGAGCAATGTCAGCTATGTTTGGCCACCTCTTAGCTCTTCAGAAGCTAAATCTGTTGGACTGTGTTACCTATCTCACCGGGGCTTCTGGCTCAACATGGTGCGTATAGAAAATGAGATTTGTATTTTGAATGACTGTGACACCACATGCCCACACAGTGAGGGAGGTGCATCTCTTTTGAAGCCTTACATCGTTAATAAGTGAACATAATTCCCTGGTAAATCTATTACTGTTGGCTCTCAATAACATCAGTTTAGGCTTGCCGATTCTCTTCTTTGATGAAAATGGTTGGGCCAACATAGTAATTTTCCAAAGAGATTCAAGCACACGGATGATTTTCTCACATTTCTGTTCTTCAGGACCCTAGCAGATCTGTATGAGCATGCTGACTGGTCACAGAGGACTCTGGAGGGGCCACTTAAGGCAGTAAAAGAACAAGTGACAAAATGCAAGCGCAACCTTATGTCTGTAGAGCATCTGAAGTACTATCACAAGGAACTCGCTGAAAGGGCAAAAGCAGGACATGTGTCATCTTTTACAACTCTGTGGTCACTTGTTCAGGAAATGTTCTTACATGAACGGGTATGTACGTGGTCCTGCCACACATTTGGGAACCATCCGCTCATTTTCTTTATAGAACTTTAACCTTTGAAGGCATGACATAGTGTGTGGAACAAATCAGAAGTGATGGAGGCATCCTGGTGTGATTTGTAAACAATGACAGAGGATCTTGTAGCCAGGATTTTCCAGGGTAGCTAATGGTTTGAAGGTACCTCTGTGCCAGGGTGCCCAAAAGGTAGCAACTTCATTAGGTAAACTTTCAGAAAGGACTGAGCAACTTCCCCTGAAAAGTCATGTCTTTTTATAAAGTCTGTTTCTAGTTGAACACTTAAGAACTAGAGTAATCTGTCTTCATGTGAACATTAGCTCCAACCTTAGTAAAGATCTGTGGGATGCAATCAAAGCCCTTTGATTTTAATGAAGATGTTACTAGGTATCAAAAAGGCAACCAGGAAGGAAAGTGCAGGAACATGAAGGAAGAGGTCTTCCATTAAAATGGAACTTACAGTTTCCTCTGGGTTATAAAACATCTGCTATCTATTCATACTCAGGTAGATTGTGTCACTGTTTTTGCCTTTATGCTCTTCCAGAGGTTTACTGTGATATTTTTTTTTTATTTTTATTTTTTATCTCTTTGATTAGCCAAGAAAGTACAAACTCACAGACCAGCGCAAGGCATTGGAGCATGGACAAAACCCATTGCCTTTCTATGCAGTCCTCAATGTGAAAGAGGAAAAGTTCAGTACTTTCAAATTTAGAGGTAAGTATTCCTAGAGTTTCTTCTGACTGAATAGGGCTTAAAGAGAGTTCGGAGGGAGGGAGGGTGCATGTGTGTGGGAATAAAAGGAGAGTATATCTGCTGCTTGCCCTGACTCAGTATTCGTCTTTTAATAAAATGTCTTTTTTGTGAACTGTTGGGTGTTGATTAGAAAGAGCAGATCAGCTGGGTAACATCCTTGGGCATGAAAGGGCATTTCTGAAGATCTGGGCCGAAGTTCTAGTTTTGCCACAGACATTGTGAGTGTGAGCAAAGCGTGTGATCTCTTTCTGCCTCAGTTCCACACCTATAAAATCACTTTGATTCCTTAGTTTGTAGAGGTGCTGTGAAATGTAATTGTCCCTCCCCTAAATACTACAGTGATAGGGGTATGAAAGTGGAGTGAAGTATGAATGATAGCTGTGATGGGTGTGATATGACACCCTTTAAATGGGCACAGGCTACATTAAATAAAAGGTATTAAAATGAGCAGATACTGGAAAAAAGCCCAGTTAATACTTATATGTGGTGAGGTTTATAGCTACTGTTCTACTGCAACACCTGTACGGGACAGCTTGAGGCAGGGAACCGCGTGGCCATGCCCACACCGCATTTTCTAGTCTGCACCTGATGTGTCTTCAGGCTGCGATGTTGTATCGTGCAGACTGGCAGGTTTGGGTTAGCAGAGGTCTCATGCCACTCATTCCTCACAGGCTGGATCACATTTGCATGTCATACATTTGATGCCTTCGATTTAGAGAGGCGAGTGGGATCCCAGAATCTTTACACAGAAATAAATAGCTAAGCTTTTGAAGCTAATGTTGCAGCCTGTTTCTGAGGTGAAAAACTGAGTTCCTTTTGTATGCAAATCATCTCTCAGCTTGTCTGGAACTGGACAGTGTAGTTTGCAATACAAAGCCACGGATAGTACAGAGCTGCTAAGACTAGCAGGATCCATGGAGCTCGTGGACAGCTTTGTCCGCAGGGGAAGGGTGGGTTTTTTCCCTTATTTTCATTACAGTAAACATGCTATGTGTCAATTCTTTTGTAGAGTGGGCAGAGTTCTCTCCTTATGAGGTAGCCATACCAAAATACGGAGCCTCCATTCGTTCAGAATATTTTGACAGTGAGTTCTTCATGGGAAGGCGAGTGAAGAAGCTGCCAGAATCTCGGATCTGCTATCTGGAAGGTGACCTACATGTGCAATATAGTTAATCACAACATGGTAGAAAGCACGGTACTAGCTAGCCACTGGTCTGTGTACAACATTCCTTGCCAGTAGGTCTGCTCTAGGTCTTGATTCCATGGGCTTTTTGCTCCTTTTGTACGCTTCTGCTCTTTGAAAAGCTTTTTTCCTCCTGCCCTCCCTTTTAACCTGGCCAGATTTGGGAATGTTGAAGCACGGTTCCCCTTCCCATTTCCTGAACCAAACAAGAAGGTGAAGAAGGCAAGTTAAGGAAATAATAAGCTTTTCTTCCCTGGCCAGTCATCAGGTCTTCAACTACATTATCTGTATTTCTAGCCAAGGCATTGCTGGGGCAGAACTGGAAGGAGCTGAAAATAAAATAGAACTAATCTAGAACAACCCACAAAGGTGAGAACCATCTGAGCTTTGTGGGTTGAGAATGGTGCCACTGATTTTCCCTGCCCATAAGGATGAAGGAAGCGCTTTTAAACTCCATCAACTGCTTTGACTGACTATTCTGCCTCTGAAGGTGAAGGAAAGAGGAATCCATCTGCCCCAGGGAGATTTTTAAATCCTTGTCAGACTTTTAGCTTTTGGTACTGGAAACAAGAGTCCAGTGGAGACAAAAATCATATTTCTTTCACTGTGAAGTCTGCTAGAGATTGAATTTGTTCCTCATGTGAGTACCTGGCACAGGGCTTAATGACAAAGGATAGTTCTTTCTTTTCCAAAAGCAGACTCACATATGGAGCCAATTCTATTCTGATCCTGGACCAGCTGAACTTCACGGAAATAAAACGTGCCTGAAAGGAAAAAACAGGTCTTAGATCAATTGAAAGAACAAATCAGTTTATAGAAAGGCCTTATGCTTATATGGCTTCGCTGTGCTTTCAAAGCTTGCTTTCTTTCACAAGTATACAGTAAACACTCTAAAACGTTGTTTGGGTGAGTGACAACTCTTATTTTGTTACCCTGTACTATACAGCGAATGGTTTGTGTGCTGTTACCTCCTGAGAAAGAGCACTGAAGGGCTGACCCCATCGTCTGTGAGCTCCGTGAGCCCTGCTGCTTAAGCTGTGTCATGGCAGGGTCATTTCACGTGGGCCAGTAATAGGTGGCATGGATACTTGTAATAGTCGCTGGTTAACGTGGTGATGCAGGATTTTTCTCATGTGGTTTGACTTGCAGGTCTTTGGACAAACATCTTTACTAGGAACTTGCTCGATGGCTTGTACTGGTCCTCAAATTCAAATGAATTCTGGGAACGATGGGCCAAAGATATGGTAGATATAGGTAAGAGTTTCAAAATCAGTATTTGTTTTTGACCGGACAGTGCTTTCTATCCAGGAGAGGATTAAGGAAGATCCACTATTGCTACTGGTTATGAATAATCTCTAACATCTCCCTAAATTACTGCATGTTGGTTGCCTTCCCAGCATGATTTTCACCTATATCAAAATGATCACTATGTGATGTTTTAATTTATTTTATTTCATTATTTTATTTTTAACTCAGAGGCACGCTTCATGTTATTTACACACAGTTTTAATTTAAAATTTGCCTATGGTCTTCTAATTACTCCTCCCATGACTGCAGATGAGAAGGGTGGCTTTTACTGTACGCAAAAGTACAAAGCCAGTGTGTCATTTGAGAGAGTAAAAGACAAAAGCTGTGCTTGCTTTGAACAAAACAAAGTATTTCTTTGTTTAAATGGGATTGGTCATGTGCATATGTCTCAAGCAGACTGCAAGAAACAGGGAGGGGAAGGACCCACGGGAAGACAGCAAGGGCGTCTAGCCAGTAAGGGTGCCTGGCAGGACAGATTGCTGATGGTTTTTCTCACGGTTCTTTTTATATTTCAGAAAAGCATTCCCCTGAGGATGATGTCACTGTCATCGAGCCTCCGTCTTGTTTGTCAGGGAAGTTGTATGAAATGTTTCAGGACATTATGACTAAGCGTCCACTACTGGGAAAATCTCATAACTTCCTGAGAGGCTTAGAATTTCATAAGGATTATATCCATCAGAAAAAATTTATTGAATGGAAAGGTAACTGCAACAAAGAGTTAGCTGCAGCGTGCAGGTAACATCTCAGATTTTTTTTTTTTTTTTTTTGCTTTGGAGATCTCATATTTAGAGAGATTTTTCTCAGGGTCTGGAAATCTGCTGAGAAGGAACTATGTTCATCGTGTCTGTTTCTTTAGGGTAACAGGTTAAAATGAACTAGTCCGTAGGCCACTCTTTCACCTCCTGAAAATATCTGTAACTTGTATCAAAGCATGCTCTTCTACAGGAAGTTTGTCACTCTGTATAGGTACATTTGTCAAAAGATCCAGAAGGGGTAGAATCTCTTGAGGTCAAGAAACAAAGCTAACACTGGAAGCATAAAGGACCGGCTGCAAGCACGTGGTTGCCCACGTGTGGTATTACTGCCGGATGATTTATCCATCCAGAGACCTCTCTTTAACCTTCTACTCTTGGATCTTGGTATTTCTGTTTCTGAAGGGTTAATGTCACATAGGTTTAGACTGTATATATTATGCATCGAGCTTACACATTCTAAGTTGAACTGCAGTTTTCTGTGGCCTGTGCTGTGCAGTCAAGCAAAGTCATAGTAGTTTTGCCTCTAAATCTATGAAACAATCTGTGAAACGATAGCAAGGTGATGGAGCTGAGGTTTTGTGCATCACAAACCTTCCTGCAATCGCAGCATCCTCATTTATTTGATGAGCAGGCGGCAGTGTGGGGAGGACCCCGCGTTATTAAGGTTAATCTGACTTCAGCAAGAAAACACATGTTCTCTGCCTGCTCTGAGTCCTTGTCTTTGGTAACTTAAGTTTTCTCTCCGCTGTTTCATGCAACTAACACCACTTTTTTGTTGCTGGCTGCCATTGCTACATGGTTTGTTGACAGTAGCAAGAGATGGTGGAGCTTTTTTGTGGATTAAGGCAGAGCTCACAGTGTGCTAAGTGCTTTTGAAATGTTCAGTAAGCAGAAAGTCTATGTCCTAAAAGAGTCTGCTTCAGAAGAAACAAGTGAGAGAAGGAGAAAACAAGTAGCATAAGAAGGGTGGGTGAGAGAAGGAGCAAGCACATAGCTGAAGAAGGTGGATGAAGGATAAAATTGTCAGTCAGTAAACGTTAAATAAGTAACTAAATTCTTACATTTGCTAGCTAGCAATTTCATAAAGGCAAATGGGTAGAAGCAGATTTCAAGGAGGATTTGGAGGAAAAGACCATAGGGACACTGAAGACTGCCTCAGGCTAGATAATCTACAAATAAAATAAGTGGAAAACATGAAGCCTGGAGTGGGAAAAATGAGCAGATTTTCTATCCTCGTTTGGCTGCCTGCATGTGACCAAGCTAAAGCCAGGTATGGATCCATCGCTAGGAGCCAGAGGAGATGCCAGCTCTGTGAGCAGAAATGATAGGCTCACGGTAGGTGAAGTCTCCAAAATACAGCTGCATTTTGAAGGCTTCCCTGCAGCTCAGGCTAGCTGACACATTAAAACAAGACTTTAAATGCCATGTAAAAAGCCTGATTTTCATGGCGAGAAATCTGAGAACTCATAGGCTGGAATTAGTGCAACACGTCTACAGTAGGGTTCATGCTTTCAAGGGAATTCCTGAGGCAGGACTTCTTTAAAGTCCCTTTTTGGGTGTAGGATGGAAAAAGACTCTCCCAAGGAAATGCCTAGCTCTGCTTCACATACCCTGCCATGCATAAATGCTGCATGGTTCCATCTCCATGATAAGAAAATGGGGGTAATGGAACATCAACTGAAAATACTCACCAGGACAAATAAAACTAAAAACTATGCTCAGTTTCTTCTGTGAGGGACTGCAAGCAAATGTCTCTCATTGCAGCAGAATCTGTGAATTCTCAGCAGCCATGAATGCTAAAATAAGCAAATAATTTTATAAAGACCTGACAGTGAGGGAATGGAAAAAAAAGTATGACTTATTACTTCAGGCTGCTGTCAAACCTTCCAGGCTTTGGAACAAGCTAGAGTTACTCTGCATGGTTCAAATCAACACTACAGAATGAGGCCAGGGAGGCAAAGAGATGGAAAGAAGTGCTGGAACTTAACCTGTAGTGTTTCTGCGATCAGCAGTTTCTTACAATACAAGCACCAATAACTTAAGGCTCAAGGGGCCTGTTCTTGGCTTTGCTACCTTGTTTTGTGAACTTGAAGAACACTCTTAAACCACTATTTTTGGTATTTAAAACCAGGGCAAAATTTTTTTTTTTTAATTCCATGGGACTAGAAATGGTACCAAGGGAACAGCAGTGGCCTTGCTGTCTGCAGGGCAGACTGGTGGGGTTGCTAGCAAAGAAGAGTCCACCTAACAGAAACCGGCTTTAGATCTCAACTTGCCAGTTGGTATAATCCCCTTTCAACTCCTTTGATGTTAATGTGAGGTTTAATTAATTCAAGCAGTATTTTAAGCTGTTGATAGGGGATGCTGTGTGCATGATACGGTATTTTTTTTGCGGCGTGGCTAAGATGATTTGTATGAGAGATCACTGAAAGCAGGTTGAAGTCACATTTTTCACCCTGGGGGAGGAGTTTAATCCAGAGAGGAGAATGCAAAAGCAAAAAAAGAGCAATGCAAAAGTGCAGCGACATACTGCATTTGTTAGATGTGTTGCTACACTGTGAAATTGGTTTTGTTGTTTGTGTTTTTCCCAGTTCTTAGGGGCAAAAAGAATCGGCTAAAGTCTGCATTCTGTGAAAAAAATCACTCCCCAGAGCAGCTGTGAGGCCAGCAGAGTCTGTGTCTCGCCTGTCCTCTGCCTAGCTGCCTCACAGCCTGCCTTTGTGAGTGTGCCGGGGGAGCTGGTAGCAGGCCAGGGGTGCTCAGACCTGCAGTTTGGCGGGTTTGCTCCTGCGGCCGCGGTTGTGTGCTCGCATTATGGAGGGAGGTGAGCCTGCTCTTGAGGGAAACCAAGGGGCTGGACTTAACATGTTAGCACAGACAGAATTACCGAGTCCTCCTTTCCTACCAATGCACCACTAACTGTATTCAAAATGTTTTTCAGACACTGTGCTGGATGCTTTCCCTAACAATCTGACACCACTGCAGAAATATCTTTGCCTGATAGATGTTGGCTATTTCATCAACACCAGTGGTGCAGCCCTTTTCAAGCCAGAGAGGAATGTAGACGTCATTATCTCACTTGATTATGGTCTGGGGAATGTGTTCAAGGTGAGAAGATTAACATGCTCTGCTCCTTGCGCCCTGGTAAAACTCTTCTTGTGTGATTAAAACTGTTACGTAAGTGGTTGTCTAAGTCTTGATCGTATACTGAAGGGCAAAGCAGTCTTCATATCTTGGAGGAGGAAAGAAACTTTCTTCAAGACCAGAACTATAGAAACTGTTAGGCTCTTTTCTCTGCGGTGGATTGCAGCATACACTCCCAAGGATCCTCAGGGAATGCAGTAACAATTGTTTGCTGGAGAAATGACCTTGATCTCTCTTGGTCTGGCCTCATGACAAGTTCTAAGCATGGCTTTCATGCTAAGAAGCATCTTCTGACATGTGGTGAGTGGTGGCAGAAAGTAGGGTTATACTGTGGTTGCTTTGGACTACACATTCATTGCAGAGTGGTGCGAGGGACTGAATTAAGTTGCCATAGTATTTTGGTGATACCTCAGTAAGCCTGACTCTTGTCTTAGTGTTAGCTTTAAGACAATGACATTCTGCGTTCACAGCAATTGGAGATGACATACAAATATTGCAAGATACAAAATATCCCATTCCCCAAAGTGGAGCTAAGTAAAGAAGAGGAGGAGAACCCAAAGGAATGTTACGTGTTTTCGGATGCAGAGGACCCCAGAGCACCCATAGTAATCCATTTTCCCCTGGTGAATGACACCTTTAAGGAATTCAAGGAGCCCGGTAAGTTCAGTCGACAAAACTGTACTTTCTAGTTAAGTTTGGGCCATTTCTTTTTCCACACCTTGGGCCTTTTGTCCTTTGTAGCAATAATTCTAAACGAGGGCACAGCCTTTGTGTGAGTGAGGCCATCCCGTCTCCTACCCATCGCGGTCATACACATATATTTGCCTCTACCACTGGGCTACGAATGAGCATGCTCACTCATCTCTCGGGCTGGGTTTAGTTTACCACATTCAGCTCAAAGTACATGAGTTTCTACTATGGCAGGGGAGAAGGAGGTGTTGACTCTTTTCCTGTTAACCCAGTCATGTTAACCTGCTCGCCAAAACTGGGACTATGTTCCCCATACACAGAGTGAAATTGTGTGTCCCATCCAGTAAACCATGATGTGACAGAGGTAGCTGAGACGGGTTCGTATCTCCCACTGATTAGCCTCCATGTGCTGCTCAAGAGGCAGGGTAGCAAACCACCGCAGACGCAGTGATGTCGAGTAAGACACGGGTCAGATCAAGGCTTTAAAACACAACTCCCACTGCAGGGCATACTGGAGAAGGAGCACTTGCAATGGTAAGATGCTGGGGAAAAGGTAGGGCCAGAATTCTTTCTCCATCCAGAAGAGACTGAGAACATCTTCCACCTGCTTCTTCCCTCCCCCTCCCCCTCTCGATTTAAGGCCTAGCAGTAAGCAAGCAGGCTGGGCACCAGCAGCTTCTCCCATACCCTCGCGTTTTGGTGCCAGCCACCGTCCAGGTGGAGAGGATTAGCAAGCCTCTCCAGCAAGAGTGGTGATGATGTTCGTGGCCCAAGAGTCCAAGCAGGAAGAACTGGCGCGTGGCTGCCAACAGCTGGGTTAAGTAATTCTACTGTGAACTTGTTCAGAAAACTAAATAGCAGGAGGTGGGTGTTTGGGGGATGAAATGTATAGTTGGCGTAGGGGTAAGAACCATAAAAGTCACTGACTGCCCTACCTTGGCCTAGCCGTTATGTGGTGCTGGTACAAGCACTGTGGGAGAACAAGGTTACCTCCTTTGCTAAAAGACGGTGAATAGAAACAGCTGCCAGAAAAACTCCATTATCCTGTGGTGTACTCAAGGGAAAGCCTCTTGTCCTGCACTTGTTAAAGAGCTTTGCATGTAAGTTTGGCAGCTCTGTGTCCATGATTAGCAGACAGCAAGACCCTGAGTTTCCCAGGTAAGACAGCTCCTATCCTTTCTTCCTTTCTCCAGGGATTTCAACAACAGATGTGGCTTTGCTATGGGGCACACGCAGCTGGGTCAGTTCCACATGGAGGCCCATCGGGTGGCCCTGGGCAGTGGGGTCTGCTCTCAGGTCTTGTCTGTGAACGCAGATGTGAAGCAGCAAAGGCCGTGTTAGGACAAGAAAGCCTCAGCACAGACCAGGTTTTTCCAACAGTCTGTGGGATACTCTGCAAAAAACCAGACAGGCAGGTGCCTCTGCTGTCTGCCTTCACCTGAGACCTTCCTCTGTGCTGCAGCTTGCGCCGCTCTCACGCGCCACCGTTTGGGTTGTCAGGCCACGGGAACTTCCGCTCGCCCTTGCAGCTGCTCAACACGGCAGACGGGGCATCCGCTCTCCTCCCAGCTTTACCCCAAATTACACTGTGAGAGTGGGACCCCAGCAAAACGGATGCTTCTGAGGGAATGTTTGCGGAAGGTTATGAACAGCAGCAGAACGGGTTATGTAAAGCCCCTTTTCTGCTGTGATGTTCACCAGTGCTCAGAGAATATGTGCGGTAGGGACTACACCAATGAGGTCACATGTAGAAACTCCATGAATGAACGGAGGAGATACACCTAGCAGAGGGGACTAAGCTTGTTCAGTGGAGGCTGGAGATGGTCCAAATGGCGATGTGTGGTGGGATACGGGCATTGAGCAGTGGCTAGCAGGTACAACAGGTGAGAGTGTTAGTCTCTCTGAATGAAAGGGGGGTGAGATTATGCAGCGCAAAGCAGCTTCTGCAGCTTCTCTGTGCTCTGGGCCCAAACTCATGAGCTGTGATGCTCACCTGCGTCTCTCCGAGCAGCTGGCGATGCATCCATCACATTGTCAGCCAGCAACTGACGTGGGCGGCTGGGGTCCTTGGCAACCTGCTTGCGTGGATTTCAACAGTGGAGCTTTTCATTTCTAGAGGGCTGAGAGACACCTTGTGGAATGTAGGTACTGATTTTTCTAGCTTTTGACTATTTGAATTCTGGAAAAGAGAATCAGCTTGTGAAGTGCCCATATATGACGCAACTGTGCATCATATACGTGTGTGTGAGGCCAAGACTGTGCTTGAGGGAGATGCCAGCTGTATCTGGACGTAGACAGCACAGATAAGGTGGGTTGCAATATCAGGAAGCCGAGTGGAGCAAAACTTGGACATTTCTAATACTTCTAGTCATAGCCTGTGCCCAGCGCCCTGAGATCACACTGCCCAGAAACCACTAGGTTAGACTAAACCCCGTAATGTCTCAAGCAAAATTAATGTGTCATTTTCATGCAGTTCTGGCAGATGCTATAGGGAGTATCTCCGCCATTCGTTTGTAGCCCCGCTGACAGTCATCTCACAATACATTCGTGGTTTGGGCATATTTGGTTCAGACTGCAAGGAGATAAGTGAAAAACAGAGGCAAAAATTTAGCTCTTAACATTTTGTAGAACGGAAAGTATGAAGCTGCTGAAGTGCCTGGTGAAGGTAATTAGGGTGTCCAACCAAAAGATTGACCTAACAGGGATAATTAACTCCAAGGAGTTGAAGGCTGAGAGGCTGATGTGGGGTGCTGTGTTTCCTCAGCACCTCCCCATGCTGCACCAGGCTAATCAAGGCCTGATCACAGAATTGGGAAGGTGTTCCAGGTGTGTGGCATGTCTGAGAGCCAGAATTACAGGGACTGGCAAAGGCTGTGGACCCAGGGGCACGCTGCCCAGGAATGGCTGTCTGCAGGGGCAGGATGAGGGGAAGGTGCCCCCCTGCTGCGGCATCCCCAGGGCTGCTCTTTAGCAGGAGGGGGAAGGAGGAGCAGCTGGGGAAGCTGACCAGGAATGGCTTTTCCAAGCTGTTGGGGGGAAGCGGGGTGCAATCTTTCTTGGAGGACGTTTTTCACAGCAGGTTATACCAAGTAGATTGGTCCCCTCCAACACCGTGTGTCTTGTGCTCCAGATTCAACTCGTCATGGTGGTTTTTGTCTTTTCTGCAGGGGTAAAGCGCTGTCACTCAGAGATTGAAGAAGGCAAAGTGAATCTGGAGAACAACTGCTCGCCCTACTACCTCATTAGGCTAATCTACTCCTCTGAAAATTTTGACAAACTTGTGAACCTGAGCAAATACAACATCCTCAATAACAAAGACCTGCTCCTCCAGGCACTCCGGAGTGCCGTAGAACGGAGGAGAAGCAGCAGGACTGGGAATCTCCCTGGCCATTCTGGAGCTGGATACCCCTAGGCTGGGTTTTCGCACTGTTCCCCACTGAAGGCTACGACAGTCACATTACAACATATCACAGTCACTTTATAACATGTCACAGTCACACTGCAACCACAGCATTCACTGTTTGCAGGGAACTGAGAAAACCATAACATTTCTCATCTTTGCCTTGTTCAAGATCCTAGCTTTCAAAAGGGTTTATTTAATCTCCTTCCCTCGAGTTTTCAGACCATGAGAGCCTCACACTGTGGTCTTGTTAAGAAATTAGGGTTCTGGCTAGCAGAGACCTTGAGGATCTCCCTGATGTTACAGCGTATGGTGGTGGTGATAGTGATAGCTCTTCATCTGTGCCTGTCCCTCAGTCCTGAGCCCGTTGTCGGTGTCTTTTTAATGCTTTGTTACAAACCAAGTCCTGGCCATTTGCATTCAGTAATGTCCAGATTTTCAGATAGGCTGAGCAACTAGAATTTGCACTGAATGGGTGGGCTCAGCTTTGCAGTCAGGCCAAAGAGTCATATATCTGTGAACAACAGCCAGACTGCAATGTTGACAACTGCGTTCTGTCTGGCCCCTTCCCCTTGCTGATTTAGAAATTATTCCTTTTTTCCATTCCCGTGCAAGAGTTTGGCACAGAAATGCTGCTCCAGACTGCCACGAGGGGGGCAGTTACATTTCAAGGAGAGAGAACATTAGCTACAAGGAGTGAGTACGGTTCTTTTGAGTGTTGGCTGGAGGAAAAATTCTGCATAAGGCATGAGTGATTGTATTAATTTATATGGGTAGTGTCTTTGTGCATTAGAATGTCAAGAGCCTGAAACAAGCTTTTGATACCAGAAACTTGAGGTGACTAATTACCATAGACTCAAGTACATTTAATTTAATAATTGTGACTGAGACATAAGCTGGTGCTTCTTACGTATGCAGGCTGAATGTAGCATAACATAGCTCGCTAACAATGCATAGCCACTGCATTTTTCACATATAGAGGTTCTTTTTCCCTTTACAGTCTTCTACCCCTAATATCATAGACAAGGTATTTTTAATAGGTGATGCACTAAAATAGAGCACAAATTAAAAAAAAGGAAATTCTTTATCACACCTCTTTTTTTCCGAAGGTTTTCCTCCAGTAATGACACCTGGTTTTCATTTGCTTTGGCGTGCGGTGAGAGACTTTGCCTTGAATTAGGAGCTTGGAACATCTTTATAGCCCTCCACTATGTTAAAAAGATGGTAGGGAAGGACGCTGAGCAGTGAGAGAGCTCCACAGAAGTCAGAGAAGTTTCCAGACTTCCTGGCACTGAAGGATTTGGACCTGCTTCTGGCTTATTTAATCCAAACACAGCATGTTCATCAGAACCTCCAAGGAAAATCTTACACGTTTCTTGTGTGTTGGAAATTTACTTGATATCTAAACTTAGTTTTACTTGAAATCCAAAATTAGACAAAGGAAGGGAAACAGGGGTCTGCCTGTTCAACCTTGCAGCCCAGAGGCACAGGCCAGCATGTGCCCCTTGAGGGCCCATATAGTCTTAAACAATAATAGGATTTTTTTAAGTCTGTTTTTATATTTCAGACCCTTAAATTATGTGAGGGCTGTATCATTGCCCGTCAGAGTAGGGTGGGTTTTTTATTTGTTTTGGTTGGGTTTTTTTTTTTTGTTTGTTTGTTTTTGTAGCATGAGACTGAGGGAAAACGTTGCTGACCTGATGGTGTGGCAGGAGGACCTGGAGGGCATCTGTGACAGCGAAGGCTGCTGGGGGACGCTGCAGGGTGGACAGACCCACAGCGGGCACAGTCTTATCCATGGAGCTTGTTGGGAAGCGGGGGCTGGCACGTGCTGTCCCTCGAAGCGCACCTGGGCTCCAGTTCGGAGCATGCTGCTTTGCAGAGCCTGAACCCCACCGACCCACGGCGCACAGCTTGCAGCGGCGCATGCTGACCAGCGACCTGCGTGCAGCTCTGCTCCTTGGGCCTTGTTTCCCGCGGGATGTCCGCAGGGTCTGAGGAAATGGGTCGCAGAAGCACCGTGCGTTTGTCCCAAAGGCCGTGCGCTTGCTGCTTGCCTCGGTCCCGCCTCGTGCCACGCGCTGCCAAACGGCTGCTTGAGTGGAGCACATGAAAACCAAAGTGGGCGCCGCAAGGAGAAAGCCGTCTCCACATCTCACCATAAAAAAGCGTGAGCGAAAAGGCAGATGACATGTCTATAAACGGTCTTGCTGTTCTGGTGTTATGTTTGCTTAACCACCGACAGTGAATGCATGCATGAAAAACCTCATCCAAATTGCACCCCAGATCACTGCGCTCATATGAGCATTATGCTGGAAAATCCCCACAAATCTAGAGCTTGCTATCTGCTGCCAAACACAAAGGAAACAAAAATTTGTTCTTATAGTTGTTAGCTACTCTTTATAGAAATTGCTTGCTTGTGTCTTTTAACTGTTTAATAATATATTAATGAAAAATAAACTATTGCAAAGAAGCAACAGACCCATGGAAGTCCTTACATATTTAAACACAAGACTACGTTTTTCCCAGTTGTATTAGCAGTGCTTGTGCTAGATGCCTGCTCTAGGGTGGTCACTGGTTTTCAGATTTTCTTTTTGTGGGCACCCAGGATTGGTTCCCGTCACACATATAACTGGGAAATGTGTGACAAACATTTAGGCCGTTGCACCTCTGTGATGCCCCGTATTTAAGGATGCATGGGATTTCCTAAAGCCTTCGAACAATTTACCGTTCGGTACTAGAGGAGAGAGGAAGTAGGCAAGAGCCCTCTGGCCCAGAAACGGCACACAGCTTCATATCAGAGCGCTGCTGAGGAAGAGTTTAGGTATCATCCTTTGTGACCGCCTCTTTTAATCCTAATGCTAACATATTCTATTCAGGCAGCAAGATAGCTTGTGCAAGGATTTTAGCTTTCTGCTTCAAGCATTCACAACTGATTGATACAAGCACCGAGTAGCATAAAACTGCATGAAATGATAAAACTGCCGACCAGTGTAGCAGCATGGCAAGTCTACGCAGAGCCTTAAAGGACCCATGGGTAGATGGAAGCAGCAGTTTTAATAATGGTAATGACATTGCTGACAGGAAATATATCCCATGAAATCCACTTTCAAGGGATATAAACCAGTTCCTGGAGGTAAAAGAGTTATTTGCAGCAGGAAGGCGAGAATGAAGCGAAGGAGCACAGAGCACGATCGGGTTAAGGCTGGGAAGCCAAACTGATCTCAGTGCCCGAGGTAAAACGACACGACATTGCTTCAGTTTGTGCCTGGCCACCTCCTGGCAGCCAGCGCTGTCAGAAGACACATGGTCAGAATAGGGCTGGTAATTTTGTCTTTGAGCATGCCTTCTTGCAGCTGCGTCTCAAGGCCAGTCCTCCTGCTGCTGCACAGCACGGTGTGCATCTCCCCTCAGCCTCTCTGGGAAAGCTCCTCTGGGGTAAACAATGTTGAAACACCTCAGGCGCACCCAGCGTGGATGCCACACAGCCAGCAGTCACTGCTGGCAGCAACTAGACTCTTGTTGAGCAACGGCAGCTGATGCCTTGTGGAAAGCAACAGCCTGAGCCACCCAAGCTGCTTCCTCAGTGCCCTGCACGGAGCCAGGACCGAAGCGAAATGAGGTGTAGGGGGTGAGGCAAGCAGAGCCGTGTGGAGGTGGATGGAGCCTGCAGCTGGGAGCACACAGCGCATGAGGCTTCTGCTTCAGGAAGCCAGAAGTGGTAACAGCACGAGGCCTGGGCAGTCCAGCTGCTGAGATCAACACGGGCCACTACATCACTCTGTTAGGGAAAATACTGAGACAACCACACAACAACATAAAATGCTTTAAGGCATTGCCCCTGTAATGACTGGTGAGCCCCAGCTTAGCTGTGGGTATGGATGCTTGGAAACCCAGACTCATTCTTTGATTAACATTTGCCATGCATACAATCACAACAGGCTTCCATCTCACGAGCTGCCTTTTTTTCAAGCCCCCCGCCTCCCAGCCAGAAGGACATCAAGAAAGCTCGAGGACTGCACCAACAGAAACCTCATGAAGTTGAACAAGGAAAAGTGCAAAACTCAGCACCAGGTGCAGAACACGCCCCTTTGTCAACACGGACTGTGAGCAGCAGCTCTGCTGAAACACCCGGCGGTCAGAGCGGACGCCCCATCAGTACGAGTAAGCCGCGCAAACAAAGCAAACTGCGCCAGCGGCTGTGCCAGCAGAGCAACCCCCGTCAGGAGTGACGAGGACATGCCCGTGAGATGGAGGACAGTCCAAAAGGCCAAGAGTGTAAGGAGGGTAAGTTGAGACTTCGTACAGATAACATGCTACAGGACACGCTTCTTTCCTTCCCCCAAAACACTATTATATAAATCCTACTCCATCCAATTTCCCAATAGGCTCTTGTTAACCTAAGGTTTTGGTCCTTCTGACAGCAGTGGTCTAGGAACTAGACTTCCTCCTTGCTGTTCTGCTTTTCCTCTCCTTTTACACCAAAAGACTGATTGTTCAGGCATAATTTCAGTTTGAGGTTCCATTAAAAATGAGTAACACTGCAGGAATTTTTTTCCTGGTAACCTCCTCCAGAAAGAACTGGCAACTACTCAGGGAACTGTTGGTTAATGTGTTGTAAAAAATGAAAGACTGTGGAGACTACAAAACACTGCAGGAATTACATAACAAACGTTCCCTTTGAGACTTCTGCCTCTGTGGTGTCCAACCCTCTCAAATCCTGCGCATCACTATCTGCAAAGCTACTGGCAGGAGGCAGCTTTCACTCGCAGCTTACGCCTCCTGCTCTGCTCAGTGCTCCCCATTTCTGTCTTGCAGTCACTTCACTTGAGCTGTCTGGCTTAAAGGTCTCCGCTCTTCCATTAGGTAACTTGGAGTAGGTAACGCATGGGTGACAGAGCCACTGCATACACAAAATTATACCAGATGCAGTCCTGTTTAATTATATTTAATGGCTTTACTAGATTTAATACATAATTAAAACAAGTGGTGTGATTAACTTAAAACATATCAATACATTTCCAGAGGGCTGGGTTAAGATACAATGGTGAAGAGGTCTGGTATTCACTGAGGCAAATGTCATTTTTCTCTTCTTGCTTCTACTACTTGCCACTTGGTTCTAGGCTTAGAGTGGTGATGGAGGCTTGTGTCACTGCAGTCCCATCTTTCTTAAAATCTCTGGAAATTTCTGCAGACTCTCTCTCCAATTTGATTTTGAAGGAAGGCGTTCTCCTGTCAACAACATGCATCACCAGAAGATCAGCTGCAATTCAGTCACGCTGTACATGTAAGAACTTGTTGGGCATCTAGCTCAGCAGCAAAATTCTACCAGGCAGAGGGACTAAGGATTTCACGTCACGGCCTGTGAGATTTTTACAGGTTCCAAATGCAAAAGAAATTGATTTACACTACAGGCTGAATTCCTGAATTTGGCTGCAGCTGTGTTTTCCATGCCTGTGTCTGGATTCCCAAAACAGCCTTTGAGGGAAGTATTCCATCAATGCAACTTTTGACAACTGGTTTGTCAAACCCTCCCTAAACTGGAGGCAGGGTTCCTTTCAGACCCTGCTGGAGAGAATGTTCAGAGGAAAATCCAAAGCACCTATTGCAGACTCCTGCTCTGATACCCTCATCTGCTGGAACAAGTCTTACCCCGTTGAGCATACAGGTAACCCTGTCTTCAGATCAGATACTTCATTTCAGTAACTTTGGTACCTACAACAGATGACATGAGAGTTCCTCTGTGTGTCCCAATTTTAAGTCATCAACCACAGGCAAGATAGGGCTGCCTATGGTAGAGGCCCAATTTGAAAAATGGGCTGTAGCACATCAGAAATGGCACAAATTAATTAAGGATGGACCATACTCAAGACTAATATATTTTACTGGATTAGAATCACAGAATGGTAGAATCGTTAGGTTGGAAAAGACCATTAAGATCGTGAAGTCTAACTGTTAATCCAGCATTGCCAAGCCCACCGCTAAGCCATGTCCCTAAGTGCCATGTCTGCACATCTTTTAAATACCTCCAGGGATGGTGGACTGTTCCAGTGCTTGACAGTCCTCTCGGTGAAGAATTTTTTCCTAATATCCAACCTGAACCTCCCCTTGTCCTGTCGCTTGTTCCCTGGGAGCAGAGACCAACCCCCCCTGCCCACAGCCCCTGTCAGGCAGCTGCAGGGAGCGACCAGGCCCCCCCAGCCCCCTCCTCTCCAGGCTGAGCCCCCCCAGCCCCCGCCCGGCTCTGGACACGCTCCAGCCCCTCAGTGTCCCTCTGGCCGTGAGGGGCCCAGAGCTGAGCCCAGGGCTCGAGGGGCGGCCTCACCCGTGCCGAGCGCAGGGGGACGGGCACTGCCCCGGCCCCGCCGTTTCTGTGACATCCATGACAGAAGAGCAGGACTTTTTGACCTCAGGACAGTCTCCCTTTGTAGGTGACCACTACCCAAACACAAACAGCACCAACAACTGCTCAGCCTTGCAGCACAGAGCCCCTACCTCAGGAGTGAGCTTTTGCTGGTTACTCTTTCAGCAGTCTCTCTGCCTGGGAACTCCCACAGTCCTTTCTTGGAGGCCTCTGTGCTTGAAGTAAAAGGCTGCACCACCACTGTGGGATGTGATCTGTTACTGTGTCCTGTAAAGTCAAAGAACACAAATAAAACTCTCCTGAAGTAGTGTTAGATGCAGAGTTTGCTATTTCTGGGTCCGTAACAATTTTCTCTGAACACCATTGTTATAACTGTGCTCTGGCTTCCTTTCCAGGAAGCTGCTGCCTAGTGAGGTGTCCAGAAAGAGATCTAGATTCAGAAGAAAAGCTGTTGATCACGCTCCAAAGCAACTCCTTAGTAAAAGGATGAATGCAGCCCTTGGGCAAGGCCCCTCCCGGGCAATAACCCGATGTCAGCCGCAGTACAACTGAAAGGTTGCTCTGCAAGTCACCCTGGGCACCCTCCTGCCGGGTCGTTACAGTGCAAGGTGGCAGGTGACTTGTATACTGCTGTCTGACAGAAGCAAGGAGGACAGCTCAAATTGCCCCAGGCTAACGACCCCTTCTTATTCTCTTCCCTTTCTCTCACCACCGCCTGCTAAAAGCACAGCTCATTCCTGAAGGAAGTGGGAACGTACCTATATTATTCTGTAGTAATTGCAGCCAGTCCTCCATCAGTGCCCGAGAAGGTGCTGCAAAGAAATACTCTGCCCCATCTCTCAGCCTGTAAATAAGGATAGCAGGAGGTGAATTCTAGCTAGTCTTACCTTATACCTTCTGTCCTTGTGGGTGGGGCAAGCACTGTAAGACCTCTCAGTTACATCTCCTAACAACATATAGTCTTATGAGTCTGCAAGCAAGTAAACCATATGGCTAGCTGCGTAGGCTTTTATTAGTGCACTTCTCTGCAAGACTTACTGCAACATGAAGGCATTCTCTTTCCTGATGTAATTCACCAGCCTCTCACATTTGGCACCGGGAATGCTGAGGGACAGGACTGCGGATACGTTCTGAAGGAGGATGAAATTAAAACAAAATGTCTTCTGTGTCATTTCTGCTAGGATTCAATTGTATACCAACCTGCATGCTGACTACACACCCATACTATCTTTTTCGGCTTCTAACTTTACAACTAGGATCGCTGAATAGGAAAATCCCCAGAGGAACAATGGACTATTGTGTTATACCTTAAATGCAATTCTCGAATAAGATACTACTTTTAAGGAGTATGTTTGAAGATTTCTGAAAGCTTATTATTCTTACAGGTCGTATCAGTTCAGTAACTGTTGAATTTTCACTCAGCTGACATTTGACATAGAACCAATTACCCCAGCCTCAAACCAAATCTTTTCTTTGAAATGCATTTTTACACAGCTAAACACAGAGATTACTAGAAAGATTCACAAACTAAATTACCTTAGATGCTTCTTTTTCATCATTGTACACATGAAGCTTCAATCCATCAAGTTTCACGTAGAAGCATTTCCAAGACCTTGAGCTTGGCTACATGAATAAAAATGGTAACAAAATTCCACTGTTAGCTACATATCCTATTGGAGTAGTGAAATCTTTCATGTGCAGCTTTCACAGGAAGCCTGGAGCTGTCCGAATTATGATCACAAGAGCTCTCTTAGCCATGGTCATCCCCTACAAAAACAGAACCTGCTGTAGTTTCTGGCATAGGTGATTCAGGAGGGGTCTCTCTGTGAGTCAGGACTGAACAAATGACATAACTTAGTGCAAGCAAGCTCTACACCATGTTGTGGTCAGCAACATCTTTGAGAGAATGTAGGTAATCAATGTTATGTCTATTCTTGGCCACTAAAAGCACCACTTTTTTCCCAGCTGGAACACTGGCCCTGGCCTGCTGGTCACAGTCTAGTTTTGTTAAGCGTGCGATTTCAATCTACTGTGGCTGCTGAATTCCTCTTCATTTCCTGAACTAACCCCAGTGGAACGCTCCTGGACACTGCAAAGTAGCTGCTATTTCCTACCCCACTGAAAGGTTAGCCTTGTGCCTTCAGGCCCTTCTGGATGAAGGATCCTATTACTTGAGTATATTCTTATTTTGTTAGGCCAGTGAATCAAGTTGACAATTTGGTCATTCAGACAAAAGGAAGGAAACAGTCCTGAGGAAGAGAAGTCATAACTTCCCTTTTTTGGTAAGATGGAAGTTCAGTATCACAGCAGACTATGTTCAGCTTATCCACAAGAGAGGAAAAACTAAATTTCTCTTCCAGAAGTCTCTGGAATCAATACCGGATTCAATTTTTTAAAAAGGTCTTTCAAGTTAGAAGTTTCAGAGGAAACATTATATGGGAGAAACAATCCAAGACAACTTGTTCACGTGCGATACCTCAGCAAACACTCAGATGTCTACATATTGGTGGTGAGTATTAGAAATTTCCTGCCCTGTTATGATCATTAGCCCACTGACCTGAAGTGACATTCTTTCCTGGGATAAGAATTTAGATTTTCATTCAGCTCTCAATTAAGCAAACCACTTCTTCAAAGATAAACCAAAACCTTAGTTTTTTCTAGCACAGTTAGAAATCACAAGTATTGGGAACATGGGAGTGAGGGCTTCCTCTACCAACAAACCACCACATGCTGGTACAGGGTCTTGAAGCTTGCATTTTTGTCTTTCAAAACACTGATTTCCCCCCCATCTCCAACTCAGTTGATATATTGACATCTGTATTTATAATCAGGGGGACATAATTAACATGTTCATACAGCCTAGGCTCTGGTTCATAAATCCATTAAATGTAGAAAGATAGTCTTCTGCATGATTCCCATGTCAGGGAATAACTCATGTAACTCCCATAACTCAAGGAAAGATGAATTAACCCAAAGTGATGGCATTTGTTTCTACCTGTTGTCTTCCTGGAAGGAGCTGGTCTCTCTTTTCTAGGAAACCCTCCATGTGCTGAAGACTTGCAGAAACCTGACACACACAAAACCATTGTTGTTTTAACTTTAAAATGGCCCTTAAACAAGTGTTACAATTCCTGAAGGTCTTTCTAGATAAATTCCACCCAGAGAAACTGACCTCTACTACTTCTAGCCTTTACATTCACAGCACAGCTACGAATCCTCTCTAGGTTGCAGTCACATCTCTGATATACTACCTAAATGACGAGAATGCTCATGCAATTTGCTCTGTGATTATTATTTTATGGAATTATGCTCTATTATATTATTAAATACAAGTTACAACTTAAATTGCTGAAGTTATTCATACCACCCCTGCAATAATACTGAGTTACACCAATGTATAGTGTTGTACTGGTACGCTTGGGTACGTAACAAACACATTCTGCAAAGTGCAAGAGGGGAAGGGAACAATTTTTACCTGTCCATGAGCAGGCAGTGCATTTCCCACCAGGGTGAGCAAACAGGAGTTGCTGGTTCTAGTCCTGCCCCAGGTCAGCTCTTTGGCAAGGGTGCCACTAAGCCCTGCCTCTCTCTGACGTCTACGCTCAGTGGACAGAAGCACCACCGCCTCACACAGAGGGGATGGGTGAGGCAGCAGCCTGGCCTCTGCAAGACAGCATCTCCTGGCTCTTGTTGAAGTGCTCTGCTGAGTATTCAGCAGCATGAATATCCTCCAGTTTGGGAAAGAAAAAACAGAAACCAATATGGTTGCCAGGACCTAGGCTATAAAACAGAGCCAATTAAAAATGCTTTTAAGCTATACCTAGCTGCTTCAGTCAACCATCTTTTTGGAAAGCATATTAACTACAAAGGCATATAAAATGCCTCTTGCTGTTTGGATCCATGACTGCATCCACTGCAATGCCCACTGTTATAATGCTATCTATGACTTTCACATGGAACCTCCTGTATTTCCTTACTTTAACTAGTACAAGCTAGCGGGTCCATGAGGAGAGAGCCAGGAATCCCCGGGACTTACCGAAGATGTGTTCTCTAATCTCTCCCAAGAGGAGTTAGACAGTAGTATGTTTGGTGATTTATCTAGTGACCTTTGGCCAGGCTCCGGTGGAGTTGCCATTAGTTTTGACTGCAGGCTGGAAAAAGAGGAGCCTTTAGCACTTTTTTCCTGCGGTGATAAAAGGCCTGTGGCATATGAATCTGACAAACTGCTGCTGCACTGCTGGTTTATGGGAGCAGGAGATAAAGGAGAGCTTAAAGAACTGTGACTTTCCGAAGATGTAGCTTGTGGGCTCACCATCTTTGGTGTAGGTAAAGCGATAATCTCACTGGGTCTCTTCTCAGTTTTCATTCCTGTTTTGCTGCGGCTCAGCACTTCTGGGACTCCCCCAGCAGTGACTTGTTGGAATGCTGACGGAGACTTTTCAACAGGGGAGAAAACAGTTTCAAGTGGGGCCCTCTGGGACAGGCTGGGTAAGGGCACAGATGGCAGCGGTGGTGTGCTCTCTATCTCTATCGGTTTTGGCAGTGTTTTCCTTCTGTCAGATGTTTTTCTTTTCAGAGAGGGAACCCGTACAACTTTGCCTTTATCCTTCTGCTCACTCTCTTCTGTGTCCACTTGTCTCAGAAGATTGATCTCCCTCTGCAGGACACAAGTATTACATTTTTTTTTAAATGACCTGCACTGCATTCATGGGTACTTACCTAAGATATTTTTATTTTAAGCGGGGATAGTTTTTCAAATACACTGTCTCCTGGCATTGAATTTTAAGGCCTGTACCTCCGATGGCATCCTTAGAGTTAGAACTGATCTTAATTGCTATGTGCTAAGCATTATTTTGTTGCCCAGACCATGAATACTGATGGCAATTAATCACAAATACAGTGAACCCTGCCCTTGCCAAGTTTTCTAGAGGCAGTCTTTAATAAGCTCTAGAGGATCTATGCTACTCTTCTCTGGCACTACTTCTTTTAAGTTTGCTGTAGGAACAGTGAGTATCCAGGGGTGTTCTCATGGAAGATTTTAGAGCGCAGGACCTCTGTCCCTTCATTCAGCCAATCTGCAAATCACTGAACAAAAGGCAGCTCAACTAAACTAATTTTTAACCTAAGGCCAAACACATAAGCGATGTTTTGCTGGGTATTTCAGGAAAATTAAAAACGTATTGAAACAGCATCTGCGAGGCTGACTGGATATTTCTGGTACTTAATACAGTCTACTGCGGAACTCTGATGCCAGGAAGAAAAAGGCTTATTTCTGCCTTGGCCTCCCTTTATTTTCAGCCCTTTGCTATCCTCCAGCACTGTCAGGTGGCTGCAGCTCTCCCTACTGAAACCCTGAACGAATCACAACTCTCCATCCATGTAGCAAGGGATCACCCTGTTTCTCACACAGCAATGTGCACTACGCATCCTTTTTGCTGGTCCTGAAAGAAGAAAGCTTCCACTTCTCCACTAGAGCTTTTTCAAGCTAGTTGGACGCTTTTGATCCATGTAGAACAGCTGAGAAAGAGAGCCGTATCTGCAATATCTCAGCTCTGGTTATTCATTTACTCCACCTCAGCACAGGAGTTCATTCTCACATGGTGTGACTGAGCCCCAAATATTCAGGGACCCACATCATCCTGTCTCATACCTTCTACATCAACTTTCTACTTCTCACCTTAGTTTTCCTGCTGAGCTGAGCAAATTTCTCCTGCTGAGCTGCAAGCATCTTCTCAAAATCACGGTGTTTCATCAGTAATTCCTCTACTTCAGACACTGAATCCTGAATGGAAAAACGATCAGATATGGAAATCCATCAGAAGAGATTATGTCTAAGATTTTCAGATTTGCCCATTCTATTTAGCCAAATGATGATGCTGAAATTTTTGTAATTCGATGTCTAAACCCCTGGTAGTGTGTGAAAAATCTTAATTTACACTTTAAAAAAAAAAAAAAAAAAAGGTCAGCAGTGTCTCCTATACATGAAAAAAAGAGCTCAAATAACAACCTTCTTTTTTTGTGTGAAGCCATTGATACCCCAGCTTCCAACTATAACTGTTTACATACAGATTAAGTACTTGGATTCCAGCTTGTGCTAGGCATAGGGTTTATTCCTGCCCTACAACACATGCGTTAAACCTCTGTCTTGTTCTTTGCTGAAATTGATAATTTTCAATATCTGAATTTATGACATTGTTTTCCCATCTGTCCTGGTTTTGCCTGGGATAGAGTTAATTTTCTTTGTAGTAGCTAGTATGGGTCTATGGTTTGGATTTGTGCTGAAAACTGTTGATAACACAGAGGTGGTTTTGTTATTGCTGTGCAGCGCTGAGCGGTGCTTACACAGAGTCAAGGCCTTTTCTGCCTGTCCCCCCACCCCACAGCGAGCAGGCTGTGGGGCACAAGGAATTGGGGGGGAGGGGGGACACAGCCGGGACAGCTGACCCGAACAGACCCAAAGGATGTTGCATACCATACGATATCGTGCCCAGCGTATAAAGCTGGGGAAGAAGAAGGAAGGGGGGAAATGTTCAAAGTGGTGATGTTTGTCTCCCCAAGTAACCACTACACATGATGGAGTCCTGCTTTCCTGGGGATGGCTGAACACCTGCCTGCCAGTGGGAAGTAGTGAGCAAATTCCTTGTTTTGCTTCGCTTGCAGGGGTGGCTTTTGCTTTACTTATTAAATTGTCTTTACCTCAACCCATGCATTTTCTCACCTTTCTGATTCTCTCCCCCATCCCACCAGGGGGGAAGCGAGCAAGCAGCTGTGTGGTGTTTAGCTGCCTGTGGGGTTAAACCACACCACCATCTTACAAACCATCAGAAAACAGTCAACAATGAGAAAAAAACAAAACTACGTACGGATGCTGGTGTTTAAATAGCAATTTACAAGCTAGCTATCAAGCCATCTGTGCAAAACATTCTACTGCCCGACACGAGACAGGGAAAAACCCTTTTTCTTTTCAAAACAGGCTCTCAGCATGACAGGGCAGGGAAAACCGAACCTTCTGCCAGTTATTACATGAAAAAATGGTCTGGAATTCTCCCCCAGCCTTCTACCACACCCTGGAAGCCACCGCCTCCTACAGCCCATCACCATGTCAAACGCAACAACTGTCCTGGGCTCATTCTGTAAGAGGACAGAGCTCCTGCCCCTTGGCGTCTCAAGGGTGCATTGCTGTTTAGATTGTGATTAACTTCAGGCCTAAGCCGACACATGCTCCAAGCGGACTGTATATGCGAAGAGGCAATTCAATAGCATTGCACTGTTGTTACTCACCCCACAGCTAGGATCTGAAAGAAAGCCCTCCTTGGCAGCCAGCCATGCTTCTGCTTGTTCTAGCTCTCTGCGGAGCAATTGAACCTCCCAGTTTTCTTCATATAACTCTTTCCTCATGTCCCAGCTCTCCTTTACCTTCTTCATCAGCTCTAACAGCTCTAACAGTTTTTCTTCAATCTAGAAAAATAACATTTGCAGTGCCGGGAGGTGAAAAACCCAACCAGATTTTCAGGTGGCAGCCAACTAGTGTGTAATCTGCCCTCATGATCCAGAAAATCACCTCTAGATAACTTTGTGGTGTTAACATAGTTTAGGAAGGATGTCTGAGTTCTCATTTTTCTTACTTGCATTCATTTAGCCTGTATGTTGTATAGCCATGTATTATAATTGTATGCATATTCCACATACTGTATGACCAATATCCTGCGATATGCTTTCCCATGATGAAGCTTTATACCCAGGCAATTTGTATCATAGAACTAGTGAGAACCAGCAGATTCAACAAATACATCCATTTATAACAATGGAGAGTCTTAAACTGTGTACAGTTCTCTAATTCTTTCTACAACGCAGTAATTTTGCATAAATTCTGGAGATGTTTTTGATGGTGTTATCTCTGAATCTACACACAATACAGAGACAAGCTTGGGACCACTGCAAAGGTCAAAGTCTAAAAGCACACAGACAATTGGGATCACAGAAATGTTAACAATCCTGCTCTTTTGGCTCTATAACATTTCTGAAGAATTACATATCTTCTGGTGTACTTGGGGACATCACTGCATCCTATAGCTGATTGCATTGTGATGCATTTTATCTTAAGTCTTGGTTAACTAAATGCTAAAACCTCATTTATGAGGCACATCTTTTCTGTGGAATAGCGATACCTACCCACCTCGCCGAGCAGTGACTGTTCTTTTATGGTCAGCTTCAAAATCAGTTTTTAGAGCACTAAGAACTTTAAAAGGTGTATTATTTTTCTACATGTCAAACGAAGTCCACAGCTTTTAACAACAGAGAATCTGACTGTCCTGTTCAGTTGTTTTATTTTGAAAGACAGACACAGCTGCAACTCCTGCCTGTTTAATGTTGTCTGTGTTCACTCGTTTGTAAAATATTTAACTCATCAACACACCTCCACAGACATGAAATGTCCATTCTTCATCAGGTCACCTCCTGCCCGCTGCATTTCTTCGTATTTTAGCCACTGTTTCTCTATCTCACGCTTGTATTCCTCATGACGCTTGATAAGCAGTTCAGCTCCCAGGACATCATTTGCCAGTTCCTCAGACATCACTACTGCGTGCATCTCATTGGCCCAGGCCCTACAGAATAGACACAAAAAGGGTAAAAAACAAGTCTGCTGTGTACTCAGGAACGCCCACCTCCCTCGGCTGTGGATACATTTATACAGTCTTTTATTTGCACATGAAAGACAAACATTCAAATAAATTGATCAAGGTTCACTCATGCATCTATGGACTTCGATGACCCGATACAATATTCCCAGTGCTGTTTCAATACACAGCCTGTTAGAAAGGCAGCTGCAGCATCTATACATACATTGTACATTCAGATCCTCAGCAAGAACCTTAACAGCAGGTGCCTAGGCTGTATGCACTCGCAGTACTTTTATACATGGTACAGGGACACGGAGACTTTCAGATGTCCACCTGAGTTTATCACCGTGCATGAAAGTACTTCATATGCATACAGCGCACTCATGCAAAGAAGCGTAGTGGTAGATACTTTTTAAGGAAAATTTTCTACTCCATGAGCCTCAGCTGGCATAAACCAATGCACCTTGATTTACCTGAGCTGAGGATCTATCCCCTGGCATGGTAAATGTCCAATAGTCAGAGGTAACCACTTCACTGTCTTTGTATTTCTATTCGTGTCATGGCTTAACTCTTTCATTAACTACAGTGAATGAAAAACATCCGTATTTCTTCTGTGAGTAATCCTATTTAAAAACACAATTTCCATCAAAAATGATACATTTTTGAAGAAAAGGACATTAAAATGATAAAATATACTATTTTAATGTTGGCCTGCCACTGAGTATAGCGTATTTCCATTAGTTATTTCAATTTTTACATTAGATCTCTCTTTATAGATACTCTGGCATGATTGATTTAAACAAAATGAGATGTTTAGCTCAATGTATCTTTTTTTAAAAACTGTGTTTTGTAGATGCTTTAAACATTCAGCATTTTGTTCTAATTCGGACCAAAAAAGGAAAAAAAATATGCCATGGAATTTCCCAGCAACTCAATTCTTGCAGAAACCTGACCCCTAATAAGAATGGACAGAAGAGTGTATGCATATAGGCAATGGCATTAAATACATGTGGCAAAACACTTTCAGCACTTGAGCAAGTACTAACCTATTCTAGAAGGTTATCTTTAATGTAGTTGCTTTGAATCTGAGAAAAACAGGCACTGGCGTCTGTGCAGGTGTACAAATTACATGACTACCCAGCCGAGACACCCCCATCTTCCTACAGAATCAACATGTTTCCAATTGGAATTGTGAGACTACCCAAGCTATCCAGAGTGACTGAATTCTCCAAGACTGTCTAGGAAATAGTCTAAAAATGTGGGTTTGTCATGCACGCTGTGCTGAAGTGCAAGTGGCATGGTCACCTCTGATGTGTTGTGAAAGTGTGCTGTTGAGAAGATGCCATGTATCCAAAGGGATTTACAAGTTGCAGAGCACCTGGGACAGGAGTCAAATAACTGACAGGTGTAATTTAGAGAATCCTATATGGGAAAGACAAGAAATAAGGCCCACTGCCAAACTCGAGGAGCCAACACGTACGTCAGCTCCCTGCAGTCATTGAAGTAGAGCTGGACTTGTTCTGCCTGGCTCAGTCTTGCCTTCCTCTGCAGAAACTTCTTGTCCAGGTTTTCCCAGCACTCCTCTGCATCTGTGAGTCTCTCCATGATGTTTTCCTTGACTTGAGGGTATGTGCGGCTGAGGTGCCAAGCCTCTCCCCGAATCCGTTCCAGCTCTTTCATGATGGCTCCTAGATCTCTCTGGAACAGACAGAATGGATTGTAAGTGCAAGTCACTACTTATATCTACCAAAAGCAGATTTTAAAGATGGTGCATGTTTTCTAGGCACTGGCTGCACAGAGGCTGGAAATACGACTGAATATTTTGAAAAGTGTGGAACTGAAGTCTCTTGTAGTTCAGATGACACCTTTGCAATTACAATAACAATTTGGAATAAATTTTAGAAGAGCTCATCCTTGGAAGCAAAAGTATTAATTATATAAAACCACATTATTATAAACAGGGGGGGGAAAACCGCTTCTGTGAAGCACAAAGAATATTTCAGGATGCAATAAATTTATCTTCTGTTGGCCTGCAAGCAAGACTTGAGGGTATTTAAGATCAAGCTTCAGTCTCCTTTTTTTGTCATTTATGCTTTTCTGCCACTGCTTCATGACAGATCCCCTTACCTCTACACCCTCAAGCTGGCTGAGAAGTGTCTGTACACCTGGAAGATCGTATCCATAATCTTCTATATCCACCACTGCCTCTTTCTCCTGCATCCAGCCCTTTACTTCATCCACATCGCGATCATACCGGTGAACTTGCTGGGCTGCTCTTAGATTCTGGAACAAAGAAACAATGTAATTGTAATACTATATATCATGTCTGCAGCATAAAAAAGGGCAACCCTAGTATGTCCTAATGCAGTACAGACTGAACAAAAGTGGGAGAAAAACCCCTTCCCAATTGTCATCTGAAAGTGAGGCATTCAAGTTAGCCTGATTTCTCCAAGTTCTGTTTGACAATGGAAAGATACAGTTGTCTCCAAAGAACAATTTATCCCTACATAAATGAATGATCAAGATGGAGAGCATGCATTACCCTCTAAAGGTAAAGCTCTCAGCTATAGAAAGTGTCCAAAAACCTTGCTTGGAATAGAGGCCTACACTACAAACAGTGAAAGTAAGAGGAGTTAAGTGGAAATTAGGTGTTCTGAAATGAGAGGATTGAAAAATGTTCCAATGCGATTTTACATTCAAACTATATATTAACAATTGCAATGCCTTTACTGCCGCTAACAGACAATAGTGGGCTTGAGCTACTTCATAAGCAAAATGTGTATGTAACAGTAGTGAAGAATGAAGAAAAGAGTTGAGGGCATCTGACATTTTACGTTCTCTTTAAAGCAAGTAAAAATGCTGAGTTCTATGTGTTCTCTCTGCTTTTCCAAACACATTTGTGACTGCAGTTTCACAAGAGGGGATGAACTGATTTAACAGCTAACTGCTGCCAAAAGGTAGAAGTTTTGGCTTTGTGTCCTCTATCACCTTCTCTCCCACACCCCTTCTTTGACTTAAAATAACTCAGCAAAAAAATCTGGAGACCTTTCATCTCGTTTAATAAGCTGAAGAAGTTCAGTAAAGCAGCCAATGTAAGCAGTGGCTATAAAGGCAAATGGATCAAGAAAGAACAGAATAGAATACACCTGCTGCTCTTATAAACCCTGTGTTTTAACATGAGCAGTACACTGTTCTGCGAAAGGAAAAAGGACATGGGAAACTGTAGGGAATTCAATGGCCCAGTTTTTCATGTATTTCCTACCTCTGTCCTTGTCTGGATGTCATGGCACAGCTTCTCCCACATCTCATTGATTTGCTTTGTTCTCTTCTGGATAACGTCCACCTTGCTGTGGCCCTCCTTCTCTAGTTTAGATGCTAATTCATTTAAGGAGACAACTTTGGGGTGACCCAGAGGCTTCACCTCATTTACAAAATCTTTAAACTTTTTCTCCAGCACCTGCAGGATAAATGGGGACACAGACTTAGACACAAGAATTTCTGCTTACATCTATGAGAGAGGCAAAAGGAATTACTTTCTCTGTACACAAAAGCTGTGTATTGCAGTCTACAAGTGCAAGTAACTTGATCAACTCAGATGATGTGGAGTCAGAAGAAAGCATCTGTTGTCTTGATCATTTAACAATTTATGTCTCAAAGAAAAATCACATCCTGACAAGCAGATGCCACCCAGATCAAAAGCTAAGAAACACAACCTGTTTGGCTGTCCACATATGCAGCAGCTGTTGAGGAGTGGACACGATGAATTATACCTATACCTCCTTTCTGAGGAGAAATTTGTCCTTTAAATCAGCAGCTCAAAGTGTGAATGCTGCATCCCAGTGTTTTTCCACTGAAATTGTTACAAGACCATGGCTTTGGTCATGTCAAATTTTTTAGGCCCTGTCAAATTTATAATCAGGGCCAGCAGTGTGGTGACCTCACCTTATCCTAAGAAAAAGCTAACCTTCTGATGCACCTACTTCTTCTGTTGGAGGATGCTACCTCAGAGTCCTGTATAAGTAGACAGAAAAAAGTCTGTGTTCTTGCTGCAGAGATAACTGGTTAGCTTAGCTTTTGTCACTGTAACATGAGTCACTGTCAGCAGCTACACAAAAATCGCAGCAAATATATTCCTACTTTGCCACACAATACAAACAATACCTTTTATTTTCTTTTACCTCAACATCATCTAAGTCCTGCCCATAGTTATCAGACTCTGCTACAGACTGTTTACTGGAAAGCCATGCATCCACCAGCTGGAATTCTCTTTCAAACTGATAGAGCTGGAATTCTTCTTGCAGGCGTTTTCTCTGGGTCTCAGCCTTCTGTAGGAGAGACTGATAGTCTGCTAGGATCCTCTGGAGCTTTGAAAGTATGGCTGGACTGCAGAGAACAAGAATCAGAATATGTCTTTGTTTTACTGGCTTTTTTGAACACTGTCTTTTCTGACAGGTTGAATTTGCAACACCTTCAAAATACAGAAGTAACTATATAACATCATGGAGTGAGTTATGCCAAGCTGTTAAAATCAGCTAGTTTAGGAAATTAAAGTATGTCGTAAGAACGGCTGCTTTTTTCACTTCCTTCTCCCCAGGGTCTAAAAGCAAACTGGCAATGAAAACCAGCAAACTGTCAAAAACGTCATTCAAAAAAAACCATTTCATTTCCCAAGCCCAGTTGTTTTTGAACCTTTATGGTAAATGAGAACTAGATGACAGCTCCTGGGAATAGACAACGGACAAAGATGATGATCTGCACTAATTGGTGTTTTGTTAAAAAACAACAGTCATGAAAACAATCATCAAGCTTTTGAGGGCCTGAGTGTGTGTGAAGGTGGTGAAGGAGGGGTTGATGTCCCCTGAAGTCATATTTGTGAATGAGCCATCAAACAGCTACTGAAGGTTGAACTTTTCCGTACATGCCTTCTCTGGGCATTTCCACTAGACCTGGAGCAGAAGTCTGTTTTCACTTTCCTACCTCTCTGGGCTGTCTTTGTTTATTAAGCTGGCACCTGTCTCCTGTACTTTCTCAATCCGGGGCCTGAAACCATCCATGTCCAACTTGGTAGCTTCAAGTTTACGAAGTAAAGCTTGTGTGGATTCTTCATTCTTCCCATGATCGGAGATCTCCAGAATGAAGCTCCTCTCTGCCAACCATGCCTCCACCTCCAGAAGCTGCATAAAACACCAGGATGAGCCTGTACATAGCTGTGATTTAGCTCAAGACAAAGAAAGCTGGAAAGCAGTGGTGCCCAAATAGACACATCAGTGAAAACGGACAGCAGCTTAGGTGCCTTCCTGCAGGGCAATCTAGCAGACACTATTTGAAAAAATCTCTACCCAGAACGCAGAAATTATCCCTCACTGCAGTTAGTTGGAAACATAAATGTTACTCCTCCACTGTATTCATGTTTACCAGATATGAACAGTATGAATTCTGCTCTGATCTCAGCACTTGCATCCATTGAACAATAAGGATGTTGATTCTTTTAAGCAAAGAAAGACCAAAATAAATGTCTCGGAAACCATCTTTACCTCATTCAGGAAGAGGTGGGCCTCATATGACTGCATGAGTCGCTGTCTCCTCTCTTGAGCCTCTGCCTTCAAGGTTTCTACCGAAGTCTCGAGCTCCTTCAGACGCTCCATAATCTTGCGAGAGGCTGAGTGGCCTCCCCTCACCAGTTTCTGTCCTGTACTGAGCACTGCTTTGGTCAAAGCATCCCGGCTACTTATCTCATTCTCCAAATTCTGGAAAGAGTAAAGAGTAAAATGACAAGACAAAAAAAACCCCACCAAAACTATAAAGATTTTTATACCAGATAATGTGGTCATGTAATTCCATTATTAATTTGTTTTCCATACACAAAGATGGGTCAGTGGTGCAAAGTCTGAGTCAATGTTCAACACAGATTGGAGGAGGTTTTGGGGGTGAAGGAGTGATTAGAGATCAAATAAAGCCTTGAAGTCTGGACCTTGGTGTGCACCCACCTCAGAGTGTGGAAGGAAGAGTTTCTAACCACAAACTTCTTATCTGTGGATTCCAGAATATACCCACTGCACCCCATTACACAATGTTTCTTGAATTAAAATGTGTCTAGGGAAGAACAATCAATTCACTTGCTCATCGGTATTTATCACTTCCCAGTGCCTTTGTAGAAGATGCAGCTTTGCACAACAGCCATTGCGAACACGGTGGGTACACATACCACCAGGCAGCCAAGAGGACACGGAGAGAATAAAACTGCCTGAGCCAGTTCTCACAGATTTTAGTTGAAATTAATTTCTGAAGATTGGTAGATTTTAAAACCATATGGTGTTTGCCTGGTGGGCAAGGACCGTGACATCAAATTCTCTGTGGATGGACGTGCATTCTATGGCTAACTATGCCTGAGCACCTTGAGCACAAACCCCACCATGTTTTTTTAATTGTTCTGTTTATTTTCATAGCTATGAAACAGGCAGTTAGACTGCAGTGCTGTGTTAATGTAGAAGAGACACCCTCTCTCAGGAGAGGAGCTGCTTTTTCAACTTAAGTATCAGACTTGGCGGGAAAAGAGCTCCAATTCTAATCTTGCCTTTAACTTCCCCCTATTAATTTCAAGACAGGCACTATGTTGTTGAAAAGTGACACTGTATCTGACCCCAGCAGAATGGAATCCAGTGGCAAAGATTATAAAACATCTTGTACTGTGTATTAATAATAAACTAGCAGCAGGAAGAACAACTTTGCAGTTGAACATTTAGGACCATGCATTCACAGTACTTCATTTCTAACAACAGAGATTTTTAAAAAAAGAACAACAGGGGAGAGGGGAATGAGGGCAAAACTGTTCCAAGCCAAGCAGCTGTGCATATGCATATTGTATTTGTATGTAAATGCAATTTTGCAAGAAAGTTTTGGGGGTTTGCTTTGTTGTTTTTTTTTTTTTTTAGTATGATACATTTCATACACAATCTCTTTTGTGGTAACAAACCAAGGACTGAATTTTGCAAATCTGGCTCATTAAGACAAACAATTGAAGGTGGAACTAACAGTATATTCAATTCTTGACTGTTGTGTTACCTCTGACATTTGTTTGCCTGTAAGCCAGCATTTAGGAAGACAAAAAAAAAAAAAAAAAAAAAAAAGTAGAGACTCTAGCTACTAAGAGATCAAGAATTCAAAGCTTATATTTTAATACTGCTTCTGGGAAAATAAGCAAAATGGCAGGAAAAATTGGCATTTTATCATGCACTGGTATTATGGTCTATACCTCCCATTCTCACAGTTCATTGAAATATTTTGAGACCTTGCCAATTAACCCAAAGATAATTGCAGCCTAAAGCAGTACCTCCACTGTTTTTTCAGTTATCCCAAATATTTTCTCAGATTAATTCAGCTCAAACATTCCTTTCTTCTGTGAACCTCATTACTTCCCTACCATGTCAATCAACTCATAATTTATACCTTTTATCATGATAAAGCAAGCTTTTTGCTCTTACTGTCTAATGTCAAAGTCATCAACTGCATCTTTCTTAAATACATAATTTTTACAAGTATGAGAATTATATCTAAGAAAGTGCAAACTATTCAGAATATACCTATGGGTCTCACTTAGGAATATTCTGAAAGATGCATTTAAAAACATTATATAATTCTTCATTAACTGGGATAAATGAATATACTTGGGCTTACACTTTCTCTCTCTCTCTGTGTATATATATATATATATATATATGCATATATACCTCATACATACTCCCACTTTGTAAGATCTTCTGTCTTTCCCAGCTCTATTGCAGATGGCACAGATTTTCCCCAGAGGCACTTGACCTGGCACTTAAATGGGCTGTCATTTGCTAACATTGAATACCAATAGCTACTGGAAACTTTTAGCAGGAATTTTTTTCTTTTTCTCCCACCTTTCAACTGGTATTTGAGATGACAGTGTTCCGGGCACTCCTTCCTCTGATGGCCCATCTGAATATTGTGAAATAATCCAGCAGCTAGCTATCTTGAAAGCTACCACTGGAATGAAGGTCGGCTAAGGATCACCATAATATCCTGTTAACTCCCTCCCTTCAGAGCAGAAAGGGTTTGGGGGAAAGATGTTTTCATGGGAGCTCATCCTGAGACATCTAAGCAATGAACTTGCTTGGATGTACTTAGTGAGTTTCAAAGAATATTTTTTAGGACATCTCTTGCTCAAAGAAGCTAGGACAGCATGCACAATGGTTTGTAAAATCTATTTTGTGTTGCAAAGGCCAGGTTCTGAGCTCAGTTCACAGAAAGAGCCCATTTGTCCACAGAAAAGCATATGGTGTGGTACCTACACCACTGCAATGATAAGCAGCACAGAATCCCTCATGTTGCCAAGTCATGGACATATCCTTCAAAATACGTCATTACTGTTAGACATGGGTAAGAGTAATCCCCGGCATCATGCCTCCTGTTAGCCGAAGCACAGCAGATGAAGTTCGCCAGAGGCAAACTGAATACCATGTTCTGGCTTTAATTCCAAAGACTGATAATGGTTCTCACAGGACATTACCTGGTGCTTTTCTTGTAGACTTTGAACAGTTGCCAGGGATTGTCCATAATCCCTCGAGGAAGCCATGGGGAGCTTCTCATGAACCCAGGCCAACTCCTCATCAACATCTCGGAAGAGCTGGTACTGAAGCCTGCTTGCCTCCAGACTCCCACGCCTCTCCTGCAGGGGATCACATAGACTTTTGTACCTGCGGGTTTTAAAGGGAACCCAATGAGGATCACAAATTAATAAGGAATGAATGCAAAATGTTCTTTTCAGTATGATGTAGAGAAGGAAAGAAAAAATATGCAGGGAAGAAAAAGGCTGACAGAAGTAGGAAGAAGATGGCAGGAGACAGGCCAGACACACACCTCTGCACCAGTTGATCCACTTTCTCTTCTAGTTCATCAGCAAGGAAATGTTTCTCCTTCTGGAACTGCTGAGCTGTGACCACAAGCTCTTGCAGCCGGTCCCTATGTCCAGCAATATCTTCCTCCAGTTCCTCTTGTTTCTTCAAATGACTGTTCAAAACCACCAGATCATTGCTACTGTATGGTGCTTTCAACTCATTTTCCACATCTTCCAACCATTTCTCCATATCCTCTAAACTTCGCTGAAAATGAAGGCCCTGAGGACAAGCAAGAAGAAAACGTCGTTAAAACCTTTAGGACAAACAATATGATATAAAAGTCTTGGCCAGTTCCAGTAAGAATTACACACAAACACAGAGAAGCTTCCCAGTGCTCAGTGAACCCTTCCCAGATATGACGGTTGTTCAAATGAAGAAGGGAATTCAGTCAGTGAACGCAAGAACAGATGTAAAGAACATCAAGAGCTAATCTTGTGTTGCACAAATAAAAATGATGGGCACAGTACCTTAAAAGGAAGCCATTTAAAAGGGAGAGCTCTATTTTACACCCAAAGAGAGTCTGACAGCCCATGCAAAACTTGTAGGCATGAGAAGTCATGTGCCTGGAGCTAGAAGAATGAAAAGCAGCTGTGGGCTTCCTTCTCAGTGTGTTGGAGAAAAGGTGCCATCGGGATAGATGCAGAGAGTTGACATATTTCAATGAATACATTTTCCCTCAGTATCCCTCTCTGGAATCCTGATCTAAACGAGCAGCAGAAAGCAGAACAGACCACAGCCTACAAATCCTTTTCCCTCCATAGGGATCTCCAGTTCCCCTGCCAATTCCATTCAGTGAGTCCATACTTAGTTTCTTTGCTCTAATGGTCTTGAGGAATCAGGTCTGACTGTATAAAGTGACACACTCGTAGATGAGATGTGTAGCAAGGCAGCTGTGCCATCTCTGGAAACGACACCAAGACCCAACCACTGGCATCACTGCATATACCTTGTAAGCATCCTGCAGCTTGGCCTGTTTATCCTGGCAACTTGCTAGCAGTTCCTCCCACAGCTCTTCCATTTCTTCTAGTCTGGACTGAATGGCTTCAGGGGCATAGTGCCTCTCACGGAGCATCTTCTCCCCTTCCTACAGCAGAGAGAACAGTCAGTTTTCTTCCTTTGCTGAATGCACCAGAATGTGTCACTTTTGCCTCCTTAAACAAAGTCTACTGGCACTGCTATGTAAAGGGCTGGCTGAAGCCATCACTTCCTGACATAACAGACAGAGGCTGCAGAGACAAAGAAAAAACAGGTAAAGGCAAAATGCTTATTGAAACTAGGGCAGAGACTGATTTTCCTGGCATCTAAAATGATCTGATATGGTAGAGAACAATACTAGAAGACAAAGAGTGGAGAGAACCTTCATTATGCAACAGCTATGTTGCCTAAAAGTTGGCAGGGAGCCTAGTTTGCAAGCAGTCAGTATTTTCTGTCATGTCCCACATTATATGATCACTGTTTGAGATTGCCCAGACACCTGTCCTTTTCTACTCCCTTCCCTGCATGTTAAGAAAGCACTATCTCATACAAGTGCACCACCTGTATGAGATAATAAAACCTCTTTTAACCATGTACAGGTTTACACTACTGTATTATGTTACAAAAGTCTGTCTGCATTTCTCATCCCTGAGCTGCAGTTGCCAAACAGATTGGCAGAGGAGGAGGTAGAGGGGGCACAGCAAGACCTCCATCAGGTAGAAGAGACTGCAGGTGCATCCTAAGCTGGGACCAAGTTTGCTTTCGAAAGCTAAACTGAGCTATTTCTACATATTGCCATGGGGAAGAGGAGGCACAGCAAGACAAAGATGCTATACCAGGACAGCAGATGTTAATTTTCCTCTAAAAAGCAAAAAAGACAGGACATCAGGAAATAATGAGAAAGAGATTGTGCAAACAACTCCTTAAAAACAGATTAAAAAGAATTGTTAACTACACTACTAAACTCCCCTGTTGTGTCTGCACACAGAGGGGTTAAAAAGGTTTTTTTTAAAAAAAAAAGAAAGGGAGAGTGTGTTTCTACAATACTGGATGCAGATGAGTCTGAGGAGGGACTCTATCCCTACTGCTTAGTTATCTATTGCAAACTACAGCTAGGAAGCACTGTGCTGAAAATAAGGTTAATAAACATGTAACAGTCTGTCCTTCCAAACTCATCATCTGATCCCAGCTTTTGCCAAGCATCTGACAAAGCTTGTCAGACTTCCCTCCTGTCTCTCTTACAAGCATGTCTCTGGGAAGGCAACACTTAAAAACTCTTCTTGATCCTTTTTGTTGGATACATTTTACATGACTTGTTGAAGTTCTGCTCCCAATCAGCCAGATTCCCTGCTGGAAAGAAACAGGTGGACCTCTAAAGTGGCGTTCATGCCAGACAGAAGTCCCTAACGTCAGTGGACTGACCTTTTCATCGAAGGCACCCATCTCTTCCCACTGCATGCAGAGTGAATACAGACAGCAAGCTCACACTAGACAGTAAGAGGGAAGCTGAAAGAAACTGACAGACTAAAAGCATAAGCTTCCCAGTCTCCTCAGAGAGAATGTCAACAAAGTCAGCGAGGGGACAGTGATCACCCCTCGCTTGCTTGAGATCAGTGTAACTCAGCCTGCCCACAGAGCCTTTCAGGCCAAGCGCCCACCCCTGCCATCAGCCCCGTTTCTCTCACAGATCTGATGGAGTCCAGGCGATTTCTATTGGCCATGATCTCTGCCTGGAAAGTCTGGTGCTTCTGCAGTTTGGTCTGCAGATTGCTCGGATCCTTCCAGCTATCATCCTTGGCGATGCTATTCTTCTCATTGATCCAGGCAGCTACCTTTGGAGAGGAAAGAACAGAAGTAGAAAAAACCTCCAGTGTTTCTTCAGCTCCGACCTGTCAAGGCTCTCCTCTAATATGTATAAAACACAGGACCAGTGAGCAGGGACACAAATGAGCTGTCTTTCTGAGGTTCTACTTCCCAAAGCTCCTCCCATCTTTCATAATGAAGTGACCCCCCTATCTGTTCACCAGCACTGTTACCTGGAAAGGGGGCTGTCTCCATGAGACAGTCCCCAAGCAGTGAAAAAGTGCATGGGCACATGTGTGCATGGGAAAGAAAGGGCAATTATCTCCCTATTTCTAACCCACTATCAGTATCTCACAGGAAAAGAACTGATTTGTCTCTTCCCATGAATTTTAAAATGGTAGCATATTCCTTTTTAATGCATTTATTTCTTCTGCATTTTGCTGGCATCCAGTTCACAGTAGATCTTTTCATCCGGTGACTGAAAGGAAGCTGTGACTTTGAAAGCAGACAAATATCCCTTCACTCTTATCCTCATCTTTCCCAATACCATCCCATTCCAGACTCACTTCCTTGATTCTTCTCACAGTATATCCCTTCAGGGATTCAGATCTATGCAGCGCAGTATGTTTTAAGAAAACAGAATACCATGAATCCTGTGTACCTCAAAGGAATTCCTCAGCAACTTCTGCAGAAGCCTTGATTCCTCCAGCAGATGTCTGCGAGCAGCAGCATTCTCCAGCAGTTTCTCTTTTCTGAGATGAAGACAGATGTGTAAAAGCCACAGAATGAATTAGACAGAACAAGAGTTTTCAGTTTTCATTTCTAAACCACACATGCTCTAACCCTCCATTCTCTAGGAGAGAAATGTCCATAATACGCAGCCTCCAATTATTTAGACCATCAGAGAAGATGCTCAGGACACTATAGGAAGGATTACTAGCAGATAGGTATGTTTAAAGTACACACAGATTCTGTATATATGATATCTGCCTCTAGGAATCACCATTATTGCCTTTCAGGGTACAACAGAACATAAATTCAGCATCTTTCTTATATAGAAAGCCTATGAGTATGATGGTATTTGTCACTGATAAACCAAAACTACAACATCCTTTCATCTTTTTTCCAAGTGTTTTTCCAAAGCAGCACTTTATTCATGTTAATAGTTCATAGTATGATCATATGAATAAATTCATATGTTCACTTGAATCATAATGGATCTTCAATCCCTCTTCATAAATTTTACGTATATATTTTCATATGCCATAGCGCTGAATATAACTGCTTCTACTGTCAGCATTTGCTTAAGATCAGAAATATGCAATGTGCCAGGAGAAAAAGTAATTCACATGAAAGAGCAAGATCTGATCAGAAAAACTGCAAATTCCCTAACAGACAATTTGAGCAGGGCTTTAAGATCAACCCCATTAGAGCAGTGAAAAAGCACTCGTGTAGCAAATGACCTTTCCTGATGGTATTTAATGATAATGAAGTATTAATGGCACAGCAGGCCTCTGTCTTTTCTTTGCAACACTGTCCCTAAGGCCAGGCCAGGATACAGAACTACAACGCCTTTTTCTGAATCGCACTCCCCCCTCAACTGTATTTCAGAAACCTCCAAACGAAATACTGACTAGACTCTGGCCAATTTGGCAAGACCACAGGGCAAAGTGCAAAGCTGAGTAAATGCAAACCAGTTTATGGTTCTCAAATCATTTAAAAGATATTAGTTACATGGGGAGAGTCTCACTGCAAAATAGATGGGTGGTTGACACGGGAAGGGTTTAACTTCACCTCCTCAGAACAGCCTGGCATCTGTTGCTGATGTTGTCCGAGTCATAATGCTTGTTCTGCATTAGCTGCTGAGCAAATGAAGCCATCTCATCAATTTTCTCCATCTGAGCTTCCAGGGTTTTTTCAAACTGCGTGTGTTTCCGCTGTAGGCTCTCCACACTAGACACTGAGTCCTGGATAGAGTTCAACAAAGGGAAGCTGTTTTCAGAGTTTTTTCACCTACAACACCCATAATCCAGAAACTAAATGGCATTTACCCCACATTTGCAAGCTGTCAAGAAAATGTATTGGTCTTTGAAATTTACTGGCACTGAATCCAAAACTTGGGACCTAAATAATGTTCTATGCATGGCCTGAGGCCATTCCTTCAGTGTCAAAACTGAATTAATGGCTGATGCTTAGCTTCTTCTGCATGTTATCTGAGATCAAACTGAGATCAGACTGAGATCAGTTAGAGTGAACAAATATATCATAGAATGAGATTAAAATTAGAGCCCCGGTTTCAACCCATGGAATTTGGAAGAGCTCAGATCCAGATCTGAATGTGAGGACTGGAGTCTGACATTACAGTTAATCTGGAGAGAAACACAGAATTTGACTACTTTAACATTTGTGAATCCCAAGCTTAATGAGTCAAGAGTTCCCTTTTCAGCACCCCTCTGCACTTTTAATTTTAGAATCAGTGGTGTCAAAATGTTGTTGCCACAATAAACTCTGATCTCCCACTATTCTAAAGGAAGCAATAAAGCTCACATCAAATGGCACAGAAAAAAAAAATACTATCCAAACTTCTGGGTGCTTACATGAGTCATTGGAAGGAAAAGTACTCACAGAGCATTTTCTGTACATTACTGAGCTTAATATGACTGGAAAACGGGTGGCTCCTTCTAAGACTCATATACTTCAATGGAGAGACTATAAATACATGCCTCCAGGCTGAAAATTAGAGACAGACACCAGCCACTAGTGCTATATGTTTTTCATACTATTTGCACCAATTATATCTACACCAAACTCTGAAATGTAATTGTAGTTCCTGCAGACACAACTAATTTGGTAGCACTACCTGTACAAGGTGCAGGGTAAGCTAAGTATCAGGATGTATATCCAGCATCCTGCACAGCTTTTGCAACCCATGCATCAGTCTGCGGTTTCAGTTATTGCAGTGTTACTGGTACCTGAGACAGGTAAATTTAAAGCTACGCCGGATGCATCAGCAGTGACAGCAGTGATGATTTGCACACTGCTGGCAAGTGTATTTGTGTCAGATATGACCAGCTAGAGAGATGCAGGCTCATTTTCCTGCTATAATTGGAGTAGTTGGACTGTTTCATTACTCCTGAGGCTGAGAATCCTATCCTCTGTAAACTATCAAAGAAAGAAATCTGATCCTAAACTGTCAACAAGACAGAGCAGCAACTTCAGAAGGAGAAAGATCACAGGGAGGGTCAGAGCACATCATCATACTTCACAGCTCCCTTTCCTCCAGACTGATTGCAGAGAAAACTGTAATTTCTCAGAGCACCTACCCCTAAGTCCTCATTAGCTAGGAAGGCCTCTTTGCTGCTGAGCCAGCTCTCAGTCTGTTCCACATAGCCATAGAATTTCTGTATAGGGGGAAAAAAGCAGTCATAAACATGGTGTAAAGCAGAGGCAAACCTGACATTGGCAGAGTATGCTGAAAAACCCCAAACTGCATAACACTACATGGCAATAAGCATTAGATGCTACAAAACCCACATGCATAACAATTATTATTGTAACTTTCTCCTTTATAGTATCATTTTTGGGGGTCTAAGACATAGGACACAATACAAGTACTGGTAGCTTGTTTACTGATAGTGTAGAAGAGTGCTGTGTGTGGTAACTGGCCAGTAGAAAGGATGGTTAACATGGTCTGAAATAAGTAGAATGTAATGCATAAAGAAGCATGAAATCAGCCCTGTCCACATGACTTAAGTTCGCATATATATATATATATATATATATATATATGAAGCAGTTTAGATGGGACTAGTAGCACCAGTTGTTATTTAAGGTACTTGACATTCCCTACTGTAAAATCTCCATTTCAGCTATTTCTAACTTTTGCCAACAAGCCATCTGAGCAGAAATGTTGAAAGTGAGATGACTGTTACAGGGAAGTATTTCTGGAAAACTGCAGCCAAACCAGTTCTTTTCTTAGAAAAAAGCCAGGGAAAGAAATACAGTATTCTGTCCATGCTAAATTTTTCTTCAGATTTTTTTTTTTAAAAAAAAAAATACTTGCTTGTCTCCATGTTTTTTCTGTGAGGTTATAGACTTCGGTAGGGTAGTGATGTTCCATTTTAAGTATATGCCTTTTGCCAGCTGCATGACAGTCTGATCGCATTTCACTAAGTTTTATAGCCTTTGAAAAACATATGAGCCCATATGCCACAGAAATTTCTTTGATTTGTAAAGGCACAATTTCTAAAGACCTGCCATCACTGAAGGTGCTGGGCTCTCAGCACACCTCCCAGAAACCGGTGAAACACACTAGTAATACCCAGTGTTTAATGTATAACTTTCATTGTACCATCTTAGAAATTTGCTGTTTATACAGATGAAAGCTGTCAGTGGCATGTGCATTCTCTGCTGAATGTTTTTCTACTCACCTGTAAAACTTGTGCCTGAAACAATTTTCTATATTGCTCCTGCCATGCTTGGATCAATTGAGACCAGGCTTGCTGTAGTCTGGAGAGGGACTGGTGAATCTCAGGGGTTGCGTAGTGACCAGAATTGGCAAGTTCTTGACCATAGTTACCGAGAGAGTTGAATCTTTCCACTCGTGCTTCAATCTCCTCCTAAAATATATTACTAACGTTGATGTCAAGGGTTTACAGAACGCCAGTTATTCAGAATACAAGCCTTCAGGGGAAGAATATGGGCTGTAACTTTCCAACACTAATATTTGTATGGAAAATCATTCATCTTTGAGCTATGTTACTGAAAGAGCACAGAACTGCCTAAGAGAAAACAAATATGGACAATAAATGACTATACTGCTCTAGGAACAACTGGTCTCATACAAATCAAAATTGGGATTAAATTTGAAACAGATTAGAAAATGCTTAGATATAAATGAACACCGTTTTGAGCACCCATAATACCATACCCTCCCAGTCTTCCTACATAAAGGTGGTTCTTATAAGAAACTTTCCTCTCCTGCCAAATAAGATGGCATCAGATTATTACATTAAAGACAGTTTTACTTTATTCTGTGGTGTTAAAATGAAATATATTTAACTTTTGCCCTTACCCTGAGGAATTAAGTTATGCCTACATACTGAATCCTGAAGGTGAAAGCAGTGCAAGCAACCATGACCCCTGCAAACTGAATGTGGAATTCCTAATGTAACTGATTTGAAAATAAAAATAACCATGCTGTGAAATAATACCATGTATTAACTCATAAACCACCATAAAACCCATGACATGTACTGTTAAATGTCTGACATTTAACTGCTGGGTTTAGGGCGTTTCTGGGGGGTAATGCTGTTCAATCATAAGTAACGAAACTGTAAGATAGCCATCCTATTTGTTTAATTCGCATCAGCAACTTGTGTTCAACTCTATTCTCTCCTAAAAAGTTTGGTTTGAGCCACTAACCTGAACGAAAAAAACCCACCCTCCACTTGCCTATTATTTTAGTCACCCCAATACAAAAGAACATATTGCCTGGATTCCTGCTTTTCTGTTTACTAACAGATACTAAAGCCTTAGATCTTGCTACCATCTAAATTTGGAGTACACTGCATCAGTGTGTTTGGGTATTCCTATTGGGACAAAGAATTATTAGCAAAAACATGGTTACATCTGTGACGTGAGAGAGCATTGTTAAAGTGGAAGGCTCTGAAAAAGAAGATGACTTCAGGTACTTCATACTAAATTCAAGTCTAGAAAACTAATCAGAATCTACAAACCATTCATGCTAATAATGTGACCCACAAAGCACTGGATATTAGTCATGATTCTGGGAACATGATTTTTAGAAAAAAAACCACGTAACTGCAAAGAAAAGCCAACAGCTGAAAAATAGCTATGATGCTTGGGAAAAAGCAAAATATTAATTGTTTTCTAGGGTTAATTAACAATATAACTCCTTTTAGAAAATTCACCAAAAATATTAGCCAAATAAGCCACCAAAAGATCATGTGGTAATCAGTACTGGGATATGAAGTGTTTCAGAACTGAATGTGTAGTACCATCCAATGGTAATTTACTGCCCAGTGTTAGACAAACTGCTGTTTTCCTCCCAGGCAAATGGAGTTTGCATGACAAAATCTAACTCAAAGCTAGAATTAACTGGCATTAATTTTTTGGTAATCTCGATAAAGAGATCAGCAGTGAGTGTGTTTTGATACTGACCCAGCTTTTTACCTATAGGGTTGGACAGCAGTATAGACAAGAGCTAATGGGGCTTTCTGACACCCTTTGCAGAGACATGAGCTGCCAAACAGCCCATGTGGTAAATGTTCTGTCAATACGTAGGTGACTTCTGCTTCTACCCTGTTACTGTTTTCACAGTCTTTTTACCATGTTATTGACAGGTGCATGCAGCAAAATTCTGCTATGTCTGCAGCAATTAATTCCCATTGGAAATATTCCCAGTATAACTGGAAGCAAAAATGATACTTGCCTTTCTCTGCTGATGCTCCTCAATCATGCTTTCTGCTTCATTTGCGCTTTTAGGAAGCCCCCTCGCTTCCATCAAACCTCTGATGTTTTGGGTCCAATCTAGCATCTCCTTCATCTCCAAGTTAAACTTCTGCAACCGATACGAGGCTGCCAGCTTCTCCTTCCTGCCACACAATGTGCAGTTCACTATTATCCAACACAGAATTATCTAGCTGCCTCTCCCTCCCCATTTGCAGAGGAAGGTATCCAAGGAGAAGCCGTATGAAGTGAATTCAAGCCTCCTAGCTTTCTGTTACAGCTCCTAATGGTCAAACCAAAATCACAGGTGATGCATGCTACATTGGAGATAACAAGCATACCTCATTTTCTATGCCAGTTCATTAGGACAAGAAGGGTTAAAAAGCCTTCCTAGCTGTTGCTTTCAGCAATGATTACAGCTCAGGCCTAAGTCTTTCTTGTTCAGGAAAGCTTCAAGAGGAAAGAAATCTTCTAGAACCATTCAAAAGTAAGTCTTTCACAAAGGCTTCATGATAGATTCAATTGGATCATCTGGAGGAATTTTAGTAACATTATTTAGTGGGATAAACCACAAACTCACTGTATTAGTTTTCCCAGAGTCACATCAGTGGAACTTTTCTTGTACTAAGTCACACTTATTCCAATGCAGGTGCCTTAGCTGCCTGTATAAACTTTGTAAAGGATCCTCAAAAACTTTTATAAGGCCTCCAGCAAGTAGATTTGAGACCCCAGGGAGCAACTGTGCTCCTCCCAAGAGATACACAGATCATCAGAAGTCTTACCTTTGTTTGGCCTGTCCCTGGAGTCGTAGCCAGTTGTTTTTCATCTCCTGTTGCTTCATAGTCAGTTTGACATTTATGGATGGATTCCTTGTGGAAAGGCGGAAAGATTCCAATTCCAATGGCTGGGAAGAGATTTACAGTGGGGTGAATTTATGCCAAGAGCTTGTATTTGTTCTGAGTTTGCCTTTCAGGAGTAGTTCATTTTAAGATCCCAGTTTTCAAAACCAGATACTTAAATCAAAATAACAAAATACACAAAGGGACTTACTATATGCATTGTGCAACCACTCAGGTGAAGAAAGAGAGGTGTGTGTTCCTTTACATGCACAAATGTTAAATTTACAATTAAGTAAGTAGTTTTGCAGAATAGAGACAAACATAGAGGACAATTAAGTGCTAATTGTAACCTCTATTAGCTTAATCTAAGGGTAAAAAAACCCATGAATATGTGGTAGTACACAGAAGCAACCAGATTTGCCTTTCAGCAGAAGACTCAGAAATCTTTTGTATCTATCTCAGCTAACAGCAGCATCAAAACGCAATTTTCAGCGTAGACTTCTAGTTGATGCTGTTTTCCTTAACACAGCCTGATAAACAGTAATGAACGCTCACCAACCCGGGTTTAAAGTTGGTATCTTTCTTGTAAAACTCCATCAAATTGATGAAAATGAAGAATTTTTAATCATGCAGAAAGGAGAATATGCCAGACTGGTTTTAATCCATAGGAAAAGTACAAATATTATACTTTGTACATGGTATTTATGATAGCATGGAAAAAAACCCCACAAAACACCCCCACACCAAACCCAAACCTTGCTCATCTTTGTTTCCACGCAGCACTCCCCTGCACAGCCTTGCTAATGCTATCTGTGGAATGTTGACTAGTCATCACCCACTTTTCATATGAAAATTGGCTAACAAAGTCACAATGTGTTAAGGTATCACACACATAGTCACCATTTGCATACTACTGTGAAGAAAAAAGTTTAGGGAAAGTTTGCAAAAATAAGTTCTATATGAAGAGGCTTAAAGCTGTAACAAACAGTGAAAACCATGAGAAGTTGACATAGGATTTCTGCTTCTGTGGTTTAGCTGAAAACATCTCTTTTTGTTAAAAAATATGCCATTACATAGGAAGTCAGACCCATATTTAACACTCAACATTAGTCCTAAACGATGCAAACTGGTCATTTCAAAAAAGCCAGAGCTGATCAGGCAGGTAATTAGAACCAAAGAGTTCTGGTTTTGATGTGTATGTAAGAAAACTACATACACTGTGGGATTTGCATTTTAGTTCTAAACAGAACTAGAGTCATGATTTTGGTTCAAATCAGTACAGAAACTGAGGGAAAGATGTAGAGTTTAATTTGGATTCCACACTTTTCAAAAGTGTCAAAAAGTCCAGTCTAGCTTGTAGGTGAGGACCAGAGAATCAGCCAACATGTTAAAAATGGACTTTTCTTAGATTTGTTGCATTAAAAGAATATCATTTGATATAATAAAGTAGGATTAAGCAGCACAGTATCTTACTGGGAAAAAAAATTGTGCTGCATTTCCATTGCAGTGCAATTCACACTAGTAAATCATGCTGATTGTTGTACTGTTCCCAAGAAGCAAATATCAACTTTTTTACAGTATCCTCTACACTTCCTAATTTCTTACCTCCATTTTGGACTTAATAATGCTAATTTCTCTCTCCATTTCTTCATGCCTTCGAATCAGGTTTTCCACACTTTCCACATCTTTCCCATAATCCAGGGCTTGTATCAGTACACTCTGGAGGGGGCAGATGCAAATGGTGAAGATGACAAAAAAGCAAAAGGATCATATCATAATTCTTTCAAATAGTCTCCTCCCTCACTTTTTTGTATTGCCTCCTGAATGTTCTTATCAACAGGGCACCTTGTCTGCACTCCTTACCCAGACTGAACAAGAATTCACAACTCTTTGAACAGTGGCAATTCTATGTAAGGTGCCTTTGGCCATTCACATGTAAAACAAAGACAGGAATGCTTCCCTGCATTTCTCAGTCTTTCTTTTCCCTTTTTTCCCTTACACCAAACAGCCAAATATTTCCCATTGAAATGTGGCACATAAATTTTCAAGTATGTTTTATGAAAATACGGAAAATAAAATTCACACTCAGAATCCTAAGAGAAATGAAATCCCATACAATGAAGAACGCATTTGTAGAAGTTGTTATAAAAACTTCAAACCAACAACCTTGTAACCTTAAGTATCTGCCTACTGACTTACAATTAACTTAGTACTATTAGTTATGTGGATGAAATAATTAGGCTTTATAGAGCCTTTTTCTTCTATTAATCTCAAAATTATGATCCAAGATATGCATTTTTACCTCGATTATCTGAAGGAATACAATTTTTATACAACTCCTCAAATGCACATTTAACATGTCTGCATTGCACAGCAGGGAGAGCTATGCAAGCTACTGTTGAATGAGCTAGCTTTGAATTTGGATCAATAGGAATCGCTATATTCAAGCTAAGGAGATAATTCAGAAAAAGCTCTATGGTGGCTCATCTAACCGGCTATGGTATTCAGAACCATCTTGGCTCAGCACTGTCTGAAGGAGGTGCACACCTGTGTCAGTAACACAGCAAAAACCAGACACCAGTCCCTTAGCTTCTCCGATTTCTATCCTACTTACCGCATCTGCCTGTGTTCATTCCTTGTGGAAGGATTCACCAGACCACATGGAGAAGTTCACAAATGCAAAGAAGCTGCAACTTAATTACTTGTGTAATTCTCCTTACAGTTAGTGGAAAGACAGACTGCTGGAACATGTTTTATCTCATCCTCAAGAGGACATCTGAAATAGGTCAGACGCACTGAGCTCTAGAAGTACCTGCTTCTTTCTATTGACTGTGGAAGAAACCATGGATGACTACTTTGGATATAGCAGCTACTCACCTAATACTAAAAGTATTTTAGGCAATACCTTTTGACAAGAGACCATTAATTAGAATCACAAAATAATTTAGTTTGGAAGGGTCCTCTGAACATCATCTAGTCCAACTCCTGCCCAAAGCAGGGCCACCTTAGATGAGATTGCTAGATGAGAGTTGGATGTTTCCAAGGATAGAGAACCCACAGTCTCTCCAGGTAACTTGTTCCAGTGTTTGATCACTCTCATTGTGGGTTTTTTTTTTCCACTTTACATCTATTTGGAACTTTTCTTGTTGCCATTTGTACACACTGACTCTGCCTGTTTCACTATGAACCTCCAAGAAGAGTCCAGCTTCATCTCCTTTGTAACCTCTCATTAGGTAAAGAAAGAGAGATCCCTTTTTATTGCAGACTCTACTGTGTCATTTCTCACAATACAGTTCAAATGTACCTTTTTAGCTGTGAATGCCTTAAAGTTGGTGATCTGCAGTGTTTAATGACATTTCAGCCTTCCTACAAACCTGATACACAGACAACTATCAAAGGTCACTGCTGGATACTCAGTATCCCTCTAGCAATGGGCACACCTAGGTTTATCACTGTTGGCCAAATATAACATTTTCCCATTTCAATTAGTCAAAATCTGAGAACTTACCTTCTCAGTAATTCTCTCTGTGATGTCGTCAATTTCTCTGATTAAGGCATGAATCTCTAGAGCTCCCTCTAACTTCTTCCTGTATGCATTCAGGTTACCATGGAAACTGTTCCACCTTTTATTGAAAAGAATACTTTAGAGGTGCATTACAGAGGTAAGGATTTCTACAGCTGAGTTTCATAATGCTCAGATCTAAGTAAAAAGACAGGATTTCTGAACTACCTTATGTATTGATCTCCAATTCCCCACAACAGGGGACACATCACAGAGATAAAGCATCAGCCTGACAAGACTAGCTGGCTGTATTTATTCCAAGTTTTCAGGATGGTTTGGGGGTTAAAAGCTAAAAAGTACCAATTCGGTTTCCCTAAACTCTCAATAACCTCACAATCCCTATGTTCATGCTTTTGGCTCTTAGCTAGTGGGCTGTGAAGTAGCAAAAGCAATATGCGTTTCACCAGGACAACTATGCGCACAGATGGAAGCTTCATGGATCTAGTGTGTGAAGTGCTGTAAAGTGGCATGTTTGCCTCCAAGGCTAGAAACACGACTTTGCCCCTGCTGGATTAGAAATCCTTCTGGCTAACTGCTCTGACAGTCTCAAAAGGCAACTCCAGTGTCTGATGGCTGGTAGTCGTGATATTAAAGAAGGAAATACACGTTGCAAATCCCCCATTTACCCCAGCCCAAGACACCTCATCTTCCCTTCTTGTTTTTGCTTTACACAGAAGCTTTAAAAGCATACTCACTTCTCGCTGAGCTGCTTCCGGCGCTCATATATCGTCTTTGTTTCTTCCTTGTTCTGTCTCTCCAATTTCATGGCCAGCGTATTGATAGCCTTGATGTGAGCATCATCCACTGTCATCTCCTGTAAAGTCAGAAAAGGAACAAAGGTGTATGTTTGAAATGCTTGTTACTGAGTTTTCCACTGCAACGTGAAAACCAGCAGTCACAGCAACAAGCAAGAGATTTACCTCACTACCAAACATTTCAGACACATGGGCTTTGCTCTGCTACAACTGCTGGTGTTACCAGTCCCTGATGAGAAGACAGTAAAGGCAAGGAAGAACATTAATGACTACAAATACAACAATGATCTAGGTCTAAATGAGGACCCTTGGAGCTTCATTTCTAAGCCAGGAATCCCAGCAGGGGCTCATTTGCTGAAGAAACATAGGTGCAGTTGCTGGTTACATAGGTGGCTGTTGAGGAACTGCTGATGTGTGCCAGTACTCGCTTTTTTTCTAGACAGGCTTCTGTCCAGAAGTGCCTTCTGTACTGTGGACAACAGGCTTAAAATCTACAGACCTAAGAAACCCAGACAGCCCATGCCATTGCGCTTTCTTCTAAAGCAACACCACTGTATTTTAAAAGGTATACAGAGTCTTCAAGGCAATTTGCTTCCCGGGTATGTACCAAAGAAAGGATAATATTTGCACATTGCACGTATCATCTGGACTATAGTGGAATAATTGTTTTTTTGGCGCATGATGGACAGCCAACACTGAACACTACTCTAAGATTCAAAAACATTCTCTGTTTTTCTAAGACCAGTAAATCACAAGCTTGGCAGGGAGACATTAATCACTGGTGTAGTAGAAACACAGCTGCAGGATGCCAGCACACTGTTAATAGAAGTACTGACTCCATTTGTGTTTTATTTATGCTACGTCCAAACCAATGTGCATGCTTCCATATGTGCTTTACAATTATACAGAGCCATAAAGTAAACAAGAGAAACCAGCAGACCAGCCAGATATTCTTCAGAAACCCTGTAGTCGCCTCTCCGGGGAAGTAACAGCAGCACAATGTGACAGAATATGAGTAGAAAATCTGGCTGCCATCAACGCAGGATGATTGCTCCCTACCCTGATCTCAGATCTGCCTACTGTGGAAACCGAGACTGGCTGGCTGGACATGCTGTGCCAGGACCTGCCTGCTTCTGTGTGTATCACACCTGTGAAGTACTGTATAACTAAGCATTAGCCATGAGGGTGTCACTGTCCCAGCCTTTTTCGGCAGGAGTCGTGTTCACAGTGGCAGAGGAGCAGTGGCTACACGCTGACAGCATCTAAGGCTAAGAGTTTCCTGCGGACATAAAATCTGCCTTAGTTTAAGGAGACCTTCCTATTTAGAGTGTTATCTGACTAGAGAACTGGGGTGTTTCTGCATCTTTCAGCATCCTTCTTTTGGCTGGTACAACCTGTAGCAGAGCCCTTGCTCCATCCCTTAGCTCACAGTTCAGCTGGTGAGGACTGAAGGGCCAGTGAAGGTCTCTTCGCTAACGCCCTCGTGCTGAAGCTGAGTATTTTGACTCTCTACCTAAATCAACTACTAATGCACTGTCACAGGAAATTCTGCCAGGCTCTGGAAAGGGGAGACAAGGGTTTTCTTCCAGGTGTGAGGCATATCTATACTGTTACTTTCCACAGAACAGGATTGTCTCCTTCTGCTTTTAGGCAACAAAAAATAGAAGATGGGAGCTACCATAACAGGAATCGGCAATAAGCTAACAGGCAAAGCATAATAAATATTAGAAAAGAACATAGAGTAGACACAAAGTCCTAATATACCTCTTTCCAGACCTTCCTCACAGCTTCCAGACTAGCAAATCAGCACAGCAATCTTTCTTGCGTGACTCTCACACCTGTCAGTCCACATCTGTAGCTGTGCACACAGAGAGAACCACAGGCTGCGGCAAACGCATCCCCTCGATGTACGGCCTCACAGCTCTCATGGTGGGAGCTGAAGCATATCATAGAGGGCCCTGGTTGTGGCAGGACCTGTTCCCCAGCATTTTCAAGGTTCCAGGTTTGGTGCCCAGGTTAGCACATCTCACTGGGGCCAGAGAGGCAGCTGGTATGACTCAGCACCACAAAACAGGGTCAGAGATCTTAGCACAGAGGGGTGAACTGTGCAGCTATCTTGTCACATGGCTGCTAGCCAAAGTGTTATCCATTGCTCTATTTTACTAAATGTCCACTTATTAACATTATGATTCATGACTAAACACACGTGCGGTATAAACAAAGGCCCCCAAATAAACATGTTTCATTTGAATGGAGGAATATGAGAAAGTTGACTGTTTCTCAGGACAACAGGAAGGCAGAAATAAAGGAGAGAAATGGAGAAAGCGGTCAATTATTTTACAGGCTTCTTCATGGAAGGTCTGTATCAACTTTCTGATTCAAACAAACGTGGCTGAAATAATAATTTTAATGCACTTTTGGATGGAACTCACTGTGACTCTGCAGACTGCATGAACCGAACTGCAAATGTGCTCAAATTCAGGCTCACACAGACAGCTTTCCAGTCACGTAATGCAATCAAAAATTCTAGGGTTGTGTCATGGGCGCCTGACAGCTCTGCCACGACATCATCAAAGCAGAAGGCACAATGAGGGAAAATTCTGTCTTTGTTAATGGCTTATAAAGTGGCAATGCTTCCTACCCTCCTCATCTTTCCCCTCCTCAGGGTACTGTAACTGTATTTGCTACCTGGATATACTGTTAGGCTGAAAAGTTAATTGCTTCCTCCAGCCATGCAAGAAATGTGCATGGAAAACACCTCTTACCCCTGATGATGCTCCACGAAACTCATTCAGCTTTTTCATGAGCTGCAGGCAGTGTTCATAGTCATTTCCCACATCACCTACATTAATCATGACTTCCTGAGGAAATAAGCAGCAGACAGGCAAACATTCAGGTTAAGAGTATAAGAACACAGCACAACCCAATGCTTATGTTGATGCAGTAAGTTCTGTGATGCATCTGTCAATCACCAACCTACAGCTTCTGAAGTGGTCTCTTCTGATCTGTTCTTTAGATAATTATGAGACTTAGTCACAACACCCTCTCCGATCTATTACTGATTATGGAAGTCATCTCTGAGTGAAGACTTAGTGTGGAAGGGTTAAGGCCCCAAAACCAAGGAAGATGTTGTGTGTACCTTAGATACTTAGTTGAACAGAAGATGGTTGTAAGGTAAGGGATGGGTGTAAGATAAGGGGGATCAGGATAACCTCATGGTAGACAACTCAGTCTTGAGAACGGATGCACTTGACCATAGAGATAAGAAAGTTACAAGAGGATGGTAACAATAGCCTCAAAGGATATTGTCTATTGATCCCAGAACTGAGTTTGCGCAGTAGTAAAGGTCAATCAGTGGGCGCAGTGAAGAAGACTACAAGCCTTCATCTGAAGACCCCTACGACCATCCAAAGACCACCAGGGAAGACAACTGCACATGTAGACCAGACATTTGCATATATCAACGAGTTCCAGGAAGTCTCATGTATATGTAAATGATTTCTCAGAAATCTTACGAATATGTATAACTTTATGGTTTATAGTCTCTAAAAGTCTGCCAGATGGTTGCAGCACTTATGGTGGAGCTATCCCCAGTGCTACCCCAGCGCTACAATACAGAATCCCTTACTTAATAACAGTCTGCTGTTACTGAGTTTAATTATATCGGACTCCTTACCCAGCCACACCTAGCTTCCCACTTCGGCGAGGTCAGAAAGCAACGAGTGTGGATGCCACTGATCTTTGTATCAAGTGGATCAAGTGAAACTCCCTTCACTCTTGCAAAGTGAAACTTTCACATTTGATACACAATGAGAGTGCCTGCTTGGCAAAAGCTTCAAGTCTCTTCCATCCTAGCCTGCTTTCATTTCTCTGTCTCGATAGTGACACACAGGATGACCATGATAATCACAATCTCTATGTGCACATTTTACATGGGAACATGCGCTAATACTGTCCAACTGACTCTGGCATGGTAACACTCCAGAAAATTTCTAGAATTTGTTGAATTGTTCTTTTCATATTGTTTGTAGAACATGTAATGATTCTCCAGGCAAAAGCCACTAAGAAAATACCCTGGAAGATAACACATTTATCAGATGTTCACTGCTAAATAGCAAGTCTCTAGTGTGCTGCTTGGGCTACATACTAGAATTCATTTACCTTCTCCCTGATCCAGGCTTCCACCTGGTCCACCTTCTGCAGAAACTCCAGGAAGTCCCGGCTATCCTCCAGCATCTTTCCACGAGCAGCAACAGCTCTCTTCAACTTCTCCCAACACTCCTGAAGCATGCGGACCCGGCGACGGATCTCTCCTGATTTTGGGTGGCCTTTTGATACCAGGGCTTCTCCTTTCTTCACATTCAGAAAAAGAAATTAGAAATTAAAGTTGCTACTAATTTTTAATGTGACATGTTACATGAGCTTTCTAGAAGGACTCTCTTACTTTCCTAACCTGGCCTGCACAATAGATTACTAATGTAAATTCCCACTGCCCAAATGATACTGCTCAGCTGGAAAGCTTTTACATCTGGAAGGAATCAAGAACACTAGGATTTGAGTATTTCCCTTCCAGGAATTACCTTCATGGAGAGGAAGCACCAAGACAGGTATTAGAGATGATTGTGCCCTTCAGCTATGTGATTCATCCAGTTTCAACAAGATTGTTCACAAACTAGGCATGAAATCCTATTTAACTTTTGTAGGAGTAATCACCCCAGGCAAGGAAGAAGTCAGTGATATCTCCCTATTTGGGCAATAAGGAAAGATAGTAATTCCCTGGATAGAGCAATTAACAAATCTCTCTATTTAAGTTAACAGTATTACATTTCCATGGCATAGCAACTGGGTTCCTGTCACACAAGAGGGATAACTGAGATAGAAGTGGTGAACAAGCTTTCCCTTCCTTTTCATTTCAACTATCTGTCCTTCTCTGGATAACCAGCAATAATCTGTGAAAACACTAGCAGGGTGAAAGAGTGTTACCTTATTAACAGCTGTGATGATTTCTTCATTTGCTAGAATCTCTGCCTCAAAGACCTGATGTTTCTGCAGCAGCTTCATTTTGTCCTGCAGACTGCTAGGGTCTTGTATGGAAGGATCCTCTAGTTTCTGCATGCGCTCACTGATCCAGTCTTCTGCCTGCAGCAGTGTGAGATACCAGAGTTAACACAACAACTACATGCTGTCCTGGGGACTCCTCCCAAGACACATCATTGTTCTATGCAAGCACGTATGCCTGGGCTAGGTAGGTTGAGCTGGGAGCTGACAGCCAAGGTGGCTCTCCAGTTTCTGAACTATTCTGCTTGACAGGAAATAAAGACAGGTAGGAATGAAAATAACTTTTAGCTGACCACAAGAATAATGAAAAATTCTTTGAACACCCCAAATTTTACCACAAGCCACAAACAAATTGTATAATCTTCTAGATTAGATACAGAGAATCATTGAGCAGATATGCAGCCTGACATGGCAGACACATTTAAAATGAGATTATGACACCTGAGCCTTGGATTAGGGCTCTTGAGTTTCATCCCCTACTTCTGTCACTGACCTATCTGTAAACTGGATTAAGATTCTTAAGAATTCTGTGCCTCATCTATAAAACAGCACTAACGTTCCCTGATCTCAATGATGTTTTGAGACCTAAATGGAAAATGCAAAGCAAATAAAGCCTTTGTGATGGGGCCAAGCACTAGTCAGATTATTGGAGACCAAATACAACTCTGTTCGTTTATACTTCACAAAATTCAAAATTGTCTGCTCGGGAACATCAGACTCAGACAAGCAGGTGAACCACAAGGACTAACAAAGGAAGGGTTATGTGTTTCTCTTAGGAAATGCTTTTTGCAGGGGACTTGAATCTATGCAGAATAAAATAAACAACAGGATAGTGAGTCTTCACAAATTTCTTTGAAGTCTGCTAAACATAAGCCCTTAGTACTCTAGGGAATATTTTCTATCCATCAAAATATGAGAACCAAACACCTGACATATGTTGTTAACTGATCCTGTTGTCCTCAGACCACTGAAGAAACCTAATGTTTTGACAACACAAGAACAGCAAACTGAAGACAGCTTTACCAGTTTCAAAGCATCTTAGCTGTCCTTCTGCAACTGTGCTACATGCACACAAGCCTTGACAGCTGGGGGATTTTCTCAGTTAATTAACGATCTGAAGTGTTGTTTCAGCCGCTGAAATTCTATAAACAATAACAGAAATAGCTTTCACTAGCAGGGTGCTGTCCAGAAACAAAAAAAGCACAGTTCGACTTAAACAGGAGCCTTATGTCAAGGTTGCCCAGGACAGCACACTGTAATTTGCTGTTTTCATTTCTAACACCTTTCTCACAAGCTAGGGCCTTCTCCCATTACCCAGTCACACATTAACGCTTTAATTTCACTTAACTGACTTCTCATTTCAATGGGAGAAGCTCATCCATACAATGAGGATGAGAAACAAATGAATCCCCTGTATATAGCCACTTAAAGGGCGATTTCTCTCCTACTTTTGAATAATAATGGCTTAATGACAGACCAAACAAAGCCATTTAAAAATAATAAAAAAACACATCTGCACTCTTAGTGGCTTGGTTTATTTTAAGGCTTATTTAGGATGGCTCTAGAGAGTGAGAGATGTTCTCCTGGCCCCATGTCCACATCCTGATATGAAGCATGGCTGATCTGTGTCCGGGTTTCAGCTGGGATAGCGTTAATTTTCTTCACGACATCTGTTATCTCAAGATCTTTCTATGGAAAGACTTAGGGTTGTTCTGACAGGCATTGTCACTTTATTGAGGACAACAGTGAGACTAGTGTTATGCTCAGTGTAGGCACATGGGACCAGCCTTATTTCTACAGGACTCAAAAAATGGCAGCACTATCAATTTCAAAACCTACATTTTCAAAATTTCAGTTACTGTAACCTCAAGAGCACAAACATTTTGTAAACTACATTGAGTCTTATTAACTAAAATAACTAGAGCATATAAAGGATGTACCTGTTCCAGACATCTAGAAATAACACTTAATTCTCTCTCACTCCTCCAAGATGAAGTAGTAAATGTTCTATTCTCTTGTACAGCAGGTGAAGGGGAAGTTAGGTGCCACTAATATGATGAGCAAGTTTCAGTCAGTGTTAAAACTCAGAGCCAGCTTTAGAAGTCAAAACTTTCAACTTTATGACTTTTCTTCTGCAGTAACACAAATACACATATTTCTAGTTAGCGACCGGCTCATTTGCCTTCCATGTTAACACTGGGGTACTGATACTGTAACAACAGGACAGTCTATAAGTGTCTCTCACCTCTTTGGAACTAGAAAAGTACCATATTTCAACTGTAGGAGAGTGTGTCTCACTTTGAGAGCTGCATGTTATCTCTTGAATTAAGTCATTGCAGGTTTTGTGCAGAAAAAAACAAGTCCTGTGTCCTGAAAAGGGTACAAACTGCAGCAGCTAGCCTTCTAAGCAGGCCACACGGTGTTGAGCTCTTCATCCTCCCATCAGTGGTCACAGACTGTGTTGTCTTTGTACTAAAGCATGTAGCACTATGCAATTGCTTCTAGAGAGTAACTAGAAGACTTAATGATGACACCAATCACTCTTTTCTGCCAAAAATTCTGTTTGATCAATAGAAATTACTCAAGACGATTGCAGGAGAGAGGGTTTTTACGGGAGTAGGACCTGAGCTATGGGTATTGCTCTCCTAATAAGCATAAGCAATGACCTCATTGAGTTCACAGCTAAACTCAAAACTCAACTCTGCAATTTAAGCCCCCTTTGAAAACTATTCTAATATATGTGAACTTATACACACCCAGAACATGATAAAAATCAAATTAAACATTCCATTCTACCCAACAAAGAGAAGGAACGATATTGCTGAAAGATTTAATTTTTTATAATTCCTTGGTGGCATTCACATTCTACAGCAGCAGGCAATAAATTTAGATTAGCAAGGTAAATGAACAGGTACTTTGAGAGCAAAGACATCCTATCGAACTCTTGGCTGAATTTATGTGGAGAAAGTGGATGAGAAAAGGGAAATGTTCCTCACTATACAGGGCCAGATCCTCTGCTATAAGTGTGTGATTCAAGAATGAAGGGGGACCACAGCCTAAGCACTGATTTGACAATTCCAGAGCAATGGGAAGAAATGCGGAAGTATTGCTACTTAATGGGTTGATTCTACCTCTAGGAGGGCATTGGCAGTTTCTCCAGAGAGGATATTGGCAGTTCTGTGACTTTTCCATCAGAAGCACATTGTGCTTTTGAAAATATTAGCAGTGTGCAATGCACCATCCATTCCCCTCTGCTAGTCCACAAGGTGGAACTAGCCATTACTGGCAAATTGGTTCATGTGATAGGAAAAGTATAGCCAAATGCTACAAGCTAGTATTTGGCACTGTAAATAATTCTTGATAAAGTTTGTTTAAAAATAAAAACAACAGTGTGCTGCTCTGGCCCTTTAGTGTAACCAAAGGAGAGGGTAAATGTCTGACTATTTTCGGGAGGGAGGAAATTCCAAATATATTGTGCTGTAAATGGAATTTTAGCAGCCATTTATACCTTAGATTATTATTCTTCTTAAAAAATATATTTAAAGAATTGGTTGTCAGCAGCAGCTGTGTTACAAACATTCATTCTCCTTTGGTGACAATCATAATCTGATCTGTGTCAGGACACATCTTTTTTCACAGGGTAGGAGGTGACAAGCACTTGTAATTTTTCTTTAAACCATGGATGATGTGGCATGGGATGCAACAGCAGAAGGGGTGCATACTAGACCAGCAAGAGTGTTTACAAATGTCCCCTCTGGGCCTGTGTGCTCTTATTTATGCCAGCACACTGGACGCTAGTACATTTTTCAGTCACACACATTGTCCTGCCCTTTGAAAGACTGACCTAGTATGTCCTTCCAACAGCAGTGCCAGGAGCAGAGCTGTTCAGTTACAGGACTGAAGCCAGAACAGGAGACAAACATATTCTGCAGAGACCCATGCACTCACCCTGATTTGAAGTATCTTTTCTTTCCCACCAAAGGAAACATGGAAGTTTTGCTTTCAGTAGCTTGATTTTAGCAGAGCTCCTGACATGTAAAGCAGCTGTAATAGGCACAATGCCACAACTACGGTATAGTAACAGCAACGGCATCGGAGCACCCTTTGTGTGAGCGTGGCAGGAGTGGCCATACCAGAGTAGATTATCAATCCTTCAAATCTCTGGCAAGGGTAAGCAATTCATCCAACAGAGGCAGGCAGCTCCTCTGCCTTTCACCCCCATCCCAGTCTAAAACCCTCTTACCTCTTCCAAGTTCTGGTAGAAAAGTGCCAGAAGAAGGGCAGTCTGCAGCTTCTCCCTCCTACTCTGGGATAGATCCTTGATCTGATGCTTTCTCTCATGAATGGCATTCAGTTTGTGCTGGAATTTTAGCCCTTCCAGCTCACCAGCCTTTTCTAGCCTGCTTGCCTGTTCTTGAAGAGACATCATCTGAGGAGGCAACAAATCTGAAATTACTTCTATGGTTCCAAGCGACATGAAAGAAACAAAAAGCAGGCTCCCTTCCATACATAAAAAGTCTTTTTTTTTTTGAATGAACCAAGAGTAGCAGGGACAAGTTAACCAGCATTCCCCCATCCTCACCATGTACTATGTTACACCTATGACATCCTTGTCATTGGTCTCTGCAGTGAACCCTGGCTACTTAAATGAATTAAAACTGCAGCTCCAGGAGTCCCTATGCCACCATTCATCCAGTGCAAGGCATCATGGAGCAAGCCTGACACCCATGAGTGCTCAGGTTTTATTGCTTTGTGGAAACCAGGTGTTGGAAGGTAGCTCTCAACATGAGCAATCATCCTGGCAGGGAGCTGGCAGAGGTTCTGGGAGCTCATTACTTCTGGGAAACCCAGGCACAGCCCCAGGCCTGAGTTTAGCCATACCCTGGATGAATTACAGCAGTGGCCACCAGCCAGGCAGATTCCTTTACATGTGGGTGAGCAATTCAACATCTATTCCAAAGGTGCAAAGAAGCTAGCCAATTTGGTACAGACGTGGTATACCAAACGTACATTTAAATAATTAGACAAGTAATCCTCTCTGACCTATTGTATTTTACTGGCTTTAAAAGCCACTGATTTCTTTTTTTTTTTTTTTTAAATGAAAAAAGCAGAAACTTCTGACATTCGTAACACACAATATTGGCCTGTTTCAAACATTTCTTCTGGTAAGTGCCATTATTCAAGTTGCTAAACAGTTTTCCTGTCTACTGCAAGGCAATACAAGCAGGACTTGGGCATGGAGCGTTTAACAGTTGTTCTCCACTGCTCTGCCTCTTATTTCCCTGAGCCTCCCCATTTTCTCTTTGGTTCACGCATATCAGGCATATTGCACCTGTCAGCAATTTATTGTGTTGCCATGTTTAAAAAAATTAAAATAATTCTAGCTCATGGGTTGGTAGAATATTTGCTGTTGATTTTCATACCTTCTCATCCTGTGATGCCAGAAGCTTCTCAAAAGCCTCATGTTTCCTTATCAGCTGTTCTACTTCATCTACAGAGCTTCCGAGGCCACTGCTTTTCAAATAAATCTATAAAAAAAAAGTGTGATATTTTTAAGGTGGATTAATTATCATATAAACCTGATGCATAAATGTGAGAAGAGGTATTAACTCCACAGCTGAGGGTACACTTGAGAGGGAAAAGAAAAGGAACAGGAGGCAACTGAAACTGAAGATCAAATAGTAGAGTCCCATGGTCTTGAGCAAGAAAGAGAAGCACTAACAGTTCCAGCTAAGGAAAGTGACCGATCGCTGCTTGTCGCAATCGCTGAGTCACAAGGCTGGCAGTGAATTCCAGAGGTCTAAGCCATCCTTGTAATCCAAAGTTAGATTAACACTGTCATGTCTGACAGATGTCTGTATGATTCCTTCTTAGAAGGCTTCCAATAACAGAGACTTTGCAGCCTCCATGGGCAATTTATTCCTGTACTTTTACTGTTAGCCTGAAATACAAATACCTAGCCTGAAAATGCATTGCTACCACTTCACCTCATCATATACTGCCCTTTTCACACTAAGGAGATAATTACTAAATCTAGGCTAAAACTACCACGATCTGATCAAACATTCCACAAGGGCTGTGTCTTCTTGACTCTGGATTATTTTTACTGCTCTCCTCCAGATTCTCTTCATTTCCACTTATTTTGAAATGAGTTTCCTAATACTTGATGCCATAAGTGGCAATCAGCAACAAGGCTGTCTGAGTGAAGGTAGTGAAGACAGCAGAGAGCTTACGTGTGCCTTTCAAGCTGTAATCTTCTGCGTGTATCTGTGCATGGTGTTTTAACTTGTACACAATACCACGAACCAAGTTCACCTTGCAATCTACTGTAAGCTTCCATAAACTTCTCAGAAGAACTGCTATCAGACCAACTGGTCCCCATTATATCTTTATGCAGCTGGTTATTTCTGAAAAACGTCACAGCTTGCACCTGCACCAAGTGCACTACATCTGTTATTTTTCCAGGCCATCTTTCCAACTTGCCTGCATTCATTTTATTTACTGTCTGTCCTGTCATTTCTGACACAGAGAGACCTTACTTTAAAATAACAAATGCAATTTTAAGGAAACTGACCTCTGCACTATTCACTTTTGACACTGTGAGAACCTTTTCTAACTAATTCACACACTTCTGAGGCACACCTGTGTTTCTTGACTCTTTTCTACTGTTAACAAAACTGGCCTCCCAATTATTTCTGCCATGCCTTCTCCTACCTTCAGTTTTGTCAAATGCAAAAGAACAAACAATGTAGTTACCTATTAACAAAAAAATAAGCTTTTCTGCAAGCCAGTAGGAATTTATTCTTTTCCAGTGGATTTAGTTGCCTGCAGGTTCTTCCTTTATTGAATGACAAGATGACAGCAGGACAAAAAAACCCTAATCAGAGGCTGTGATGGGACATGAGCAAAAATTACCTGTGGACAAGGTTCACAGGGGAGTAAGTATGACTGGAAAGACTTTTGAAGCTCAGGCTGCTATGAGGGACTGTGTTTATCAGCTGGGATATAGCACTGTGTAATCCATTCTGTGAGCTCACGGAATCCTAGGTATTTGGATAAGATTGAGAAATTCTAGCCAGCAACTCTACCTGGGTAAAGTACAATTAGCAGAGATGGAAGAAGAATTTGAGACCAGTAATACAGTGCGAAAGAATTAAGAGGCAAGAAAGAAACCGAGTAGAATCAGTGAACCAACACAACCGCTAATAGTTTCAGAAGATGGCTGGTGAAGAACCTAAGTTAATTTGTGCCTTAAAACCACAGACATGCACAGGAAAAATAACGTCTAAAGAGATCTCTCTTGCTTTGCAAAACATTGCTGTTCCACAGCAATCTTACAGGCTGTTTTTTATAGGACAGAAAAGATACTCTCTGGCAGCTGCTTTAGAAAACCAGTAACGGTGCTCGCTGTCGGCACAGAAGCACTTGATGACTGTCTAACCCCACAGAGTATCTTCTGAAGAAGTTTCCCAGGCGCATGTTGTGTGCAGGGGAATCCACACCTACGGGTTGGGGTCTGAGTGCACCAAAAGGCTGTGGTGGCCCTGAGCATCCCCCAGATGGCCCTCCCAGGGGTCCCCCAAGGCTCAGCCCTGGCCAGCCTTCCTGAGCTGCGCTGAGGGGAGGTCTGAGCCTGCCCTGGTCCTCCTGGACAGAAGCCAGATTTCAGTCATTACCTCGCTCCACCACCTTGATCTCCAGCTGTTGATGGACCTTGTTACTGCTGCTGCCAGTCGGTCCTCCTTGGCAGCTGTGACTAAGGGGACTGACAGGCAGACCTGGCCTGACTTTCTCGTTCATTTTGGGGACTTAATGAGAGGAATATTTTGCATATACAGAAAAATGCACAGAAGAATATCATGCCCAGGCCAGATGTTCAAACTGCTTTTTAATAACCTATGCCAATTATCAGAAGAAAGGTGAATAAATCCCAACACGGTAATCGCTGTCAAGAAGAGGGGAAGGCCACTGTACAACAGACCTAAGTTTTAATAAGTCTGGCCCATTACATTAATCACCAGGATGCCTAAAGAAATACATTAACATTAATGCCTCTGTTATGCATGTTAAATACGACCCCCACCCGAAGACAAATACTGTGTCATTCAAACTTTAATCCTTTGATCTGTCCTATTCATCAAGTGTGTGAAATTATGACAGTTTGTTTGGTTTTAGTTTGCTCTTGTGGAGGAAGATCTCTACACGTGTGTATTCCAGATCTGCCTACTGTGATGCTCTGTTAAACCACCTATAATTACCATCCATACTTACACTGCTGTTACTATCACGGAAATAAAACGTTATTGGCTAGATTTAACTCACTCCTGTTTGGGGTACACAAATGTACAGTCACATACTGCTTGTCTATTCTGGTGTTTTAAACACTGCTTTAAAAGCACTGTGGCTTCTCTGTGATATTTTGTGGATTATCTGCCAATTTTGGTCAAAGAAGATTCACCTGAGGAAGCAGAAAATTCCTGTAATTTTCCACATGTTACTCCTCAACCTTTATTTAGCAACTGTTAGCAGTGAAACTGCAAACTCTGATACCTGAAATGCTCAGCCATTAGTTTCTCTGCTCATATATCTGTGGTGGAAGAAAAAGGCAATGGATATCTACTGGTAAAGACGGTTACTTTCTTTGGAAAAGAGAAGAGAGACATCTGAGAGCGGGCGTGTGGGACGGTGAGTCATAAGCAGCTGCCACTGGAGTTCTCAGTGCCTTGCTCCCACTGAAAATCACTGCACACAAGTAACACCAAGCGTTCAAAGCCCCATTCCTTTAGCTGTTACAGCAGTGGGAAAAAGTCCTCCTGAGTTCCAAAAGACTTGGACCAGGTTCTCCAAGTAGAAGCCTGGGCAAATGCTCTTGGGTACCCAGGTTTTAATACTGAGAAAGAAAACTGGTGCACAAGAAAACCGGCTGCCTAAGTTACAGGAGAGGCGACAGCAGTGCGCTTAGAAGAGAGCAGCCCCAGCAGTACTAACAGTGCTTCTTGGAGAGCTGGTGAGGTGAAAACTTTCCACTCGTCTTTTGAATACAAATCTTACGAGAGCAATTGCTAGAATCAGAACTGCAACATTTTTTTCATTTAAGCATTTGTTATACCAATCTGAAAGCAGAATGGAAACTGGCTCCCATGCTGCAACGCTGGCCTGTGGTCAACTACATCACTTTTTGGCATATTTTTAGACAGGTCCCCAAACTCCTGCTTTGAATGAGATGTGTTGATTTCACATACAAAACACTGCATAGCTCTCCTCAGGTAACATACCAGGCACACAGCAGGTATAAACTTTCTTTCAAGTCTGTTTCTGTTATGAATCATGGCCCATCATCAGGAATGTAATGTTCAGCCACATAAAACACCAAAGACTTCACCACTGGCTACATAATGGGCTCATTTTTAAGTGAAGACTTGCAAAGATGGTTAAAACCACAAAATGAACTTGGCCCTTTCTGAGATTTGAGATGAAGCATGAAACAAATAGCAAAGTTGTTAACAGTGCAAAGCACAGAAGCAGAGGTTTTAACCCTACTTAACTGCAGTTCTTCACCATTTCTGAGCTCATTGCATAAATTTAGCCACGCTATCATAAGACTTCTTACATACAAGCTAATGCAGAATTAAATGCAAAAAAAAGTTCACTTTAAATAAAACAGTACTACATACACACTTCATGTGACAGAACAGGCCAGCTCTAACTGTTGGAGAAAAACTGAATAAAACATTTTAGTCATTAGGGTAACTATGCTCTCTGGATGCTGCAACTTCACATTTATATACACTAGGAGCTGACACAGCCCTAAGGGAAACTTGCCTTCCAAGAAGTGTCATTTTTATTTCTCTAGAAGAAAAACTATTTTAAGTATTTGTGCAAATTCACTCCCTTCTCCTGCTTCTGTTCTTCACAGTATAACAAGCTCCACAGGTTTTGCCCCTCACTGCCTGCCCTTGACTTGCTGCTGAGATTGCTGGAACTCCACTGAAAATCTTTCAGCTCTAAGCATGTACTAAAAGCCAGATTTACTCCCCGTTTTAAATGACTTCAATTAAAGCATGTAATCAAGTCCAAACTCTCTGCCAGGTAGATAACAACAAGGTTTGATTTGATTTACTTCTGATGAATGAAAATACAAAAAAGAATTAATGAAAAAAATTTTTAGCAAAGTAAATAAACGCACTTCATACCATGATTATATATGGTTCACAAATATGTTGTACTACGCTTCATTTGAATAAAAGTTATAACAAGCTATCATGCTAACAAATACATACACCTCTTCTATCATAGTGACATCACTGTATTATTGGCCTCTGGCCTCACAATCTAGATGCAAAGTTCTAATGTTAAAAGTATTTAAAATTTCCTTCCCCCCTCCCACTGCATACTCTCTCATTGGCATAATTATCCGATATTGGAAATGTACATGGGAAAAATACAGACAGAAGTCAGCACTCGTTTTCTCATAACTGCTCCAATCCCTTACTCCCACCTATCTCCTCCTCCTTCAAAATTCACAACCTCAACCTCTATCCTCTAAGTAGTAGGTGTCAGACTAGAATCCTATGCCCACAAAACATCATCAGTGAAATAATTACTTATGAAACATTTGTCTGAAGGCAGACTAACTTCCTCTTAAACTCCCCATAGCTTCACTGCTAGAAACTTAGCTGCAGTATCCAGACTTGAGATGCTGTGGAGACTGAATTCCTTTCATTTCCCTCAGGAAAGGGTGGTACCTCTCTTTTTTTAAGGGGGGTGGGGTATGTGTGTGTGAAGTGACATCTTCTTACACACTTAAATATTTTGGGTTTTGAAAAGAAGTATTACTTTTAAAAGTTACAAAACCAGGAATTAACTGTCTAGAAAGAAATACAGCATAATCTGCAAGTAAGAAAATTAAAACAGTGAAACAGAAAAAACAAAGAAAAACTACACTGAGGATTTGTCCCAGGTCCCAGACTGACTAGCAGAGAAGAAAACCAGTTCCTGGCTCTGAAATCTTGAACCTTCACAGTGCTGAACACTATGACCCAATTATGCAAGCTCTGTAAGCACATGCATAGCACTGAACATGTCATGTTGACAATAGTACTCTAATGGTTAAAATGAAACATTTGTTAAGTGCTTGAGCAGATCAGAGTGCTCAGCTTCATTTCGAATGCATTAAGCTGTAGCTCCAGTCTCGGTGACAGCAGAATGCAAGCAGCTTTCTGATTGTCTCAAACATCATCTCTCAGGAGTGGGAACATGGTAGGAAGCATACAAAAAGAAATCCACATGGCTTCATTAACAGAACTTAATACTTCTGTTTGCAAACGTTCCTAGAATGGAATGGAAATCTTCACCGCTTTCCTCCCAGATCCAAAGGATGCAATATTAACAGCGATAGATGGACACCACGTGCTCTCTGTGTGTTTGGAAGTTGAAGACGTGGTGTGAGCTGGTATGTTTGTCAAAAGGTTCTCAGGGCATAAGCTCTCCAGAGTGCATGTTTCCTGGGAAGGTCTCAAACCAGATCTTGCCCAATGGCTAGAAAGTAATCCTGAGCAGCAAACTGGATTCATTGATAGAGAGAGGCCGGCCCCCATCTCCACAGGGTGAAAAGGTGGACCAGCTATATCTGAACCATGCGTTTTGATAAAGGCTGTTGGACTTGGGCTTCTTCTAAATTCTCTTACCACATGGATAGGCATAGCAGTCCAAGGGGTGGCAAGTATCAGGGTGATTTTGGAAACCTTATGGTGAGCAGGTGTTAGACCATCACATGGAGTCCTCCTGAACTCTGGCCTAGATGAAGGGTGGTTCTGAAAGACAATCAGCTCTGGATTTAAATCCTTGCTCGTGACCTCATTCCCACTAGCTGTATCTTCTCTTCCAGTCAGCACAGCTGGGGACAAACATACATCTCTGGAGACAGTCTGCTGGGGAAGGCCAGGATACTTAGAGGAAGTCACATGAAATCTGGTGATTTGAAGGGCTGGAGACCCACCTGAAGGGAAGTCTTGTTTTGGTTTCTGGGATCCTGTTGGAAGACCGGCTGGAGTTTCAGGCACCTTCTCTAACTGCGGCATGAGCAGGCCTGAATGAGCATGACTGCCTCCAGGGGAATCTGCTTGAAAAGGCTTTATCGTCAAGCTGCAAGTTGAAATGTAAAGCTTCATTGAAGCATGGAGGTCTGGCATTTGCACACTGCACTGGCTACAGCCTTGTTGGGGTGGGAGAGAATTGCAAGGTTCCAGGGATGCATGCAGATTTTTGCTGCCAAGTGTAGAAACAGCTGGAACAGCAGACAGATCAACATCCAGCTGTGATGTCCAGCTTGGTGGAGCTTTGCAGGAAAGGACATCAGAGGGCAAAGACACAGCAAGCTTCAAGGGACTGTTTTTTTCGGGAGAAATATGATGAACACTTTTTTCTCTTTTTGAATATTGCTTGTAAGATGCAGATGTTGACCGAATGCCAGAAACCTCATATCCACGTCCCCGGGGGTCCCTGGGAGGGCTGGAACACCTGGATGCCTCATCAGAAGGACTGACACAGCGACTAGTGATCCCAAAACCTTTCCTCCGGTCTGTGTGTGCCAGGATGACATCTAACCTTGAACAGTAAGCTTCAGAAGACACACTGCTTGGTGGTGAGCTGGCATTTCCTGCAGCAACTGCCTGACCGGTGGGAGGATGCCATGCTGATGCTGGCACCTTTTGAAAAGGCCTGTCCCGCACAACAGATTCAAAAGGAGGAGGTGGGGTCATTCTGCTGGAAGACAGCATCACTTCCACAGTGGAGATATAGGTTGCAGATGAAAGATTGCAGCGATGGTCCCTGCATGACATTCTGAAGCTTAGTCCTAAACGATGCAAAAATCAAAGCCACAGGAACTTGCCTTTCCCCCTGTTTTTAAAACCAACTCCTAATCCTTTTTCCTTTGGCACTGGAAATTTCCATTCTTCCTCTGAAGCAAAGGAATGAGAGATGAATACACCTTCACCAGAAAAAAAAATTACAAACTAAGAAAATCCACATTCAAAATAAAAATGCACAGCTCTTCCAATACTGCTACCATTGCCTGTCAGGTCTGCAAAGTGATACGAGTGTGGGATAAGCAGAAAGATAAATTACAGAGCATAAGGCTCTGCTCCCTGAGTGTTCTGACAGTGAGACTGCAGACAGAGTAGGAGGGAGCCAAAAACGCCTGCCAGAGACAGCCTGCGAACTCACTGTTATTTCATCTGCGAAAAAAAGGAAAGCAGCTAACCTGAGCAATGCATCTGCTGCTGTAAAAAGATTAGAACAGAGCAGAGTGTACTGGACACTGCTTCTGCTCAAAGCAAAAATGATTTTTTTGCTTCTTTCTCTTTTTCAGCTGTTGCTTGTCTGCACTCCAAATGGCAAGATCTGAGTTTCCAGGCCTTAGGAGAGTTTCCTGTAAGAGTTCCATGCACTGGCACAACCGAATTTGTAATAATAAAAAAAAAAACAGAGAGATAGATGTTTGCCTAATTTTGTCCACATGTGCTCTATTTTCTTTAGCATAGAACAATCCTAGACTAAATATTGCAGAAAACCTTCTAAGGTTTAAGTAACCTGGATGTAATATAAGTTGCTGGCATAAAGTCAAACCTGTAACACTGGCATCGACAGCAAATGAGAAAGCAGTTCTCAGTAGTAGTTCTTAGCTCTAAAACATTCCTCTATGGCCTTCTTCCTTCCCCTCTTCCTTGCCGCTGGGGGAAAGACTTGTTCTAAAGCATATGAAGTACTGGGAAAACAGGATCAAAAAAATTATGGGGTGGCAGAAGCTGCCTTCTCACACACTTATTTTGCAGATGTGCAAAGTAAAATGCACATGACTGAGCTTTACCTCAAACACAAAAGTCAGATGAAACATAAGGGGTGGAGAGATTTATACTTGTTTCCTGACAGGAATCCTTTTTGCATGTGTGCTTGCTTTTGTCCTTTCTGAAAGCACTAAATGACAAAATTCCCATTGGGAAAGTAGTCCGATAGTCTTCAAGTGATGCCTTGGCTGAATACTTTTTGAAAACGCATTTGAAAGGACTGCTTTCCTACCATCCTGCCTGTCTCCCTAGGGACCAGAGTCTGCATCACTATGCAGCCACATTTTAATTCCATATAGTAGTAGTAAAGCTGCATCCAAAAGGAATACATTCCTCTTCCAATTTTTTTTCAAATGCAGAGAAGTAAAATACAAATAGTGGCTAAGGAACTAAGTGAAGCAATGAACTAAGTTCATTGCCAAACTGTATATAGCGATCCACAAGGCAGACGGTGGCAGCTGCAAAAGACAGCTCTGCAGTTCTTGCTATTTCTCTCTCATTCAGATGGGAGTCTAGCAGCACAGGAGTGACTCACTTGAAGAATGACCACACTTAGAGATGAGAGAAGAAAAGCAGTGGGGGGATAGTCTGGGAATACAGGAATTCCAGCCATAGAGGAATCAGAATTGTGGTACCGTTTCTATTCAGGGCCAGGCTGACGCACTACGTATTAAGGCAGAAGGTAAATTCCATCCTGTTCTTCTGTGAACAGCAGCAAATGAGCCACCTCTTGCAATGATTTGCCTTCTTTGTTGATTTCATCCCATAAATTCTTCAAACACAGCTTATTTTGTATGTAAACACATATACCTCTGTCGTCTCAGCAGCATAACAGCCTAAACCTGCATCACTGTATTTATACTCACTGTGGACTGACATTGCTCTCGACACTGAGGTGCTCATCAGCATTGCCAGGTCTCAAATCAGTAAAACTAACTTAAAGACAGCAAAATATGATTTAAAATGCACAGGTAGCAATGGAATATGAAGTATAGCTGAGACATACCATGAAGAAAAGGCAGCTACCTAGGAACATTGGCTTGCCTGAGAGCTAAAGAGTATTGGTGAAAGCACTTTTGCTGAAGTGTCAGCTGTGGGTTAAAAGCAAGATGACAAGAATGGACAACTCAGGAATGAGTCACTATGATGGAAGAAAGCTAGTAGCTCATGAAAGGAAAGCTGTTCACAGTATCGGCCTAACTGGTGCATCCAGAGTAGCGGAAGTTGAAACTCATCCTGAATGCTCACAGCTCACTGAGGATCTGTTTGCTTGCATCCTTGGATATGAACAAACTCAGCATCTTTTCTTCCCATCTAACAGCACTTGCATATTTCCTGGGTTAAATTTCAGCACTAATCCATAACAGTCTCTTCTAGGCACTGTGGTACCTTGGTGATGGTAGGGACTATTGTCAGTGAAGAAGGAAACATATGGCTGACTCTGATAATTTAGAAATCCATGGCATTCTGTAATTCCTTCATGTACTGTAGGTAGATACATGGCCACCAACTGCAGTATCAGGGACATTTGTCTATATGGCAACACCACTAAGACCTACTTTTTTATAACAGTAACTCTGAGAGCATGCAACTGCAATTCTTTACATGTACAGACCTCTCACAAAAGGAACAGTTCTTCAATCCGTGGTAATCTTCTGAGGATTAAATATAAGCAAAAAGAGAAACAAAAAGTTTATGAATCTTCCTTCCATAGCCAGAGGATTCTTTTCAACGTAAGTGTTCTTTTTTTTAAAAAAAAAATAATTCAGAGGCAGAGGGTGGTGGAGCGAACATGAGAGCGTATGCATGCCTCCCTCATTCTCTATACCTGCACGGATGAGACCAACTTGTCATCATTCCCCTCTCCTTATTTTCTTGTCATTCTCCCTGACGGTAAAATATCTCTGTGAAGGGGTGCTGGGAGGGACAGCCAAGTATCCATGCTTTACTGTTCCACCTCCTGAACTCAGTTCTCACTGTGAGTACCAGGCTCCTTGGAAGTCCACAGAGAAAATCCTATGAAAGAAAGACTCTTGATAATAGAACTGCCCTTCATGATCCTCAGGGTCACAGTCTTCAATCTAGGCTTTGCTTTGGTTGAAGAAACTTGTGGTAGGAGGCAGGCACTGTAACTGATCCTACCAAGAGCATTTCCCCAGTCTGTAATGAACACCCACCCCTTCTGTAGCAGTCTACCTCAGAGCATATGGCAATGGTAAATTCACCTGAATAAAGAAGTAATATGAATTGCAGTTTACTTGTACAGAATGTGCTGAGGGCATACCAGAAATGCCAGATGCAGCCTCTTTCATGTAAGGGTAACATAGTCTTTTGCCACCAGGACTCATGACTGAGGGGCAAGAAGAAACGCTACCCCATAGTAGCTTCCTATGCATTTATTTACCTCTGAGGTATATACAGCAAAGCAGATGCCACAGCCACAGAGTCTCTGCATGTTGGCTGATCTCCATTTCATGAAAAGAGAAAGAATACAGTTGAAAAAATTAGGTAGAGTTTATATTTTCCCTGACAATGCTACTCATGCAGGAGCTTAGCTTACAAGCAGTATCACTGCTTGGTAGGAAATCGAGACTGATATAATGCAAATTGTGCCATTTGTTAATTAAGCAACAAATAAAAAAAATTATGGGCAGAACTATGTAATATTTTATTCCAGAAACTGAACCAAGGTGAAACACTCTTAGTTTCATGTTTCAGCACCAACTCAGAACGCAGGCCATGCTTGCCAAGGGTGCCAATTGTAGGGAATTATGGAGATACGCATTTTCTTCAAGGAATGAGCGGCAGAAGGCTCCAAGCCCATGAGTCCCAATGGGTTAAGTACCACCACATGGCACAGTTCAGGGTCGGTTTTCCAAAAGGTTTAGTGCCAGTGACAAAGCACTGGTGGAAAACAGAGCTCAGCACAAACTGAGAGCCATTCATTACATTATGCTGCCAGTGGTCTTGGAGAATTAAGAATTATAGTTCCTTAACAAAAAATGACCCAGAGATACAACACTCCTTCAGCTTTGCTTCAACCCTTCAGTTGGGCAATCTTCAATCCTCTGATGTGGTTTGCATGCCAAGTCTCAGCACACATACAGCAATCTATCAATCCATGAATTTGCAGAGTGTGACTGGAAAAGATGTCTGAATTCTGCACTCAGTTTTGTCACAGCATATGTCAGACCTCAAGCTGGAGCCTTTTAGAAGGTTGCATGAATCCAGGAAAGTGCAAGAACAACAAAAGATAATCTAATATTGGTGGAAAAAAAATCTATTTCAAGAGCTGCAAAATGATTATAAGAACTTCCTTCTGTCTTTGCATTAACTATATCAGCTCGTTCTTCTCATGAGAGGGCTTGTTTCATTAGCTCATCTTTCTCTACTGCATCCAACAGAAACTAATATTCCTTACAATCAAATTCTTTCAGTTGTTGTCCACACTGCTATCAACCGCCTTGCAGAACCGAGAAGTCAATTCCTTTTCCTGGATTAACTCACACTGCCAACATCCATATCCTACTAGCTGCATTTCCCCAGCGCTAACCCTCAGCCTGGGGTGAAGTTTCCAGCAAAGTAATCTCCCTGTCCTCCTTCAAATACTGTTTACAATTTCCCTTCTCTCTGAAGCACACAGAACAACTTGCCAGTGGCTAAGCAGTTTGCATGCAAGTTGACTAATACTGGACTGTTGACTCCCTCTTCTGTTGTGACTGATCTGCTGGCTCTTGTGTTCATTTGCAATGAATTATCTTTCAGCTAAGGATCATCTTTTTGCTTCTGGTTCCACACCTAAGCCCCATAAGAAATGCAGGTGCTTGTACATTGCTACGGTCTCCAAGGGATATCACAATGCATATTATAGCAACAAAAAAGTGTGTCTTGTCAGTACACAGGATTTTAAGTTGTAGGCGAACAGCAGTGCCCCTTTTAGTTTGGAAGAGTTCAAATGCTTGAAGGGTTTAAGTACTTACCTCAAGTTTATAATTCACTCACCTCCTGTGAGTTTAGGAGCATGTCCAGGTGATCCCAATCCTTGTAGAACATTTGTTCTTGGTGTATTTTCTCCAGCCACTCCTTTTTCTGTTTCCATTCATTGTATACATTTTCCTTCTCTTCCAACAGAGCCTGTAGCTTCTGCTGAACCTGAAAACCATTTCCAATGGAAAACTCATGTTGGTCTTTATACCACATGGACCAGGGTAAGGTGCGAGGAGAAAGGATTAAGTGGAGTGGTGGATAAGCCCTTTGAATTGCAACAGAATTATCAAACAGAAAAAAGCAGAACAAGCTCTAGCACTTACATCTGGTGAGAAAGAGAATCAGAGGTATCTCATTTCCAGAATGGAGAAGTGCTTCTTACAGCATATACAGCACCCCAAGCCAAGAGCAAAGAAAGATAACTGTTTCACAAGTGTACCTACCAGAATTAAATCCTAATTCTTCATTACTTTTAGTCGTAACAGTGCAATTATAGCACTTCAAATTGGGATAGGACAGATACTTAGAGAAGTTACCAACATACCATATCCTCCTAATCAGTGAATACATGCCTCAATGTTAGACCATGTAATTTCACCTTCCAAACTTTGTATATCCACAGGCCTTCTATAAATATTTTTCCCTACAGTTTTCTACAGGCAAGGGACTTTACAGACAGGAAGATTTCTAGTTACTGTGGTAATACATTGCAATATTCAATTGCAAAATTTTCAGGAATTAGCTTGGTCAGATGGGAGAGTACTTTGCACAAACTCAGCCGTTTTCTGAAGATAATCAAGAGACAAGTTAATGAATTGTCAGTGGAGAAATAAACCAGTACATACTAGAAAAGAGATAATACTGTAAGAATCTTAGAAGCTATTTGTCTTGAGTAAACTGACATTTTGATTTCCATCTCTCATTTGCAGGGAATTAAATATACCAGCAGAAATCATTACTACAGAAAATGTTTCAATTCATCTCTAAACTCTCTCATATGTTTGAGTGTTCTCATTCTTTGGTTGACAGGTTTTTGTCCAGCCTGATCTGGTATGGATATAGCACTGTAATACGAAGCATAGTATTCATGTGAAAACCCAGTTTGGGAAGTTGGCAGAATTATCTCCACTGCTCAGAACACAGCAAACTTCTCAAATAAGCCAGCTTTGCTGCAGTGGGCCCTCAGGAGATGCCAGCACTCGTCTACTGCTCAGGTAGGATATGGAACAGGTGTTTTTCTGCTCAAACTAGGTAACACATTAAGGCAAATGTAAGTCATGTATATGGAAATTGTGTGAGTGTACACATGCTTTTGTATGCTTACAGCACAATATAGTGTAGAATGATAGTTACACTGGTGTTGAGCAGCTGAATGTGTGTGCCCAAACTCAAACGAGCTTCAGTTACCTCCTTTGAAGCTGTTTCCTCATCTTGCAAGAGTGAATGTCCTAGTTGTACAACATGACTGTACTTCTCTTCTCGGGCTTCAATCTCTGCCAGTAGCTGTTGATGCTGGGTAAGTCTCAGGCTGCTAGTAGAAATGTCCCGAATAGTCTCCTTGGCTCTCATTTCCCTTATTATTTCTGCTGTCCATAAGATATAGTCCCACACCTGGAACGCAAGAAAATGTGGAAGCTGAGGTTAGAGCTCAAGCTTGGGTTATCAGGCAGGAAAACCATAAACTAGCTGTTCAACTTTAAGTGAATAATAGGTAATAAAATCACAGATAAGAAAGAAAAAAATTCATTAGGGTTTAGAGTACTTCTAGAATTTTAACAAGGGAGGATAACATGACTGCAAGAATTCCTACATACTGTGATGGATCATAATGTAATATCATATCAAACTGTGTTATATGACATCAATGACAACATGATATCTTTTATTGCCCTTTAGTCTGTCATTTCTTAAGTGTTATTATCTGGTGTTATTCCTTCACAGAGGATAGAATAATATCACCCTACTTTTCTGTGACTTAGCTTTGGCTAATACATGTCTATTTGAAACCTAAGGTGTACACATACTCTAAAACAAGACTGAGAATTTGCAGGTGAAAAACAAATCCACTCACTCTAATAAAGGTGGAAAAAAGGCAAGACAGAAAAAAATGCTTAAGCATTATCAAGTATGCAGATTCAGCTCTTGAATTGTGTGACTATACAACTGAGAATGGCACAGAAACACAGTTCTAGAAGGAACAAGGATGTAATGTTAGTTCACTTTCAAAATCTGATGAACCAATAAACATATTTACAGTACCTTAAAACGCCTGAAGTATTCAGCTGAGGCAATTATGAGCAAGTACATCCTAAACCAAATCTCCAAGAATTATTTTCTGACTGTGACTGGCGAAATTTGTGCAAGTAAAAATAATTTGACATTTTCTGTGACATTCCCTGTATGTCTTTTTCTGAATTTGATTCTGCACCTTCACCAGTCCACTTACTTTAAGCACCTCACTTCAATCTGTAATAGGTGTTTTGCTCTTATGTGTCCATTGGTAAAAAAACAGGGCTGCAAAGGACTGAACTGGTGATTATATGGATGATAAATTAAGTTTTGTTATAATGTGATTATATTTGGATTAGTTTATTTGATTCTGAGTTAGTTAACAATCTTTAAGTTTTTAAGTGTATTTTAAAAAACCTGTTATATATAGTAACTGCTGAAGAAAAACGCTCTTTTACTGCAGAAAACTAAAAATTTTCCTGTTGTGAATGGTTGCTGGCTTTTCTGCTGAAGGAAACTATGTAATGGAAACTGCTTTGTGCCTGTTCCATTTTACTCAAGGATTTTTATCCGTATCATCAAAATTTTGTACAGCTCAAAGCTGGCCAGGAAAAAACATTTTCAGAAAAGCACCACAAAATTGAGATTGGCCAATCTGGGGTCCTAAGAGTTTAGGCTTTAAAGCCAAGGTACTCTTTTCTTAAGGCCAGTGAACATAGCTACAAAATTACTCTAAAGGACTGTGGTCCTTCTAGAGGGGTCCACATAGTGCACACATATTGGCATCATTTTGATTTGTAGAACTAATTACAACAGCTGGATGTCACTGTAGAAACTTGACATTGCACTTGGCATGGCAAACGTCTAAGAATCCTTGAGATTGTAAACTAAGAATTAGGAAAAAAAAATATCTTTATTAATCTCAGGATATTTAATGCAATGAAATGAGTCAAGAGCCAGTAAGAGGTTATTGGACTGCCACTGCCAGCAACATTTAATGACAGACTAGGCATCAGCCTGCAGGAAACACATAAGCAGAGCTCAACTGAGACCATGCTGATCCTAGCACAATCTTCAGAACAAGAACCTCAGATCATTCAGAAGTACTTTGAGCCTATGTCTAAATTCCTCTGCTTTGACAGAGTGTTCTGGAAGGTTTGGAGCCCTCTGCTGTTACCGTGTATTGTCAGTTAGGGCCAGCTCTGCTGTTTAATCAGACTAGAATCGTACTTGATGGAATGAAAGGAGATACACTTGATGACTGTGCGGAATTCTCATTTCATGGGAACGCTTATTTGGTTTTGTTTCACTTCTTAATCTGTGCACAATTTCATAACAAAAAAGCCCCATGGATTGCATATGAACAACACTAATGAAAAATGTACACCAGCCAGCTGTGACTAACATCAAAATTTTGTGGACCTATTGGCACAGCTGAAAGAGGAAAGGGAGCAAAATTGCCTCGTGCTCAGCAGTTTGGGGAATGTTCTGCAGCAAAGCTGCTCTTACCTACCCTAGATCTACTGAGATTCTTACAGTCATTAGACATGGCTGTATAATCCTGCCTTGTCCCATCTGGGCAGAAAGATGAGCTTACCGAACTTGTGGAACCAGCTCTTCATTTCTTCAGGAATTATTGTCAGGAAAGGAGGTGAAAATTGAGAGGATCAGGAATACTTCTTGCCAGCAGACTGACATCAAAGAGACAGAGAGGTACCTGAGGCATAATCCCATCTAGGCATGTCCCTGAGAATACAGCCACCTGGCTCGGTCATTTTGTTTTATGATGTTAAGAAAGTGCCTTAATGACTGTGTAGCCCTCTATTAAGCACTGACAGATAGATTTATACATTTCTAAGGTGTTCATTGCTTGCAAATTTACCAATGAAGATGAAAGGACACTCTGCCAGACCAAGAAACAGGCTACAGATTTGCCGTTCAGATCACAAGATGCATCACAGACTTCAGCCAAAATGCAAACCAAAGGTATTTTGTATCGTTCCAGCAATAAAAAGAAAAAAGCATCCTCACCAACCAGGACATTTTCTATCTGAAGTCAATAGATAAATTTATGACATAAAGTTCTGAAATCAATCAATAACAAAGCAAACTGAGTGACTATGCTATAACAGATAAATCCACAAAGATCCATCTCCTGATGAAGCTGCCCCCAGGCTGAAGACTTCAAGAGTCTAATATATGTTAGAAGAATACATACTAGAAGAAGTTTGCCTTGTTCTTACTATCATTGCTAGGTACTGTCAGAAAGACAGTAGACAAATGAACCCTTCACCTACATCAGTAAAGCCACTCTAATTTTCCTTAGGTCATATTCTAAATTAATTTTATTTCCCCATCAACAATTCTGCACAAAATAGTGGATTCTTAACAGTTAAAAAAAGCACGCAACCAAACTCTCAAAAACCCAAAGTGCCATAAACTGGTTTGTGCCAAATGCTGGTTTGAACACTTTTAAGAGACTTAAAGTGGATTAGCCTAATTTGCAGAAGCCTCTTATGCTAACACAAAAGCATCACGTACACTCTATTGTGGTCTTGATACCAGCTCACAACCTTAAGACAAACACATGGAAAGCTTTTTTCCAGGTGAGCATACCCTGGATATTCTCTGCTTCCCAGCAAACATGGAAACAGAATGTGAACTACCACAGGTATCTTTAATTGAAGTTACACCTGGAATAGTTCAAGAATAAAAAAGACATACAAGTATTCTAGAAATCTACATTAGCAACTTCATGATAAAAGGGGGCATCCTTGCTGTTTTAGTAACTGCTCTTGCAGAACATCCAGCAATAATCTACTGATTTGCAGTAGTGTAGCTCAAGTGACTTCACTGAGAGCGACGTTTGCCAAGTATTCTGTGGCAAATCACAGCTCAGCAACCTACTGAGTCCTTTGGAGACAAAGCTACTGTGCATTGCAGATGGTACACTGATATATGCGTATCACTGTGGTTTAGCAACTGGAGAGGTTACTGCAAAGACCAGCGAGTTGTTGATACATTCCATGAAGTAAGTTAACTGAGGGTTACTGCACGCCCTGAGAGAGAGAACAAACTTCTAGCCATTATAAAAGGGAGTCTAACATCTGTTTTTATCACTCTTACTCAGTGGGAATTGCAGAGCTTTGAAAAGACTACCGCTACTCCTGCAAAGCGATGACAGTTTCTGACAACTATCAGTTATCCCATACACTGCCAGATACAAGCCTTCTTCCACACAGAAGGCAAAAGATCCATAGCCTCTAACACCCTTCTAAATAGCTGCAAGCACTGAAATACTTGATTAATAACACAGATACCACCTGCAGCCTTTTAAATCAACTTTGCAGCTTGGAACTATACACCTATGATTCACACACATTGAAAGCAGCTTTCCTCTGTGTACCAGTGGACAGAAGGCAGAAGTGCTTACATGTGCCTGAAACTGGTAAAGCTTGTATGCTTGTTCCAGAAGTTTCTTGCGCAGTGCCACTTTAAACTTTAGGGCCTTCCAGTTGGTCACTATCGCCTGCTGCTTTGCTTTCAGGTCTTCCACCTGCTTCTTTGAGCAATGGGTTAGAACATGATCTGCGGAGTGGATCAGCTCCTGCAGCTACACACAGGGACAAAAGAAGACAGTAAGAAAGAGAACCATAGAGATTCACGTAGTATCAGAAAAGTTGTAAGGGTTATGTTAATTGTACATGAAGCTACAATTCAAGTAACATTTTCTGATCTCATTTTTCTCATGCTAAACAAAAGCTTCCCTAATTTCAATTCAATGGAATAACAGTGACATCCAGTGTTTCCTAAGGCTCATCACAACAGTAATTTTTCAAATAGGCAGACAGATTTTGTTTCTCCTTTTTACCACATCATTTATTACATCTGTAATGTAAATAATATCTAACCATACTGTGTTTTCCCCAATGACCACACAGATTAACTGCGACTACATTCTCTTCATGCATATCTCATGATTTTTTACCTTTAAAAGTAACAAGCAGCTGGTGGGATTAACTCTAGCATTATTCGCCACAAGGCCAAGGCATGAGGCCACTGATATTACTGGGATAACTACTTAAGTAATGTCAATATAACACACACAGTGTTAACTATACCATTACATTTACTAAAAAGGATGAAAACTCATACTAGCGTTATTGGTCTAGTTGAAGCTAAGCAAATCTACACACAAGGAAACTGTTCTCATGAGCTGACACTTTTCACAAGTTTGTAAAATGAGCCCTATACTTCTTTCTCCCAGTCCAATACCTATCCCTCTAAACTTGTTGAAGATTCCAGACTGCCACCCCATCTTTCCTTCTACAATCCTCCATAGTCAAGCAATGCAATCTGTGTTCAATGAATATTCAGTTTCTCTGCACGTGCACCAGATTGTAGATTTTTCTTGTAATCGCCTGGAATGCTTTGAAGGCGGAGGTAAACATATCACAAAGCCTGGCATAATCATACATTTTAAACAGTGATCAAAAATATCCCTGTGAATCACTTCAGCAGCGTTCATTATACTATGTGCCTTATTTGTAAGGTTTTAAATGGCCTACTTTATCACTGTCATCAGACCTTGAACATATTAAAAAATCAGAAGGCTAAGGAAGATCCTTAGAGATTTCCAGTCTCTCACAGAGAACCTGTAATAATTTGGTTCACGATACCAAATTACTATTATGATTGTCTTGGGAACCTGAGTTTTGGCTACACATTAAAGACTACACATTACTTCCATTACCTGCTGATCATTCCCAGAGAGCTCATGCTCCAGGGCCACATGGTTTCGGAGCTGGGTTTGCACACCTCTCATGTCCTTAGCAACAACATCTGGAATACTTTTGGACTTCTCCTAGAAGGCAGAAATCAGAGAAAGCTTTGTTACTTTCTACTTCCAAGCAAAACACACTACAAGCCTGCTTGTGTAGTGCAACTCTTTCTGCAGTTAAGGACATCCTGGGTTACTCAACTATGACAGGGAAAAGGAAGCTGGAAAAATCTGTCCTAGTGCATCTTCCTAGTAATTCGGCTGTAAGTATCTTAGTGATTAAGCTAGCCAACCAGAGTGTGAGAGATGAAGGTTCAAGTCTTTCCTTGATCAGACAATACAGAAGAATCTCTTACAGACTCTGTGCTGGGAATCAATCTTGAACAGCTGCTGCAGTGACATATAGTGAATTCTTACAGTAGCATTATCAACCAACAGTTTCAGGGCATTCTCTGGGATACAGGTGGTCTGTCTTGTGAACATCTTTAGATAAAGATTTAGTTATACATGCTCAGGAAAGATTACTGTGAAGACGAGAGAAATGGAGAGACCGTCACATAAAAGGAGACTTAAACATTTACTTAGCTCAGCAAAGGTTCAGGGGGACTTAGCTGTTACAGAGACATGCACTGGGAACACAGCAAGCAAAAAGAAAAGGCACTTCAGCTGGAGGACAACACTGTTGCTAGAATAAAATTATCAGAAACTAGCTCCAGGTCAACTGAGGTGAAAATTAGAAGAACATTTCTAACCACTGGACAAGTACCTTTCTGTAACAGATTGACAGGCTGGTCTTGGGGTGCCAACAACTCCTGTAGGAAGAGATGCATGCTGTAGTTGCCTATGCTATGATGGTACTGGAGTTGGTGACTTAAGCAAAATCTTGTAGTGCTACGTTCCTATGAGAAATGGCTTTCCCTGGTAGACATCTAACCAGGGTACACAGGAAAGGATGGGCAAGATAACTGGATTGCTCTCCCACACAGTAGTGAAGCTTATTAACAAGATGTGACCCAAGAAGGTGTATTGGTTGCCAGGACCAGGCTCAGAATGGGGATAGACACAGTCAGTCTGTGTTTCTGAACTATCACTTGTCACTGCCACAGAATTAACTACTTCATCACTGAAGTTAAATATGCCCCAGGTTCTGAAAACCCCAGCCGGTATACAGTGGAATATTATGACATTTGATTTTCCATTCATAACAGGGAAAGAAAACAGGAACACCATAGCTGGGCAGGGCTGCCTCTGCCAGCACAAGCAAACAGAAAATCTACTGCATGTAACCTAACAAAGCTCTGCTGCCTTGCAAACACTGGAAGCTCTGCTGGATCACCACCTCCTGTACATATCTGCATTAGAGAAACCACACCGCTCTTTACAGCAAGGATGTGGTTTCTCTGTGAAATTCTTCAGGATGCTCAGATAAAACTGAGGGCTGAAGATTTGCATTGGGAGTTCTCCCCTCAGTTTTCACACTGGGACTGTTTGAAATTATGGCCAGTACTGGGAATTGAAATGAGAGGAAAATATTTTTGGCCCGTCTTTTCACATCGGGTCACATGATTGTCTGACAACCTTCCAAGGCTAACTATAACTATCACTGTAACGCAGACACCTTTCTCACAAGACAGTTCTTTCTTCAGTACATAAAGCTGATGGTTTACAAAGAACCACCACAGTGAGGCAGTAAACGGTTTCTTAGGCCTGATGACTGCAAACATTACTATATGCATTGCACTGTGGCCAACTCAGCTCAAGCCCCGGTTTTCTCAGCTCATCCCACAGAACAGCAACTCCAGCTGCACTTGGTTTCACCAATGGTTCTCATAAGGTGACCAGTCAGGCATCTAAGGATTTCCTAGGATTTTTTTTTTTAACATTTTTCCTAACATATAGGCTTCTTGCTGACATTAAGTCAGCAGTAAGCACACTGAGAATCATAATACTCCACAAATTAAGCTGAAATGAAGTTTGCATTATATGAGACTTTCCAATTATTTTTTACCTCAATATGGGACAGAGCATCTGTTAGATCTTGGTAACACTTGTGAATTGCCTCAGCATCTCTCAGATGCTCGCCTCGTAATCTGGTGGTCTCCAACAGCTCCTCCCAGGAGTTCCTACAAGGGAGGATGGGGAAAAGAACCACGTAAAACACTTAAACCAGGAGTAAAGGAGATCGACAGTCTGAAGAAAGACTAAAACCAAGACCTCCTCTGACTTTTTCATTCCTGCCATTAAATTCTCTTGGAGCAATTCCCTGCTGGGCAGCATGTCTCATACGTTACTCTGTCCATGTCCTCCTGTCTGCTCCAAGCACTTAAGCAGATGGTCCTATATAAGGGTGCCTCTCTCTAATTTACTTTTCAGGTGTTATATGCAGGACTTAAGAGAACTTATTCAGATCGTACTGTTTCTTTATGCTTCTCTTCTGGGTCATCTTGGGCTGATGTCAGACCTAAGAAGCTCAGAACATCTTAATGTTGTTCTGCAGAGCAGTCAGGGGATTCAAACTCAAAAATGAGAAGCAATAAAGCAGCAGCTAAATTCCTAGCCTTTCAGTTAGGTGATCCTGTTTCAAAGGACAAAGGAAGTTCACCCACCCCTTACTTATAAAGCACCTCTGATGCAATTTACAAGAAGGCAAATCAGCAAGCAGATAATGTCTGCATTTATAGTAGTCTATTTTTAAATGAGGCATGGCAGCAGCTCTGTATCAGCGAGCAAACCACATGTCTTGCAGTTAGAAAACTGGGAGGACATGCCTTATCCTTTTCTAATTCCTTGTCACTTCCTCATCCTCCTTAAAAGTGAATTGAAAGGATAACGTATTACAGAGCTAACACAAGTCTCTTACCTTAGCTCTTTCTGCTTCTGCCGAATTTCCCTGGACTCAAAATGTCCACAGTTCAGCAAATTGTCTGCCAGCTGCTGGCAAGCCACAACTCTTTTCCCAGCTGCTTCCAACTGGTGTCGGAACGTGTCATATTTGGCACAAAGTTGCTTTTGAAGGAAAAACAGCAGTAACAAAAAAGGCATTTTGAGTGGTCTCTTTTCCCAAACATACCTGCCCAGTTATCAGAGCATAGCCAAAAGACATATAATAAGCTGACTGTATTTGGAGACTGAGAAACTGCAGAGAATGACTGGATTTTACCACCAAAGACCATGAGGAGCTACAAGCTATTCGCAAAACATGAGGTTTGTGATGTGGATAGGAGGAAGAAACAATTACTAAGGATAAAAACAAACATTCAATGCAGAATTCAATTATTCTATCACTTGTTTTCACTTCATCAATGCAAATGTGTATTCAGTACTATAACTGGATAATGTAGTCTGGTTTTAAGATCTAGGACACAAGATATTTTGAAATTAATTATAAAAATGAGGATACTGAATGGCTATTGATTTCTAACAGGCTGACATTAGATTAGTCTCTGTGCCATGTGAAGACATGTAGCTGCAGATGTCTGTATATTAGAATTTATGATGAAAAAAATCCTTAACGGACACAACACTGAAATATCTGGTTATTAAAAATAGAAAGGAGCTGCTCTCTGGAGGTGCAGACATTTTACCATGCAGTTGTTCCACGCAGCTCGGCCCCCACAGTAACAGGATGTGTTAGGCAATGCTGCCTGCCTGTTGAGCCAATCCTCCCCACCCACTCTCCACCCTTTTCTCTTCCTGTCTCCCAGTTATTTACACTTACAAGTTTTCAAGGACAATCTTAGAATCCTTTTACGGTCTCATTATATAGAGTTTGGTTGATTTTTGATCTGTGACTCAAAAAACTCACCAAGACATGTTCATAATCATTTCCATAGTCTTCAGAGTCAGCTACTTGTTTCTGCTGAGTGATCCAGTCTTGCAGATCTTCATATTCTCGTAGAAACTCATGCAAGGCAAGAGTGTCATCCAGCTTCTTCCTTCTGTTGGGGGAAGGAGACAAGACAACACAATTAGACCAAGGGAATATAAAAGGAGGGCAATCAGTAACTTTATTCCTATTAATCCCCAAAACCTCTCACCATCAAGACTCACTCTCTTTAATGTAAGAGCTGACTTATTTCTCAAGATTGGAACTCAATCAGACTCATCGGCTGAGTTTCCCAGAAGAGCACTGTGCCTGCATGAGCTCTCTCCCTGGTTTGGGGTTTTGGGGTTTTTTTGGGGGGAATGTTTGGTTTTGGTTTTGTTTTTTTGTTTGGGTTTTTTTCTTCCCATGAGAATGTCCTTCTTTCCTGCCCCCCCCCCCCCACAAATCTGTCCTGATCTGTCTTTCAAAAAATAACTGCAGTACTTATGAAAATGAGAAGGCAACCTTTCTAATGGAGGATGGTGTGCCTGGAAGGCAAATGTTATGAAATCATTTTATGCAATTCTGCTCATATTTCTTGTTCAGCAAAATTACTGCAACCTGCTGCATATTTCTTAAAATCTGGAGTTTCTTACAATACAGCCTGACATGTTACAGGCCTTCCACAGTAAATAAAATATCAATATTCCATCTGCTAACACTGCCTGGCCATTATGCAAATGTTCCAGGAAAGATGAACGTGGCTTCCCTGTTTGCTTCACAAATGCTCTGATATCACAAGAGATGTAGCCTGATGAAAAAGTCCACCCTGGCAAGCAGAACGCAGATCAGAGGTACAAACCAAAGCACCAATAAGGCACCATGAGACCCAAATTAGCATTAAGCATGAATGAAAGCTAAACATCTCTGTGTTCAACACACAGAAACATTTTGATATTTCTCAATTAAGTGTTTATTTTTCTGATTTTCATTCACAGGTTTTTCTATTGATGCTTGGCATTTCCTCTAGGCTTAATTATTCTAGTATTCAGACTCATCTATACGTTATTCTGGTTGCAGAGCCCCATTCCTTTTCTGAGTGAAATATTTGTGGAGGAAAAACCTAAACTGTTCAGGCACTTTTTCCTTCCTGAGAACAAACCCGAAGTGTTTAAAAACCCCATGCACAAGCAAACTGTCCTGTTGTAAACATCTTAATGTAACAATAATAGAAAGGAAGGGAAATGAAAAGTAAACAACTCATTCAAGTGTAAAACCCTTCTTACATTAGTGCAGCCACCAGGCATAAAGATAAGTGTAACTGTGATTGTCTCCCTTCTGCTATGTAATAAGACATTTTCAAGCAATATTAAGGAAACCTTTTAAAAATATTTTTTTCATTTTGATAGCAGATTCCAAATACCACAAAGGCAAGTAAGAATCTGGCATCTCAAGTCACTTTACAGAAAGATGATGAAGGGCAAAGAGGAAATCTGGGGGCCTGAAATCCTTAATATGTAGCAAAACTCCAGAATAAAATGTAGAGTTCTTGCTTAGCAATAATGAAAAGCTCACAGGTGCACAGAACTAATACAGAAACAAGCAATTCCCTAAATACTTGAAAAAAAGAGGACATAATGGATATGATCTAAATTCCAGTGAGGTAACTGGAGATAATCCTTCATTGACTTCAGTGGGCTCTGCATCAAACCTAGTATCCAAGAGGCAGTTCTAGTTTATACCTCACTGCTGCTAGTTCTTGCAGCTCCTGGAGTCTTGAATGAACTTGCTCCTTTGGTGCATCAACCTCAACATACTGGATGGAGCCCACAAGAGAAAGAGTTTGGGCACTTTCACTCAGTTCTTTCATCATATTTTGGTAAATGGCAATCTCATGCTCCAGTGCCTGGCAGAGAAAAGAGTGGATGGAAAGTCAGTTGTTCAAGACACCCACTGTTTGAAATTCTGCACCCGCCTATGGTGTAATCATTGAGACATTAAGCAAGAGAAAATTTTTCTGGAAGCATGTGATGTTTCCAAAACTTGATCAACTTTAGATAACTCTCCAGCAAACTTCTTTTGAAAAAAAAAGTGTACCTAAATTCAAACAAATTAGGTGAACGAAGACAACTGGAATTTTGTGATGCATTATTAGGCAAAGTATTCCTGAAATTATACTCTATTTTCATCTTTGATTATAGGGGGAAAAAAAGCTTCTGCATGCATCTGTTGAGACTAGAAAGCAGGTATCAAATCATAGTCAGTTTTGGCCTCAGGAAAACAAGATGAGAATATTCACCATTCTCCTTTTTCCTCAAACTATATATTTTCCAACCAGATTAGTAAACTGCATTGATCTCTTCTGTCTATTCACATGTAGACATACATCAATGCAAAGTATCTTGTAGATGGCTGGACGCTTAAGTACCAAAAAACTTTACAACCACAGACAGACCAGAAGATCTAGCCTGTGTACAGAATTTAAGCAGAGAAATACCTTATGTTTCTTGAGCAGTTTCAGTGTTCCATCTTCATCCTTACCATAGTCCTTACTTGTTGCCAGGGGATGTTTTTCTGCTATCCAAGCCTCCAGGTCTGCAGTATTCATTAGAAACTATCAGTTAAAGAGAAGGTAAATTAGTTTCTACCTTAACTTTCAAAATAAGTAATTTTTTGGACCTAATAAATTCTAAATGGAGGGTGCACTGCAGGATTTACTGTGATCTTTTACTGAATAACAAATAAAGACTATTTAATCCCAAGAACTACTATTCCACGCTGTTCTGTGAAATCATATTAAGATGAAAGAGGCCACAGATGGAAGACTGTGGCAGGATAATTAAGGTGTTCTCCAGGCCTCAACGCTCTGGCAGTAAGTTTCAAGTTGTCTCACTTTCTTCACATCACTATCCTTACTTGAGACTTCCTTTACCTTATTCACTAAGGGTAGGGGCTAACTGTGTAATACCAGTGTGATATTTCTCATTCCCCTTCCTGATAAGTTTGAATCACCTATAAGAATCAGGCTTCATAAAGCTTGTAGTATGTATAGCTGTTGATAGACGGAGGAAGTAACAGAGAGATGATCAGCTTCCCCAATGAACATAGTTTAGGTGGGCCTATGAACTCTGTGCAAATGCTGTTTATGTCTGCAACAATGCATGTGTTATCTGAATAACTGCACTCCTACATGAGTCACTGATGACAGAAAACTTGGATCACTGAGATAAATACTTCATTCCTTTTTTTTTTTTTTAAACAAGCTAAACATAAATGTCCAGTATCCTGTTGAAAATAATAGTGCCAAAAGTCCTAACTCGCTCTGACAGTGAAAGAATGTTATCAATTTCTCATTATCATTTTGTTGTCTGCAACAGGTAAAGGTTGGATGGCACAAGAGATCCCTTCTTTACCAATTTCCTTGTCATAATTCTCCAGTCTGAAGGGCCACTTCAGGATCCATTGCATTACTTAAGTCAAAGCCTCAGGCTGTATAAAGATATTAAGAAAGGAGCTACAAGTAGGAGAAATGTGTTTTATACACAACCACGAGGGATGGGTACAGAGTCCAAGGCAGACCTCTAGGGCAGCAGGTCTAGATGGGGGCTGCATTCAGCTATGCAACCCAACCCTCCATTCTCATCAGTCTGGCCTCAAGCAACTGAAGTGGATACAAATCCCAGCAAAGCCGTTTTGTTAGTCGCGTTAAAACTTTGGTCCTCTTTTTTGTCTGAAGAAGCTACTGTGTAAGCACTGCTGTAATCTGTACCTCCTGGAAGCCAACTGAGTGCTGCAGCTGCTTCATCCTTTTCTCACAGGACTCCTCCAAGCCCTGCCAGGCAGTCACAAGCTCCTGGCATTTCTCACTTATTTTCTGAGCTGATGGATGCTGGCCTACAACCATTGTTCTTCCTTTATTCAGGACCCGCTGGACTTGCTGTTTGTGGGCATTCACTTCTGCCTGCAGTTCCTGGGAATGACATAAAAGAAAAAAATAGGAATATAGGAAGGGTATGCGAGGACAAAGAAATTCTGTGTGGTCCTCGTCCTAAGCAAAGCTGGCAGCTTGTGACAGTGGGCAGAGTATATAGCTAGTGGACACAAGGACTGTCTGTTTCTACAACAGCTGCAGCCTCAGCCACCAGTCTCAGCCCTGCTTGTAAAATGCTCTGCTCTTGTGCTGCCATTGAGGGAGGAGCTAAGAGTCTGTTTGAAATTCTGTGGCAGCAGACATCCCTTAACTTCCCTACACCCTCAGCATTACTGAAGTCCTCAGCCTGGTGCTCTGGCCTGGTCCTACCCCTTCTCCTTACCCCTTCCCCTGCCCAGCAGCCGGGGAGGTTTGGGAGATGGAGCAGGACAAGGGATGAGACACAAAGCTGAGGGTTTCAGAAGAGTGTTGAGCTGCTGATGGGAAAATAAAATATCCCAGAAGACGAATGGGCTGGAGAAAGATGGGAAGAGAGACATTTGTCAACAGTACCATGAAAATCATTAGATTCCTGCTCCATAAAGCCTCCCAGCTGCTCTTACAAACTTTCTCATGGAACTTGCAATCTAAGTGCTGCAAAATCCAGTGTTGTCTGTGGCGCAGGGCAGCCCTGAGGTGCCCCTCGGGTGGTAGGAACTGCTACAAAGAATCAGACTCTCTAGAAATCAGTGTTAACCTGTCTTTATAAATATGTTGACTGCAGCTTGTTCAAAGCATTTTACAAGCAGTACAGAACTAAAATAAACATTAAATGGCTGTTATATGCTCTCCTAGAGTCTAGCATGCACAAACCTCAAGACTGCATGTATAATGAAGCAGTAAGCAGAGAACCAAAATAGGATGTATAACAGTCAAAGTATCCAACCTAGATCAACTCACAAAGCAAAACAATTGGGTTTTTCTATTTAGTGTCAGGTATACCAGCTTTCCATCCACTTCTAATGGGAAAAGCTACAAAATTTCTCAGACTACTACTGCAAAATACGACAAACTTTGCAGTTACCACAGGAATTTCATGTTTGCTCTGCAAATCATCACACTTCTGACTTGTCTCAATCAACTGGAACCATTTTAGCTGGGCAAGCGCCACAATCAGTGAATGTACTCATTGGAAGTGTGGCAATCCACTTTGCTTGCAATGACCTTCCTGAAGGTAAAGGAGAATTGCGTAGGTGCTGGTTTGCAGGCTGAGGTGAAAGGCAACATGCCAACATGCTGTAATACACTTCATTAAAGGAGTTACCTTGTGTTTTTGCAACAGGCTTTGAGCCACATCCAAGGACCTCCCACAGTTGGTGGAATGGGCAATAGGCAATCGTTCATTAATCCAGTTCAGTTCCATGTCATGATAATGGTAGAACTCGTAGAGATTCACTGCAGCTTCCAGCGACTTCTGCCTCTTATCAAGAGGTGCTTGCAAAGACTCAAACCTAGGGGCCACCAATTAAATGTATATTAAAACAAAGTTTTATCCTGATTCAGCCAAGGGAATTAGGCTTTGATACCACTGTAAAGATTAGAAAACACTGGACAACTCTTTGCAATTAAATGTCAATGGTTAGTGCTGGATGCCCATACAAGAATTCGTTCTCCAGAAGGCTACTTTTGGCAAGGAGACTTATACGGTAACACTAGACATAAGCTGAGGAAAAGTGATTTACACTTTTGAAGTCCTAGGCTTGTCCTGTGATGTTTTAAAGAACTAGTCACTACTGAATGCTGGATCACTGCACCTCCTAGAAAGCTCTGGGTGACCTATGGATAAGCAGAGGACTAGAGGAGGAGTGCAGCAGGCAAGAAGCAAGGTCCAGTAATAAAGGTTTAGGCAGGTCAACAGGCAGCTGTGTAGGTGCAGATCAAAACACAGTTGTGGTACAACCAGGGAGAAAAATCATCCCTCAGTATGGGTTAAACCTAATCAACTGAAAGGCATTTTCTAGAAGGTAGAACAAAAAATTCTATTTGTCACAAGGGATGGAGACAAAAAGAGAGTGGCATCTCACCTTTTCAGATATTTCTGTGTTTCATCCAGAATCCTCTGGGAGTCAAAGTGATTGGTGGCCATATTCCTTGCATGAGATACAACAGAGTTCATTTTCTCTGCCAGTTCACGTGTCTCATTTTCCAGCTGTCTGTGCTGCTTGAGCAGATCACGGCTGGAGCGTAAATCATGGCCTGTCTCAGATTCCTGAAGAACTTTCTCGATTTTCTCTATCTTCTTTTTGGCATCCTGCCAGGAAAAATTACAGCACACTCATACTGACCTTTCAACATCATTTTCTTTCACTCGGCACCTCCTATGACAGCTTCCTGGACACAATTTTTAAATCCATATGTCGTTTCTCGGTAACATGATGGCCAGGTACCTCTAAGAGGCATCTCATGGAAGTATTTTGTTTTGCTCGCTATTTTGGAGCACTCTTCTCTCCAAGACACTAATGCACATTGCTAAAAACAGTCTCTTTGAACTATCTTCAGTGACCTAATACCAAACAATCAAACAATATCCAAAGGCTTCAGACGGTAGCTACAACACAACAGCAGTCCTATGACATACTGGTACCTAAACAGCTTCACAGCACATTGTTCCTCTTATACAATTCGCCTGGATGACAATGGACTGAACACAGTGCCATGCTGCCAGCCTCTGAACTGACTCCAAGCAAGCGTTTATGTTTGCACAGCACTGACCCATGCAGAGAGTTCTGTTTGTTTTCCCAGTACAGGGTGGCCGGAGAGTTCAACAGCTTTGTGGCCTGGTGCGGTGCTGGCACTGCTACCCTGCTCATAGCTTTGGAGTGAACTTGGTCAGCGTTACATTGGGGTTTCTCTGCTGAGTCTGCAGAGAAAATGGACACCTTAAAATACACATTTTTCTCAATGGTATTCTGCACTTTTTTGTAAGGACCACACAACAGAGGAACCAGGCTCCTAGGCCATTCCTCCCCTCTGTTCCCCATCACCTCCTCACCTGGAGCAGTTCCATGAGCTGTTCTTGCTGCCCAGCTTGTCTCAGCTTGTCGCCTCTCTCTATCATCTTGCCATACAACTCCTTCCACTTCTTTTGAAGCTCTGACATCTTCTCCTGGATAGAAGTTGCAGCATAATGGTTGCCTTGAATCAGTTGACTTCCTTTCTGAAGAAACATGGCACATCATTTTGTTGAGCAAATCATCATCTATGAAATCTGTGACAAGATGGAAAATTTGCCTCCAAAACTGCCTTCACCTTTATCAGTGTGGTGAAGTGCTCCTCATTAGCCATCATTTCCTTCTCAGCAGCCTCATGCCACTTCAGTTTGCGTAGAACATTTGTTGGATCGCGATAGGATTCATCTGATGCAATCTTATACTTCTCTTCCATCCATATCAAAAGCTCTGCAGCGTCACGATTAAACTCCTTAGAGAAAGAAACAGGATTTATATCAATTTAACTTATGATTCTGTGTGGGTGTACAGTGCAATCCTTGCTGTTAGGATCAAGCCTGATTTTTTTCCCCTAAAAAACCCTGTACATTTATAGATTTATAGAAAAATATTTATGTATGTGTGAATATATATATAAAATGTGTAACATGTATTTTATGCTTTCCTGTAAAAGTTGTTCTACATTACCAAAATTCTTAATTGAAGACGTATGATCTTGAACCACTGACTAGTTTTTAAGCCCTTGGAGTAGTATCTCTTTGTCTCTTTTTTACCACTTTTACTGATCTGTTGCCTCTAATTGTCAGTGAAGGTTTTCATTTTTGATAGACTATCATCCGTAATTGTCCAATCCTCCAGTACAACTTTGTATCCCAGCACTGGAAGCTAAATTTGGTGTCAAAAGTACAGTTACAGGAAGTAACTGTGCCAAATTATTAACAATAATATGTAATGAACAGAATAAACTTATCCAGCAGATGAAACATTCTGTTCATATTTTTCATTCGGTATCTCCAGTTTTGTTTTGGAATTTTGCTATGGTCACGGCTTTGAAGATTCATCATCAGTGTATCACTGGCTCCCTGGAGATTGAAATCCTGTCTCATAGCCAAAGAGAAAGTGAGCTGCAGTAGGAATGTTGAGCATTTTGAGATTTGTCCCATGTTAAGGCAAAGGGTAAAAATACTTCGCACACAACTGAGCAAATTTGCAGTATTAGTTCTTTTACCTGCAGCTGTAGGGAATCCAACAACCTCCGTTTTTTCTTGTCATTGCTTTGTATCAGCCGCTCCCACCTTTGCTGGAGAGTGACCATTCTCTCTTCAATACTACCAAGAAAAACAGGAAATCCAATGCAGTACTAGTCATACTGCTTCCCCTTGGTTGTACTGTAGTCATGACTATGATATAAAGGGTGTCTAGTTCAACACCTCTGTTGACAGGAGGAAGGGATAGATGGCCCTGTCCCATGACCATGCTGGGCTCACCTGGAAAGCAGTGAGCACTTGCCAGCTGCGCTGGATTTTCCTTTTGTACGGCTGAGTTACATTAGTGAACTGCAGTCATGTATGCGTGACTGTAACACCCAGACCTTCCTCTTTCCCAAATACTCCACTCTGATTAATAATTTTCTCTGTGATGTAAATGCAATGAGGCTCTGAAATGGCCTTCTAACGGTGGTAGTGGTGGCAAGAAATCAGATTTTAAGAGCAGTTTTGCAGGTTTGTGGAGGAATTTTGAAGACATTATCACCAGTGATCACAAGAACATGGTCTTTTTGACCCAAGAGGCTCAACTCTGAACCTATCTTTCTAATTCTTGTTTATACAGAGGCCCCCTTACTAGATGCTAGTGGCTCTAGCAGAGTAAAGGAATTAGATGACAGTTCAGCTTCAACAAAAACAAGAAGGAGCTACTCCTGATGACTTATTTTCTCGTGAAGTTTCTGTAATTTTTTAACAGAAAACATTAATTCTAATATGTGATACCGATAAATGAAGGAAAATCTGTTTCATGTCGGCATTTAATGAGTTTACATTAAAGAAATTTTAACACTCTATGTAATTTATGATACAAGGTGAATTATTCTAGCATTCTGTCAAATGCCACTTCTAACCTAAAGCATTTAGCTTATTTTTCCTGAGAGCATAGGAAGTCTGTATCTTTCTGAAAAAAAAAATTTAAAAAATCCTTTTTTCCCCCTTCACCCAGCAGATCACAGCTTGTAGGTCAACTAAATCCTGGCTCTGAGAAAGTTTTTCAGCTCACCCTAATCACACTGGATCAATTAAAGCTAAATAAAAGAGTTTGGACTCACATGTGAGAAGCGAAGTGCCTGCTCTCTATTAGGTTCATCCCATTTTCATTAAGTGCTTCAACTCGTCTCTTCAGTGCCATTAGCAGTTGTTCAAATTCCCAATGTTGCTTCAGTAGGCTTCGAGCAGCATCTACATGATCCTGCATTTTAAGAAAGAAATTTTGATCAAGTCTTTTCTTAGTTGTGTTGTTTCTGTAGCAATGAAAAGTAATCCTGGACCTTATTTTCCCTCATCTCTTTCAGGCAGGAGATACACAGTACATTTTGCATGTCCCTAAGGATGTTCAGGGCCACAAACAAGCAGTTGGTGTTTGTATCATATCTGGTTCCTCTGTTTTGTTTCCATTATGATTCCATTTTCACCTTTTAAGAAAATCTGCATTCTGAATTTATGCCAGCACTCTGGCACATCTAAGGACATGCAATACAAAAAGCCATAACTACGTATTATCCCATCCAGTTGACCCAAAAGCACTGAAGTTTCAGCTGAAAACAGAAAAGATGACACAACCTCCTCCTTCGCTGATCTTATGAATATTGCCTGCATTTGTTTTTTCCTTCATTTGCTTTAACGTTCTTAAAATACTCAATAAAGAGAAAAAGCTTTGTTTTTTAAAAGTCATGTTTTTACTTCACACAAAAAAAAATATGTTCAAGCTGAACCTTTTTTTTAATGGTTAGCCACCAAACGAACGAGGCAATTGTATATAAACCATCTGACACGTACAAACACATCGACAAATCACAACTCTAGCTGTTTTTAAATTTTTTTTCTGAGATACAATGAGCTTTGCTCTCATTAAGATAAGTAAGAACATAAGAACACTAATAAGAACCTGAAAGTCTAGCTTCCAAGTACTAAAATTCCGTGACCATAAGAATGAGGAAACAGATCTAATTAAGAAATTTGCTGCTACTCCCTGGATGGGAAGATGAAGTAGGAGAAAATAAAATCAGCTGCTGTACATACCCCAAGGCCATCCCCCCTGAGAAAGGCCTCATGGCCAGAGAGGGCTGCATTGATACGGTCTCCCTCCCTATTGAACTTCTGCAATTCCAGGCTGTCCTGCAGCTTTTTCCGTTGCTGTTCCCACATTTTCTCCAGCTCTTTGTACTCCTTGGCAAGCCTCTCCATGGACTGGTAGACATCTACGGTCCTCCCGTTACTGGGTTTTTGGTGGATTACTTTGCCCCCTAGCTCTTCCAGCTGCACAAATCTTCCCAGAGCCAAAAAAAAAAAAGTGAGACCTCACTGCATGAAGGAATTATGAATCCTCATTCATCACAGCTCTTTGCTCCCTTGGCAGTGCCTAGACATTAGCTTCCCCCCCTCTCTTTCCCTCCTTTCCTGCTAGCCATTGATGTGCACTACAAAGTGCAGCTGGCTGTTTGCTCAGGGATACATGCTGGAGGCAGCAGCGAGGTTTCCCCATTTGGACCAAAGGTCCATATAAGCAGGCTTTCCCATGGGGAGGAGGACCAACAGTATCTGGAGCTTCGTAACAGTGCAGAAGGAGATCGGAAGATGATGGCAACTGGAAGCATAAGGCCTGAGAGGAGAAGGACTGGGGCAACTAAAAGTGCAGATGGTACTATCCAAGCATGTCAGGAGAGCTTGTGGAGTACTACTCCAAACATACAGCTCCTCCTTCTCCCTCCATCAGCCATCAGGGTAAGTACGCAAAATCTGAATGGATTTTGTGTTTCAAAGTTTCTTTTTGACACTGTTACAAAAGCACCTGAATAAACTCTCACTGTCACTTTCATATACAATTTATGTACATTATAGACAGGTTTCGTTTTCACAGTACTGTTGTCGTTATCACCCCACTCTGCCCACACTGACAGAATCTGTCTACCTTTCTTTCTGAGACCTAATTTCTTTCAGCAGGTCCTGATGTTCCTTCAGCAATTGCTCTGCAGAAACCACATCCACACCCATTTCTTCACTGCTCAGTTTCTCCCGAATGCCTTCTGCCCACAGCAAGAGCCTGCAGCTTTCTTGCAGGAAGGACTGTTGATCCTGGGCCTGCTGCAGAATGTTCCAGTTCTTTTGGATCTCCATCCTGAGCTTTGTCAGGAGCCTCTCCATGTTCTCCACCTGCTCAGTGATGGCCCTGCTCTCCGCAGGGTTAGTGTCCTTAATCCTACAAGAGGAAATAAAATACACTCAACTGGATGAACCCTTCAGGCATTTAGAGACTCTTTAAAAGGAATGGATTTGGATATTTACACTTCCATCAACAAGAAAGTCTGTGAAGGCAACAAATGTTCCACAAAAGCAAGAAATACCAGTGAGAATATGGTGTAATGCAGAAAGTGCATCCCTGTGAAAGCCTCTACTAACACTGTTGTGATTCAATGATTCATTCCCATTGTGAATGCACAGAAAACTTAAGGCAAGTCAGTTCTTCACGTTGCTAGAAAAAGAAACTTCACAAGCTGCTCATTCTCTTTATAGCCATAATTTACAACATGATCTTAGAGAACTAGCAAAGAATATGGAAACAAAGAGCAGGTTTCCTTACGATTTTGCAACACTCCTCAAGTATTCAATTTTCCTCTCAATCACCAGGACCTCTCTTCGAACTGTAGACAGTTTACGCTTGTCTGATTCCAGCCCAGCAGGTGAGTTCCCTAGTTCCAGACCCCCGAGTTGGACCATCTTGTCTTGCAGAAGTACTCCTACGCTCTGACAGTCCTGAAGAAATGTCCTCACATCAGCCACTCCAATCAGCTCGGAGCCCTTCTCCTCCTTGAGAGTTTCCATGCGTTCCCACCTGGGAGAGGAATAACCCGATTACTTGCATCTTGCCTCAGCCACTACCCCAAAACTTGCCTTCACCTAGAAGAGCAGATTCAATGTACAGCCTTTGTCATACATGAGCTATATCCTTTTTCCATTCAGAAAAACTCTCGTATAAAGATTACAGCAGGACTCCAGTGGGCTGAGGGGGTGAACACTAGCACTGCTCCACAGCCTCAAAGTTCATCTCAGTGCCATCTCAAGCAAGGGGACCCCGTTCAGGTGACCAGAACACACGGGACATGATGCAAATAAACAATAGTGGTCAAAATGAGGACCCGGCTGTGCCTCTTGGCCCTAGCTCAGTGGCACGGTGCCGGGAGCATGCACACAATAGGTACTAAATACACTTGGTGAAGTCAAACAGGGTTTCAGTCCCGCTCCATAGCTGTGAAAGGCACCCTCACCCTGGTGTTTAAGGAACAAAATCAGATGCTACGGTGCAATACAGATGGAACTGCTCTGAATCCATCACTGCTGCCCGGGGGCAGATTCACACCCCGCTTCAGCACACACCCACGCGAACTGCTGCAGTTTAAATACCTGTGCGGGCCCAGAAGCAGCCCCCGCTCCTGGAGGCAGCCGGGCGGCGGGGCACTCACCTCGGGCCCCGGCCACCGGCCCCGCTCGCTCCCGCTGCGGCGGCTGCCCTGCGTGCGGCGGCGCCTCTCCTCACCCCCGGCGGCCCGGCCCGGCCCGGCCCGGCCCGCGCCGCCACCGGCCCTCCCGCTCAGGCCGCGGCCCGGCGGGGACGCGCTGCCCCGGGCTGCCCCCGGCCCCGGGCCCCTCTGTGGGCGCCAGCCGCCCCGGGCGCCCCGTGGGACGGTGGCTCCGCGGGGCCAGACCGGGCCAGACCGGGCCGCTCCGCACCCGCCCGCAGCGCCCTGGTGACCGGCAGAGCCTTTACCTGCGGGCGATCGTTTCCAGCCAGATCCGGATCTGGGGATATTTGCTGGGACTGGCCTGCCCGTACTTCACAGCCAAGTCCTCGATCTCTCCCAGCCGGCCTTTGCCCGCAGCCAGTTCCACTAGAAAATTCTAAAATAGAAAAGATACAGGAACGCAGAGCCTGGGGGTGCTTTCTGGGCACGCAACTGTTAATAACGCGCGGCATGGCCCGGCTCCCGCGCTCACAGCCGCCCCCCGGCCCGCCCGCGGCCTCCTGCAGCCGGCGGCTTGCCACACCGTGCACCCCGCACCCTGCGCCCTGCACCAACCACCGCACCCTGCGCCCTGCACCGTGCACCCTGCACCAACCACCGCACCGTGCACCCTGCACCAACCACCTTGCACCACACTGCGCACTACACCCCGTGCACCACATCATGCACCAGACTGTGAACCACACTGTGCACCACACCGTGCACCCTGCACCACATCATGCACCAGACCACACCGTGCACCACACTGTGCACCACACCACACCGTGCACCTTGCACTACATTGTGCACCAGACTGTGCACCACACCACATGTGCACTGTGCACCGCACCACGCCGTGCACCACACCACACATGCACCATGCGCCACACCACACTGTGTACCGTACACATCACTACGTGCATTACACTGTGCACAGCACTGTGCACCACACCACATGTGCACTGTGCACCACACCGTGTACCACACCACACTGTGCACCATGCACATCATGCAGCACACCATGCACCACACCACACCGTGCACCACACCATGCACCACAACACACCATGCACTGTGCACCACACCATGCACCACACCACACTGTGTACCGCACCATGCACCACACCACACTGTGCACCATGCACCACACTGTGCACCACACCACACTGTGCACCGTGCACCACATCGTGGACCACACCGTGCACCACACCACACTATACTGTGCACCACACCGTGAACCACACCATGCACCACACTGTGCACCACACCACACTATACTGTGCACCACACCGTGCACCACACCACACCATGCACTGTGCACCACACCATGCAGCACACCACACCATGCAGCGCAGCATACCATGCACCACACCACAGCATGCACTGTGAACCACACCATGCACCACACCATGCCATCCCCTCCGCTGGCACACAGCATGCCATCTTCCCATCATCTGGCATTTTTCTTCACGTGGTATGAGATAAACCATAACAAAAGTCCTTTTGTACTGTGATACAAAAGGAGAGGTTGAAGGGACATAATTACATTGGCTTCAATAAGCCTGGCATAGTTTATATGAAAGAAATATCTGATCTATACATGATTCCGTATGATGAAATGAATGAAAAGACTCTCACAACTGCATTTCCCAACTTTCATCTAGTGTCCCAAGGGCAATCCAATTAATCCTGTGATCTGTGAGCAGGGAAAAGGGGTACCTGGTATTTCTGCTGCATGACCTCTACGTTGTCTGCTTGAGGCTGGAGAGTCCGGAAGATGTTCTCTTTGTCCTTCATCCATGACTGAAATTCTTCACAGGAGCTACAGAAGCGGTAATATCCAATCATCTCCTCCAGAGCCTTTTTTCTGTCCTGTAAGACAGATGAAGACTTAGGTATTGTTGTAATAACTCCTTGCTGTTTGAAGGGGGGGGGGAATCCTTGCATTTAAACTACACTACCCAGTTGGTAGCTTAGCAGCTTAGCGTTTTTGCCAGACTGCTGAAAGAGAACAAACGTGTTAACTTAAGATCACAGTTCTTCTTCCCAGAGCAACAGCGGTTTAAAGGCGTAAGAGAAGCAGCTGGAGAGCGCTCAGCCCCGGCAGGCCGCCAGCTGCTGGCAGAGCAGTCACCTCAGTCCCCTCAGCAGCATGCAAGTCCCACACAACATGGTTTTGTTGGTCCTTGGGGCAAGACTGTGGCAGGTGGGAGTGAAAAGTAATAATTGGAGACTGCAGATTATGCTTCGGGTTTTTTGGCTTGATGTTGGTTTTGTTTGTTCTGTTGTTATTATTATTCTCTGGTATCAGGTAAAACAGCCCAAAGATTTAGGAGCTGCAGCAAACAAACATTAGGGAAAGAAAAGATTACACAGAAGAATCCAGTCTTCATCACTTAAAAAGACTAGAAGGTAAATGGGAAGTTTGCCAACATAAAATACATTTTGATACCAAACTGCAATGATATTCTCAAACCTTGCAGTCCTACAGGATTGAGGCACGTTATTAAACTGAAAAGCAGGAGCCAGCACCGCACTTTAACCTCACTTAGCTTTGCTTTGGACTTGACTGGTTTTGTGAACTGCAAAGCACAGGAGGAGATACTATACCTCAGCCATGCTCTGTAGATTTTCATAAAGTGAATCTATTTCGTCTTGGGTCTTCCTGATATTCTCTGGAAGAAAATGAACATCTGGACTGGCAGTTCCAGGGAATGCAGTTTCAGATGTTGCGCAGGTTCGACTGAACAGCAGCTTTGCTGTCTTTTGATTTAAGTTACTTGGGGCTTCCGTCTTCACTATCTGTTAAGTAAAATTTAAGAGAATCAGTGGGTGAATACTCCTGATCCAGATAAAAATTTCACATGTAAGGAAAATTTGGCCTTGCTAGTTCAAACCACAGCATTCTGACCCTTTAAACAAAACATTTCCAGTATTTGTTTGAGTCAGTTTCCTTTGTTTTATTCTGAAAGAATAAACTAAATAACTGAAAAACATTTTAGTTTTGTTTGAAGAAGTTTCATTTAGCTCACATTAAAATATATTGATTCAGTAAAAATTTTCATTTTCTGCCCACATCAAGGTTGTTTGGGGTTTGTTTTGTAAAATTCTTAAAATTGCCAACAAAACAGGGAATCAACTATGCCCACAGTTCTGTTTGTAGTGATGATTTAGTACCTGAACATTTCCAATTTCAAAGCCTGTGAGTGCCCTAGTGAATAAATGCTTTTATTTGCACATCAATACTTTCTTGTCAGATTCTTTTTCATGTTAATAACAAAGCAATAAAACTTCTGTTCCAATAAAAATTAATGTTGGAACGATCAAGGTAAAGGAAAGACCCAAAATGGTGCTCATAGCTCTCAGACAGGTTTAGCTAAACGTTGAGTGACCATAGAACTCTGAAAGAAACAAGCTATGCAATGTGTCACTCATCTCCCCTGAATTCTGTTGTCAAATGAGCTGATTCAAGTCAAAAGTTCCCCTTCCAGTCAGCGGAACAGAGGGGCATCTGCAGATGTCGACTTCACCTCATGCGTCTTAAACACCTATCCTGGGATGGCACGAATTGCTCCTGGAGCTGTGGGATGGTTCATCACTACGTTGGGATGCAGAAAGAATTTGTAAAGATGTTTAGATTAAATGTCTGCCTTTCAAAGCTGATTTAAATTAATACTGTTATGCAAATAGAGTGAGAAGGTATTTGTGAGGACTGGTAGAGGGAACTAATGTAGACAAATACATTTCTAGCATTTCACAGAACACTCACTAGGTGAGCTACAACTGGCCAATGAATTTCTTTGTCATCTAAAAATCTGCCTCAATTCTCACTTAAAATTTCTTCTGGATTAAAAACCCCTGCTCTTGTTTAGGTCATTTGGAATATCCTAGTCTGGAAAAATCAAAACATTTTACACATTTCATTTACATGCTTTAGCAAAATGTGACTAAATCCCTCATCCACTTACCGCAGCTGGAGCTTGCCCTGCTGCAATGTCAGCCTGCTCTTTCAGGCGTCTCATCTCAGAGGAGTAGGCTGCGATCTCCTTCTCCAGGCGCAAGTGACGATGCAACAGCGCTTCGGCACTCGACTCATCTTTTCCGTAGTCCTTGCTGGCCAGAAGGGGCTGCCTTTCTCGCAGCCATGAATTTGCTTCATTGATGTCAGCAAAGTACTGAAGGAACACAGGGAAGAAAACACTTGGATTCATCCTGAAAGTATCATATTCATCTCCTTCCTCTTTTGAACATTATTAATAAGAAGAAACGCTATTAGGTCTATAGCTATAAGGTTATTTCCAGGTATTGTGAAAGCTATGAATAAGGTAGCTTTAAATTCATGATGTATTTCATGATCACATCAAGCACAGGTAATTCACAGAATCACAGTGAGTAAACAGATTCAATAATTGCCTATCTAACTCTTTTAAAAACTAACTAAAACTTTACGGTGCTTAATAGCAGTGGTAAAAAGAACCTACTAAGTATGATGTTGGTAGGCACCACGTAATTCCAACAGATATTTTCTAAAAGTTCTAAGGAATAGTCCGAGAATGAACAATGAACTCAATCTACAAAAAAAATGTTTCTTTTTTTTCCCAGAATTTGCAGACTGCCTGGCTATGGTTGTAAAAAAGCAAAACACGATTGAGATCTAGAATAAAGGTACAACAGAAAAAAAAAAGAAAACCTATTATAGTGAAAGAAAAAGAAGAACTAAAACACCATAATGATGTTAAACTTAAGAGAGAATTTGGACTTTGTCAAGAACAAAGCTGTTAAGTTTGGTCAGGCATCTCATGGGAACAACAGACAGAGCAAAGAACTTTAGGAGAAGGAGAGTAAGTATACCTGAGATAACGTTACGTGATTTATGAAGGCTGCTGTTTGTGAGAGCTTTTTATTTGCAGATGTGTGAATGTTTGTAGGTGCAAAAGTGTAAATCAGAATGGCAGTGGCAAACATTTCCCAGGCTTTGAGAAGTTCATGGTTGACCCAAGTCTTACGGACGTTTTTTTCATTGTTGCTTTTTGGTCGAGGTTTTTTTCATGTTAGAAAAATGTCACACAGCTACCCAGATCCCACCCGCAGAAAAGACTCTGCATTAGCACTACTACGTGAGCTATTTCCATTAACGTTTTTAACTTAGTGCAACTCCCAGCTGCTCCAATCTTCTGCCTGGCTGGTTTGCAGGAGGATTGAGACTCTGCTGCTGGAGATCTTTTTGAAGGTTGACACCTGAAGGCTTCCTGCCACTGTTGCCCTGCACTGTGGGGGCATGGGGCAGATCTGAGCCACATCCATGTCCCCCATACCGTGCACCGCAGCACAGCCCTGCTTACCTGTTTGATGAGAGCAGCTGCTTGCAGGCGGCTTTTGCGATCAGCCACCTCATCTTGGAGCTTCTGCCACAATTTCTGGAGGTTGTCTGTCTGCCTCAGAATGTCCTCCTGGCGTGCAGGGTTCTTCTGGCTCAACTCCCAGCCCCTCCTCATCACATCCGTACACACGGCCCTGTGGGAATTGCACTCCGCTTCCAGAGCCTAGCAGAAGGATGGGAGACATGTCAGCATAACTCACTCCCCCCCAGCTGAGAGCAAAGAGGGGGGCCGATTCTGGGCCTATTCTCTGCTACTGTAATACAGACGCCTCCGAGAGCCTTGTGTCTTATCCATGCCTCTAACTCTTCCCTGAGCCCTGAGATGATTGCCCCTTGGCTCCCCACACAGAAGTTACTGCCCTACTTTTTGCCTTTGATCTGAAGCTTGTTAGGCAGTCTTCTCTGAAGGAGATACTTGTTTGTCATCCACCAATTCAGCTGTCTTACACCTTCCAGAAGCAACAAATACGCAAACATATGCACACAAATGTAGACTAAAAATTACAGAATAGTCTCCTGTTTCAGTTTTGTCACGCAAGTTCTCAAGTCCACAGGTCTCTTCACTTGTTCACAGTGATTCTTTGCTGTAAAAAGGCAGTAGCTCATATAGCTAAACTTTTGGTGTTAGCCCACAGCAAGCTCTTAAGGAAAATGGTAAGGGATTTGCAAGCTCACACAATGTTATCCATCCTGCCTACTGATATCTGTCTTTCCACCATCTCTTTCTTTCCCCACATCTCTCTTGGCCAGGAAATGTGGGTGGAAAAACAAAACCAAGCAACCTTTTTTCCCTCCCATCCAAAGTGAGCTAATATGGAGCCCAGTGTCTTCACTAGAAGCCACACTTCTAGTCCAATAGGAAGCGTATTCCTTCTCTACCTTTTCCTTCCCCTCTTGGGAAAGAATCCCTACCTGATACATTTGTTAAAAATTCCAGACCCTGGTCATGACACTGGAGATAGCAAGTGGTTTGACAGCTTACTTTAAGGGCTGCACTGACTGAACTGAAGGGCATAGATGTTCTAAAGTCTTTCTGTAATGAAAAGCAAAGAAAGATACCTTGTGCTTCTGAATAGAGGCTGTAATCTGGCTGACATCTTTCCCTAGTGTTGTCATTCTTGCTAGCTTACATTTCTCAGAGATCCACAATTCTTCCTCTTTGCAGTCACGGAAGAATTCAAAAAGCTTCAAAGCCTCTTCTAGCTGAGATTTTCTGAAACAAAGAAACAGTATATATACAGTCAGAATTAGGATCCCATGGAGACAATGGTAGTATAACCACAGAAGAATCTAGAAAATCCAAAATTTGAATGCCTTTAATTCCTCTTTGTCATAGATTAATATATTCATGCAAGACAACAAAGAAAACAAAATTACAGTTCCCTCTTCCTCTAGGAGCGGAGGAGAGAACCACATGCTATTCAGACTTCACATAAAGCAAGTCATAGTAAGTGCTGAGAACGACGCTATTCTTCACCTATGAAAGCAAGTGACCTCTTTCAGTTAACCACAATCAAGACACTCAAGTGGTGTTATGTCTTTATAAATGGAGAAATGAAAAATTTCAAATGCTGGGAAGCTGTATCTTCTTGTTAAGGGAATGACTGGTCGTCCTAATCAGGAAGAACGGAGCCAGAAGCAAAGCCCTACCGTGACTTGCTCAGAGCTGTAAGGTTCTGATACAGCTGGCGAAGCATCTGCACTTTTGCATAAAGCACTTCTGGTTTAACTGTGTTGTCCTTGCTGATTTCTGCTGTCCTCTGGGTGATGTGTGTCAGTCGATCATCATAGGAAGAGATCTGTGAGTCAACCAAGTTGTGCTTCTGCAGCAAATCTACTGCTTCCAGGAGCTGCTTCCCACAGTCCTGGGAATTCACTAACACCTGCAAACAAGGCGTGAAACAAAAGGCATTGGCAGAGAGTGCATCCAGGGGCTCAGTACAAAGAAATCAGCTGAAAGGTTCCTGTTGACTCTCATAGCTTCTAAATGTGAAAGAATGATGTCAGCTAGGTAAAGCTGAAAAACTGCCTAATTAGAGGAATCATATTTTTCTTTCAGTTTCACAAGCTAACGGCAATAATGCAGTTTCTATCTACTGCAGTGCAAGTAATGGCCTCTCCGAATAAGCATCTGTTTTCACACTTAAGTTATTGCTATTGATTAAGCACTCAAGGTCTCAGAATTCATGGGCACAAGGAATAGCCCTTTGCTATACACCCACCTGTAGGCAGATTGTTTCAGTGTGTTTGGAGAATTCTAGAATATCCCATGTTACGGTATGTTTTGACTACAATGTTGTTTGAGGAACTTACTTGCCTTTACTATCTAAACAGTGAAAGTAAGTACTTCATAGTATTTAATGGCTGATGAAGTTACCAAGTGCTTAAAAGGCTGTCCTCTTTCTAACTGTATCAATGGATACAACTATCAATCCTATTGTAGGACATTATCTTTCCTTATCAATCTTCTGCCATATCCTCAGGCTATCATGGTTCCAACATCACCACCATTAGGTGTTCTTTGCTTACTAACACTAGGACAGAAAGATTTGTAACTTATGGATAGCTCTTTAATTTGAAATTCCAACTTCATATAACATATATATTTCAACTTAGACACAAGGCAACCCAGAGTCATAAGGATTTTTCTGTCCTTAAGTAAGATACAGCAAGACAAAAGGATATATATATATCTCCTGCCATTACAAAATCAATATGAAACCAGTTATTTCCTATGCTAAAGAGAAGTCTTTGCACTCTGATGCTCTGGTAACACCTGGAAATTCTTACTAAAAGCAATCACTGTGCATTTACAGTGGAATTTTTCACTCTCACAAGTTTAGATACCTGAAGGCCAGACATATGCCTGAGCTGGTCCCCACCTGTATAACCACTGGAAGTACTTCCAGAAGGTCTTTCAGAAGAATTATGTGGAATGGGAACAGGAGGCTGTTTTATTCTGTTTTTTGCTTTTACACTTCTAAATTTAGGTGAGATTTCTTCCCATCTTTGTTTTACTACATAACTCTAACCTGTAGTGCACTCCCTGTAATACCATATCTGGCTTTCTGAGTAGGGAAAGCCCCCGCAGCAAAGCCTGGATTTTCTCATGTGGTTACCTGCAATGACGAACTGAAACGCACAGTTAAGCATTCAGGTTAAAATGGTGTATTTTTTCTATAGCTGATAGACTTATCTTTTGTTAGCACCAGGCAGTCCCTGGAACGTAGGGGCTTTTTTAGGGACGCAGACAGCAGTGCAAGCTGTGTGCTGGTGGAGAGGGCTCAGTACCTGCAGCTCTTTCAGCTCCTCCATAATGGCATCGATGTCCCTCAGGAGACCCAGAATTTCCTGCATTGCACCCAGGGAGTGTTGTCGTCTCTGCAGCTGATGCAGAAGATCCTGCCACTGTTTTGAAATGCTGTTTTGCCTACAAAGGAAGGGAGAGAGATGACCAGTTTGGACCAAAGAACTTGGGTGGCACTGGTAGGTTCTCAGTGCTTGTAGCTTTAGGGGATCTAAATGAACACACACAACTCTTGCCACTAGTGCAAGAGGACAGGCCATGATCACAAAACAGGTCAAAGCAATGTTGTTATCTAATTAGTGTGACCACGGAGAGGAATTTTGATTAGCACATCAACTGTCATTGCCTTTTTTTGATTTAGACTTTTTTTTTTTTTTTTATGGATCCTCATACCTGAGAACCTACATTGCTTTCATTTGACACAATGGAAAGGCTTAGAAAAAAAGAAGTGGTCTTCAAATGGCTGCTAAAAGTAAAAAATTAATCTAAACCATATCATGAGTCACAATCCGATCTCATAAAGAGTCTGGTTTACTCTTTTATAGACTAATTTTCTTAGTTTTCCCACAAGTTTCTGATTTTGTCTGAAACTGGAAAAGCACTGAAATACCCCAAGAGAAGTTATTTGTATGGCATTCTTAGCCATTCCCAAATCAGGCTATATCCATAATCACAGAAGTTATAATTTCTCAAGATTTGCTCCAAACTGGAGTCAATCCATGTTGTGCCTTCTGTAGCTCCCCAAACTACACACTGGGAGGGGGAGGGGAGTGTTGATTTGAAAAAAAAAAGTATGTATCCCTCTAAGCATTTTTTATGGAAGATAGAATTTTTGGCAGAACAAGCATTTTCATATATAATGAAAATACCTTAAAATTACTTTTCACCAGAAATCAGCCTGGGGGTTTGATCAGTCAAGAAAAAAAAATTTATAGCTTTAAAGAAGATGAAGCATTTGTCTTATCTGCTGAAACTGTTCACAGGTAGAAGATATTTCTGCCAGTTCTACTCACAAGGAGCAGAGCTACAATTCATAGCTACAATTCATTTCCTTCTACCACAGCACAGACTTTGAACTCAGCCTCCACTACAACAGTCTCATAACTGTCACTCACTTCTCCACGATTTGATCTTTGCCATGATAGTTCTCCTGGCTGATGACTGCGGCCATCTCATCCAGAGCTGTGAAGCGCTCCCTCCTGGGGAGCACATCTGCCACAATGGCTTCCAGCTTCTTACTAGCAGCCTCCATCCTGTCCGCACTCTCTGGCCAGAAGTCCTGCTTCCCTATCACTTTCCTCATGTCTTCCAGGTAGGACTCACGCAGGGCTGCCTTCTTCAAAAACCTCTGGGCTAGCTGTTCCAGCCTTTCTAGCCTCAGCATCTCCTCCTGTAGTGCTTTTCCCCGGTTGTGCTCTGCCTTTTCCAGCATAATCCAGTGTTTTTCCACATCCTGCAGCATCCTCCCCTCTGGGGGCAAGTATGGCCGTTGGTTGTTGGCTCTCTGCTTGGTCCTGATGTTGAAGAGATGAGCTTCAATCATGCCCTTCTCTTGATATTTGGGGGGTTTCTCCACAGTGCGGAAGGTCTTGAAGTTGGCCATGAGCAGCCACATTCCCTGAAGAGAGTTGGGGAAGTGACGGTCATCCAGTTCTGTCACCTTGTGTTTAATCCATTTCAGAAGGTCAGAGACCATCTGCTCATATAGAAGCTTCAAGTCATCTATCTCCTTCAGGAAGAACATGACCTGTGATGGGAATATGAAGTTACAAGCCACATAAGAAGCAGAATGAAGAAGGTGGGTGAACAGAAAACAACATCTTAATAAACCAAGCTTAGGATTCAAATAGTTGAATGTGTGTCCAGAAAACAGTATATGACAAGCAGGTTGCCACAGTTATCACATTTTTATACCAATGTGATGACAGCAGTCACATCTGAGGCCAGGTGGAATCCTAGAATAACCTTCCATAAACCACAGATAAATATTATTTAATGTCTCTTTTCAGTTTTTATTTAAGAAAAGGTTAATTTTGGAATAAACAGCATGCATATGAAGACCGTCAGCAGTTCCTACGTGGGCTGACTAGAAAGCAAGAATCCCAGATTGAGGGTTTAGATTTTTTAATTCACAATGGAAAAAACAGATGTTTTTTTTCCACTCATTCCTAAAACCAAAACAACTCTATCCCATCCAATGTGCAATGACACCCTCTTAGCTTCACCACCTTAGGCTATTAGGAAACCATCTGACAAGATCCTGGTTCTCTCACATGCCCAGAGCAGACTGTGAGAAGGGGCTGTTTGACCAGTCTCTTCTGCTGGAATTGTTTCTCTTTATATATGTTATTAGAGCACGTCTTGTAGTCAGACAGGGGGGTTGTAAGGATGTTAACTCTCAATACTAATTTTCCAAGTCCAAGACATTTATCTGTTTCATTTGCGGTCTGGCCTGCCTTTATTTCAAGTTCAGGTAAACGCTGGAACAAACATTTAGGATGAAATCCATAATGAAATAAAAAGTGTTAGAATGAAATCATCCTTCCTCCCCGTTTCACACTTTTCCCCATCTTTGTCTTCTTACTTTGTGTTGCATTTGTTCCTCGCCCTTAAGGTAGCAGCCCTCCTGCAGCCCGCAGGTGTAAGGCTGAGCAAGGCTGCCTGCTCCCGGCGCTCCCGCTTGCTCCAGCCAGGCGGATTAGCAAGGGAGGGGGCACCCAGCAATGGCCCGCGCCGCGGGCGGTGGTCTGCTCTTACCTACAGAAAGCGCACTGGGCAATCCGTAAGGGTCACAGTGTGGGAAGAGGAGTAAAACAGCACCAACCTTTAGTGCAGGAAAAGCAGCCCATGACACCAGGGCTCCCTTCTGTATTTTCTGCCATCGTACCCAGTTCTTGCTGAAAGATCCTAGCAAATGCATGGTCACTTCAGACGGGAGGGGGAAAGGAGATTTACCTCTACGAGCTGATTCTCTCTGCCATCCTGGTCACACACTTAGTCTGAACTCAGAGGCTTCCCTGACAGATTCAGGCTTCCCTGCCCAATCCTATTACTAAATTCAGAGCTGTCTATTTGAGGGGACTAAGGATATGAAGAGATTAACACCTGTTTCGCTCTCCCTCTGAATGTTTGCATGTGTCAGAAGGGCAGGAAGACAGGAATGTAGTATTAGAGACAGGCTAAAAATAGGGAAGGATGCACAGAGAAAAAGAAGCCGGTAAGTGGAAAGAGAGAGAGACAAGAAGGAATAAATACAAAATGGAAGTCAGTGGAGCACAGCAAGAACTGAAAAAGGACAGACTAAGATACGCTTTTTCTGTTTTTTCCCATAATACTAAAGTTATGGCCTGTTTGATCTTCATAGTTCCTTTAACTCATACTTGGTTACTCAAGGACTTTTTCAGGTTTATCAGAAGAAAAATAATGTCTCCTGGACAAAATCCAGAGACTGACGTGTAGACCGCTCAAATGCTGCTGCCCACTCTCCTCACTGATGCCCAGTCTTTGGCTGAATCCCAAGTCCTGCTCTGATCTAAAGCTTCTCTTCAGAGAACATCACTGTTAACCGATACAGGTTTCGGGATCATCTTGTTGTTGTCCCAGACCACTTTGCTAGCTGAGCAAACCCTGCTTTGCAAAAGCTTTTCACCTTATCACCACCAGAGAAGTCTTAGTTTGAATTTTTGTGCCTCCCATTAAGCAATACATTCCCCCTCTCAACTGCACAGGCAGTTCCCTGACTCCAGATGCTCATGTAGGACCCATCCTGAGTGTGTAGGTTTTCTGCAGGCTATTTTTTTTTGTATTTTTGACAATTATTTTGACAGATTAATTTGAGAATAATTTTGACAGATTATTCTGAAGGTTCTGAAGGCGGAAAAGAAATTATCTCTAAGGAAAGTGGCCTTCTTTGGAACAGCTACAAAACTCCTATAGTTTTCCATCAACAGGATGCAAGTAGTTTTTTGTATAACTCATGATTATATATGAGACAAAATGTATGTAGATTTTTTTTTTACCTTTGGGGTTTTTTTCCCCCTAGGAGTGTTTCCCCTTCTTTTACACTCCCTCATTTTTCATGTCTTTCCCCACCCCGCACCCCCCTATTTTGTACCTGACTAAGGAGTTAGAAGGAAAGGAGGACAACTTTCACAGGAATTAAAAATCCAAAATAGTCCCATAGAATAAGGGATCATCTTTCCTATTAAATCAGAAAATTGTTGACTAGGTCTACTTTTGCCTAGCAGTAATCCTCCCAAGATTACTGAGCTCTGTATACCTAAGCTGCCTTGAAGCCATATCAGTTCTCAAACAGAAACTGAGGTCAAAAAAGGATTCATTTTCAGTGAGACAAATGCAATCCCCTTTAGAGATCAGAGAGTCTACAGACACTTCTTAAGATTCAAGAGATGATAAAAGGTCTTTCAAATGGCTGTGCCATTTGATTCATTTGATGTCCATTTGCAAATGACAGTGAAGTTGAGTTGGCACAAAAAAACCCCATTTCCAACATAAATTTAGCTGTACATATTTAACTTTTAAGTTCTGAACACAGCAATGCACTTACTTTGGTAAGTCGCTTTTGTATTGTCTGGCCTTGTTTCAGTCTGGAGAAGTAGTGGTAATAGAGTGACACATAAGTCATGATGGATCTCTCATCTGGATAGGGTACTGCCACATCCTCAGCATCCAGCAGTTTGCTGATTCCTAGTTCTTTCTCAGCAACATTGAAGGCATTGTTCAGGTTTTTGATGGGCTGGTCCTGCCGCAGTGAGCTATAGTGAATGAGATCAGGCCTGGGCAAGGAGAAGAACGGGGCACGGAGGGGAAGAAAGATTTATGTTTGCCATAAATTCTTCCAGATCATAAACTGTTTATTAGACTAAGGAATGTGACAGCAATGCTGAAATTACGCTGCCTGACCCTGAGCTTCATTCAAGAGCATTGCTCCTTGCCTCCATAACAGGAAGAAAATTGTCCCTTATAAAACTGGATGTACCACTCCCAGCAAATCTCTGCCCTTCACTTATTTCTCCTCTTCACTGGTGGGTGAAGACCAAAGCCCACTAGACAGGCAACTCTGGAAAAGGACTCCCAGCTGGGGAAGTTGCAGGATTCCCCTGTGGTATCCTGCCAGAAGATGTAGCAGAACTGTTCATTGGAGAAGAAATGTTCGAGGTTCTCCCAGGAGGTTTCTCTTTCCTGCCTTGGGCTGTTTTCTTCACACTTTTTCAAAGGTCCGGAGAAGGGAGAAAGAAAAGAGACCGAGAGGTTGTTTACTCTGTAACAACTGAACCAGAAGGTATCTGTGCCCACAAAGGTCACACAATAAAACCAGTCTCCAAAATACCTTTTTCAAAAGGGCAACAGGAACACGACTGAGGGGCTACAACCAAATAACGGGCAGTGTTGTTCAGATGTGTGAAATTTGATTTGACACCCAACTAAAGGAACTACCAAGCAGGAGCTTTTGGCCCTTCCTTCCTCAGACAGAAAATATTCATTTAAGAAAGGAGAGTCTTCAGTGAAAAAGGGAAAAGAGACAATTTGACAGTTTCTTGACAAGTACTTGTAACTCAGACCCGGGAACAACTTGTGCCGGAGCTAGAAACAGCAATGGGCACCTCCTGAACTGATCCATCAGATCTTACCTGTGAGCATGTATGAGTGCATTGAAGGCCAGTCCATCACTCCAGCTCTTGGAGAAGTCCTTCACATTCACATTGGAATAGCTGGCAGTTTTATGCTGACACCAGAGTAGTAAGGCTTCATTGGCAAACAGAACGTCAGCTCTGCCTCCAAATTCTTCCTGTGAAAAGAGCAGGAAAAAGAAAAATCAGTGTGAACTATACACAGAAGTAGCATCAGCAGGTTTAAGCTTATGTTCCCAAAGATCACTTTGTATTACTCCTGTCCTAGTCACAAATCCCCTCAAAGTCATGACTTGCAGACTGTATCTGCCATTGAGGTAGAATGATTTAACATACAAGTAGAAGTTTTCTACTAAAGTAAAAGTGAATTGAAGGTGTTAAAAAGTTTGAAAATGTTTCTCTTCTGTAAGGTTTGTAGAAATCACATGGAAAGCAAAGCTCAGTTTATTTGCTTCCTTTAGCCAGGAACTAGAACTCAGAAACAAAATATAATGTATCCAGGTCTAATGTTAGAAATTAACAACTGTGATTTCATAATACCTTCATAGGACCTTATTTTTGCTGTACTTAGAGTACCTGTTAAATTATTTTAGAAAGTATACTTTTCTTCAGAGAAAGAGCAAAGGAGCAGCATGCAGTTCAAATCTAGAGAGAATTGTCAGAGAAATTTTTCCGGATTCAAAAGCCAGTAAAAAGTTTGTGGAAGAGAGTGAGGAATATGACTATCCTATCTATCTCAAATCTACAGTTTTCTGTCTCTGAGAAAGCATAAAACAAATTCAATTGCTTTTAGAAATTGCTGGTTGAATAACCAGGTAATGTTGTAAGATCTGCATGGTCAAAACGGTTGGGAAACATCATCAAAATGGCCCTTGCTGGCCTGAAACTCTACGAAGTCTCTGAAATACACTGATCAGGCAAAAAGACAAAGATACTGTTTCACCTTATCAAGTTTGATAGACGAAATCTGAAATCGAAGTATAATGATCCAGATAAGTCCCAGGATTAAGGTTCTGTCGCCATCTACAATGTTCTCAGGACCAATAACTTTTACTTGCACCTGCTAATAAAGCAGTATCTGTTCAGCACAGAAGTACTCACGTCCAGCTAGCTAAATGAGACATCTACGTAACAAGCTGTCATTGAAGAGTGTGTTCAGGCTGTTTTCTTAAGGAAACAGGTTTTATGTGATCTTTTCATTTGTCTATATACCTGCGAGCGCCCATGTTCACACCTTAGCTCTCACGTGCACCCAGGGTGAGTTTCAGCAAAAGCCTGACAAACAGGTGATGGTATCAAAGACTGAAAGTTCCTATAAGGGTTTTGAAAACTGGTGGCTAAGGAGAGGAAAGAAATGCAATTTCAGGAGTGACGGCAGGGCAAACCCAGAGACCATCTCCTCTGTCTGGTCTCCAGTCAGCTGGTCAGTACGTAGCTCCTGGGCTCACCAAACAGTACAAGCATCTCACTAAAGAAGCCACGGCTGCCTTCTCCACTATTACTTGAGCAGCAAGCAGGGTTGTAGTTTATGCCAACAAGGCGTTACTTCTTCAAGAAGTCCAAGCATGCTATATGGCTCCTGCTGTCTGCACGATCCCTTTCTGCAGGCTGGACCTGGACTCACGGGACGAGTGATGCTTGGCTGGTCCAGCTGGCAGAGCCTGGATGTGCGCATGCCACTGGGCCTTACACAGTGCGTACCCTTAGCAGGCAGGTGTTAGCTGCAGTCCCCTGCTCCATTGCATCTGTTTTGTAATTAGCAAAAATCCAGGCATTATATACTTTCCTATATCTCTGCTATGAAACCACGCTGCTTCTTTGGAATTCATACCACAGAGTTGTGTGATGATTTTCCAGAAAGGTCTACAATAAATTGCTCAGAAAAGAAAAAAACAAAACCATACTAACATGTGGCTGAAATAGGGATGCAAAACTGGAATAAATAAAACCACTGCAATGACTTCCTGAAACTGTTAGAATCAGAGCTCTAAACAAATCTCCATTTGTATACCAGGTAGTTTCACCTTTGCTTAATGAAATTTGCTGTCCCCCAAATTCTGGGAAAACAACATCTAGAAAGACACAGAAATGCCGTACATCTTCATTTAGGTATGACTTTTTGTGGGGGAACATTATCTATTTCTAAGTTGTTACTCAAATATCAAAGAAATTCAAATCTGATTACTTTTTCTCTTCTTTCAATAAAAACCTTGGCCTGTCTTCAAAGAATATCTTCTTGCACATTAGAGCAGGGAATTATAATGGACGTAATGCTATAATTGGTAACATACATAAGCTGTTGTGATGTCTAATATCAATATTAACTTACCTTGGATTTCAGAAATGTGATGGCTTTGCTGTTGTTCTCCAGAAAATGCACTCTCATCTTTCCCCGGTTTGGTCTGGGCAAAGCTTCTCCAGAGAGCAGCTCCAGGAGTTGCATGAGAGAGATGCCATCCTTCAAGTCTGTGTAAATATCTACTATCTCAACATTTATCTGCAAAGACCAGTCAGACAATACCGACTGAACATCTGGCCCACAGAACCTTCTACTGCTAGTACCAAACAAACGCCTTCCTGGTGTTTCACCGAGTCTTCTGTATGTCAGTGCACATACGTGAAAAGTGGTGAATCTTAATTCACAGAAAATGGATTTACAGGAGGACTGACATTATTTATGAAAGCAGGCTGAAGTGAAAAAAAAAACAACCTCAGAACTGAGCAAATAAAAAGTAGGAGATTTTGAAAAATAAAAAATAATTCCGCATTTCCAAAATCAAACATTTTAGAAGTGCTGACATTTTTTATTTCAATTCAAATGAATCTTTCCAACATTTTATTCTGAGCAATGCATTTCGTATAAAAATTGAGCTGGTAATACCATTTAGTAGCACGGTTTTTACTCCACAGTCTCAATGAAGCCTGTTACACCCAGCTGAGACCTGCACTACCACCCATCTCCGTATTTTTTAGGTAGTCTCCAACAAAGCAAAAGATTAAGATCTCTTACAAAAATGTACTTCGTTGCTGCAGTAGTGAGGTCACCCGTGCTTAGGTGGTAGAACATGACGCGGTGTGTATGGAGCTAACAAGAACTCGACTTGGGTGTTTCCTTTTGGCCTTAAGCCACTAGCCATCAAGAAGTGACGATAAAACCACGCCACACATCCAACAATAATTTACTGTGATTCTGAAATCACGGCAAATAATCTTTTTGTCTTCAGAAAAAAAAAAACAACCCAAACAAAACCCCCCTGAAGTAGTAGCTTTTCCAGTTCAGAGAATAGTTACATGTAGGGGGACAAATGGACAAGTAGCAGACATGTGCTTTTTAATTTTTGACCAATTATTAATCAGTTTAACAGATCTTTTCTCCAGAGAAAGAAGAAAACACTGAAAGTGTAAAAGCAACTCAGAGAGACTTTAAGTCTGTACAGTGTGTGAAACAAGAATTTACAGCTTTCCCTGACCAATTATGTCCATGAAAAACTCCCTGTTTAGTTGCCAACTTAATTTCTTTTTGCATATTAAATACACTATAGGCAGAATTTTATGTTTATTACCAAAAAAAAAAAGAAAAAAGAAAAAAGATGGTTTAAGCTGTTATATTCTGTGACACTTATATAAATGAAGAATAATTCCATTTAAATTTGTAAAGAAACAGTCTTCCTATACCTGCTTTATACCAAACCCAGCAGCAGTTTTAATAGCTTTGCTGCGCCACCCTTCTCATAAAGATACCAGTCACAGGTTGCTTAGTAAGTTCGAACCAATAGTATCCTTCATGCTAGACGTGAAGCAGTCAGCAGAGCGCCAGAGACCACCGCAGTGCCCTGTAGGGTGATCGGTCACGTTATGCGGGCTGGACTGCTGGAGGAGGCGGTGGGAGCCCCAGCAGGCTGTCCGGCTGCGCCGCGCCTCACCGCCTGCGGCTGGGATGCTCTGGTGGGCTTTTCCCCCACGCTTTTATGATACATGAACAAGAAGTGGGCAGGAAGCCAAGACTGACACATTACTCTTTGAACTTTAAGGAGTTTTTAAGATGAGAAAGTAGATATATTTACCTGTAGCTAAACAGAAATAGCGTTCTACACCATAAACCCCAAACTTTCTGCAGGTGGCACAACGAGAATTTGCAGCTCTCTCATGGTAAGAAAAATAAGTTCAGAAGTTTGTTGTGCTCTGAGGCTGCCTTCGTGCCAATCACCAACTCAAAACATTGGAAACACGGCGCCTAGCACCGAAACATCACTGAAGAGCGGGGAGCTGGAGCAGAACCAGGAGGCCTGGTCCTGCCTGGCATCACCAAGGTCCATTTCCATCACCATGAACTACTGAGACTGGAAATGAACTGGTCAGTACTTGTGTGGGAGTATGTCTGAAACTGTTAGACTTCAGGCAACTTTTTCAAAGCCACTGAGCAGCAGCTCAAGCTGGACTGATCAGGCAAAGCAGAAAGTCTTAACTTTTGGCCAGGCAATTAGGAACTGAGCATGGTTTGGGGAAATTCAGACATTTGCAGACACCTTACTTACAGGAAAAAGAAGGGCAAATAAAGACCTTCCTCTGAGATGATCACCAAGATATAGATCACGATATGACAAGGTCATACAGTCTAACAAGGTGAATCCCGATCTCAGGGAAGACATGGAGACGGATGTGAGGTAAAAGATACAGCTGGAGCACTCTGGTTAATCAAAGCTTTCCTCGCTTGCATATATGCAGGAAAAATACGTAAAAAATAAAATAAAAAAATACAGTTGGTGAAATCAATAAAACAAAAAGCAGAAAAAAAAATCCCCATATTGAAGGAGCTACCTACATTATTCCTGAAGAAGATGTTGTTCATCCAGTTGGTGAAGGTCTTCTTTTGCATGGACATACGCTGCTCCTGCAGCTTTTTGATATGGTCTTTTTCATATTCGGTACCCATGGTCACTTAGGAAGTCAGAAACTCCAGTGAGGTGCTCAAGGCTGAGGAGACAATAACATTTGTTTCCCCAGTACCTGCAGGGAACCCAGCCTCAATGGGTACGAGATCCAATACCACACCCAGCACAACACCTTAATGTCCTTTTGCTTGTACTTTGCACTCTCATTTCACTCAACTTTATTTTTAACTTACTTGACTTCTCCCTTTTAAAATGCATCTCTAGTTTCAGGATGAAAGTGTGGCACGTACCTATGCAGCTGTACTTTCTTTCTTTCTATCTTTCTTTCAGCCTCCCCCCAGCCACTTGATCCCATGAGGAGCACCATGAGCTGAAAGCTGCCAGTAGCTCCCTTGGGTGTGCTGGAAGCACCTAGCTGAGAACTGATCTTAGACCCTGTCAGAAAGAGGGATCTGCAAATCACTTCCAGTGCGGTGCTTGAAAGCCTGTTATGTTCTCTGAGGACTGGCTGAGATGCTGCTGTTGCACTACTTTCAGACCAACAGAAATCAAATAGCTGCTTAGAAAGGAAATGGAACCAGCTTGGTTCTTCCCTCTCACCAGTTCAGATTTTGCATGCCTGTTACTGTAAGGATGGTGACACAGGTCCATGATCACGTGGACCAGGTCCTAGGCTGGGGGCCAGAGGCATCATTCCTCTTCCTCAGGCTGTCACAGACTTGTCTGCCTCATCCGCATTAGTGAAAAATCAGGCTTGTAATTCATCACAGCACCCAAGCCAAACAGAGGAAGATTAGAAAGGAGGGGCCTTCCCTTTCAGAGTCTGTGACACCATAAACTGGATTTCAGCTCAGCTGAACAACTCTTTTGGAGTCATTTGGCTTATGGTGTAAATCTGCAACAGCAGAGACCTTGCTGTTATGAAGGTAAGAGAATCACTTAAAAAAAATAAAAATCAGTTTAAGATCTATAGATAGACGCTTTAGGTGACCAAACATCATCTGCTTGGACTTATTTATAATTATAGCGGTATTACCTGGATATCAGCCTAGCTGCAAAACCAAGAATCCTCTTGTAACGGCAGAAGAGGAGAGAGGTGTCTGCTGCTGTCAACCCACTGCAAAGGGAGAAGGGAATGAAAAATTAAAACCTCTGACAAACTGCAGAGGTGTGAGCAGGCTGACCTGCTTCCCAAATATTCTGTGTCTGTTTTGCGAAGGCCTGGACCTATTGTGGGCTCTGTGCCCTTTTAATTTAAAAAGCATAAAATACTGAAAAAAAAATTATCTGTGCTAGTGTTGAGAAGACAACAACAGGGAACTGGCAGCAGCAGCCACTGCAAATGCAAAGTTGCTTGCCTGATAGTTTTCCATGCTCTAAAAAATACGAAGAATTTTGTCATTTTACAAGCTGGAAAGGTATGGGAAGTGCAGAAGCAATGACTTCTTATTGAATTTTCTGATTTATTTTCTTTTCCTGGCAGATGTTTCTTAATCCCCAGTGCCTGACTTCTGCAAAACAGGGACAGCATTGAAGCCTGACAGTTTAGCAGCCACACAGGGAAGGACCGCGACGATAGATGAAAGCCTTATGAAGGAATGAATTTAGCAAAGTTTGAAACGGAGCTATAAAGAAAATCCTCATGAATTTTATTATATTTTGGGTTAGTTCAGCATTGCCTACTTTCTCCATCTGGAGAGCAGATATGCAAAGAGCTGCCTTTCCCTGCCAGAGGGGTGATATTAACCCGCTCCCATGTAAAAAATCCGTATAGTTAACCCATATTATAACGCCATTTCTGAGTTTGCCAGACAGTCCTCAGAATGTCTCAGGGCTCTTTTTTAAAAGAGTGGTTATTCAAGCATTGCAGCCACCCTGAACAATAACCAAACTGATTTCATCTAGGTGCAAAGGAAGCTTATTTGTTGAGTACTGCCTCACGCAACAGCTCACCTGTTTTATCAGATTAAGTTAGAAATGCTCCCTGCACTGGTAGATGATTACCTGAAGACAGATCTATAATAGATTATCTGCATTTTCAGGATGCGAAGGCAGTGCTAAGAGCCAAATCTGACTATAATGATACATTACAGAAAAACAATCAAAGAACATTAAAAAAACCACCCTGGACTTACTCAGGTTTGGAGGAACTCTGTTCTGACATTCAGCAGTTGGTCACTCTGAAGAATGACTGAGTTGCAGATCCACTCCTATTCCTATGTTCAGCTCACTGCTTTCACGCAAAGCGACCTTTGAATTCAGGAACGGAGGCCAAGTATTTATGATCTACCTATGAACCCTTCATCTGATCTGAAGGAAATAACCCATCAGAACACAATGAGTAAAGGTTGACATAGGCTTCGCAGAATTCTTACGCTCAACAATATGTATGAACACCACCAAAATTGCTATAAACCAGTGAAAACGGTCATCCACCATGCTGATGCTTTGGTAAAGAGCACCCTTCGTGATTGCACTGATCACAGCTGCTTTCCTAAAGGAATTCTTACTTGGGAAATCGGACCCAACAATGGAGTCTGAAAATGAAAGCACAGCAGAGGGTGCAAAGATCAGAGCAATTACCAAGTGATTGAATTAGGATACAGCAAACGAGAAGGTGAAATCATGAAGTATTAGGAATTTGCACTGCTTTGAGGAAGCTCATGTGTATAGATACCTGCCACTGCCAGGGCAAAATGGGATCAAGCTGGCAGTGCCAGCTGCTTCCAGAGTTTACTATTGGTGAACTTCTCATTAATAACAAAAGGGAAAATAATTCCAGTAACTTGTATAGCAGCAAGTTCTTTCTGTCACCATTTACGAGGTCACACAAGCACAGAACCCACTGATGTGGCGTCGCTGCCAGGAACCAGAGGGTTGCTGCTGGGCACCACTGCTAGAAAACAGGCAGGCACCTGAGGCCAGAAGCTGTCTGCGAATATGCCCAGCTCAGAGATGAGGTAAGGGAAGAGCAGCCTTTTCCACTTCTGGCAAGTGTAGTTCAGTCAGCATCCAAAAGTGACAGGAGGAGACACGGAAATGAACCACCCCCCAAAATCCAGTACAGATAGAAACTGATCAGCAAGAATCTGTATCTTCACACACCCCCTAGAGAAATGTCATGCATAGTGTCACATAAGACTGCTAAAAATAAAAAACTGAATACATGTTACAGGTATGTTACTCAAAATATTCCCTCCAAATTCCTGGCCTTGTGTTCATCAGCCAACTAATACAATGTAATTCTTAATGGTTATTAAATGGGAATAGGATGACAGGGCGAAAGGGATATAAATTCAGCAACTGTTTACATCTCTTCTGTAAGCTCGCTGCCTAGTTATACATAACTTCACTCTGTTCTGTCTTGCTTTTATACCTACATTCTTCTAAAGGTAGGATTATAGGCTGTTGACTGAAATGTGATACAGGTTGGCTAGGCTGTGCGCGCTGAGCAAACGCCTTGCTCCTCTGAGGTGGAAGGCAGAGGACCAGTAGGTGAATTGGCCCTGGATGCAGGCGTTTCTCCCTATTGCAAGTTAATTATTATCTAAACAATTAATCATGCAAAACACTGGCTTTGCTTTTTATGATGCCACAAGGGAATCAAAGGTCTGGCATAAAATTTTGCGAACTCTTGATTATCTATCTCTGTTTGTAGTATCTCTGTCTACAGTTCAAAGATAAAACGGGGGACGTTTATATGATACAGACAAATAAAGCTGTTTCTTCGGTTATTTAAGAAGGTAAGAGGAAGGGCACAACCGTATTTGTGTACATTTCCTGGAGGGAGCAGGAAAAAAATAATCACCCCTCCAGGCTAATTATGGCCCTTTCTTGCTGCCTTCACAGAGAAGGGGAGCCTTGCCACTGCCCTCAGGATGGAGAAGGGCCGAAAGAGCACCCTCCCCTTGCCTTGTTCTCAGTCTGAAGTGGTTTCCCATGATGGCAGCAGCGTCTTCTTGTTTCTCAACAGGAAGGACCCTGGTCGGGATTCCCTTCTGCAAACAGGGCAGCCATGTAAGAAGCGTTAGGTTTGTTTAGCACCCTTTATTATCTGCCCACAATCTTGTTCCACTCAAGAGGAAAACAGACCATGGAGATCAAACAGATCTCACACTCAAGCGGCCCAAAGTGCCTCTTCCCCCAGCCTTTCCACTCCTGGCAACATCATGTAAAACAAAGAAAGATGCTTCCCTTCTATCTGGTTGAAATTGATTTTTTTTTTTTTTTTTTCAAATACAGCAGCCATCCTCATCCTCCTCCCATGACACGTATGTGAATTCCCAGCTCCTCTCCGAGACGGGAAGAAACGTTTCACCCCCCTGTGGCAAAAAGCACACAAGTGGCATCACAGGCCCATCGGAGGGCTGCGGATGTGGAGTTTGCTGCTCCCACTCCCAGCCCGGAGTGGAGCCGGGGCTGCTCGCCGTGACCTGTCCCGGGACAGCAGAGCCCCGGTCCCGTGCAGGCCCCCTGGCCCCGCTCCCCAGGCAGCAGCACTGCCTTCCCCCCAGCGTTGCCCTCGCCCACCCGGATGGAGGGGTCTGCCAGAGGGAAATACACCGGCACAGGTGGGCGCAGACACCTGCACGCGCCAGTGTCCCTACCTACGGCCGTGCACGCTGACCACCCTGTAACTGAACGAGCCCCTTGCCGCCCCAGGGTGCTGCACCCATGCTCTGCACTGTCTCCGGGCTAAGCCACCTCTGATTTAAAAGCTGTGTGGCCACGCTCACGCCTGCTCTTGCAGAGGGGTGAGTTAATTCACATGGTTCAGCCCATCACCCTCCATTACATACATGAAAATCCTATCTGACCTCCAATATGAAGGTTCCCCAAATCGCCCAAGAAAATCAGCATGTTAAGTGCAAACACGTGCATGAACAGCTCGGCCCTCTACCCCCCTGCTGTGCCTCTAGCCGTGTTGCTTCCACATGTAAGAGTCTCAAAACAAGAAACATCTGCACCTCTGCTCTGCGGAGTAGGAAGGTAGCCCCCCCTCAGGGCCATGGTCTCCTAGCCCACTGCATGCAAAGCAAGCACAGAAACAAGCCTGGTGCCTCGGAGCAGCAGCCGGGGTCCCACAGGTAGCCCTGCCCCTCCGCCACGCTGCCTGGCCCCAGCAAACCGCCGACGTTCTCATCAAGGCGGTGTGGACACAGATGAGATGAATCACGATCCCAGAATGAATTTCAGCAAATCTTAGACCTCATCATGGCGCAGAGGAGCTATGCTTCAGGTACCAAGAACACCGGGGAGCTGCAGGCAGTAACTACTGCCAGAAGCCGTTTGCTCCTGTGGGATACCAAGGCTGCAGCGAAGCTGGGGCATCAGTCACGGGCAGCTTAGGAGGGGCACGGAGACCTGCAGGGTCAGCCTGCAGACCCCTGCCCGCACGCACCTCGCTGAACCTGCTCCCTGAAGAGCCAAACGCACCTTTCAGCTTCTCTTCCCGAGGGGCTTCCAGCCCACCCCCCCACCTACCTGCCTGCCTTCCCATCACACTGTCACCAGCCGCCCTGGGGGGCAGCCCACCCGTGGGCAGGGGGGGCCCCGCAGATGGGGCCCCAGCTCCTCTTAAAGCTGCCTGGGAGGGTCCAATGCTGGCCTATTACAAACCTCAGCTGCCCATGCTCTAGTCGAAACAAGAAGTTGCTTTTCTCTGAATAGCTGGCTAGCAGTGACATGACATCACCAGGGAGCGTAATTCAAGCAGAACAGTCAAATGACATCACCCAAAGAGCTGCAGCCCCTCGCTACATTGACAGAGGACAGCTTAAAGCAAAATCAGATGGATTTATTTTTCCTGGCACAAAGAAGTTCAGTCATCTTTCTGAAACAGAAAATACACATTTGCTTGTTTAGTCAGGAATTAGAGGCATTTTCTCCTAGGAGCTGTGTATATTATCTTGAAATTTTCCTTCTGTTTCTGAACCTCAAACACTTAACGTAAGAGCTTCGAGGGCTTTGCGGGAGGAACACACGGGACAGAGGACTTTTAAGTCTCTTTCCATTCATACCAACATAGATAAAGGGTTTCAGGTGACAGAACTGCCTTAATATTTTGGACAAAACTGAAACTTAGAATCACAGCATCGCCAATGCCAGATCTAACTAGTGTATTTTTATTACCTGGTTCAGATGTTTTTATTTTCATTCATTGCTACTTAGGAAGACCACTGCATGAGGGCAAAACTTCTCCCTCCCAGCTGTATTTTAGGGGATTGTTTGTATATCGGAGCAACGTATCATTTAGCTCTCTATCGACGAAACAGAACTACGAGACCTGTATGCAGACAGCAGCCCGGCAGCCGTGGTGCCAGCGCAGCGCACCCCACCTGCGGTGCTCGCGGGGCTTGGTCCCCGCTGCCCCAGGCGTGGATCACCGATTACAGACACAGCTCCCTCCCAGCCCAGCTGTCCCAGTTTCATCGTGAAGGCCACCACCCAGTCATGCAGAATGATTGAAGGTAGTCGACAAAAGATGTAACGTTGCATGAACAGTTGATGTTAGGAGTGCAAATTTTAGCAGATGAGAGATAAGGTAGTGCAAAATGAGGAAAAACTGCAATTATTCTTCATTGTAGGCTAAAATTGCCAAGCCCAGAACTTCCCGGCTATATAGTTACATTGCTGGTTAATTTCTTATTTTCAGACTAGACATGAAATGCATGGAACGCATTTTGAGAAAAAACCCACAGAGTAATCTGAAAAGGAAATCACTAAGCATAAGTAGCATCTTTCAACAGTTCCTTGTTTAAAATGTTTTTTAAAAATGATAAACATACATAGAAATCTTACAGTGCCTCTGAAACACAGCCTATGGCGAGAGATAGGTGCCATCCATGTCAAATGAGCTCCTTTCACTACAGTGAAACTCTCAGAGCTCCAGGCTGAAGGGGAGCATGAGTTGCCGAGCTAGCAACACCTTGGAAAGAACATGGACAATCTCCATCTCAGAGAACAGGCAGGAGAACAAGTTAGACCCGGCATTAATGCTTTCCCCACGTTCACTGGACCAGAATGTGAGTCCAGTCTGTCACCAGGCACAAACCTGTGCCAGCATCAAGTCCCACGGGGAAAGAGAGAGGGACCCAGCTCAGTACCGTGGTTTCCACAAAAGAAGGTATTTTTCCCTCAGGGGTCAGAAAACCTGTATAAATACAGGACTTCGGAATGTAACCAAGAAAAACACGTGCACCTCCTCCTGACTGGTTTGATCACAACCGGTGCTTGCTGGGTTTGAGTGGTTATTTCCAGAAGATTATTTCCGTAACCAGAAGTGGTTATTTCCATGTTCATAGCTCGTTGCCATGAGCCCCCAGTGAAGGGAGGCACCTTCTGCAGATGGCCTGTGCGTGCCTAAGCAGGGCAACGCGGCCAGCTCTTTCTCCCGGGGGTGCCTACTCACATCAGGCAGGCTAGCCCGAGGGCCAAGCTTTGCAGAAGGTCCTCTGCACTCACAACCACTACCTGCACCGTCACAGAGCCTCCAGTGCACTTACAAATACGCCAAACACAGGAGCCAATAACAAAGTTTGGAGAAACCAAATGGCACAGTAGGCATAAAGAGAAATGTTTCACAGTTTTAAGGGTGCCAAATATTAGAAGTGACAATGATTGTAAAACTTAAAGCATCAAACTGGTAGTGTCGACATTCATCCACTTCTCCCATTGTTCAAATATAAGCTGTGGCTTAGAGCAGAACACTTAATCATCAAGTGTGCTGTAAATTTTCAGTCTGAAATGGCTTGTACACAGGGTATGTAAAACACCATTCTACTAAAAAAACCCAAACCCCATTAAAACTTCATTTTCTCCGCACTGCTTCTGACTTCTGTAACAAACAGTTCAAACCAACCACTGCGATTCAACAGCAACGTGGCCTCCAGGAACCCACAGCAGCACATTGTTTGCCCGTGAAACATTGCTCTCATGTGACATGCGGCATGGCCACCATGGGCAGAATGGCCCAGCTTGCGAACGCTGCTACATACAAACCCTTGTAACTCTGTGGCACTCAGGCTTGACAGTAGCAGGAACAATAGCTAAACCATCCCGCTGGCACAGATGCCTCTTCAGAGATGCTTCGAGTTGTGTGTATATGGGAGAAGGAGAACAGGAATTAATTTAAGCACAACATTAAAACGAATATTCTATTGATATAATTGGTTATTTCTAAGTAGCAGGTAGCGCAGTGTGGAAGATGCCCTTTGATTTTTTTGGGACAAACATATCGAAGTCCTTTTGCTAAACTGCTCTTTAATCTATCTAATTTTTCAAAGTTAGTACCCCCGCTGAAGTTAAAAGTAGTGCCTCTCAGCTCAAGTTTCTAGCTTCCAGTCTACACAGTAAGTTTTTCATTTATCTTCCACACTTTAACAAATTTCCATCCTTAGACATTAAGAAAGTTCAAAGTTACATTTTGCTATAAAAAGCTAATTACAGAGAGGTGCTGGAGGTTTGGTGGGTTTTTTGGGTTTGGGTTTGTTGGTTTTTTTTCCTTTTCAAATATAAATTGAATTCTGGAGTCAAACCTTGGTGTGGGCAGTAATTTCAGCAACATGTTCAAAGCCACAGAAGAGAAACAGCCATAACTTATTATGGATATATACACTGAGGTGGGACAATAAGCAGCTTGCCAAATAGCTACTATGCCTATAAGCCTTAAGTAGCAGAAGTACAAAATTATAGTCATTGAAAGATTACCTTCCAGCAAGAAGCCTACAAAAGAAAACCTCAGGTAGTTCAATATTAGTTTATTAAATCAGCAATTTTTATCACCGCTTTCTAAAGATGATTACAAAGCATATTAAAATATATTACAGTATCTGCAAGGAATTTATTGTGTAATAAAAGTGCAACAATAATGAACTTACAACTTTGTTCGCCTAGTTGGACAAACTGAAGCACACTACACACAAGCCTTCCCTCAAAAATTAGGAGTGCCTTTGAAGTGAAAACACAGTGTTTAACAAAATTATTAGAAAAGGTGAGCATGTGAAGTAGAAAACAAAGTTCATATTAATTCTCTCAGTTACACATACCCATCAAACCATACACTTCAAACTGTGCTTGAATTCCAACAATGTAAAGAGCCACCAAAGTGAGTGCGTGTTGTGACGGGAAGAAAGTGAGAAGAGGAGGGCACGTTTCAAGTACTGGGGATAAATGACATTGCTGAAAGTCGGGGACCTGGTGCTGTGGCTTTGATACTAGGTTCCACACAAATCCATGCCAACCCTGACCAACTGGGACCTCACCCTGACCTAAAAATCTTTCTAAGCTAACCATTTTCGAGCTGCCATAGCTTTAAAAGACTGTGTTGTATGGCGTGGTGATGAGTGCTAGCCCCACATTTTCTGTTCCAATCTACAACAAAATTATAATTCATTCGTGGGAACAGAACTAGGGTTGAGAATTAAAACTGTGTTTAGTTGGAGCAGAGGTAAAAGCAGCAGTCTCTACTTTGGTTTATGGCAGAAGACTACTACATCAGTGGGCATCGATTTCACAGGATGAATTACTGGCAGTTTTGAATAGTCTTGTAGCAAATGTAATTGAAATCCTAGGCATAAAATGGCCAGAAAATCTAACATCTTAGTCTTTCTTCAGCAGATATTGGTAACATCAAACCGAACACCAAAGCTCACCTCATACTGCTATTCCCAATAACTACGTAGAGCACAATTTCATGAGAGAAGGTAATCCTGCTCACCTCTCATGCTCCTCACGTATGGACTCACTATGGACTCAAGCACGGGCCACAGAACATTATCCCGAGTGCTGCATGCAGCTGGTTTAACCAACTGAATGGCTCGCCAGATCTGACAAGCCAGAGAGCTAGCAAGGCAAATGGAGCAGGCCCACACATCTGTGAGAAGAGATCCCTTCCCCTAAGCAACAGCAGCATACTGTAACAGTTTAGCTGTGCAAGAAAGTGCTGTTTAAAGTCCACATGAAATGTACTTTATGCCTATCAACTAAGTACGATGCTAGTGCACTGCACCACGGATCTAGAAATACTTTAATGCATGCAGCTCTGCATGCCAATCCTGAAACAGTTCTATTCCTCCAGATAAGCAGAGAAAAATCCACCTCTACTCCTATACATGCTTCATGCATTCCCCTTCCAAATTCTACACGAAACAAAGCAAAACATTTCAACCTCATCTAGTCAAAATATTTTCACTTACCAAACCAATGCATTTCAGTGTTTCTCCCCTAAGCCCCTTCAGTCACAGAGACTGAAGAAAAGGCTGCGATCTCCGTTTTATTACCAGTAAAGCTAGAAAAAACAAAATCACTATGCTGCTTCTCTCACAGAAGGGTATTTCTAATGGCATGGGATCATATGGCTCCAAGGCACTTGGAGCATCACCTCTGGAAGCTGCACGCAGTGGGAACTCAAACATGGGTCCAACCCTGGAACCCTCTAAACACTGAAGAGCAAGTTAAGGCAGACAGTCAGAACATCAGCAACTTCCCAGATCCTCTCAAGCTTTGCCCACACTACAGTAGTCACAACACCCAAGATTGCTTTCTTTCCCCTGACGGCTCTCCTTACTAAGCTAGTCAGGTTGGTCATTAGTGTACTGATTTGTTACTGACTGCAGACACTACACACAAACAAGCATACATAACTAATGCTGCAGCCTGTTTTTAACAACTCCTGCAGTGTCTATAGACTACTTTTTGTTCAGTCAAAAGTAAATGACATAGAAAATCAGTTACGCTGCAGATGTGCAGTCACACAGGTAGACTCATAGTCAAGTTTCGTAGCTCTACTAAAGTGCACAGAGATGCAGTAAGGCTAATTTGGCTCCTAATTTAGATCTAACAGAAATAAAATTGGTATGCTTGAACAACAGGAGAAAACCCCAAGAATTCAAAAAAGCTACCAAGTCCTCAAGAACAATTTAACTGTGCCAGGATATCCTTGACACAGGCCCAGAAGCCTAGCAAGGTAAACGTGTTCTTCTGTCATTACTTACAATACCTTCATTGTTTTCCCATAGCAGAGCCCTGGCAAAGTTCACAACAATCAGAATAGAACAGATGCAGAAAGCTAAGACATGCAGAAAGATCTGAAGTATTAAACCTGACTGACAACCTACAAACGTACAATTTGAAGAAAGAAGCTGAAGGTCTTCTTAGGTCACCTACAAATCTGAACATGTAAGTGTGACTCAAGTCTTACCCGGGAGACAGTGCCAGAACTTTTCTCCCCACCTCTACGCTGCAAGGATGCCAAAACACTTTTTGGCTTACTCTGTCTCAGAAGGCACCACTGCTACCACTTACTGAGACTCAAAGAGTGCTCAAAACTGTAGTACCTTTGATGCGTGGGGTATTTCATACTATAAATGCAACACAAGTCAACTCCTGCTCACACGCAGAGAGGAAAACTGCCTGCCAAGTTTCATTTTAGAAAAGAACTGTCCCTCCCTGAAAGACTTGAGTTCACAGGGCCAGAAATTTGCATTCTTTTAGGATACTGATAACTATCGGTTGTTAGCAGCCAATATGTTCACCTTTGATTGTGTTGTCAGAAAAATGCAGGTTTATTAAGCATCCATTCCTTTCACAGATTGTTTTCAATAAAGGAATAATATCTGGAGGGACAAGTCTATCATTTATTACAGTCAATGTAAAGATTCCCATTAGCATTCCCATCTTTCAAATCTGCCACCACAGGAATCGCACATCTCTTTTGTGGTTGTCAGCTACATGTTGGCAAAAGAAATTAAAAACTTTTCTTAAAAATATTACGTATTTAAAAATATACAGAGGTAACTGTGTAATTACCTGTAAATATAAATTAAATACCAATAAAAATTTCCCTTGACAATTTGATGTGCTTTCAAGAGGATGACTTTGCACAATGAACCTTTTCTGAACAGAAAGTGAAGCTTTATTTCAATGGAAACATGGGGGCTTTGGTGTGTTTTTTTAGCTTATGAAAACATTCTGCTCTGTCACTTTGACCAATTCAGAAATTTATTGTCTGCAGAGCAGCTAAACTGAAACCTCAAAAGAAACTCCCAATCCAAGGAACAAAGGAGATTCAGTTCTTCTAACGATAATACAGTATATTATGCTGTATAAAACTGAAGAAGCAGTTCTTCAGATAAGACACAATGATGACATTAAAAGAATCATTTTATTATTTTGTAGTTCTAACTATAATCAGTAAAGTTTTAACACAAGTCTGCTCATATCCTGAGCACTCAGACTCTCCCCGTTACTCTTTTCTCTTTTTCTAACCCCCTATTAAATAATAAAAAGAACAAAAATAAAGTTTCCTTTTTATATCAGCCTTTTCTTAAACTACAGACATGCTGACGTTCACTCAATGCCCAAAGTATGGTTTTCAGCATAGAAGATGTTCCTTGCATAGGCAGGTGAATTTAACATTTAAAGCTTCCTTGTACTATTTAAAATAGTTTTGAGAAACTTATGGTTGATAAGTATTTAGGTTTGATGAAGGTCAGTGATTTTTATACATGGCCTTTTCTGCTTTATGGTTGTAAAGCCAGCAAGACACAGAAGCAGGACTACAAAAACATTTTCACCGTATGACAGATCTATACAAGGCACTTGTGATAAGCATGTCTGAGTGAAGGTCAGCAGGGACAGCTACACAAATGTTTCCCTGCTACCATGCTTCTAATTTCAGTAGCTTGCATGAAATGCACTGTGAGATTGAAGGATCTAAGCCTAATTTCATATTTTGGTGGTTTCAACACGTTTACTGAAAGATTTCCAAAATCCTCATTCTTCTCCTTGTATTCCTCGCTCTGCTGTCTGGAAAGGTTTCCTGTGAGATGGCGGCACCAGGTGGGAAGGTAGCGTGCCTGGCAGTTCATATCCATCCAGTTTAATCTTGATGAGATGTTTTGCTAATGCAAACTCCTCATCATCCAGCATCCCATCACCATCACAGTCTGCAAGTTTCCAGATCTTCCCCAAGACACTGTTGGGTAGTTTAGAAGTCACCATCTCCTTCTTTGCACTAATCCCAGATATTTTGCCATTGATTGGCGAGAGAGTGTAGAAAATCTCATCATAAGCAGGTTTATCTTTGGCAACAACCCATTCATCTTCGTCAGCTCCTTCCTTAGCACCTTCTCCGTATCCGTGGCCAAATGGTCCTGCCATGGTGCCATCAAATGCTCCACCATGTACGATCTCTGTGGGCATATTGCTCTCTTCCTGTCTGATCAGGCTCATCAGGGAAGCAATTTTGTTGGCCAGCATGTTATCCACAGCCTCAATTAGCTTTGGTTTCAAAGAATGAAATTTGGTAAAGTCGCAAGACTCCAACAGCTCCTGTCAGTGACAAAGGTTTCAGTGACAGCAGTTAGAAACATTTCATATACACTGAAGAACTTAAAGAATGGGCTTCAAGTTAAAACAATGTTACCTTCTGAAGCTGCTTCCGTAACTGAAACTACTCTTGAAGGAGAAGCAAAGCTGACACATAGGTACCATACACCCAATATATTGAACAAACACACAAAGACAATTTTGCAACAGTGTCTGAGTTCATCTATTAAATTACATTTACAATATGATTTTCAAAATGGCAATGCACAAAAACATGGCAGCTGATGAATGTTACCCAACATCTTTCCACTTGGTGATCTTCCAAACATCAAAGAAAGCATGCAAGTAGGTCCTCAGTCCTGCTAGCCCTCATGCAAGTGTTTAAAGTTAAAAGTAAATACAAAAGTTTGCAAGACTGATGTGATTTTATAGATGAAACTTCTTGTTTGTTGTTAGGTTGTGAAGAAGTGCCCTTTACCAGTGAAGAAAAATTGATCTGGGATAACAGCAGCAGGTTTTTTTATAGATGTGCTGCCATAACTCATTAAGTCATACGGTCCCTGCTGAGTTTTCATTGTACATAAACTCCTACTAACCTCAGTGAGATGTTTAACCAGGTGATACATGCTATTACAACACAAGCACATTTTACACCACAGCATAGGAAAATTAAAAATGCTTTAGGCAATTACTAAATGATTTATACATGCAAAATACTAGCTGGGAAGAGAGCGTTACAGTGGAAACTTAAAAAACCAAGCCACCCTCACGAAATGATATTGTTAAGAAATGACATCCCTAACCTCAGGGAGCTGCTCCCATACACATCAGAACTATTACGGTACGAACCCAAGAACCCTGAAGTATAGGCAAGTGGCTCTGCCCATGCACACAGAACTGGATTTCTTAGAGGAAAACTGCCAATCGTTACCAATGACTCTGCTCAGGTGACGTTTATACACCATCATCTGATGAGCTCAAATTTACGATATGCAATAAATCTTAGAAAGTAAAGGTCAAACCTGCTATCTGTCGGCATAATTGTTTTCTCACAATTTTGCTCCTCATTACAGAAATGACTGATCTCTCATGTATATATATATATTTGCTGCCATCTGCTGCTGAGGCTTAGCGACACGCACTATTTGATTAAGTTTCATTCAAATTTTATTTCAGTATTCAAACTGACAAGTGATCATCTCTCATTCTCTCATTTCACATCACCAGCAGAAATGGCAAGGGAAGAGTCAGCCCCTTTTAAAGCCTAACTCATTAAACCCTTCCAACAATCCTGCCTGTGAAAACCTAGCTCAAATAGATCTTGCACTTCACCTATACTTTACTATCTCATATCAAGAATTGATTTCCAAGTTAAGTATTTTAGTTCATAAAAGAAACTTGTGCACCCCATAGATAAGTTAATCAGCCACTGATCACTCTATGATTAGCAGTCTAAGTGTACCACAAATTGTCAGAATGGTAGCAAGTGGCAGTCTGGAAATCATCCTCCATCACACTCATGACTAGCCCATGGTCACCCCAAACTGTGGGTTCCTGATATCTGTCCTATCTTTTCCGATGTGGCAACCATGTTGGAAACACAGTATTGTTTCAGTGAAACTGTAATCTACCATCTTACCTGCATTTTCTTGACTTCAGGGAAGTCCCCTGCTGAGATATGGTATTCCCTTTGCAGCTGGATATAGATCTCTGGTAATCTGCTGATCAGCTCCTTCTTCTTGTTCTCTTTTCCAAATACAGAAGGCATTTCTTTTTTCAGATGGCTGATGATGTAAGCGTGAACCTAAGGAGCAGCAAAACTGAAATCAAGGCTACCGTTTATCTACACTTAACATTAGTGTTCTTCACCCAAGTCATAAAATAAATGAATGTTTCCGTAAGCTCAAGGAGAAGATAGCAACAATTGTTTCTGGAGTTTCATGTTTATATGAACAGTTATCAACCAGCCTTTGCTGCTTTCAGCACTCCTTTCAGGGGCAGAAAGAAAGCAAACATTTAAAAGAAATACATACGCACACTTGCAGTTTAAGGAGAAGCACAGTACAGCATTCTATCAGCACCAACAGTGAGAGAAAAAGCAAGGCCCTAAAACCGTATCCTGATACTATGTGCACAGATCACACACAGGGCACCAGCCATACTGGTCCATCTGCCTTGGTGGTAGAGATCTGCAATTCCATTTGCCTTGCCAGTTATTGTGGGAAGCAATGGGAAAACGCCTCGAGTAATCCAAGCATACTAAGTGGCAGGGCTATCTAATTGGAAGTGACACTGCATTCCTACCTATTTACTCCCAGAAAAGCGAGTACCTGTAGTCTGCATTTATGCAGCCACCAGAGGATGAAAGCAGTCAGTGTACTATAAGAACAGCATGCCATGGCTGCCTTGCGAAGCCTTAGGGAGAAGTAGAGTCTTTCCAGCATATAAAGACAGGCATTAATTTAGGACAAGTCCTAAAACACATCAGTACTTGCAGAGGTCTTCGAGTTTCCCATCTGCCACCAGGATAATCCAGCACTGCCATCAAAACGCCCATCCTGCCCATGCACCCTCCTTCCACCCTTACCCTGAACCATTCATGTCTTCCCCTTGGCACCCTCCCACCAACTGTCACCACCAAAAGGATCTGCTTGGCCACGGTGGGTGATCTGGCCCAGGACAGAAACAGCAGTTGCACTTCTTAACTGAGGTGAGTTCAGGTATTCCGTTTTGTGTGGACACTGATACTCGTTCTGTGCAAAGGCAGATTTCTTTTAGAAGCAATGCATACTATCACAATTTGACACAATCAAACTGCTTTCCTGAGCTCTGACCCAGCCAGGACCACTGAAGTCAAATGACCTCCACAAGAGAATAAATCTTTACAGAACTCACATTCTTCTTCATTAAAAAAAAGGATGCACCTGTTCCCAGAACAGAAGATACTTACAATTCTCACACACATACACACACACACACAGAGAAAAACACATTAAAAAATAAGAACCTCTACCAAACTGCTGAGTGGTAAAAAACTGCTGTTTTGAAGACTAGGGGAAGACAGACTACCACAAAAAAGCATCAGTAGGAAAAGCGATTACACAGGTGTGGTGTAAGTATAATACTTAATACCTACCAAAACACAATAGAGAATGTGCCTTATAGTATCCTGTACAAAGCTTACACAATCTGTACAGGGGAAGTGCTCTCCCATTCCTTTCCTTACTTATTTAGGAGGCTTACTGGAAATGGGGAAAAAAACCCTCTTTTTTTTTTAAAGAAAACAATTGTTTTAAAGAAAAACAATACAGACAGTTTGTATTTACAAGTCTCCAATCACAACTTTCACACAGAATTAACTCCTCATATCTAAAAAAAGTGCATGCATTTTAATTGTACATAAACTTAAATTTCTACAGAGGAAAATAAAACAACACCAGAAAGAAGCAGGGTTTCTGCATAAACCCATTAATTTTTCTAATAAGGTATATTTGACTATTTCTCCAGAATGACAGAACCAATTCTAAGAGACTTTATAAATTACTGTAAGTAATTTTATGGATATTAAGATAATACTTCTAGCAAAACCAGAAAAGTATGTTTACAGTTTACAAGCACTAACAGTTGCACGTATTTATGTTAAGTGGTCTAAGGTCTGCCAGTATGCACATGTGTTTCTTGTAGATAAGAACAGTTCTGGTCTTTGAAATGAGATAGTGAGTCACAGGACTTAAAGAAAAAAAACCCAAACAACACACACTAATGCCTAAATTTCACAGCAAGTTTCAAAGCAGTTTGCTTTTGGTTACTGCACACGAGATTAAGAACAGTGGCATAGAAATAGGACCCCAAAAAAGTACCATGCAATGCTGTCAAAAATTGTTTTTGAGTGTCAGTACTTTAATTTTAGAAGATACTAAGACAACACTGGAAAAATTACATTGCTGCTTTCCTGCAGATAAACAGTTTATTCCCCTTCCACAGCTGTCTAATTAGCATGCCCCACGAGCATTGCATTTTGTATTCAGCTTTATCCATTTTTATTTTACATTACATAGTAATACCTAAAGACGATTCACCTAACACTTTTCCACTTTCAAAATTACTCTAACAAATGAAAGCAAAAAGCTGCCAACAACACTGAGAAGACATTGTGATCGTAGCAACTTTTAATACAACATCAACAGGAACTTGGTTTTAAACCGAACTTTCAAAGAATCAACCGCTGCAGGGTGCCCTAAAGCTCAGACCACAAAAAAAAAAAAAAAAGCATATCATTATATTCTGACAGTTAACTAAGCTGACATAGGAAATTGTATACAACCCCAAATGACTACTCTTATATCGATATAAGTGCAAGACCTCTTCCTTTTTGCTTAGAGGTACACATGAAAATGTGTTTCAAGACAAGTGCATTAACTCAACTCACATTCTGTTTGATAACTGCATAGGAAATAGAATTTTTTACTTGTACCGCCAGCTTTCTCCCCAAGTACTTCTGCGGTTAGTTTTCCTCCTCTTCCAAACTTCCAAATGACAACTCTAATTCTTGAATCAGCAATTTTCATTTTGTTCTTGAGCTTGTCAAAACAAGCAGATTAGCAGTGCTTTTAACTATTATTCTAACAGTAGCTGCAATACTACAAAAGAAACTCACTGCAGAATCAGAGAAACAGGCAAAGAAACGTTTCAGACTGCAACCAATGCTTATCCTAGTGAGGCTGTCAGAAGAAAGGACAGATGAAGCTAGCATTGTTAAGCAGGGAGTCTGAAAATTAGTGTAAAATATGACCAGAAGGTTTTACAAATAGGTAGTTAAAACTTGGTGACAATTCACAAAGCTTTGAAGTGACATCCACTCAAAGATAACTAGAGACCTATCAAAAAATTAAATAAGTTTCCAAATGTCAGCTGTAGACAGTCACAGTGTTGTCACACACAGCCTGCCCATGCACACTAGTTAGTGACTGTAAGCTGCACGCACTGCATGCACTCCTCCAGAGCCAAAAGCAAACGGTGACAGGAGCTACCCACACTACAGCGGGGCACGTAACTCATGTTCCTGCATAAAGAGAGATAGGTTTTTCCAGATACGGTAACAAAAAGTCTGTACCACCCAAGTGTCTCTGTGACTGGGAACAAAGAAGATACAATCTGAGAGGCTCCAGAGTTTCAATCTAATGCACAAGCACCTCTTCATTTGATCATTTCTCTGTGCTTCACTGAGAGCGAGGTTTTTAATCAGTCTTGTATTCCAGGATATAATATAATGCATTTAGTCAAAGTGTTTTTCCACAGCAGTTGATTGACAGTATGCATTAAGGCATTAATGTGCAAAAAAGTATATGGAAGGCTGCATGTGAATAGTTTTCGTTGTGTTTTTTTTCTTCTTTGGGTTTTTGGTTTTGTTTTTTTTTGAAGTGTTCTCTACATAACAACTATTGTTAAAAAAAAAAAGTGGTTTATCACCAAAAAGTCACATTGAAATTACCTCACTACGCAGTGTCATTAAAAAGAGAGAAAAAAAACCAACCTCCCCTACCAAACAAACAATAGCTTTAATGGCCTAAAAAGCGTTAAATCCCTTCTCTAAAGTTAGGGAGTCATCCCAGTACCAATCTCTATTTCCTCCTACTTGCTTCTGTATCCCGAGTACCTCTTTCTTGAAAAATGGACAATTTTATCCATTTGCTGAAAAACACACAGTTTATAGGTAGATAAAGACTGGGAAGGGTGAGAAAGGACACACTGAAAGAGACAGAAGAGACTGTTAATTTAATTAATTTAGGTTTTTTAATCTTTTCTTACCTTTGCAAGTCTTGCCCTCTTAATGAGATCATTGAGTTTTCGCACAGCAGCCTTCTGCGGGAGACTCTGGATATCCTCGAAAAGATCCTGTGCTTCAGCTTCAAAGAGTCTTCGATTCTCTGTGTTTCGGAGAGGATGGGCCCAGAATGAGCCAATGTAGACCCGCAGCACCTCTGGAGTGTTGATCACCTTTCCCAGGGACCACATGAGTGCACCGTAGACCCTCATCAGCTGCTGTGTGTCCACTTGGTCAGCCTTATTAAGCACCACTCGAATCTTGTCATCCTGGCCCCGGAATGATTTAATAGCCTCTGAAAACTCATCTGATATATCCAGCTTATGGGCATCAAAAAGCAGGATGATGCGGTCGACCCTCTCAGCAAACCACTGGAGGACTTGGCAGAAGTCATAGCCTGAAGGAAGAATACACTGTTACAGTCCTACCACTCAGAAAAGCAAGTCTCAGAGAAGGTAGGGCTAGGGACAGAACAAGGGGTCATAGCATCTACCTGGGGAAAAAAGAGGTGGTGGACCCCCTGGAGCGGACTGCCTGTGGACAATGAGGTCAGGACAACTGTACCCTGCATTTCCTTGGACCAGTCTCACTATTATTTCTTTTTAAATAATTTAAAAAAAGCCTTTGTTTTTTTATCACTGCTCTCCTCTCAACCTTGCCATCCATCTCTTATGTTGCTGTCTTCTGTGCTGCTGTGAGTTACTGTCTCACACACATGCTTGCCACCTCCCAGGAGCTCCGGCTCCAGCAGAGCGCCCAAGCCAAGCAGGTCGGTGGGGCTCTTACCGCAAGCTCTCTTCATCACTGCTAACACTGGCCACTTCCATAGCACTGCCTCTCTGTACTAAGAAGGAAAACAGGGCAGGTGCAGCACTCCAGTGTAAGTCAGCAACTAAATTTTGTATTTTAAAACCATTTCCAAACTTACCTCTCCTTGCATTGCAACACTTGCTGTTATTTCTACCACAGCAGCCTCAAGAGATAGAACTTAGAAGTGATGTGCCTGCTTTGCTGATGGCTTTGGGGACGTGACATGCTACAGAACACAAGCAGTGACCTTCCTGATCATCTGAAGCAAACTTTTTGACATTCTAAGGGAAGGCCTAATCATAGCACTTGTCCTAAGGCTTTTTAAGCGCAGCTGGTACCTAAATCCACACAGCAAACAGTATTCAGGAACTCCTTATTTAAAGGTGACACATAATCCACAGAGAGTCACTGCTAGTGATGTGGCATTGGGCTTGGCAAGGATGTGACTCATCTTGTTTGAGTAAGGAACAGCAAGGTATGAGCTGGGAGCTGGCATCCCACCCCTCCTCTTAGAAACAAATCAGAACTAAAAGAGGAAGCAGCCAAAATGCTTTTTTTAAAATTAATAATTATTAAAATATATTAAAAATATATAAATTTTAAAATGTTTTTTTAACTTTACTGGTGTAAAGTTAACCCAAACAGAATTGACAGGTCTGCTCCTAGCAGCATATACTTAAAATTCCAACAGCAAAGAAAGCTCAGTTACCAGGGAGCCCTCCAGGGTGTCTTTGGCAATTTCTCAGCTGTGCAAGATAAGCCTTTAAACTTCCAATCCCCCAGCAAAGAAAACCCACTTAGACTAGTCATGTATGATCCAGTTACCCAAACACTTCGTACATCTGGTCCAGACACAAGAGAAAGACTTCACCACTCCTCATTCTTCCCTAGCATCTTTGAAACAGTATAAATAAAAGGGTTTGGGGACACTGTGAAGCAGCTTAGCTTTTCTTAAAACAATGCTGGTTCGATCAAGTCATGATTCATTTTGCCTTGAAGTTGTTTGTCTTTAACAGGGAACACAAAAGCAAATCAGCTTTCTTTACTTTCCAGCAGAACCTGACTAGGGCCAACATTAAGAAAAGCAGACACACACACAAGAATAGGGGGAAATGGTGAACTCCAGATTTGTCATAGAGCACACTCACACATGTTTAGCAACACAGGAAAGAACTGTCTTAAACCTTTTGCTGAAAAGCAACAGATAGCACATGAAATAAAATCCAGAAATTCTAGTTAATAGTAAAAAAATGCCCTCAGTTACCAGTCCTCCCTCTCCCATCTCCCCTCCCAAAAAAGAGATCATAAAACTTCACTAAATATCTTGCACAGACATGTCAAACTGAAAGGAGAGGGCTATATTAAAAAGGTGTTACTAGGATCCAAAAGGATGCAGGTCAGACTCCTTAACCCGCTATACACACACACACACAGGAAAAAAAAAAAAAAAGCAGCCAACATAATCTTTCCTATTAAAAGGATTACTTTGTAAAGAATGCAAAATCTAGTCCCCCTCCAGATAACGCTGCTCTGGTGCTTTCATATGTTCTTTACTGCGACCAGTTCCTGAAAGGCTGAATGCAAGATGAAAGGTGGGGGCAAGGAGGAAAGCTGTACAAAATACAGCTGGAAGAGAATGCTTCTCACTTTACACTAACAATCTAATCAAAACCCGTATGAATAATTTACCTTTATAAAAATTTAGCAGGAAAGGGAGAAGGAAGATCTTGTATGTCACCTGCATGTAACAACATAGATTTGTGCACTGTTGCAACCGAGTATGCAGCAACCTGTTCAGATTTCACTCATGTTGAAGAAAATATGCTTGAAAATAAATACGTAAAATTGCAAAATGAGGCAAGTTAAATTCTATTAAGTTTTCCACAAACAGATATGTGAGATGATGACTTATAAGGCTGGTTAAATTAATATATAAATTCCCACCACACAGTTGATGGATTTTGAACTGTAGAAACAATTATACAGTCAACAACTGCATGTTAACTAGCAATAAATTTGTTTAAAACATAAATTAAATATTTATGAAGCATTTGCTTTGAGAAAGAGAAGTCCACTTGCTGAAAATGGGTAAGAGAAAGACCTCAAAAATATCTGAAAAATATCTATTCATTTTAATGAAAATTGGTCATTAGAAGCAAACTTATTTTACAAGCAGATTCAGTGGTTATACATTAGAGTATATCCAAACTACGGAGAAGCGATATATGGCTGAGTAATTCAGAACTGAGACACAAAGCATTTATTTAGGATCCTGTCACAAATAGTACATGTATGTGGATTGGGGCTTTTAAAGTTGAGCCGTGCTAAGTCAACCCTGATCACTTAAGAAAACTTGACCAAAAACATTTGGTGTTGATACTTCTCAGTTCCTTGCTGCTCTTCTTCAAAGGTTGTTGTTTCTTCAAGGGTTTGTTCGCAGTGACTGGTGCCAGCAACTGCGCATCCAGCCTGAGGACCTACATCTCACCAGGTACAACATCTATTTGCAAATGCATATTAGAAAGACATAAATCACCCTTGTATCCAGCTAAGTGACAGGGGAAAGCTACGATCCACCAGCTGCACTGCTGAGCTCTTGAGCTTGTCCCAAGCTGCACGGAGGGAACAAGCTGGTGCCTCCAACAGAAGCGTAACTGTTAGGCATCAGTAACAGGCTGGGCAGAGACTAGGGGAGAACAAAAGGAAACAATGTGGGAGAGATAAAAAGTTGGAGAGAAACTGCATGTGATTACCAGCCCTTAACACTGATGAAAGCAATGATGACGAGCCTACATGTGTCATTAGCACAGGGCAAAGTACCAGCCCCATACAGGACAGACACCAGTCACACTCAAAGCTACAGCTCTGCCGCTGTGCAGTACTAGCGTGGGTCAATTTTATGTGCCAGTTAGTAATAAAGATTTAAACAAACAGCAGGCTTTCCCTTGTGGGTGCAAGGTGAATAATTTCAGACTTGCCCTAACACCATCTCCCAAAGCCTTTGCAACTCAGAAAGCAGTATGTGCTCCACCCATCCTCTCTGAGCTCAGACAGTATGTCCAGTTCTTCCACCCCTGGGGCTGGCACAGGAGAGAGGTGCACCTCACGTGAATGCTGCGATGAGGGGCCTCCAAGCTCAGAGAACAGTACCCACTTTACCAGATGAATCAGGTGGGCAGAGCTCTGGGGTGATCCCACCTGCCACTGCTGTCTACAAACCAACCAACCACAGACACAACACACAATTCAGACGTGCACAAGAGCAGCCTTTCCCCCCTGCCTGACCTGCGGTTCTTCTAATGCTTTGCCACAGGTGAGTGTCTAAACTTCCCAGTCCTTCAAAAGGAGCTCAGTCCCACACAGAAAGATGCACTTTTTGCTGTCCAGGGTGAAAGTTTCCAGTTCCATTAATGAAAGCCTGTCTCAGTCCAGCACTCCTGGATAATACTCTTACTGCACTCCTGTTGGTAAAGTAATCCAAAGGAGAATGTGGTGTCCCACTGCAGGGGAAAGCCTGATACAGTGCTGCAGCTACATACATCACCTTACTTAAACCATGACATTTTCACAAGCCAGACTGAACTGAGAAAATTACCTGTATTTGAGTAACTCTAGTTCTAAAAATACAAGCTAACCATATCCTCCATTCTCTTCTGAGCTTTCTCCATATTTCTTAAAACCCTTGCATTCATGCCACTCAATCATGAACCAACCTCCCCTCTCCTTTCTAAAAGCAGTTCCTCCCTGCACCCTGCCAGACATTGCTGCTGCTTCCTCCTCTCCTTACGCTCATTGTTCCTTCCAAATCTTGCAGACCACACGCACATTTCTGTTTGACGTGGGCTTTGTGAATGTCAGCAGTGATGCTGCAGAAGCAGCATAGGGATGGGCATTGTCTGACTGGGGACAATGCTGGCACACGTCTGCACATTCCCCTCCGGCCACTGACGCAGCCCCCTGGACTGACAGGCAGGAAGCTTCTGGCACATCCTCCTGCCGGCAACATGAGCAGGAAAGGTGCATCAAGAGAGACAGCTTTGAATGTCGCACTCTGTATATTTTTGACCCTTCAGAAAGCGATCAACTCCTTCATCCAGAGCCTGGATGCTTTCCAGAGTTATAAATAAAATACACCGGGAAGTGGTGGATATACTGTATTTTTTACATGGTCCCTTTACTGTTTTCCTGCATTTTAAAACTGAAAGTTAACACATGGGATTCCTTTCTTGATCTCAGAAGGCTTCATCTTACTCCTAGTGATAGCTGTCAAATTCTGTCATTATACAGGTGTAATGTCCATTCATAGGTGAATAGGTAAGCAGTTGCTCATGGCAAGATGGAAAAAACCCACAAACAGCAAAGAGTGAAGGTTTTACACTGAGGGCCTGTAATGTTATTCTTCCATCAAACACATTAAAACACCACCAGTAAGAAGCTGCTGCTCACAAATGTTAGAAATAAGATAAACTTCTAGAAAGGTATTTTAAAAACTCAAATATGACCAGACACCAATAATATGCAGAATAGAAAGCATCTAAGAATACTTATCAGGTGTTATTCAATGTCATATTCCATTACTGGATTATGAAAAAAATCTCACCTTGTATATACTATTTAGAAAACAGCAGCAAGATTCGTAAGAAAAAAAAAAAGTTTAAGAAAGAAATAGAAAGAAACCAAAAGCTTAAAAAGCCTACTGAACTATAAAATTTTGAAATAAAAAATTGTGAAACTGTCTGAAATAAATTCTGAAGAATCATTCCGTATATTTAGAGCTTTCCTAGCAAGCACAGAAAAGCATCCCTGTGTTTAAGTCTGTAATTGTCTTCACAGTGAAAGGCAATGGCAGTTCCCATAGCAAAGCACACCAGCTGCAACCTTTTTCAGTGAGAAGTTGCCAGTCAATTTAAGGGGTAACAGCACACAATTTGTAGGAAAAAAAAAGAAGCTTTGCTGGACCAAAGAACCTTCTCTGACAGAGACATATTTAGGGACAGCAGAAAACATCTTGTAGAATCCTGCTTACATTTGCACGCAGTGATGTAAAAAGTAATCAATGCAATTCAAACTTCAAAACATGCTAAACTAGACTTCTAGCATAAATATGTTAAAGTCAGTTCAGACTCCTGCAGGAAGCAGGTCACACAGGCCTCGCTGTGTGCAGCACTGCAGGACAAGTCATGTCTGTACTCCACAAAGCCACCTGTATGGAAACTACACAAGCAGACCAGAAGTCATGTACAGGAAATGTATCTGACTATGCAGTATTTCAGACATGGGTGAGCACAGTACTGCCTAATCATAACAGCGTGTAACAGGTCAATACAGTGACTTGTAGGTACTTCAGGTATGCTGATGCCCAAGTATATGAAACCTTAAACCTCGGCAGCAGTTGTCCTGCAAGCCCATGACAGAGACAACAGTGCTCTAAAGCTGACGCCCAAAACCTTATTTATGGTACAACCACACTGCTTAAAGCTAACAGCATACAGGACAGCCACACCTGTGATGAAAGATCTACACCAAGTTACGTATTCAAGACAACCTTTAGTACATTGGAAAAAAATTCATGGAATGCAATCTAGTCAATTTAAAGCCCATGAAACAGGTGAGAGTTTGAGGTTATCACTGAGCACTTGTCAACTTAGGTTAAAATCCACCATATCAAAGGCCAGGCCAGCTAGGCCATAGAAACAATTGATAAGGCACAAACAATCAAGAAACACAATTTCTGAACAATAAAGGAACAGCAGTCATATGTTTTGTTAAGTCACGAGAGCTATTCTAGATAGCAGTGAAGAGCCACAGTCCCTTAAGGAATGCAGGGCTACCAGTGAAACATTGTCTGGAGCGAAACACAACTCTGTCCCACACGTCAAGGCTGGGACTTCCGCAGCAATCCCTAATGGTGTTGAATTTTGTCACGCAATTGTTCACTTTTTCAGCAGCATATTTAATATGATGCTTTAGTTTCCTGCTTATTTCCTGTTTGTTTCCATGCTGTTCCAAAAGTGGTAACAGATTCTTGAATGCTGCCCAGCATTATTTTCCCTTGATTTAACAAGCAGAGAGGGGGAAAGATGTGGATTTCAGCTCCCTTTTCCTCCACCAAGAAAAACTAAGCACAATGGAGAAGTAGGAGATTTAAGACATCTCTGATTTTAGCAGACACTCTGTGTTACCTGCATCTTAAATTTTTTTTAATTTCTTAAGAGAAGATTTTTCAGGATTAAAGATCATCAGTTACACAGTTGTTTATTAGTGCCTAGAAATAAGAGTGCCAACATGCAGTGTTTGTTTTACTGATCTGGTTGAACAACATTCAGGCCTTTGATTGCACAGATGTTGAGCACATCTCTACTAGTTCACCAATATATCACATACAGGAAAACACAGGTTTCTTGCCATGATGAACACCTTGCCTGACTGTAAGAGCAATAAAGAGGACAAAAGACTCACATTCTGTCACTAAACAAAGAATCCAGAAACATCCAGTAGGCCAGTTTACTAATCAAGCACAGTTTACATTACAGTCCTAAGAAGTTAGTCTCTTAGTCTGTCAGTGCAATGTAAAGACAAGACTGTGCTTGCACAGGTACCATATATGGCACTCATTCTCAAAAATCCCAGGTGTGATATGTTAAAGAACTGATTATTTCCCCTCCCACAGATGTGAAACACCCATTTCCATTCTTAAGCAAAGGTCTGGAAACATAGGGCAGCATAAACCACATACTGGATCACTACCATTTACAACTTCACAGAAATCTCTTGACATGCACTTAAATGCAGCTGAAGGAAATAAGAAGTTATTTACATTACACTGTTTCAATAGTTTCTCAAAGACGGGTTAATTTCTTAAAACAGCACATTAAAAACAGTGTTCAGTTCATTGTAGCATTTTTGATTTATTGAATATTCTCATTCCCTCCTCCTCCTGCTACCTTAACTCTTTTGACTGAAAATTATATTATGGCATGACCAAGCAACCTTAAGAAGCAACACTAGCAGCTGTGCCTACAATAAAAGCAACTTTCTTATAGATCAACCCCCTCAGTTTTTAAACTTGACCAGCTTGAAGAGCTATAGCTATCATGGAGCATTTCTTCATTAGCTTCAATAGTATACATCAGAGTCTTTGTGGAAAGCAATTAAAATGATGGAAATAAGGATTTTTCTCAACAGACCATGCAACCATAAACATTTGCAGCCATAGCAGGACAATAAAAATCCCACCCCCCAGTTTTCAAGAGAAAAAATTCCAAACCCTACATCCAGCCTTAAAACATGGGTCTAACAGGCCTTGTAGTAAGAAAGTTTGGGGCACACCACCACTCAATACCACTAAAACAGGCCCCCAACAGATTAGGATGATGACTTGTCCCATACAGCAAAAATAGCAAGCTCAGTTATTTGCAAGCCCTGCAACTCACCTCTGCTGATGCGCTGCTTCTCTCCAGAAAGAATGCCAGGGCTGTCAATGATACTGATGCTCTTCAGTACCTGGTTAGGTAACTGGGAACACATGAACCTGCAGGAAAGGAGGAGAAAAAAACCAACATTAACAAGAGCTCTAGCTCACATGCAAACTGTCCCTTGAGAGCTCCCCTTTATGTACCTGCTTTTAGAAAGACTTGAGTGAGATTTAAAGAAAAAATAATAAAATTCTGACATCCTACTGAACCCATATGTCCAGTAACTGTTTTTGTTTAAGAAAACAAAATGTAAACAGACAGCTTCTCACAAAAAACAAATCACAGGAAAATCCTGTAGAGCCACATGTCTAAGTGCTGATAAAAGTCCAAATTTTGCAAGAGCCAACAACACGGGCCATATACGCTGCATTAAAAAGACTCCATAAAACAAATGTTTTGCTCAGACCAAAATTAGTATACACAAGAAACAACTCTTCATGTACAACAGCTTTTGCCCAAATTTGAAGAGATTTGAAGGACAAAGGAAGCAAGGCAGAAAGCCACACTGACAGCACGTTTGTACTCCGGCCCCTGGCAGTCACCCTCCGAGCCACCCCCACCTCTGACCTGCCAACCTCCCAGGCAGAGCTCGTGAAAGGACCGAAAACAACCACACTTCTCCCACAAACCTAGCAAAAGCGTTCATACCGCCAGAGCCAGCAGTTCAAATTACGTACAGCATGCCCTAAACAATAACCTTCTGGCTCTGTGGCGGGAGGCATATTCAGTGGTAGTGTTATGAAAAACAATTCACAAGGGCTCACAGTGCCGTGCAGAACACCTCAGGCACTAAATCTGAGCAACTCTGATGCTCCTAGGATAGCTCATGACTGAAGACCTTGCCCTCCCTTCATCATGAGCTGCCTGCAGGAGATTTGCATAAGCCTTAATCGCCTGACCTGGCAGGAGCTGAAGGCCCTCCCGGGGGGGCACAAGATGGCCGCCCCTCCTCGCGCTGCAGAAGGCCTGTTACCTCCAGCGAGAGGGCATCACAGCAGCAGGTCCTAGCCATGCCAAAGCAAACTTCAAGAGCAGCAATAATCTGAGTTTGGAAGAGTTCAGACAGTCAAATATGGCATAGAAAAGGAAGATACATCAAAATTCGGAAGCTGCTGTGGGACGGTTAATGACCCAGCTGATTCAAAGGAAATCAGGAAGAGTAAAATAATCCTTACACCTCGCTTCATCTTGTTTTTCAGGTGACCTTGTAGCAATGAGCCTGAACAAAAGCACACAGCATCCCATCTTGGGTACAAAAGAACAGCAGCATCAGCTACACCTCTCCCTTAAACCCGGGGTGGAGTAGGTGGGGAAGCAGCAGCCATCTCGGCCTGATTAAACCTGAGGGTACATAAACAGTACTCTCCTTTTGGGGTGTTGTTTTTGGTTTGGTTTTTTATTTGTTTCTTAGTGGAACACCAGGTGTAGAAAATACCGCGCATCTGAAGCAAACTCTTCCACTAAGGCTTATTTTTTACTAGCTTAAGAGATGCTTCCGAAAGAGCAGTGAGGTACTATTGAGTAAAATGAAGTTTTTTGAACTTTCCAAAACCTAAAGGAGACACTACGTTAAAGCAAACACATTTTCTGGAAGTATAGTGGATATGCATAAGGGACAAAGAAAATACATTTGACCATGTCAACCATTACCAAAATAACACATCACTAGTAGGTACAACATGAAGTAGCTTTCATAAATTTGGAAGTGTGAAGGCTGGATTTTCACATATGTTTTTTTCTTATCACTTTATTACAACCCTAGAAAGCCCAGTGCTTGTTTAGTATCACTGAGATGCTTCTAGACCTATCTTATAGGAAGACGGGCACCATTATCTCAGCTGAACAATACGGCAGTATTTTCCCTTTGCATCCAATTATGCATCACCAGAACTGGGACAGCTGGAAAAGACAGTGTAAGAAAAGAACTACAGGCCTCAGAATGTAAAGAAAATGCAGTCTCCGCAGCAGTCGCTAGTGGCAAAGGGAGGAGGAAAGTATATAGGAAAAGGAAATAAAATAGAAGGATAAACTCAGAATTACCTGGCTGTAGCTTTTAGAATATATCCATGATGTAAAGACAACACATCGGTTAAAAAAAAATATCTTACATCAAACTAATATTTCAGACAACTTAAAACTGTAATCCTAGCTGTATTTGAATATCTCTTTTTGACATTGAGACTTGGCTCTGACCCACTACTTCCTGTATGACCTGCATAAAGTGTCATTTTAAGTGCTGCATCATCAAAAGATAAACTACATACTGCCTACCTAAATGACAACAGACCTTAACAGAAAACGCATTACAAAAATAATTGTGTGAATGAGATCACTGTAACTGCTTGTGACACATTAGACCTTTGATCCTGTCATGTTTTTCATGTTACGATAAAACGATTGTTAGAGAAAATGAGCAATAATAGTCTATCCTTGCAAAAATTAGTTACATTGTTTGCAAAAATGAAATCAACAACCTTGTAATCATCTTGATTTTATATTATTTTTTTAGATTAACTTTAGATGACTCAAAGACTCTAGTAAAAATTTATACTCCTTTTTGTGTCCATTCAGATACCCATTGGAATAGAGCAGGACCACGAGTTTCTTCTCAGCAGCACCAACTTATTTCTGTGATCTTCTGGTATGCTGCAATATTCTTTTGTCACTTTAACTAGCATCCAAGGGCACACTAGGTCCTGTCCCTGCCTCCTTCACCCCCTGCTTTCCTTAAAAGTACTCAGGAGAAGTAAGAGACAAGTTTCTACACTCAGGAGCCTTACAGAGACATCTATCACAAACAGTGAGATACAGGAGAAAATACGAAGGGGTCATGGGAAAAAAAAAAAAAGAGGCAAGGTAACATCAATAAATTAGTACAGCTAATTAGTAAGTACAAGCCTTGATGGGTGCTACTGTTTTTAGTTTCTCCATTACCTCAGTCACTATTTCCTTTCATGTTACATTTAGATGAAAAGGTCACCAAACTTTGCAGTCTAAGCATCCATAGCCTTAAATTCTTCCATAAAGCAAAACACTAGGATTGGGAAATAATAATAATAAAAAAAAGTGGGGGCGTGAAAGAAAGCGCGTAGGGAAAAATCTATTAACACAGGAGTGAAAAATGTAATATTGGGTATAAAGGATTTTCTGCATGCCAAATGAGAGGAGACAAAGTAAAATATGTAGTACGATTGCAGGTAAGAACAGGGCAAGGTAACTCAAAGATACTGAACTGAAGTCCAAGATATCTTCAACTAGGTGAAGTTGGAAAGAAAAGGAGCTAACAATTTTTTAAAAAGCAGCAGTATGATCAGAGTGGCAGACCGAGGGTGATGCTAGGGAAATATAAGCACCTAGATCTCCATTGCAAAACTAAGGAGTGAATGTGACTGTTGGGGAAGATCAGGCCGCTCACAGCACTGCAATACAACAGCATCACAGTCACCACAAGAACTGGAATAATTTAGGCAGTTATTTTGGATGTACATCTTTTTAGCTAGCAAATTATCTTGCTTGCCTAAGATTCAGGACCTGACACAAATAGCTAGACAGATGATTTAGCCAAAAAAATTATGCGCATGCCATTCATCCAAACACAGCATTATTACATGTTGCGTGTAAGTACTTGAATATTGTGCAAAATACGATTTACAGTACAATTACATTAACTTTGTGCACAGAGCACAATGGTGGGAAAAGAGAAACAGAATAATGATTGGCGGACAGGACTTCACCAACAATCTCACAGAAAGGGATCATGGACCACAAAATTATTAATTAAAATGGGACTTGGCTGCAGCTTCCCACAGTACATATGCCTATCTCTCAGCAAAGTGATAGCCAAGCCAACTATAAGCAGCTACGAACTTTCTTCTGTGAATAAGCACAGCAAGAGATAAGACTTGGTGAACTTTTAACACATATGCCAGTGTTTATCAGCCAAACAGGAAAGTTTATTGTTAAAAGAGAACCAATTTAGATTAATTGGCTTAGAAAGACAGGCCTCTCTGTCAAATACAGGAAAAAAACAAGCGGATTTCTCACACAATGTGAACAAAGTTATTAATAACTTTTAACTGGAAATATTTAGCCTGCTACTTAAGTTACCTACAGCAGAACTCATGGCTTCTGAACAACTCTTCCCTTTTTTGCAAATATGCGGTAGCCATTCAGAAACTAAGACTATCATCCTGGTCTATGGGACTGCGTGAAGACAAGCCAGTCAATATTTAACACTTAACAGTTGAGTATGTATTTATGCAGAAGGCGTATTCAAATACTCTCCATTCTTCTAGACCTTTTTACATATCCCAGCAATTCACAATTTTAAAGAGCTATACCAAGACCTCTGGTGATACCAGCAGAAAGGAACAAGACAGCAAAGGGAAAATATTTTTTGCCTTATTTTGGACAGTAGTTTTTAATAATAGTACTCATCTATCAGTTTTATTGAGCAGGAGAATTTGTGCCCAAACTGATCCTAAGTTCCAGCTAGTGTAATGCCTTATAAACAAGTCAGCTGGTGGAGCATTTCAGCAATTCTCTGTGAACTGCTTTTAACAATGATTTTCTGTTCAGATAACTGAATATATCTGTGGTAGTGCTACCACACCCTAGTACTGCCTTTTTTTTATTTTATTTTTTATTTACATGAACTGCCACCACTCCTGCTTGTGTTTGAATATTTACTCTATGCTGTGCACAACAAATACAGTAGAAAAAGCTTAGTAAAAAACCTTGATGCTTGGAGATGGTATCAAGCAGAAATTTAAACATAAAAATCATGACAGCAAGCAAACAGATCTCACCTGTTCAGGAAAGCATTTCCAAAGCGGCTAAGTTTGCGGAATGGCTTCTTAGGATCAACAACTAGGGCATTTCCAGGAATGCTTCCTTCTGAATCTCCATACATCACAGCAATAAAAGAATCCGTGGTGGGCTCTGGACCGATCCGCATTCCTGGAAAGTCTTGTTCAAGCAGGTATCTAAAGATGGGGAAAACGTAAAGTAACAGAATGAATGACTGGGAACTATGGCAAAAGCAAATACCTGTAATTCGCTTGAAAATACTCAAGGATACACACACTTTAGAATAATAAAAGTACAATTTTCCTGCATTACATTAACTGGGTGGGAGAACAAAAGAACTGAATTTCAGTTTTTGATCCCAGTGCTGTAGTTTACACTACAAGACACTGCTGCTTTTGTGTGTGTTACCAAGCCTACGCAAGTGCTGCCGATACTAAAAAAGGAGCGGTTTGAAACAGCACATGAGCAGCATCAGTTTGCTGACAGATCGAACCCTTTGATTAACTCAGTATGCTATTTACTAGTTTCAACTCATCTTACCCAGGCAGAGATAAGACAGTTATGAGATAATACAGTTAAATCTGTTTGGGAGTGAGGAAAGGATTTTTTCCTTTTGACTTGCATATCAAAAAGTAATTGTTAACTTAAGTCAGACCTGCAGAACTTGACACCTAACAGTAAAGTACTTCCAAGATGCACTGAGTCAGGCAGCGCTGCACCAACAGAAACCATTTTGCATCTCCCTTTGATTAGTCCACTCAGATGCAGAGAGCACATACTCACAGGGCCAAGTCTGATACACCAAGCCTTAACTTTCCAGACAACAAGGTCTCAAATGAAGGACAATGTATTTAAATGCTAAAGCTTAATGGAACCAGAGCATGTATGTACAGAAAAAGACTGCCTGCATCCCTTCCTGGATGGCAAGTGAGAAGCAAAAGCAGCCCCAAGCCTCCAGCTTACAACGCTCCTGCAGCCTACACTATGGTAACTGCCACTTTTCAAAAACAGCAGCAGACAACCCAGCTGAACTTGAAAGTTTGGGGGCAAGTTTTTCCTGAAAAAATATTTTTCTCTCCTCTTTTTAAGAAAAACGAGTGCTACTGTCCTCATTCACAACAGCACCATCTTGAAAATGTTCACCTCAAAACTAAGACCAAATTGTTTTCAAGTATGCTGTAGTGTGACATTACATGGAGCATTAAAATTCTCGAATAAAGTTCTCTCATACTTAACTGATTCCATGGGTTCCATGTCATCCTGGAGTTCTTAAGAACTCCTCACAATTTTAACCAACTATAATTTACTTTTTTACATAATCAAAGCTGGATTTAAATGAGAATTCTTCTTCAGGCACAGGTGATGGTCCTGCATCCAATGACAGCACATCTATATTAACATCAGTCTTTGAGTAATAGGTTTGTTCTGGCCCTTAATCCAACAGCTCTATGCCTGTTCTGCTGTCATTTCGTAAACCAGTATTGATTTGAGAGGACTTGCAGACTACTGTTGCTGCAAAAAACATTCTGCAAATTGTCTTTAAATTCAGTGCCCAAACATTCACAGACTTTATAGATCAGGGCACAGAAGCTGAATTTAAGGAACTAAATACACACTACACATTTCAAAGATCGTTTTCCACTAGCCTTAGCAAACTGGCTCCCATCAGCTCAACCTATGATCTGGGAGACTTAAAGCATAGAACAGTTACTTACGTGAGATTTCCTGCAGTTTTCTACTTCCAAACAATTTTTTTAAAAAAGCCAATGCTAAAAACTGTGAGAAAGGAGGCACATAAGAACAGTCATGCCAGAACATGCCAAAGTCAATTTGTTCTACTTACAGAATAAGCTGTACCTAGTACACAGTAAGAGGGAAATAACACTAGCCTCTCCCCAAAAGCAAAAAAAAACAAACCACCATGGGTCTGCTGAACAATGCAACGGCCACCTCATCCTATGAAGTAGATCATGTAACAAAATGAAGACAAAACTGTTTTGACAGCTCAGCAGTTGACCCCTTTACGCATGGAAACCCAGGGCTTTCAGGTGTTACAGCAAACAGCTGAACTCCCCAACACTCAGAAGTGTGCTCCTGCCTCCTGATGGAACACCACAGCAGACTAGAGCCCTCTCGAACAGGATCCAAAAGCCAACTCTCAAGAGCCACTACTGTTTGCAGACTGGACTTATCCACAGCATTGTTTTTGAAAGATCAGTTATACTTTTATCTTCCAAAATAAGATTATTTTTTTTAACTTGCCAAGATAAAACACTCCAAAGTCTCTCAATTCTACTCTTCCTCACTGCCCATCTTTTAAAAGGGAAAGTATCTCTAAGATACTGGTAACCAAGTTACTTTCTTGACAGGAATGGTCATTCCCACACTTCTGCTGACAGAGGCAGCAATTCATAAGGTGGCAACCCATATGACAAGAAGTTCCCAGAGCAGCAAGAAAGAACACTGTACTGAATCAAATGCACACAAGAGAAGTTCCAGAACTCAGGTCACAGAAAACTACCTGATGGGACCTGAATGCAGGATAAGACACCTCCACGCTAACAGGGTAATTGCTATCCATCATAAGCTTGTGAACCTGCCAGGCATAGCTATGGACATTCAGTGGTGGTGGCCTTTTAGATGGCTGAAAAAAAAAAATAATCTCACGGGGTACTCATGAAGTTGCTGCACATGTATTACCTGCAGAATTTACAAACAGTTGGATGTATGGAACACCTTTCAGTACTTCCAACATCTGTATTTTCAGCTCAGAACCCGAAGTATAAATTCAGATTTGCTCGTTATTGAAATGACTAAACAAGAACAAAGCACTACTGAACTGCAATGAACTTCCAAGTTATTGTCACAGATGCAGCTTCAAAAACCAGGCGCTCATAGCGGTGACACCCCAGGAAGGCAAGATCTCCTTCAAAGCGCTGAGCTCCCCCCAGCCCCAAACAGTCACAGTACTGAGCCTGGTACAGCTATTCAACAGACACAGGAAACACTTTGCAAGGCAGGTATTTTCCATTAAGACTGCCTCACAGTTGCATACCAACAATCAGCACAGACTAAAATAAACCCTAGTTCTTGAGCAGTGGTTTTACAAGCTGTATTGTACTTCCTCTCAGCCTGAAAATACCAGTTTCACTTAGCCACACAGAAGGGGTGAGCAGTTTTCTGTAAACTGAAAAGCTGCAAAGATTTTTGTACAGTATGCTATATTAACATAGGAAAATACCTGGATTTTCAGCGGGGAGAGAGTTCAAAAAGGTTCACAGGAAGAATGCTCAAAAATAGCAAACGTCCCAAAGACAGTCTGGATCAAACAGCAGACATCCTGTTGACTGTCTCCCTTTGTTTTCACCTGGGGGCTATAACCTTTCTGCTTTGCCAATAAACATTCATCTACCTTCCTTTGCAAGATGTATAGCCAGACTATAGGAAACTGGTTTACAAAGCGCCAGAAATAGCAAAGATTACTCACAGTTGCGGATACCAGTAATCATATCTTAAGTCTAAGTGCTTTCGCTAAGCCATACTAAAGCATAAACACAGGTGAGCCAGACAGAGCGGCACTGCACAGGGACACCCCGTGATGCACTGGGAGACAAACCCGGGTCTCCTTTCACAGGGCTGCTCACCTCCTTACTACATATGCACCCAAATCCTCCACACTATTGTTTTTTTAAACGCAACAAAACTAGCTGATGTTTGCTTTCGTGTAAGAATTCTGCTCCAAATAAATAAAACTTTCACACAGGGCTAGTAACAAAGAAGTTCCAGCCTTCACCCAAAGAAACCGAGGGACATTTTCCCCCCTGAAGAAAGAGGTGCAGCCATACAAAAGGGTGTTTTCACAACACCCAGCTCAGGCCGAGTTAAACAGAAGGAAGTTTACCATTTTAACCTCTGAATAATACCTGTGAGCAAAGTAAAAGCACAGCCTGGCAAGCTGAGGAATTCACTTCTGTTTTTCCTCATCTTGGTAAGCTCTTTTTAAAAAGAAGTCAGTCTCTCACACTTTTAAAATAGAAAAGTTATTACCCAGTAAAAAAGTATTAGACTAGAAGTTTAATTCAGTGTTAAAAGGAAAGAAAAAGGTCAGCAACTACAGACTCACTGGTACCGACCAGCTCCTATCTCTTTTTCATACGCTAGAATTCTCCTCTCCTGTCCCTCCTTTCCCTGCTTCTTGCCCTAAAGCAGCCAGGAGAACTGAAAGAATTATAGAAGTTGCAAGGCCAAGCAGCTCACATGCAAAATAAGTATCTGGCCTCCCACCCCATTAAAAACAATCAGACAAGTATTAACATTTGGGCCTGGATTTGTCTGTTTGAAGTGTCAGCATTGTCAAATGCATGAATAACATATCACCACTCTCCACCTTAGAGAAACCCCGGCCAGTTTCACTACACTGTTCCAAGTGCAAAGAGGATAAACACTGTAAAGTGAAAAAACAGAAGAGCTGCTGGAAACCTGGAAGCGTTTGTTTGCATATCTTAATCCCTAGGGACATTCACTCATTGCTAGATCAGTGTTTTCCATGAAGACTTAGTGGAAGGAACTGGGTGGATGTGGATGTGTCAGAGGTATGAAAATGTGAAGCTCTCACGATAACGTCTAAATCAAAGTAAATCCCAAGTGAGTTGTTTGTCAACTAAACAGAATTGTTATGTTCACACATAAACTCAACAGTGAACACTTAAGCAGCTCTAGTATGTCCCCCTGACTATGAAAAGGAGAAATGTGGAACAAAAAGCACTTTTAAGATTTAAAATAATGACTGCTTGTTAAAAGGCTACTGGGGAAGGAATCCCTATAGTCCAACTTCATTCTAAGAAAAACTATCTACAATAAACCTGAATTATAGCAATCTTGAGAGTGCATACATTTTTCCCATGGGAAATTGAGCCTACCAGAGGGGAAATTTATTTGCTGCTGACCTGGATCCTGTAATTTTTTTCCTCATATCCCCTCCTAAGTCTCGCCTTCAGCATACAACCACTTCCCTTTTTCTGCTTTTCTTTTTCTCCTCTAAACTGGATTTTGAGGAACAGTCACTGTGACACTATTGTCTAAGTTGCTGCCCGTCTTGAATAGAGTATTTTCTCATGCTGATTCAGCCAATTATTATCTATTCTATAGCAAACACTGATGTAATGAATGTTCATCGTGGTGCGGTCAGACCGCAGTCCTTTAGAAGCAGTAACCACTGTTCTACTACTGAATGCAGCTCAACAGTCAGCTCCTGTCTTCTCTGATACCTAACAAGGGGTTAAACCACTCTGCAATCTACAGAAAATGGGGACAGGAGAACGGGGTAAGTGTGTGAAGGGAAGGGCACATCACGGTAGAAGTCACCTCCTCCATTCAGTCAGGTATTTTAATAAAATGCATGAGAAAACGTCTTTGAAAGCTTGATCTCTGTCAAATTTGTGTGGGCATCTTCGACCAACAGTGACCAGTGCTAAAAAAAAAGCTGGAAATAGCTGTGATAAGCGAAACTTCTTTTCTCATTCAGACGGTACATTATTGTCGGTCAACGTGATTGGCTCAGTATTTTATGGTTAAGGGGATAACAAGTTACTCACAAAGCAACAGTACCGAAAATACATCTAAGGCACTGCAAGGAATAACATTTCTAAGCACAATATGGACAAAAAGGACAAATATGGACAACTGTAAAGGACAGAAAACTTGGATGTATCAAGAACATGCATTCTCATCCAAGGCAAACTCTTGCAGGAGGGGAAAAACGTTCAGATGAATTGCCAATGCCACAGCAGCGGACAGGCAGCTACGGATTTGGGACCCTTCTGCCTCTGTAACACCCGTGCCCTCGCTGCCTCTGTAAGCCAGGTAACAACGCTTATCTGGAAACATATACGGACGAACAAAGCAAATGTAGTTTCAGAAAAGAAAACGAATCAGCATGGCTACAGAAACATTAGGAAAATCCACATCACTCTCCCCACTGACACATGCTTTCTTGTGACTACCTCTGGGGATCGTGAAACTGAGGTTCTTTTCCTTTAGTTACAGCCCAATTTCTGTTTTTAAAATAGTTCTCTGAGGGAAACCACTTTAACTTCAGGAATTCAGCAATAATCAGTACAGAACCAAGTTCAACTTCAAGCTTTCAATTAGCTAGTTGTAAAACCAGAAAAGAAACACCATTAGCTCTGCAAACAGTTGAAAGCTCTCAGGTGAGTGAGGGTAAACACGGGGGGGGGGGGGGGGGGGAAGGTGGCAAGCCTTTTGCACTGCAAAACGAAAGCTGTGTTTGGGCAAGGCTCCCCATAACCTTTGGAGCCGAAAGAGAAACACTGTAAAATTTACAGAAGAACTGTAATGAGCTTCAGATATGAGGTCAAAATTTGGTCCAAGTGATCACTCAGTATCTTTTGCAGAGTTTTGAGTAACTTGAGGCTGATGATTAAGGGGTAGATGAGAGGCAAACACTCTCAAATACGTGCAAAATAGTCACAAAGCTCCTAACACCCGAGGCACGCTTCAGCCCCCTGAAATCGGTCAGTAACAAACTGGGCAAGAAGGAAGCCGGGACGGAGAAAATCCTGCAACAGCAGCAGCGGCGTGAAGTTGCCATATTAGTGATACTGCTGGTTGGCGGCACTTGTCGGGGGGGGGGGGGGGGGGGGGCGGCAGGAGGACCGCCCAGATACCGTGTGGTTTTTTGCCCAAAATTGTCGTCGCGTTTCTCTCCTGCCTTCACATCCAACCGACGCACTGGACTAGTTTTGGGAAAGAAGGGGGAAAGAAGGTTCGGCGGTCGCGGCAGCCACGCCGTTTCGGCGGAGGGCCCGCTCCCCCGGCAGCGGCCGAGGCGTTTCCACGCAGCGAGGCGGGCGGAAGCAGCCGCCCAGGCTGCGCTTCCCGCCGGGGCGCCGGCCCGGCAGAACCCGCTCGCCCGGAAGGTGCCGGCAGCCCGGGGCGCGGCGCACACCCGCGGCCCAGCGCGGGGGCTCCGGCACCGGCCCCGCTCGCCGCGGGGGCACGGGCGCGTCCCCGCCGCCGCGGCTGCCGGGCAGCGCTCCGGCCGCTCGGCGCTCCCGGGCGGGGGCCGGCGGGCGTTCCGCGGGAGGGGGCGCGGGGCTGCGGCGGGGTCGCTCACCGGATGAACGTCGTCTTGCCGGTGCTGTACTGCCCCACCAGCAGCACCATGGGCTTGTTCTCGAAGTCGGCCTCCTCCAGGGCGGGCGAGTGGAAGTCATGGAACCGGTAGTGCTCCTCCAGCGGCAGCAGCTTGCGGAGGTAGAGGTCCCGCAGCCCCCCGGTCACCGTCTGCACCACGTCGCCGCCGCCGCGCTCCCGCCCGCCGCCCTGCCGCCCCAGCCAGCTGAACATCCCGCCGCCGCCGCCAGCGCCCGCCGCACTGCCGCCGCGGGCACGCAGCCGGGCCGGGCCGGGCGGGGCGGGGCGGCACCGGCCGTGGGAGGGGCGGCGGCGGGGTCTGTGCGCGGCCGCGCCCCTGCTGCCGAGCGGCGGGGGCTCTGCGGGGTGGGGATGGGGTTTGCGGGGGGGGGGGGTGTTGCAGCCTTTGCGGACGGGCTGATTTCTTTGCCCGCGCACACACAGGTCCGGCCCCGCTGCCCTTCAGCGCCGAGCTGTCAGCCCCTTGCCAGGCAGCCGGGCCCCTCGTGCGACCCCCTCGTGCGAGCCCCCGCTCCCCGCGGCAGCCCCGGTAGCTGCAGCCGCGGGCCCTGAGGCTGCGTTAAACCCCGAGGGAGGGCCCCCGCCTTTTCCTTGGGATTACATGAGATTTTAACGGGGTCGGGACCGTACCCCCAGAACCGTGCAGAAATCGGTAACACGAACATCTTTTTTTCCGACATAGAAGTCTGTCTGTGCTTACTCACTACTTCAACCCAAAAGTTTGGGCTCCCAGGTAAAACAAAAAAAAAAAAAAAAAAAAAAGGAGGGGGATTTGTTGCTGAATCTGTGTGTAAAAATTCTAAGTGTCCCTTTTGTGTTACACACATGTCCGTGGCTCCTCTGCAACATCCTTATGATTGAAATCCCTGTTTGCTGCTCCAGCACATCTGCTGATTCACATTTTTAGCTATGTACCTTTCTTCCTCCTAATTTCCAGCTTCTCTGTACGCTCCGGCTCTTTTCTAAATACATCAGCAGGTTTGGATGTGCCCTTTCCCCGTCCCTCCTCCCGATGCTGTTCCTCAGAGAACTGATGTTGGGCTTTAACAGTGCTCAGTCCTGAGCATTCCACCACTGCCTTTTCTTGGTTCCTTGCTTCACATTTTATTTCGAGCTGTGCGTGTGTTTTGCAACTCTTTTGTTGCAATTTCCATGCTGAGTCTAAAGATTTTGTACCATTTCATGTAGGGTCTTGCTGACTGGCTTCCTCATTTTTTGGTAAATACCCTTTTTGTAGTTCAGTTTTGTATTCCTCTCATTTTAATGATTTATCCCCATAGCTTAATCCGTAGGTAATTAAGTTGTCCTTGCAGTTACTTACATCTTCTCCATCTTACTTCAGTAATTTCTTTTAAATGAGCCTTGTAACACCACATCTTTAGTAGTGATGACTACTCCTGATCATTTATTAGCTGCAAAAATAGCTGAGCTGTGGAAAACCTAAGCACTGCTGTCTGAGGTGAGACTGCTTACCCACTCATCTTTGGTGCATCCAGTATTTAATGACCAGGAAAGAGGGCAGGGACAACATTCCCTCAGACTGTCCTCCTACCTCTGGGAGCTGGTGATTCAGTGCAGGACCAAGGCAGATGTGGAGCCCTTGTATTTTTTTTAGTCCTTAAATATTTTCCAGCAAATGCATCAATCAGGATTTTTTGACCGCATAAACATTTATCAACAACAACATCCATTGTCAAAGAGGTCTGTAACTAAATTTGTCTGATCCCCTCCAGCTCTTGTATTCAAAGAGAGGTGCACAGTCACTCCCTGTTCAGCACCCACAGGGCACTCCGGATTTCCCAGGTCTCGCTCTTCTCTGCCTCTCACTCCTGCTGTCCTTTTTCTAGGTTGCAGATTCTGTGCCTACTCACTCCTCGTGTGGAAGTTGTTCCACCTCTGGTCACCGCTGTGTTCTTCTTGAACACGGAGAACTCAGGGACACCAAACCATTATTTCACATAAGCTTTTTTGAAATGGGGTAAAGGGTTCTTTGTTCTCCATGACCCCTTCCTGGCTGCAGGAAGGGCAAGGCGCTGTTTGCACTCACACACCTCGCTCTGCTTGTCTGCAGACTTCCTGCCAAGATGCTTCCTGCTGTCTAGTGGGATAATTTTTGCCCTTCAGACAATAAAGCTCTAACTATATACGAGAACCTGGGAGTGATTCCAAATTCCCAGGTCTGGCTGTGCCCTCTGGCCACATCCCATCCCGTCCCGTATTGCGATGAGATCCAGCATGCATCAGCACGACTGCCGTTTTTGCTCTCATTTCCACGGGAGGCAAACCCCAGGCGTACAGCCCGCACAGGAGCTGTATAGGCTCCTGTAGCATGCACCACAGGTAAGTGTTCACCGACCTGAGGGGTAAACGGAAGGATTACGGTACTGTGCACCACCTAGGAGGAGACCCTCGACCTTGAGAGCAAAGGGATTTGTAAGGCTGCCATTTTTGGCCACACAGGATCCCTCGACAAAAGCTACTACAGCAGACCTGAGCAGCAGGGAAGCATGTAGGAAGCACGGGCTTGTAGATACAAGATGTCTAACAAATAAATAAATTGCATCAAATAAAAGTTAATTTAGAAAAAGAATAAAAAAAGACTCGGGATCCCATCTGTCAAAAACACAGAGGGCTTACTCGAAAGGACCAAAGCACCAGAAAGTTGAAAGCTAATGTTCCACTAACTTCAGGTGCAATACTCCACTCCAAGTTAAAAAATCACATTTGGATGAATGATATTAGAATATACAGTTTTAGAACTGCTTTGTCTGTGGGGTTTGTGTCTTTTCAGATGCAACAGACTTGACAGCTTTAAAGCGTTAAGCCTTTGGTATGTACCAACAACATTTAAGTGCAGCTTAATAGAATAAACTAGCACGAGTCAGTTCTTGTAGAGATGCATCTTAAATGTAATCCTAAACTCAAGGGGTCCCAGGATCCTGGGGCAGTTCACATCTAGGTCGGGAGCAGGTGTAATTTCTTCAGTAATTTTTCAGCAGCTATGAAATAAGTCTGCCTTTAATTGTCTTGCTAGTAGAGGAAGAAGCACTTAAGAGAAATGGATTAAAATGTATTTTCTGTGAAAAGTATTTATTTGCTGTAACTCTGACTCCAAAAGTGTTTTAATATATATAGTTTAATATTTATTTACATTCATATAAAGACTTCTTAGTTCACAAATGGGCTCCTTGATGTTGTTTTAAAGACAATGGATTTTGTTCTCTGCTGCATTTCTGGGCTGACAATCCTCTTTTTATAGCACAGGTAGAGCAGAAACACAGTCTCTGTAAACTTCCTCATGCTTCCTTGTCCACAGATTTTGGCCTTGGCCTGAAAGGTCACTTCTGCAAGCACGAGCAGAGCACAGCCTCACCTAGCCATGCTCCTGAGGTTGTCAACGAGGGAAACACATTAGTTCATTAAGGAAGAGCTCTGGGGTTTTGTGTTTATTCCCTTCACTGACAGACAGGCTTTAGCATTTTCTATGATGAAGTGCTACCTTTAGCATTCTTTGGCTTTTCTTCACTTCCTAATCAAATTCCTTTTTATTTTTTTCTTCATTAACAGGACTCATAGATATTTTATTTCATATTCCCTGGTGCTGGGCAGTCAGTCAAATGCTGGGTTCCCTCTCTATCAGACACATATACACCATCCCTGACAGGTATTTTTTGCAGTGGTTGCTCTTTCTTATGCTGCTTTTTCCGCTCCACAGCAGTACACAAGGCCTGGAGGATCAAATCTTTATTGTTCTGGACATTGTAGTAACTTAGGTTCACCAGTTTGTCAAAGTCTTCCTCTGAATAACTCAGATTGTTAATGTAATATGGACCACAGGTATTGGCAACATCAACGTCACCCTCTGCCATCTCCGAGGGACTACGTTTCACACCTAAGGGACAAACAACGACAAACAATGACTTAGTTAACTTGCAAAAAGCAGTGGGGCCTGGGTGTTTCTCAGGCACACACAGGTAGCAGATCACAACCCAAAATCTTCCCTCCACAGGTGTCCGACTGCTGCGGTATTTGGTTGGCAGCAGGGGGTGCAGCTAGTGGTGGTGGGACGAGTAAGGGGGTCCCGGGTACTCCTGGAAATATCAACACAAGCAGAGTAGCTCCTCTTTTTGAGCACAGCAGGGTGAGACTCCCTGCCTTCTCCCAGAGCCCCGGAGCAAGCTTCCGGCATGGTTGGTCTCCAGGTCCCGCTCAGCACTGACCCTTCCCCAGCCCCAGCCTCTGCCTTGCTGCTCTCTCCAGCCATCACAGCACCCTGCATTTCTAGCCAAGGTGCAAGGGAACAGGAGTCACTCTTTCTTTCCTCTCCTTCTCCCATAGCAGCAAGGACCTCATGGCAGCATGGTTTCTTTCTGGGCAAGGGGCCTGAAGCCACTGCCACTTTCTGTGCCTTCCAGCTTCAACTCTGCATCCTGTTATTTTCCTCACTACTGTCCTTTCATGCCTTCAGAGAACAGGCTCCTGAAAATCCATGTATTTCAGTGATTCCAGCTTCCCAAAAGTACACCTGCCTTCTCAGCAGCCTGAAGTATTCTTTCACCCAGCACCATCTGGCACTTGCTCTAGCACAGTCTGCTACATCAAGTCTTGGTTCCTACTGGGAAGAATTATGCAAAAATACAGAAAACAGACCTAAACAACTAGATGCTATCATCTAAACCGAGAGACTTCGCAGAGTCATTATCTAGACATAGCCCAGAAGCAGATGGCCCACATATTTATGGTAATTTCCTTGAGCTACCTACTACTACAAAAAACTATGGGCTTTGTGTAACCTCAACAGTGAGAGTGAACCTGATATTCCCTGAATCACTAAGATTTGGCAGGGATACTGGAAGAACTTTTCATGCCCATTTCATCATCCCAGGATAATCAACACTTATATCACAGATCCAGGCAAAATACTTAGGCATATAGTTCCACAAGTGTCATCTCTGGAAATATTAGATCCATCCCATCTTATGATCTGAAGACAAATTCAATAAACTCATTTATTCTAATTCATTTCACAGCAGAAGCCAGATCCAAAGCTAGTACAGAACTTTATTTGCAGGCTATCACATGCAGGGGACCTCCATGGTAGGTTGTTGGTACAGGGTGAAAAAATATCTGACTCTTATCCTGGGAATCACAAACCTCAACACATTTATAGACACAGAAGGTGTAAAACACACCTCCTAACTTGCTTTTCTAGGATCTTCATAAGTCACCTGTGATTTTAAGTAATAGTTGATCTCAGCTTGGGCCTGGCCATCTGCTCTGGACAGTGGCACCGTGAGTGGCTCCGATTCAGCTGCCATTTTAGACACACTGCCACTTACTGGCTTGGTGAAAATACACCTGTAGGCTAAACTCCATAGGTGCGACACGCACCCTCTGAGCTAAGGCTATGTTTTCCGTGATATACTCAGTGTACAGCAGGCAAACTCGCCTTCCTGAACTCTGCAAAGCAAGCACTCTGCCTGCACTTGGGAGAGCGTAAGCCGCCCGCTTGGCCATATGGGTTTTTGCTCGGCTCTGCACTGACAAGACACAGCGTATAGGCAGGCTCAACTTGCATCTACCTGTCCGTATGTAGAATAAACAGGTTCTTGGAAGGGAAGAGGTCAATTCATTTGGTTAGATTCTGCAGATTCCTAGACTCCAGTATATGCCTTTGGCTGATAAAAGAAACCTGAGGAACCCGCCCCTTGGCCAGAAAGCTGAAGATGTGGAGATCCGCTGCTCTGTGCTGGCCTATATGTCTATGTCATGGTTTAAACCCAGCCAGCAACTCTGCCCCACGCAGCCGCTCACCTGCTCCCCACCCCCACAGCAGGATGCAGAAGAGAATCAGAAAAGTGGGAAAACTCACAGGTTGAGATAGTTTAATGGGACAGAATAAGAAGAAAATAATAACGATGGTGATAACAACAATAAAAAGAAGAATTAGAATATACAAAACAAGCGATGCACAACGCAATTGCTCACCACTTGCTGACTGATGCCCAGCCAGCTCCCAAGCAGCAGCCCCTGGCCAGCTTTCCCCCCAGTTCATATGCTGAGCACGGTGTCATATGATATGGGATATCCTTCCGGCCAGTTGGGGTGGGCTGTCCCGCTAGTGTCCCCTCCCAGCTCCCTGTGCCCCCAGCCTGCTCACTGGCAGGACACAAGAAGCTGAAAAGCCCCTGACTTAGTATAAATGCTACTTAGCAATAACTAAACCATCAATATGTCACCAACATTATTCTCATACTACACCCAAAACGCAGCACTTTACCAGCTACTAGGAAGAAAATTAACTTTATCTGAGCTGAAACCAGGACAGCCTGACATGGCTCATGCATATTTTTTCCTTCCCTATCCTCCCCCCACAGACCCCTTGACTTTTTAACAGCTGGCATGAGGTAAAGAGAGCAGTAACAAGCCAGAAACGGTAGATAATACTGCCAGGGGTAGAAACACCGGTTAACACAGGCAGGAAATATAACGATCCTTCCTCATCACAGATTAGAAAGCATCAGAGACAAGAGAGTTTTTCTATCAGCCTTCAGTGAGACCATCACATCGGCAAGAGGGTGCTACCACAGGGTGCAATCACCCCCCCCAGTCACAGACACTTGCACCACCTGTACCAAAGCAGGGGAGCAGGCACCGGGAAAAGTCACCGTCTCTTACTGACAGGACCGCATGCATTTGGGGAATCTTCTGTAGCAACGTTGATCTAACAACACTGATCAAAAGATTCTGGTTTTACTCCAATGGTCTCTCCAAGTCTGATAGATGCACTCCTCTGGCTTTGCAGACAGAGTGACAAGGAACTGGTACCACTCAAGTGAAGCAGTCAGAGACTCGCAGACTGGTTGGGGTGGGAAGGGGTCTCTGGAGACCATCCAGTCCAACCCCTGCTGAAGCAGGCTCTCCTAGAGCAGTCTGAGCCTCACACAGAGAATCCCTTCTACTTGGTCATGGAATAGTCTGACCACTGCAGAAGTAACCCAGTTTGCATGTGTCAGTTTTGCTCATTTACTGTCCAGGCTCTAAATTCCCTTTGCTGAACAAGCTGATGGATGAGCTGCTAAGGAAAAACCACCCGTCCATGCGATTGAACTAAAGTGCATGCTGTACAATTTACATCTGGGCCAGGGCACGGTACTGAAGCACTATAAATTAAGATGATCTCTGCCTGTCATTGACAAAGGGAAGACACCCATTCCCAGCCTCCCAGGACTTTCTGCAGCATCCATCCCGCTGCTGTGGAGGTCAGGTCTCAGCAGTGAGGTAGCAACCCTCCCAAAAACCTGCATGGGCCAAGTTCTTCCACATCAGCTCAGGCGACACTTCACCTGTGAGCACCCAACAAGGGCCCCTTCTTTCTGTGTTCAGTCTCAGCTGGCAGCTACCAGCTGAACCGGTTGGGCAGCACAGGCTTGCCTCAAGTGTATGTAACACGTAGGTATCATGCAGATCTTCATATACATCGTCTACATATCTGGTAACACCCCTTTTTGGATTCCCTGATAATTTATGTTGACATGTAGCATCTGCACATCACCTGATGTACACCTGATCTTAGATAATTGAGTTAGACATGACAGCCCAGATTCTGGAAATTATTGAGGGGGAGAGGGGAGGCCAACTCCCTCACAGAGCAGTACAGAAGAGCGGTACAAAAGCTAATTCTTAGTTCCTATTCTAATTCTTTCTCCTCTTCTCATTTCTCTAATTCTTTCTACAAAAGGAACTGCAGAAACCAACCTTTCTGTTATCTGATCTGTGGTAAGATCTGGAATAGACTGGTGTGTGTACCTGCGTAAATACTCTTAGACTATTTGAATCCTGTTCAAAACCCCAGTCGGATACCTCAGACGTGCAATGAACTAAATCCAGAATATCTACAAAGCAAAAGTACCATAGATTTTTTTATGACTCGCTTTAAAAAAAAAAAAAAGGAAAAGAATGCAATTGGGACAATAGTTTCTGCATTTGTTCTGTTGTTAAACTTAATGTACCACATACCAGCCTAGCACTTTTGGTTTTCAGTATACTGTGGCGCTCTGAAGTGATTGAAAAATAAGTGTTCTCACAGCATGAGTTAGGAATTTTATCATCTGGAGAAGTAACTGAGATTTTTGGCACCAACAGAGGTAGTATTGTGGTGTGGGATATGGTACCAGGACTTAAAATTCTATCTGTTTTGAAGTGACTGGTAATGTTGCTTTTGAAACACTTTTTAAAGTTCAAAGTAGGACTCACTGAAGTGAATAGAAACTGTCAGCATGGCTCAGTGCTATATTTTCATCACTTCGCTAGTTCACACTTTTGTTTTCAAGGTTATCTGCCTAGCTGTAAGCCTGGAAATTATTTTAAACTATGAAATCCTCAGATTCCCCAGAGCATTCTCTAACAGGAAAGAATGACAAGTATGAGAGGAAATATCCCTGCTAATTTCTGCCACTGCAGATAAACAGAATATATGTTTCATCAGTAAACTCTACAATCTACCTATGAAAAGACAATAAAATAAAAAAAAAAAAAATCTGAAGAGGGGCATATATGCCAAAGGCTGACTCAGCTGCTGCTCTGCTGTCTGGGAAAAATGACATATTCTAAGCTTCTTGATATGGTTCAGATCTAAGCAAAAAAGAGTCTGAATGTGTTTACAGCATGATCTGAAGAACAGATATTGCACAGTGTAAAGGAGAAAGAGGGTGGCTGCTGCCTCTGTTACATGATGGGTAACTGTAAACTTACCAGGCGCTTTGTAGTCCCTGAAGGTGTCATTTACTAGAGGGAAAAATACCACAATAGGTGTTTCTGGGCTCTCCTTGTCACCGACAATATAGCACTCCTTCAAGTGTGGGGTTTCCTGATCATCTGGCACCTTCCTAGGGAAAGGGATTCCCTGTTTTGCAAAGTATTTAGAGGCTTCCTTCAGGGGCTGGTTGCCACAACAAGAAAACAAAAGAAAAGAAAACATTAGAACGTAAATACCAGAAGCACTTCTCATTTGACCAAATTTAGAAGGAATGTTTTTGGGGTAAGGACCCACTTTGACAGATTATGGCACATATCCAGCTTAGGCCAGAATGCATATAGAACCAAGATGGGGAGGGCCAGAGTTAAGTGGGATGGATCTGGGTCCACATGCCTGTCTGAAAATCCACATCCCACATTTGGATATTAAAAATGCTGTCTTTAGACAACTTTTCATTCCTAAGGATTTTAAAATTCCTAAATACAAACTGTTCTTGCATTAATTTGCATATCTGGTCTTCTGCATAAAACTCTCCTATTGTTACAGTTATATTGTCCTGAACGTACATTTTCCCATGCATAAGAATAGCTATGATTGCACCGAGAAGTCTTGGACAATTTTTAAATGCATTTAGCTTCATTCACTCTGTATCTGCCTGCCTTCAAAACAGCTAAAACACATAAACCCATAAAAACAGGCAGACTCAGTCTACTACATTCTTACTTCCTGATAGCACTTGTACTGTTCAATAAAGATACATGACCCTGTTAAACTGTTAGTTCATTTACACTTCCCAGACACTGGGCAAAAAAGTTTCTATGAGTAGAGGATCAGTCACTCTGGGAACTCAGAGATGAAGCAGAGAACTCAAAGACGCGTGCATGCACAAGGCTCACCCCTGTCTGGGAACCTGAACTGTAGTTGAAATGCAAAATGACATCCACTTTCCTTTCTGGTCTCAGAAGGGGTGGGTAACTGGTGGCAAAGGCAAATGCAGTATCAATCAGGATGAGGTAGTCTGTTGCTACTGTCAGGCGGCTGGGCTGAGAGTCAAGCTCACAGTCTAGAAAAGAAGTATTTTTTTTTTTCAGAGGAAGTGCTCGATGCAAGAGAGGTGCTGAGCACAGTCAGTTGTTAACAGAAAGAGAATTCAGCTTTTCCTGATTCTTAAGCCTACCTATATAGCTGATGGCTGCAGTTCAGCCATTTCTCCGTTCCTCGTCTAGCTTCCTCTTTTTGTTACTTACTCCATAATTTATTTGGTTTTCTTCTAATTAAGAGGGACTAACTTGAGGCTCAGGAGAATAGTTAATCCCCTTCCCTGGTTTTGTGTGTGACTGATCAGGTCTGGGTTTTTTGGCTTTTTTCTTTTAACATAGAAAAAATTAAAATGGCACCTCACTCTCTCAACATGCTAAAGACTAAAGATCTTTTCTGCCTCGCACGCAACGAGAACAAGCACGTAGCTAAGGTACCCGGAAGAGGTGGTACCAGGCTGAACACAAGTTCCCAAACTGGGTAACAGGGAATACTGTTACAAAGGTTATATCTTACCTACAAGTAAAGAGGTAACATGAAACCAGGCTCCCTGCCACATCCTTGAGTACTGGCTGGGAAAGAGACAGTGCCGGTGGCACCAACGCCACCACGCACAAGTGTGCCGGCTGGCTGGCACAGCAGCAGACACACCCGGGCCAGCTAGTCAGGGTTTCTCATCTACTGGATGCTAGACTTCATGAAATTTTAAAGAACTTATTTTTGAAGCCTCTCAGCTACCTAATTTCAGCTTTCAGTGACAAACAGTTTCAAATATTATGAGAGAATGGGAGCAGAACAAAAAGGCAGTCAGCTCGATAATCACCTAAGCATTGTTTCTTTTTCACAAGAATGGTTTGAAAAAGAACTAAAAGCAGGGTGCTATTACCATACCTTTCCATTTGGAAAACTCGCTCTCTAGGTAGTTGTTGTTCATCTGGAGGCCCTTCAGAAAGTTGTGGATTTCTGAAGCTGCTGGACGTAACATGGCAACATCTCGGAAAACGTCTGAGAAGCTGTCAGGGGGGCAAACCACTCGAGTATCCAGCTCATTTGGCCTTGGACGGAACAGGGTTTCATCATCTGCAGAAGAAAGAAAAACTGTTCTTATATGTGGTTTCATTGTTGATGTCAATCTGTACAATCATAATTTGTTTTAACACCTGGCAAAACTTGGATTTCTTTCTCTTTATTTCCAGGAGCTCCACAAATCTCACAATTTTTCAGCTAAGCTTTGAAAAATCCATTTCTTATTCTCACTCCGCAATGGTAAAGGCCTTGTTTGTACTGTGAAAGAGTCCATCTCACCTCCTATAAACGTCTTTGCTTTTCTATGATTTTACCTACTACAAGATCCTGCACTTAACCAGTCTTCCTTTGTTATCTGTGTTAGTTTCTCAGCCACACACATAAAAAGACACACAAACGCAATCTCTCAGCCACACAAACCTAATTAATGTCACTCCCTAACAAACGCAAGCTCCTTGTTTTAGCAATCAGAAACTACCTCCTGCAAGTGCAAGATAAAATAAATCACTCTTTTGCTAAATTTCTCTTCCTTCTCATCTTTTTTCTCTGTAGTGCGTCCGTCATGTGCATTTCTCCTTGAAATTCCACCCTGCAGATCTTTCTTAATTTATTGGCATGTTTTGCAGACCTCTTCTTTATGACTCCTTTGGAACGGCTTCCTATAGTAGTGAAGTTTGGATCCACGCTTTGTAAACTCCAGAGATGCAAGGATGGTGTTTGCTCTTGCTTCTGTGAAGCCTCATGCCATGTTCTAATTTCCAAGAGAGGAACTGAAGGCTGTGGATTGCTAGGGGAGGTTTCCAGCCTCTCCCACTCTGCAGGGATATTTTTCTCCAGTTTTACTCTTGTGCTCTGAAAATGGCTCATATGAGGGACACTCTCTTTTTTTTCCTGTGACAAATCCCATGGATTTTTTTATCCCACAACTGAAACGACTGCTATACTGTGATACACAGCAAAAACGTCCTCCTGGTTTCCACATGGATTACAGAAAACCCTAAAGAGGAAATTCCACAATAGCTTTGAAAAATTCAGGGGGTGGGGGTCAGCGGCTGCAAAGAAAATAATAATAAAAAAAAAATGTAATGGCATAAGAATAACCCACCTATGTCAGTAATTTTGTCTCGGGTCCATTTGTGCCAGAAGTCTTCTGAATGAACGGATATATACCAGGCATCCATAAGATTCAAGGAAAATACACTGCTCCAGATCCCTGCAGCATAGGAAATATTTGACATAAAGTAAACTGGTAAAGGCATGGAAGCGTTTTCATTCACAATGGCCTTTAGCACCTTCTGCATTCTCTAGCAAACCTTATTCATTACATTATCTTAGTGCACAAATACAAGGGACTGTCTTTATAAATCAGTGTATGAATCCATCATATATATAAAGAATCTAATTTATTGGCATATATTAGGAGGGCCAGTAGTATTTTCAATACATCTCTCAACACGTTCATTTTTCTTATGTGGCACATAACATTTTGCCAAGTTCACCTTAACATTTTCCTCTTGTCCTCAGCATTTGTTATTCCCCAAATCCCCGGCCTTTGTAATTCTAAAGGGCTTATTTATTTCTAACACAATCCTGTTACAGGTATGCAGTTATCATGCAGGACTGTCAACCACAAAACATTCAAGATTCATACACTAAGATCCCTTAGAATGGGGGAGCTGACTTAAAAGTTTTGAAAACAGAAAGTGTAAATGTAGGACTCTTCATTTGCCTTTTGAATTTTTTTTAGGGTTTAGGGCATATCTGGGTTGCATTTTCAAGCTCTTCCCCTACCAGATATTGCAAAGTTGATGGCTGTCCAGATCATCACAGGTCCGCAGGCTCTGAGGCTGACAGCACACCACTGCTGGCATGATAGGTGTGCAGCTGTGCCCTCCTGAGCCCCCCCTGCACAACCAGCCTGGAGGAAGGGAGTGAGCGACGAGGCTGCAGCCCCCAGCCCAGACGGCTGGGCCATGCGGGAAGGAGCGGCAGGACCTGGGGTCAGCCCTGCGCTGCTCGGGGGCTGGCGTGCAAAGGCACCCGCCGACACCTTTCGGGTAGCTGTGTCCCTGGAGTGAGGGGACGCTGGGTCACCAGCAGGGATGGGGCAGAATGGTCCCAGCATTGCTCTAGAGGAGGCAGGAGGAGGGTACCGGGGGGTATAGGCAGGGGGCTGGTGACCTTTCTGACCACAGGAGGGGAGCCCTGGGTACCTTGTTTGACACTGCAGCCAGGGACAGAAAGATTCTGATTTGCTTCTTTACACCTCACCACTAGCTGTAGTGACATCTCCACACAAGCAAGAAGTCCTGACTTCTCAAACACCCCCAGAAACTTCCTTTATGCAGTTGGTGGGAAGCGGGAAGAACAATGAGGCAAGAGATCACTTTCACAGCAGGAAAACGATTTCCGTACTGCTTTTACTGTTCATACACAAGAGGGGAGAAAAGTAGATATCATGACCCATTTGCACTCCGAAATGGAAGTGTTATCCTGGAGGATTAGTCAGGGTTAGGAACATTGTAGATAAAAGGCTGTATTTTAGAGACCCAGGTTGCAGAAGAGACTGATGATTTAACTTAGCGGCAACATTACACAACTTTTGTTGCTGACAAAAACACAGAAGTATTTCAAAGGCCTCATGTCAGTAAGTATAACCATATATGAAATCAAATAAATCTGTTCTCCTGAATAAAATTGCAGAGAAAATTAAAAATCCTGCAGGTAGTGACCTGTTATCAGTCCTAATATTTTACCATGTACTGCTCTAAGATAAAAAACAGACTAACAGTTTCGTTGCACAAGAGGGGTTTGCACAGGAGCAGATTATATTCTATTACATTACAGTGCAGTCGCCTGGAGCAAATCACCTTCCAAAAAGCAGATTCTGGATTCTGGGATCTTCTTCATCAGGCGACCCATGAAGAACTCACTGCCAAAATCTTCTGCGCGAATGAAGGCGCCGTATTTCGGGAATCCTACCTCATAAGGGGTGAATTCCACCCATTCTGAAGGAAAAAGCACAAGACAGACTGGTGATGGCAGCAGAGGCACAAATTAGTTGAGTGAAACCTGTGACATTGGCTGGTTTCTAACTAACATACTTTGCAAGCAGGTACCTTTTCACTGTACCTTTCACAGTGGTGAACGTGAAGAGTGAATTGCCCTCTTATATCTAAATTTCTCTACAAGCTTTAGATTTCTGAAGCTTTCTACAGAAATGCATACCAGGGAATTTCATAGTAACATCCTCCATCATCCTGCTTCTGATCCTGAATAAGCCGAATACACTAAGGCCCTCAAAAAATTAAGTATTTTAATTTCTGATCTGAGGTGGATTAGCCTTTTAGAGTAGCTGCGCATTGAATTGGTTTCTTTACTTAATTCTAAATTGACCCCTATTGGGATTAAATGTTATGTGCAACTCTGGAGTGTTATTACCTCTAAAATCCTGGTCGCTGATTTTATCCTTCACATTGAGAGAGAGGTAGATGGGCAGGGGATTCTGACCTTGATTTAATGCCTGCTGCTGATCTGTGAGCTTATGGCAGTCCTCCTGTTTTGAAGAAGGACAGTAGCTGAGGACAGACAGATGACACAGAGAGCCTCCCGCTTCATCTAAGCCTGGGCTCTGACAATGCATAATGCAGCATAATGCAGCCAACAAACACCATGAACGACACTGCTGAGGCACATGCTTTAGGCATCTACCTGAAAAACAAACAAGCAAACAAGCAAAAAAACCCTTTTCTGTAAGGGTGGTCAAACACTGGCATATGCTGCCCACAGAAGTTGTGAAGTCTTCACCTGTGCCGATACTCAAAGCCCATGGCTCAGGGCAGCCAGCTCTAACTGATCCTGCCTGAGCAGGGCTGTTAGTCAAGATGACCTCCAGAGGTCCTTTCCAGTCTCTAGCATTTTTTTATTTACTCTTTCCCTCACCACTATATTCACTAAATATTCAAATCTGAAGAGAAAGGCGCTGCTATCATACCTTTTCATGTAACATGGTTTCAATTATGAGTCCCCACAGATCCGTGAAACATATCTGATGTCCTTCCCGTTCCCTCTGGCACAACTCTTTCAAATAGTATTTCAGACAATCGGGGGCAAAACAAGTAAATAACTTATTTTTGAGCACATGCTTTCGGGCATCATTGAGTGTTTCCTTAAGATCCTTTTGGGACCAATCAGGATCTCCATACAAGTTTGACATGGTCCTAAAAAACCAAAACAAACCACAACAACAAAACCATAAAGAAACATGAGTTCTGAGACAGAGCTTCGGGAAGTTACAGAGGTTTGCGTATCATGCCTTGATTTATGTGAAAAGTCATGTGTTTGTGGTACCATCCACATATTTAATCAGGACTGAGTTAATTCTAAATGTGGGCAAATACCCAGTGAAGGAAATAATAAAAAAACTACAGCAGAAAAAGAAAGCCCTTTCTTGATAGTGAAGATGATATCACTCTTCAGATCACTTCTTGTACATCACACATAGAAAATTCCTATGAAGATTTTGCTTATTTTGATCTTACCATGTTGTACCGGATAAACCAGTGATATATGAGACACAGTCCAAGACATTAATTTCCTGCACACTGAGAAGGTGGGCGTACATGGCTGTCAGAGCTCTGGTTCCACCACCTGTTGTCATGATTGCCACCACAGGTACCTGTTCAAACCCAAAATACATGTGTTTAGTGACATGGTCTGAGAAGGGTCAGACACATGCTTGATTAGAAAAGAGAAAGTTACAGCACTGATAAAGTAACAAAGATGCTGCATGGCACCAGTCTGCAAGGAGAAGAAAAATCTGAATTAATATTGTGGTGTAGAAGAAGCAAGAAATGCTTCATGTTCCTCTGTCAAGCAGCTGAGCATTAGGACATGAAATCCATCATCTCACACGTCACGTTTTCAGTGCTCTATTGCAAAACCAGTAACACAGACCAGCAATGTTACCTCCTGCCATCCAAACTGGAATTTTGTGAGGTGCAACAGACCAGAAAACATAGGTGCTGTCTCACAGTTTCCATTTGAGTAGTAGTAACCCCTCTGTTAAATGAAGTTAGCCAAAGTAAATTTCTACTATTGCATAGTTGTTTCGCAGGCCATGCTAGAGGTATCGTGACATGGGTTTCAGAGCACAGACTAGTTCAGATCCCCTGAGACCAGAGCGGGTGACACCATCCCTTTTACAGTTGCTGGAGGGAGGGAGAAGCCACACACGCACACCCTACCCTGCGCATAAGTACAACACTGGGCTTGCAAGTGAGGCGCAATTTATTTCTTCCTGTGATGACACAGAAATCCAGGGTCTGGTAGTCTTGCAGGAAGGATTAATCCTTAAATGTGAGTTGGCTCCATTGACTGTAAAGACGGCTAGCTACCACGCACTGAGGTGAGTTCGTGTGCAAATCACCAGGAGACTGTAGGGAGACTGTTCTGCAGGGAAGTACGGGTGCCGCTGCCCCTGAGGGGGTGGGTGTGAGGGCCCCCCACCTCAGCCCCACCGCCAGAGCAGAGACAAGACAGCCGCAGCTCGCGCGTGAAACTCCACGCTGCTTCCCGGAAACCAGGAATTGAACAGAAATGCCACATTTTGACGGTCAACTGCAGGGAAAACAGAGAATAATTACGCCTCGGATACCTCGTCATCCTGCAAGCCCTCCTCCAGCTGCAGAATGTCCTTCAGAGCCGCCGCAACCACCTTCTTCCTCTTGTGAATGAAGTCCCGCTCCTGGGCGCACAGGTCGAACCCCAGGCGTACATCGAGGTCATCCTGGCTGGAACAGAGGGTCAGGTATCTCGCATCATGCTTATAGCCTAATTCAGCATTTTAATTGCTTCTACTTCATGAACAGACGTGCCTTCACCATCACTATGTAAAGCAAAGCAGGAAGAGATGAAATGTTTTAGTTTGTTCCTGGAGAACAACAGAACATCTTCCTTTGGACTGACAGGGTTTCTTTTTATTCATTTTTTTTTTTCTCCTTGCCAAAGGTGCTTGCAGTAACATACAGCTACAAGCAACAGAACTTCCCCCGTTCAGACAGAGGTGAGGGCCTGCAGTGGGCAGGCAGGGCTGTGAAGCGGCCCCCGAAAGGCTGCCCAGACTGCCGCCCTACCTGCCAGCTGCAGCCCTAAGCTGTGGCCTTCCGCCTTGCGATGCTTTTTGTGTGCGTGGGTAGGCACAGTCCCTTATGGATATCTATAAGCACTACAGCTGCAGTTTCAAAGCTGCTATGAATTCTTTCTCAGCTGCGGTCAGGAAGAAGTTTTTAAATGACAGCTATAAACTGTATGCATGTCTCATAGCGTATTTACTGAAAATAAACCGCACAACAGAAGATGCACCTGCTTTTCTAAGGGAAGAGGACTTCTCTTACAGTATGTTACGTAGTATAACAAATTAATCTTACAAATTTTACCAAAGCTTTAACCATATCTCAAAATACACGATATATTTCCTTGGTTTGGAAATAAGAAATCACTTGATTGAGTTAAGTTGCATTTATCTCTTTGAGTAGACATTAAAAAATAAATGTAAATACATTTATTATTTCAATTTTTTATATCCTAGCGTGGCCAGGCACTCTGACTTTGATCTTTTAGGTTTTTTCCTCTCACTTTGGGAAACAGAAAGGTTTCTTTCATTTAATTTTGAAATGCTCCTTTTATTGAAAATCTGCATTTGGCAATAATTTGTAGAGGTATCAAAGAGTGTCTACAGTGGCCCTTAGTACATAATTTTGATTGCCATGAGATATCAATAGAAAAGTGGGTTTTCTTAAAGCATTGTATAGACCCATTACATAAACTCACAGCTGCTGAAAATCTCTGTGATGTGTACTAAGTCTGTTTTATTTTAGAGTCTGAAGCGAGGATGAGCCAGCATTCAGGATGCAGGCAGCAGCAAAGGGATTGGAACTTGACTGACACCTACCCAAACTCGAAGAACTGAGGGAAAAACACAGAAGGAAGACAAATAAGGCATCTTACCATTTTTTCACCTTAAAGTGCAAATCAAATTTTCTGTGCTGAAAATTAAAGAGGTAAAATTATGAATATTTATACGTCGTTTAAAACGGTTCTTTTCCCCCCGCTCAGAATGAGACATGGCTCTTTCTGGTCATCATTACATCCACAAAGCTCTGAATCTCTGGAAACTGAGGCTGGGACATAGACTCTCCTCTCAGTGCTTCATTACTACTCAGAGACGTGCGCTGATTTAATGAACTAAGGCTTTGGTATTATCCCCTAGAGTCTGCACCTTCTCCCTGCCATAAGGCTTGCGTAGCTTGTGTCAGCACCACTTAGCCACACAAATAAATAACAGAAGAGCTGCGGTCCCACACCTCACTCCCCTGGCAGGGGCCACCACTAAACAGGGGCCTTGACACCGCAGTTCCTTGGACAGCGGCCCGAGGCAGCAGGGGAAGCCAGAGAGGCTGACTGTAAGCGTGCCATGCTGCTTCTCCTGCAGCAGCGTGCCAGGCTGCAGCCTCATCCCTCTGTCCCGGCAGCACCTGGTGGCCTCCAGCCTGGCTAAGGGCATGGGCAATAGAAGGAGCACAAGCAATGGCTTAGAGATTTTTCTTTTTCCTCCTTCTCCCCCAGATGTCCCATTTTATTTTGCTCCAAATACTTTGCTTCATTACGCACCGCCCTAGATGCAAGGGAAGTTAGGAAACAAGTGGCTGCGTACAAAGAGAAGTGATCTTCCTTTCCCGCTTCTCGAGAACCAGCAACAGTTTTTAAAAGCTTGCAAAGGGTTTCCCACAGCCAGCGGACACTCACCTCACTGACCGCTTCCCCCTCAGAGGGGAGTGACTTCAGAGGGAGAGTCAGGGGGACGCTGCACCTCCTCCTCGCTCCGCATGGCACACAAGCACACTGAAAAGGAGCATGGAGTGCTTTTTGGTTAAAGACAGAAATATTCTCCTCTGGCTACCTACTCACACATAAAGGTCAGGTCATAGAACTGCCTGTGTTGTCTACCGTGTCCTGGGACAACATACAAGGGTGGGAAGCCTCCTCTTCTTTGTGAGTGCGATATCCAGGGAGGGCTGCTTGTATTTGGCGTAATGGAAGAAGGTGGGATCTGGGAGAGGGGAGTGGGAGGCACAGCCCACTGAAATTCTCTGGGTTTCTTCAAAGGATCCTTTCACTGTAAATGTTAGCTCATTCCCTAAAACAATGAGATAAAATGCACACAAAAAGTTACTTCTCATTGCAAAAAGGAGAGAAAGAGGGGACCAAAAGCAGCAAAAGGTAGCTTTGAGCAAACCCCTTTTCCTCTTCCTTTGTATTTGGAAAGCCATCTTCTGAAAGTGACCCAAGACCCAAACATTATGGGCAGCTGCATCTTTGTAATGGGCTGAGCAAGCAGCAGGATGGGAATGTGACGTGAATGGGACTGAACTGCAGATGGCCACATTTGCATCATGGTTGCATCATGACACAATGAATGTAACCAGGTACTTTACACTGTAAATTGTCCTCGTCCCAGGCCAAATAATGAGCAAGAGAAGTTCTCAGTCCCCTGAAGATCTGACTCTGCAGCGGATGACCCTGTTTATTTATATAAAGAGATCAGCCAATCCTGCCAGTGTGTTACACACACTCCGAGATTGCCTACCACATCCAGTCCCTCAAGGGATGTGGGCAGAGGAACTTCTAGATTCTGGATCTTGATCAGAGACAGACGGGAGCCAGCTGCTGACTGGCTGACCCCTGCAACAAATGAGGTGTTTCTGAGCATGTGCAGGAGTTGAACCATCAGAGATCCTGAGGAGAATTAAGGCTATTGTGCCCAAGGCAGCAAGCCTCTTTGAGCTTTAGCAGAACTACAGCAGAGGTTTTCAGGATCTCAGCCTGGGGTTTAGACACCTTCTGCACAAGCGTCTGATGTTGCTTCTAGTCCAACATGAAGTCAGAACCCTGAACCTACACCTGCTGCAGTACTGGTGGTGTTCCCTACTGCAAATTTTTCACAGATTGCCTTAGATGTGGTCAGTTAAAGCCTTAATATTTGGATGATGCAATTTCTAGGCATTCTTAGGGAGAGTAAAATTACTAATATTCTATGAAAGAATGAATAAGCTTACCTGAAAAATGCTTCTTTTTCATCCTGCTGTCCAAATGAACTTCCAAGCAGGCTACTTCACGACACTGGAATAGACATGATGGGGACAAAGAATTGGATTAGTCCCCCAGCCATCTCACCACCAGTGCTGGCAGATACTGGAAGGGTCACTGTAGGAAGGGTCACTGCTTGAACGTGGGGGCTAACTGCATTGCAGCCTTCTGTCAGACCCCGTGAAAATGAGCATTAACTTCATCGTCACGTGGGAAGATGGTGCTGTGTTAAATACCTTCATAGTCTGAAGGCTCCCCTAAGATCATGCCAGCCTCCTCAGAGATAAAGCTCCTATGAGAAGGAGTATCACTAAAGAACAAAGATTTGCAATGTTTCCCTCACTGCCATCACGGTCAGCTAAAGTAAGAAATGACGTGGGAAAGACCACAAGAGAACAAAGCAAATAATATTTTACCACTATTGCCCCATTTGTGATGATGGTTTCAGGAGGGCCCCGGCTAGAAAACAAAAACAAATAATATGTACTTTATAAACAATATAATCTCAATACTGTCCTGAACAGGACACGTTTTTTCCTCTCTCTCTCTCTTTTTTTTTTAATTTTATTTGCTTCTTCATATTGTTTGTAGAAGTGTGCTCTCTTTTCATGAGATGCCAGATAAGTACCTAGCAGAAATGATTCAATTGCAATAAGGCACCTAGAAAGTGCCTGTAATGGCCTTGATAGCACAGGTATGTTGCAGATAGGGGAGCAACATTCTCTTCAGCCATCAGCTGCCCAGAGAACACTCTCCAGAAAATCTACAGACTTACTGTGGTGGGATTTACCAGCCCCAGAAAACCAACTCTGAACTAAGTAAAATATAAACTGTAAGAGAAATTCACATAATTAAAAATTCTTAACTCATCTTCCACGTCATAGCATTTTCCTTTCTTACAATGATTTGCTGTGCACACATAAAGTTTGGAAAAGGGGTGAATCTGGCTTTTAAGGTGATACAGGGTGTACAGAAGGTTTCCCTGCACTGATACTCCCATAATAATGGGCCTTTACTCACATGCTCTCCAACAGAAACTCAACTTCCAGCTCCTCCCTCCTCTGAAAACAAAAGAAGAAGAAGAAAAAAGCAGCCTGAATTAGCATGTGCAGAGGTTTGCGAAGTGACCTTGATTTTTTCGACTACAGTTTCCTTTATGCTTTAATAGGTAACAATATTCTGTTTCATACTTGCTATGGTCAGCATTAGAAGACAGAGGCAGCTTTTTCTTCCCAAGGAAAAGGCAATCTCAGCTATACTAGCAGAACAAAGGGTGTTTGGTGCTTACAAGTCTCCCTGGTAAACCTTTATTTTTCACACTCTCTTCCCTGCCAGCTTCCATGTACTGAACACAATATGCTAAGAGTTAGTGTTTAGAAAAATATTGTAGAAACAGAGAATTTTCCTGTCCTTGTATTGGTTTTCTTTTTATATTCTTTGTGAGGATTAGATAAATACTGTCATTTTCTGACAGATTATTAGAAGTGCAAAGCTCCCCTAAAACTGCATCTGCTCTGGTGCTTGAGAATTTGGCTGTGATCTGTGCCAGAGGACACCAACAGGAGTTTGAAACACTGTCTATTTTGTCACTGGTGTGCAATTTACAAGATTTTAATAAATTTGCTGGTCCTGGTGGTAAAAGACAGAAGAGACAGCATGCCTCTTTAATCTGAGGGGAGAGAATGGATGTCAAGGTGTATCAAATGTCTGAACGAGCTCTTACCTGTGGATCTAGTAGGAATGCCGTAAACACTCTTTCCCCAAGGGGGATTTTAGCTACATCAAAAAGCACAATTGCATGGTCATCGTCACAAATGATGTCGTCATCAGAAACAGTAATTTCCAGAATATTCTGGGAAAAGAAATGAAAAATGTTCAATCTGTTAGCATGTACTCAGACATATGACATTCTGCAGCTCTTCCAGGTTCAGCGCCTACTTTACAGAGAGAGAATAGAAAAGTATCGATGACGAAGTGTCACAAGGAAGAGCAAGAAAACAAGTGTAATCTGCTTTCTAAGAAACAACTTCTGGTATTGTCAATTAGGGCTGAACCGAGATTTCTCTTGGGTCGCCTTTTATGCTTTTAAGTAGCTCTCACCAAAAATGCAGTCTTTCAGGAAGGACTATGTATAGCCAGAAGTCCTATGTTGCCCCTTATCAACAGGGGCAACAGAGATCACTTTGTACCAATAGCCACCTTTCTACGTCCTCGGGTTTTCCACTTTCAGCCACCTGTTCATAGGTATTTGAGTAGAGTGTAATTATCAGCAGCAAAGTGAGTAAAGCTGTTAATCATACTAGAATTCAGCAGCTTCCTGGCACCAGTATGCCATTATTTCATGTCCTCTCAGGGAAAGATATGTTTTTCTGTTATAGTGCTGCTTTGTGTTTTCATTTCACAGTTTCTCTGTGTTGTCAGCCTGTCATTGGTCCCACCAGCCTTCTCCAACGAGGCCAGACTCACAGGACCAATGTATAAATAATAACTACCTGTTAGGAGAGAAGTGGATTCCAGAAAAAGCCAAAATTGTTTTCCCCTAGCTTGTTAGGGGAGTTTTAAGTAAACTCAGAAGGTCACCTGAAGACATGACATTATGTTTGGGGCTAAAGTAAAAGAATCTACATAGGGATGAGATGCAGAAAGGAGTTTTTGGTTTGTGTACCTTGACTTGCCTCTGTATCCGGAAGTAGAATGTCTCATTCCACATGGGATTGCTGCAGTTTTTGATTGTTTTGGTGTGGTATTTTTCATCTGAAGCAGTCGGCAGCCAGAGGCTCACGTAGCAATCAGACTGGCTTACTATAGAAACACAGGTAGAAAATATCTGGCAGTGGAAGCACGACATGAGAAGAGAAGGCACTGAAATGCTCTGAAGCTTGAACATGGATGAGAGGTTGCCAGTTCTTTCTGATATACATCAGGCAAACCAGGAAGATGGGGATCACACAGCTGGATAAAATTAATTTGTTTTTCATCACAACAATACTTTTCATAAGCAGTGTATTCCAATAACTATGCACAATCCTACACATTTCAAAAGCCCCCACAGTCCTAGCCAGCGGACAGAACAATACCAGGAATCTTGTGCTGCTCCTTACCAGCGCTGTTTTGGCCCTCCGCAGATTTGGCAGGAGGGGAAACTGTGACCAACACAGCAGAGAATGATTCTCAGACCTGAGGGGGATGGGGCGTAAACTGTCTCTGTGGCAATTTAGCTTTGTGAGAAATCTCGAAAGAATCAGATTCAAGTTTGATTCAGATAACAAATGTACAGCACACCTGGTTGTTATTAACCCTTCATGACAGAAAAATATCATGGTTACCTAGAGCATCCTGTCCTCAGGTGAGGTAGGAAGGGAGAAGCCTGCCAGCAGTACTGCTGCTTCTCCAGGAGGCCAGTATGTAAGTGGAGCCTTTTCCTGGCATTTCCTGGTGCCTGAAAGACCTGAAAGCTATTTTCTACTCCACATCTCTCCCCAGCATAACTGAAGCAGCAGAAAGGGCTTGGATCTTGCCTGTGAAGGGAGTGAGCCTGCACTCACTGTAAGGGATTGTCCCCTGCAGATCATGGACGAAGCAACCACCAAATAGATTCTCAGGCCTTGGGCAGAAGCTCTTCCAGGGCAGCTGGAAGGGCTGATTTATCCTGCTCTGTCAACACAGGCTCCAGTGAGAACAGAGAAGGGGAGCAGTCTGGTCCCGTGGCAGTCGCTAGAGAGAACGACCATGTCTGCAGAGACAGACGATTGCCAGCACAGCACGGGCCTTGAGCCTGGTCACCCAGGTTAAAAGAGAGTTTGCCCTCCTGTCTTTGCTCAGGATATCAGATATATTGCTTTGGGACATTCTGCCTAAATATAAGGTGTGGCCTGAAATGCAGAGGCCCTGCAACTGGGATATCCCTGGCGGATAATGCCTGTCAGGCTGGGACATTCCCAGGTAACCCTTCATGCTGAACCTGAAGGAATTTCTTGACGCTGCTGGGTGTCTTCCCTCGTCAAGGATGTACACTGCCTTTCTGCCTTTGCAATTACCACCACAAACAACACTTCTGCCTCTCAGATTTTTACATAACTGAAGCAACAGAACAATACGTCGACTTTGGCAATTACCAGTGCAATATTCAATTTGCAGCATACTGGAGGGCTGCAGTCACCAGTCTGTCTGACAGGCAAAACGCCTGCCCTGGAGGTGCCGGCAGCCTGCAGGGCTGTGCCCTGATAAATGGTATCGCTGGCTCTGATCTGCAGTTTCTCAAGAGCAGGTAGGAATCTTGTGCCAAAGCCAAGAACCAAACGTGGCTTCTGGCTGTCTAGACCATCCCTCCTCCCATTAACGCACTTATCACTGCTGATCTCAGGTCCTCCAAAAATACAAGTCCAGTGTCCCCAAAATCACCAGAGTGGCTGAGATGGGACGTACTTCAGAAATGTTAAACTGATCCCAGACTTAATTTCTCTCCTTTTTGGTTTCTGGCCATTGTAGGGTGCAGGAAGGACATATTTCTGTATTTTTACTGTAGTTGCAAAAGTCAGTTCTTTTCTTTCCCTTTCTTCTTCTTAATGAAAACCAAAATGCTCTACCCATTTTTAAATTCCAGCTTTCAACCACACCGTGTATTAAACAAGACTCATGATAGAAGTGAGAAAGGTGGCAGCGCTAAAACTCCAAGCCAAGCACAAATGAAAAGCTGCAGCATTTATGGACACCTTGTGTTACTGTTTCATCCGAATGTACTGATTTGCTGGGGTGTTTTCTTCAACAAAACGTTTCCATCGGGTTACTTTGGATTTTTTTTTCCCCATATGCATGTTGCTTTCATAAATATTTACAGCTTATTAGGTTACTTTGGATTTTTTTTTCCCCATATGCATGTTGCTTTCATAAATATTTACAGCTTATTAGGTTACTTTGGATTTTTTTTTCCCCATATGCATGTTGCTTTCATAAATATTTACAGCTTATTAGCTGTTGACAATTCCTTGTCAAACTAACAAAGTACAGGCTACACAAAGGCTACACTAGACAGTGAGGTGGATTAGAAGCTGGCTGAGCTGCCAGGCTCGAAGGATCATGTTGAGCAGCACCGAGCCCAGCTGCAGGCCAGGCACTAGTGATGCACCCCAGGGGCTGATACTGGGGCCAACACTGTCTAACATGGTTATGACCACTGCGGGCGATAGGACAGAGCGCACCTTCTGCAAGTCTGCAGGTGGTACAAAATGGGGAGGAGTGGCTGGCACACCAGGTAGCTGAGCTGCCCTTCAGAGGGACCCAGACAGGCTGGAGAACTGGGCCGACATGAGCATCATTCCATCCAGCAAGGGCAATGCAAAGCCCTGCGCGTGAGGAGGAATGACCCCACGCGCCAGGCTAAGGGCTGAGCAGCTGGAAAGCAGCTCTGCAGAGAAGGACCTGTGTGTTTCGGTGGACACCAGGCTGAACACAAACCGGCAACGTGCCCTTGGGCAAGCATGGCCAGCAGCCTGCTGGCTGCCTTAGGAGTGTTGCCAGCCGGTGGAGAGTGATCCCTCTCTTCTACTCAGCACTGGCAAGGCCATGCTTCTGGGTTCCCCAGTGCAAGAGAGCTAATGGTGTGCTGGAGTGAGTCTAGCAAATGTCCCCAGAGAAGGGGGCGGGGGGATGTGGGGAGGAATTGAAGCATCTGCCATATAGGGAGAAGCTGAGAGCACTGGGACTCTTCAGCCCAGAGCAGAGAAGGCTCACGGGGAATCTTACCAATGTCTGTAAATAGCTGATCAGGCCCAGGGGAGAAGGAAGTAAAGAAGTCAGGGTCAGACCCTTGTCAGTGGTGCCCAGCCAAAGGCAAGAGGCAATGGACACAAACCAAAATACAGGAAATGCCATTTAAATGTAAGAAAAAACTTCTTTACTTCAGTGCCTTTGTTGCAACTTCATTCCCTGATGCCATAATGTCACCCCACGTAGATACTGAAACCTCTGAACTCACAGTCTCTTTGGAAGTCAGCACTGAGTGACCCTAATATCCTTTCCCAATTTTTAAGTTCTACTGATTCAATTACGTGTGTGCTGGTGGGACTGTTTCTCATCTCTATCTTCAAGCTAATGATGGGCTAAAAATTCAGGACTGAACCGAGAAGTTCAGAGCTGCAGCCAGCTGTTTGCTGCTCTGCAAGAGTACCATTCTGTGACACGTTCCTGAAATGAACAGTCACATGCTCAAATCATTCATCTCCATCACAAATAAGAAGAAAATTACAGTACTGAAAACCAAAGCATATAAGAAAAACTAGTCTTGTACGTACAACGAATGTAAACTATAAAACCTCATCTGTCCTGTTACTGCATTTCATAACACTGAAAAGAAGAAATCATCTTCTCCTAGGGAATTCCTCTCTACCTGTGCAGACCGGTTCCCCTTGGATCCTAGTTTACTACAGTTCACCTGCAAGGAGGAGGAGAGCTGCTCCCGTTTCTCAATCACCAGACATGATCTCCAGGGATGTTTTCCCTCACCAGCACAGTACGATGCAAAAAATATTAAGAAGTTCCCTCCAACTGCTGATGTCTGAGAGCTGATTTGAATTGGACCTCTACAAGCATCCAGATACAACACTCCATCTGTAAGCCTAGTATTACTCTCTGTAGCTTGCTTGTGGAAATAACAAAAGCTCATGGATCTACCATGCTTAATCAATGATGCCCTTCACCAGGAACAGACAGGGTCCCTGTGTGAATGAGCCCTCCACCCTGTTTCAGTCAGGCGGCAAAGTGGGATTTGCTCCCTGGAGCACAGGTTCAACGGGTGCAGTACCTGCTGCACTCACAGAGCGAAGCTTTCGCACCCTGGGTCACTGCTGCCTCCTGCACCACTGGCACCGCTCACATTCCTGGGGCAGGGCCATGGCCAGCACCTGCACTAGGGCTGTTCTCCCTAATTTGCTTACATTTATTTTCTGTAGCAAAAATAACCCCTGATGTCTCCAGAGAGCCACTCTGATTTGCAAAGGCTCCAGGTGTATCACCTAGAACTGACTCATTTCTCTGAATGGATAAAATAAGAGCTTCCACAAAATAACTTCATAAGCTGGGAGAGGAGCAAGGCTCTGAGCCTCTCTTTTATAAATATGCAAGGTCTCTCTTCATCCAAAGGTAAAAATGGAAGGAAGATCTGAAAACAAAAGGGTGGGTAAAGGGAACAGTGTTGTTGTTCTGGCCTCCCAGCTAAGACTTGACTGGTTTCCCTCCATACCTGAGGCAACTTCCACATGCACCTGATTTCTATAGTTAGAAAATATACCTGATAAGCACAGTCACATTTCAACCCCTGCAAGATTTTACCTTGTCCTGCCTCAGCTGATCACAGGGATCCCCCCACCCACAGCCTCCTGAACAGAACAACGGGACACACCACCAAGTTACCATCCCTGGGAAGAAGGCATCCACCAGCCTGAAGCTCATTTGTTTAAGGAGAGCAGCTGGAAGGTGTGGGAGATCCTGTGCCACCATGGTCCTCCTCTCCCATCACCTGCCTCCTTTCTCAATGCTTTGGGAAGCGGAGCCACCGGAACGAGCGCTAACAGTGATGAGAGGAGCTGATATACCATTTCCCTGCTGTCTCACCCTGGCCAAGTATTCCTCCCACACCTGGGGAGTGCATCAGGAGAAGCAACACCACTAACAGAGTCAGGGAACACGAGCTTTTGTAAAAGCCTCTGGCACTAACCTCCAGCTGAGGAGGAGCAAACGGACACACCAACGACCAAAAAAGCCCTGCTCTTACCCCAGGCTGCCTGCGGTCCCAGACTGAGGAGGGCAATACCACTGCAAAGCAGGTCCTATAAGAGTCCCATCGACTCCACCACAATTGCTTCCCTTCCAGCATGCCTGCCACCTCCCCAGCCTAACCCACATAGGAGCATCGGAGCCTGGAGATGACAATCAGCACCTGCAGGGCAGCAGGACGAGTGCAAGTGATCTTACCCAGGCACCCTCCTCTCCAGTGCCCGCAGTGGGACCAGGGAGTGCCCGAAACAGCTGCTTGAGCCTGTCCCGTGATCATAAACTGGCATAAAGGTCAGTTAGAAAAACAGTGGGAACTAATTAGCTCAGGTCTGCCAAGAGCATTGGCATGATAAGACAGGACAGAAACCAGTTACATGAAGCACAATGCAAATGCCAGAGCTGAACATCACCCAAGCATAGGGAGCCCACAAAAGTGGTGGAGCATCAGTAGGTACATGAAAAGGGCTAATTGATCCATTAGGGAGGAGTGGGGTGTTTTCCTTTTGTTTTAATTTTTTTTCTTATTGTGAAAACAGATGCAATCATAGCCAAGCTCCACTGGCATGTGTTGTCCTACAGGCAAAGGTGTAACAACAGATTTCAGGACAAACTGGGACTCCATCCCAAGCTTGTGCAACACACACAACCCACGGATCTTGAGGTACGTGATTAAAAACACCCAGGATTAAGTTGGGCGCATGTGACTGAGGAATGTCAGTGGAAGTATACAGAAAGTGGCATTCTCTGAAGCCAAGATTTGGCAAGAAAGTCAAGGAAAAATATAGAAACTCTGGCCAAAGGACCTGGCGTGACTGCACTTGCAATGAACCAAGACAGATTCAGGGAAACCGAGCATGTTTTAGTCAAGCAGAGGTGAACAAAAACTCGAGCAAGTAGATTACAGTGTGTGCTTAGAAAGATGGGAAGCCAGCACGCAGGCAGAAAAAGTAAGCCACAGAAGCTGCTGCACTTGCTTGGAAAGGTGGCTTGTTCCTTGATTTGATACTTGGATGATAGAAGTCTAGGGAAATGTGAAATATGCTATCACAAAAATTGTCAGCCTTCCACTGATATCTCACAGTCAGATAGCACCTGTATCAGCTGCTTATAATCAGTTTTCCAGGGGAAAAAAATCATATTGCTGAGACAAGGCTAGGTAAACGTCATTTTCTAATTCTCATCAGCACACGTTCAGATGTGTAGCTATTTCAGTTTTCTGATAATTCAAATACTTTCAAATGTTAAAACCAAAACATCAATAAGAGTGCAAAGTCAAGCTCTTACAAATTATAAGATGCATATTTAAATAGCACTGAGGTATTTAAATCACATGGTATCACACTATTTTTCCTGAGAGACTCCCACTTCTTTGAGAGCACAGGCAGGTAAGGGCTATCTAATATTTGTTTGCTTTCCTTGTTCAAGAGCATGCTGGTTTACAGGGCTCTATTATGGTGTGGGCCTGTTTAAGGATGTCAGAGTCACAGTGTACCTGGGGTATTACTGACAGAAAGGAAAGACATACTTTTCTTCACCTGCTGGCCCCCAAATCTTCTTTACTGACAGTTAACAAAACCTGAAGATACCTCTCACTGTGTCTAGGACTTACCTCGTATCTTAGAGCCCCTCTACACATAATAAGAGGTAACTCCTTTCAAAACAAGCATGTCATCTGAATAGACAAGAGAGAGAAAATCTGTGGGAGAAGATATTCTGTTCTCTGTGGTTTATGGACAGGGCAGCAGAGGCACAGAGTGTTTGGATGACTTGCCTGAACTTGTGTGTCTGTTGGCAGAGCTACAAACCGAGCCCACACACCCTGATCCCTACTCCAGAGATGTACATTTTGCTGATAGCGGGATTTTCTAAGTATCTGTATCTCATTATGCAAGACTTTCTCTGAAATCCCACTGTCCTCAGGATGGAGGACAAGGTCACAATAGTAACACTGTTTTCTGAGAATGCAGTAGCATTTTACTTTCTGCAATCCCTTTGCATAAGCCAGTGATTCATGGTTCTTATCTTGTCATTCAATTTCCATTCTAGATCAAAGGTGATAATAAAATAAATTAAATCAGCACTTCAAAGGAATGAAGGTGAGGTCTTGCACACACATGCTGTGTTTCATAGCTGTCAAAAAGAATAGAAGTTATTTTGACCTTCTTTGTTATCCTATGATAGTTCTTCTATTCTCTGCAACCCAGTATTATAGGCCATGTGAACCGAACACCTCTCCATTTATTTGAATAATTGACAACGATGACATCCATGTTCTTGAAACACCAAAGTGAGTGGAATACAAAGAGACTGTGAGAAATTTTCTTTGTAAAATATTGTTCCGTTAGAAGATGAAGATAAAATCAAATCGTAGTGTTTGGGGTGAAAATGTTGCCATTTCTGAATTACCCAATGGAAGCCAAGTAGAGCTCACTTGGGGAAAACAAGAAGGTATCCTGCCATGTCCTCAGCCTTCCTTGAAGTCTGATTACTTCCTTCCTCATGGAAAGATGGACCTTTAGAGCTGGGATTTCTCAGGATCTGGTCTGCCCTGTCAAGTCCAAAGTAGTCCTCTGAAGTGAAAGCTGTGGGGGTTCCCAGGCCAAAGTAATGTGAAGCAGAGCTGCTGGTTTACCGGCAGCATCAGTGCCTCATCTTATTTCTTTGGAAAAATCTGTGCCTGTCATAGATATTTTCTGGGTTTCTAACTGCAAGGAGTGTATGAAGCCAATCTGTATCAAGACAATCCGAGAGAGCCCTTGACACGCGATGTGCAGCCACCTCTCGAACAGCTTTGGTAACTGCACCGAAACTACCGCAGTGTGGGGTACCACAGCTGGAGAACCGACCCTTGCTCTGTGCCAACAGCAGCTATAGGTGACTTTTCAGTCTGATGGATCCTTTGGCTGCACTAAAAATACTAAAGAGTAGAAAGACGGAGGAGTGAGGTAACATGTTATGTGAGATGCTGGGCAGCACAGAGGCTGTGGTATTAGTGAGCTTCAGCAAACTTCAGCACAGTCTCCCAAAAAGGAAAGAAAATGCACAGCAAGATATGCAAAACTAGATATTAGAGACGTGCCAAGTTCATGATGTACATGTAGGAACAGTAGGAAAAAAAATCTCCAGAGATATGAAAGTGGCATACTGGGTAAGGGCTGGTAAACAAAAAATAAACAACAAACCTCTGAAATTGTAAACAGCTATTCTGAGGCAGAAATTTGCTTTGACTGTGATTTCTTAGCTAGTACAATTCCAGTGTTTTGCATATGTGCAGTGGCCAGCACAAGCAGGGGCTGGCTGATACAGTAATTTGAGAACTGTATAACGTCAGTAAGAAAAACTGGTACTTACAAAAATCTGCCTGATGAGCATTTTTCAACTTTATGATTCTTACAGTGAGCAGCGAGTAAGGTGACATTTCTTCCTGCTGGAAAAAATAACAAAGGAGATGTGCTTTAAAGTTTGGGATATGTGTATTTGCTGTAATGACAAACACACACTGAAAGGAACCCAGGTTCTGCTGAAGCCATCTCTTCCAGTTGGCATCACAGCAAAAACACAACAGGCAACAGAATGTACTTTCTCCACAAACTTCATCAGCTCCTGAAGTCTGCAGTCATTTAAGCATACAAACAGAGGATGTGGAAGGAGAGGATGAATAGGGAAGTGGAGATGGGGTAAATAAGCTGAGAAAGTCATTAGCCAGCTACGTTAAATCATGCACGTGGTCACCAGCACCCAATCTGACAACACAAAATTCAGGGAATCCACAAATCAGAGACACTCCAAATTTGGCTGGCTATTGACCAGCAGCCTGTGATGTGCTGTAGGTAGAATCAAAAATTTGTACAAAAATTTGTGTCAAATTTCTGCTTCTAATGCAATTCTTGGATAAGTGTAGAAAGGGAAAAAGAAAAGAGACTTTTTTTAGGTTTTCTCACTTGTTTTTAAAAGAATCATTTTCATGATGGAGAGGTGTCTAAGGAAGAGTCCTTAGCACCTCAGGGAATGTCTCAGGCCAGCAGGGCAATACACAGCTTTGAACAAACACCGCTAGCTCGCTTTGTGTGAAGAGAAGTTTTCCTCACCGAATGCCATTATCTGATTGTACTTTCTACTACTCCACATCTATCAAAGTTATACTTTTGACTGTAGTGCATCTCAAAGAAGGCTGCGTCCAATTCCTTGTTGAAGATGCCAGGCCTGACCAGCTGGGTCTGTGAAAGCTGTGCCAATCATGTTTGCTTCAGGGGTTTTACAGCAGGGAACATGACCCTCATGTCTATGAGCAGCAGCTGGAGCAACTAGGGTATCAGCAGAAAGATACAGAAAAGAGGCAAAGCTTACTAAGCCATCTGTGCCGCAGCCAATCTCAATTCCCTGGCTGCAGGAACAATTGTGGAAAATGTATCAAAATAGCTGAAGCTTATAGAAAGGAGAGAGAGTTGCACCACGGTTGTACACAAGAGACTGAATGAAAAGGGTAACTCAGTACTGGGGATGGCTACCTGTATCATAGTTTAAGAGCAGAGGCAGAAGAAAAGGAGGAATTTCAGAAAGTTCAGACTGTTAAGTGATAAGTTCCCAAGCTGATGTATGATTATAGTAAGAACAGGTCTCATTAGATAGGTGGGGTAACACAGCAAGACTGCAATGGATGTCAGAGAACAAGGCTCTGCACAGGAAAGAAAATGCTCTTGCAAAGTCTGTGAGATCCTGAGGCTTGACTGCTACTGCTGCTGCATGAAGAGCTTTAACAAGTGTGCTATCAGCAGATTCTGAGTTGGGCATCTCCAATAAGAGAGGAAGACATAAAATATATAACATGTAAATTAAAAAGGTACCTTGAGATAGTATGGTTATGGAATAATAAGGATTTTTTAAGGACTTGTGATAAAGCATCAATAAACCCAAAATGTTATGGCATTAAGATGAGGTAGATTTGGAAATAGGGAAGTGTTAGTCTGCAGTTCTAATAGCAAGGGTCTATGGATGTCATAAAATGACCAAACTAGTGACGCTGACATTTGTAGTTTTGCAGAAAGATATCCAGCCAAGTAACACTAAAGGCACAGCACGTATCGGGATCAAGCAATAGGTGGCCACTTCAGTGACGCGGACTTCTGATGGTAGTCACTGATACTCAGGCGTAGCTCAAGGGGGAGCTGAGATAACAGCAGAAGGCAAATAGTCCGTAATTCTTAGTAAAGTCAGTTCGGAGAGAAAAAAAAAATAAAAAATCAAAAAACCCACAACAACAGGCAGCCAAAGCAAGAAGCTGTTGTGAAAGCTAATGACCAAAATTTTGAAAAGATTATCTGAAGTGAAAATGGAAGGGCGCTGGTGGAAGATGATGGAATAATTAGGGGATGTTATTATTTTCTGAGAAGCTTCAGTTACAGTAACAGGGAGTAACTCTCAACTGAAATGAAAGTACATTCACAGGCACTGCTACAGTGACAAGTCAGACTGCTAAAAAGGTCAAGGTCTAAGAAGACAGTACATCAGCTGAAGTGTGTAAATCATTGGACCACGGGGAATTCATCATGAGAAAATTTAGTTTAACCTCCCAAATAATTTCCATATCTTTGAGGATGAAAAACATGAGGGTCATAAAAGGAATTTGCAACAAATTGCAGTAATTCTCGAGTTATGAAGTTATCTAATGAAACAGCAAGAACAAATTTTTGAGAAAATGCTGGCTAATTTAAAGGCATATTAAATAAGAGGTAACCAGTGCCTAAAACAACCATACAGCTTTGCCCACAGGCTCAAACTTATAACCAGGACTCGTAATATCAGAATGTTTTCTGTAAGCTGACTAGTTAAAAAGCTAATATTTTTTGCTGAGGTACAGAAGCAGCACATCCAAAGGAACAAGAAGGCTACAGAGCACTGCATGAATGCATTCTCTTTATCAGGCTACAAGGAGAAGATGATCTTGGCTTCTGAGTGGGTGTATTCCAAAACTAAATAGGAAACTAATCACTGTTGATTGAAGTTGTATGTAGGGCACAGGATATTTTATAGGGCTGTTTGTTCTAAACAGGGGACATAATATCTCAGCATTATCAGAATCCAGGCTGAGCCAACTCCAGACTGTTGTTCCAGTCATTATTGTTAGACCATTCCTTTTTCATCAGCAAGGAATAACACTGTCTTCTTACCTCAACCCGTTTTGTTCTTAAGGAACAAACTCATTGGGTTTATCCATTTGTTTCTATACCTTTCTCAAAGACAGCAGTCAAATTAGAGAAATACATAAAGGTTTCAGCAGACATATTTCCAGAGAGGATAAAGGAAAGAGTTAAAGGAATTGCATTTAGCGTTGGTGCTCCCTTAGCCTTCTTCAATGGCACCAGTCCTTCAGCCAGCATTTGGGAACACAGGTTTTTAAAGACTGTCAGAGACATGTACGATCTGCCATGATTTTTTAAGTAGAATGACAGAAGCAGAACCGAGCGTGGGTTCCGGGAAGCCGTGCTTACAGCCCACACTCCCCTGGACCACTGCTGCAGGCTAGAGCGGGGCTCACGCAAAGAATGCATCGCAAGAAACTCATACTTCACACGCAGCTGAAGGCAAACTGATAAGAGGGTAGGGGAGGAGTATATTAGGAAGGACCCTCCCCCCCGCAAAATAAAAATAAAAATTCCCCAACAGAACATACTGTTCTTCATGGAAATGCTGGGTAAGATGTTACACAGATTAGATAGTATCAAAGATTATGCAAGGGTCCAAACACCTAATTTCACTGGAATGACGGTGAGGAAGCGGATGGGGATATCTGGTGTCACAGGAAGATGGCTCAGTGCAAAGAGCAGGAGTTTATTCAAATTTGAAGAGCTTGCCAAGAGAACAGTAGGGCAGAGTCCCTGATCAGCTGCAATGTGCAGATTAGAAATTCACTTGAATGAGAAGCAAGAATAATTTCTCACCTCCAGGAGGAGCGCTCCAAGAAGGGGCTGCGTAAGAGCAGTTGGTGAGCTGTGCACGGAAACTCTGCGCACCAGGAGAATTTCTCACCATATTGCCCAGGAAACACGAGTCCTGCGAGACAGCAAGGTACCGGCTATGTCAGCCAGAGCACACCCAGCGTGCTGTCACAGAACAAGCACTGCAGGAGCAAGAAGGGACCCAAGGAACCGACAGAGGAAAGAGCTAGGGACGCGAAGCCGAGCGGTGCACTCTGTGAGCGTGTCTGGTGGCAGAGCACACAGCCAGGCCGCTGCAGCTCAGCTTCCCGCGGCCTGAGCCCTGCTCCCGGGGCCTGCTCATCGCAAAATCCCTTCTGGCATTAGCCTGTCCCCCAGAGCAATGACAACTTTAAATCTGGAGGAATAATGAAAATGCTAGTTTTATCTCTGTGCTCTCAACATTTTTACCAGTTAGAAGGGTTCTCTCAGCACTCAGAGCCAGTCTGTAACTCTGAATCCCTCTCGCTTTCTCTCTGTGTCACACTCAGATGGCCGTGTCTCCCAAATCAAAGTCCTTCAGAAAAACACCCAATCTGTTCCAGAAAACATTTTGGTCTCCCCTTAGGGCATACAAAGGGGGAAACATATTCAGTGATCATCATCATCTGAGACGCCAATGCCTTTGAAAAGAAGTGCTAACTGTTAATCGAACTATTAACTACAAAGAAAGTCTCTGAGGCAAATGAAAAAGACACTTACCCTCCTTAGAGAAGGTAGTTAATAGAAAATCACTTAATATAATACTTTTGTGATGGCCAAATGCCAGACATGCAAACTAGTCCAGAAAATTCAAAGGGAAAATAACGTCCCATACCTGAAGCTCAAGTCGCTGGTGCCATCGGTGGGAGTCATGCAACTAATTGTCTTTTCCCTCTAGTTATCATTTCATTACAATAACACATTGAACAATGCTAATAAACTAAAAAGCAGGTGTGCTGCTGCCATTAACTATCATTTGTGTTACATTAAAAGAAATGGTTAGTTCAGGCAGTGGGTAATGTAATCAACTACTCATGAGTAAATAATTGCCATAAACAGCCATTTTCAGCACAAAATTAATACTAGGCCGGGAGCAATTCCCAATACGTAGAATAAAGACAGTATTACCAAAATTTGCCAACCCACAGCAGCCAGATGAGCCAATTCTCTCGCAGTCCCCTCTAACAGAGATAAATCTGCACACCCTGAACCGCTGAGCTTACCCCTGCAGTGACAGAGCGATGGTCAGGCTGCGAGACCTCCTCAGAGGCTCGCTGTTACACCTGCAGAAGGGAACCTTAGATGACACACTTCAATCACAGACACTTTTTTTAAGAGGGGAGGGTGACAAGGCCCTTGCTAATGTCATGGCTTGTTCTAGTTTTGTGATAAACTGTTAAGGAACGTGCATATCACTTATATAAATCAAAAACTGATTAAAATTCTCCTAGTTCTTCCCTGGTTTCTGATTTCACATCCAACAGAATATTTTGGTGAGCCTCCCTGCCCTATGTCAGTACTACTGATCTTGAGCCAAGATTATGCTTCCTAGCCTCTCACTCTTTGCCTTACTGTATGTAACTTTTCAGTGCATTTACAGACAGTGAGCCAAGAACTATTTTTTTAAGCTGATAATTTCCCAAGGAAAATACCATTGTGGGGTTTTTTTCCATTTTTGGAAATAACAAATTATTCTTTATAAGACAATGCACTAACAAATAACATCCAGTGAAATTTTTTCTAGATTTACTGTAATTATGGGCTACCTTAGTCAGAACTACTTATGATCTTCCTTTAGTATGTTTCATCTTTCCCATATTCACATGTAAGGTGCTAGAAGGCAACTGTCAACTCAGGACTCTGTGAAGCAGCTAAAGAAATGCTCTGTTGATGCTCCTATTGATTTTAAAGTATGAAGGAGTTCGCTAAATTTTTAGGACAATGTAGAGAACTTTGTGAAGTGGGGCATATTTAGCTTTGCACTGTAGATAAGCCACACAGCTAAACTCCATGTGCAGCCCCTGGGCATGTTTTTCTAAACCCAATCCAGTAACTATTCAGTTTATCACACAGCTACGTAAAGCCATCTTAAACTCAAGCGAGTGCTTGGGCAAATATTTGAGCATTAACACTAAGGAAAACTTTGCACCTATTTACTTGTTTTTGGACTCAAGATCTGCTAGAAGCATGTTATCCTTTACAACGCCTCTCTATTAAAAGATTATCCTCCTGTTGCACATGGCAAGCTACGGCTTGCAGAAATAAGGGAATTACCAGGAAACCCAGTGCCACTAAGAGGCAGGAACTGGCCAGCCTGCACAAGTCTGTGCCTTCAATGCCAGTATTCTGCTAAGCTTTATTACAGAATAGACTTATTCAAAATCCAGGAGGCAAACATGAGAGTGCCTTGGTTAAACACCTGTGGATAGCAACACAAAACTTTTGAAGGTCATAATAATTTATCCTCATCAAATGAATGAGAACAATGAATTAAAGCTGTGGAAAGGGTCCCATAGCCCCTATATGCAGGGCTTTATGGCCACAGGATTATTATTTTTTTTAATATTACTTTACATACATTCAAAAACATTGCTGAATTCTAACCATCTTTATGTACATGTAACTACCTCAGTGGTAAAGAAGGGTTGGATGCTTGTAGCCGTGGATATTCTACACCAAAATACAACTTCAGTATAAATACAGCAAATCATACAAAACAAAAAGGACCTGGAGATCAGGTCATTGCACTCTCCAATAGTTGTTTTTCCTGCTTTAGTACATTCCCTTGCTGAGCTTTAGCACACACACACAGAGCAAACAACGAACACCTAAATGCCCTGTCATTTTTGGTTATGCTACTTTGCCATTTACATCCTTTCACACCCCACTGATAGTTTGCCACTCTTTTTGTACACTCATTTCCACCTGCAGGAGTGCCAGAATGCTGCTAACGAGAGATCAGTTTGATCAATGTGGTTGATGAGGTTTCTTTTCTATTGATTTGGAAGTCTGGTTGCACAAACAAAAACTTAAACATGCAGGTTTCCTATGAGCTATAGACACTTGAACTCCATGCCATTTAAGGTATCATCAAAAGTACATTAGCTTTTTGTTTGGAGCCCCTTGGTTTGTGCTTTGAGGCAGCTTGACACCGTGTATAGTCAGCTGCAAGCTAACTGGGAGTAGAGACAGAAATCATCACCGATAGAGCTGGTATGTGTTTGATTCAGATATTTTTCTGCCACAAGCCCTGCAAAGGTTGCTGGAGTTGCTCATTTGTTGTGATGAGCTGCGCAGTGAACACAGCATGCATTTGTTTTGCAAGCTGGTGTTAATTACCAAAACCCAAAGGATTGCCAACAACCATGCCCTGACTTTCCAGCACTGGCAATATTCCCCATTCATGCGGGGCTCAAGCTCCATTAAAGTCAATAGAGATAAATTGCATTAAAAGAAGGTGCAAGTTCAGTCCCAGTTTAATTGTAAATTGAGAAAGAACGTTTTCCCTAAGGAATTTCTCTGAGAAATGAATCCATGAAAATAACACACTTTGTGTAAATAGATAAAGAAATGGAATGAAAAAATTACTGAATGCAGATGTTTCATCTAAAGGAAATTTTCTTTCACAAAATGTTCCAATTTCTAAATAAGTCTGTGAGTCTTTAATAACCAAACTTGGAAAAAAAAAAAATCCTACTCTTCTCAAAAACCCATTGGTGCAGTCCCACCCATTTTTAGTTAGTTGAAGCCGGTACCTTAGCATCAGCATCGCTCAGGGCTGTGTAGCGCATCATCCATTTTCTTCCTTCATGTTCCATGGGGCTTGATTTGCCGCTTGAATGCTGTTGAGGGAGGGAGAACAAGAGATGAAAAAACAGAGTAAAGACCAATTTTTCTATTTATTTCAACTCCTCAATGTGGAATTGCAAGGTGGAATGAGCAATTCACACCTCCTCATTGTTTGTGGTGGATAAAATGAAGCTGCCAGGGAAGCAGCAGCTGTTTCTGTGCTGTATGGAAGAATGTCGACTCCAGCTCCTCACAGCTGCAAACAGCCAAGCAGGGACAGTCTTATTTTCTTGGAGATTTCTGTCCTACAGGTAACAGTGGGCTCGACTCATCTGTATTCTGGGGACAAATATGAATCAAATACATGCAGGCTCCTGCCAGGCTTGTTCTGTGTTCTGCTTACCTGAGGGAAGGCAGAGGTTGATGCTATGAGGTTGCTGCTGTATTAAGAGCAGGTGCTGCAGGTGGCACCTGGGTGTTAGGCTCCACGGTTGCCAGTGCCTCCTGAAACAAATTTACAGCTTTGAAGAGTGTCAGAAGTTGCTAAACAGGTGTTTTATTACGTTGAGTCAGAGCTCCACCCCTCCACGATTTCTGAAACAGGAAAATTTCCCACCCACATGACTTGTCCAAAGAGCACGTCTCTTGTAAGGTGTGAACCTTCGTATCTGCAGGTCTTGTGACCAAGCAGAGCCTCCTGAAGGACCAAATTGCTCCCACCTGGGTGCTCCTGGAGATGCAGTAACAGCCGAAACCCAACCGATGAGCTGATAGAGACTTTACAGCAAAAACCTAAAAGTGATGATGATAGCCTGATAGACACACACAGCTATTGTCTCCATGCAGAGACCCTGAATTCTATGCACTATTGCCTCCATAACAAAAAAATAAACTAAAAAAAGTTTGGAATGATCATTAGAAGGAAGGCAGCTATATATGAACATATTAAGAGTTCTTCTGAAGGAATATTTTCCCCTGAGAAGTGCTGTTGCATTATGATTTGTGCATTATGTGTTTGTTTTTACTGAGGTCTTCTACTTCAAAAGGAATGAAAGAAGGGAGAAATTCGATAAGCAACATTTCTGTGCTCCCTAAAATGCAATGTGTCACAGTTCCATTTGAAATGTGTTTTACTTATTTCTGGGATTTACATTTAATACAGTATGCATCTTAACAAATTTAAGACAGATTCAAACATTTTGCCTTGAAAATCATGAAACATTTCAACAAACTAAAATAACTTCATATTGTAGGAGCTTTTAATTCTTCATTAGTTTTTTTTCCCCAGTTCAGAACTGGCATTTTCTGATGCAAAAACCATTCAAATTTCTGAACAAATTTATTCAAATCACCAGCCAACTGGGCATTACTAGCGTATTATTGGAATTTAGTGGAGTGATGTTGTACATTTTAAGATTATTTTTTTGTCTAATGAGGATTTGCATGTGTTCAGCACACCTCTAGGAAGCTCGGTGATTAAATTTTCTAATCCATTATGCAAGCATTATTAGCACACATACATTTGTATTGAAAGTCCTCCCAAATGATTAAAAGTAGTGCTTATGAAAGGGCTTGAGATTAAGAGGATGACAAAGCATGATGCTTCCTATTAGAGACCTGAATACATATGAAATCACAGCCACTGCAACTGTGGCAATGCATGTTGTACAAGGACCTCGACTGACAGAAACTAGACACAAACCCAATCACTTCTCACAGTCTCATTACATACTTTTCTTATATACACAGACAAATCAATATGAAAATCTGGTGTTGCAAGGAGAACAAGACAGTTTGATCACCTTACATGCAGTATTCCATCCTCACAAAGGTTTGATTTCCTGGTTTTAATTTTATGTCTACATATTCAGTTTGGGGTTTTGTTGTTTGTTTTGGGTTGCTTTGTTGTTGGTTTTTTTTTAATTAAATAAGTGCTTTTATCACATTGTGCAAGGGAAAAGTTTGCTGTGAACTTCCTTTCTTGCCTTTATCGTATTTAAACTTTTTGATGGAACAGGAACTGCTTAATTGAAACCAGAATTAGATATACTATAGCAATAGGCAAAGGATAGTCACAAGCCTCTCCCATGTTGGCCAATGCAATGCTTAGTCTCAGCACTTGCACTGCCACAAAAAATATTTTTGGAATCTGCCTTTTTTTTCCTATAACTATGGTGCCCAGAAACAGTTTACAGAAAAGTCACCGTACACACAAAAGCATACGCTTTTTCTGTTTCTTCTGCAGCAGCCTGCCTGTGTCCTTGGTTGAACTGCCTAGAAGGGCTGTGGCACCACAGCAGCAGAATGAGAACGTTAGCTACAGTTTCTCTGTAATTGTGCCCCACAAAGGTCATGAGTTCCAGGTCTCATCTCGGCAGCATATGGAAGCTAATGGGTTTTTGCGGGAGAGCGGGAGAGCCGGTTTCCATTGATTTATGTGTGTCATATTGTAGCTTTGGTTGTAAGGCAAAAGGAAGTGAGGTGGGGGAAGAAGCCTCCAGCATCCCTGAGGAAGATGACTAAGAGATGCTTGTCGTCTGACAACGAACTCTTCTTTCCTGACTCTAGCCTTCCCAATACAAAAGACCTGTCCTTTAAGCTCAAGTCAGAGGCAGCCAAAGGTGCCTTTGACCCAAAGCCAGCACTGGTACTGCGTTCCCGAAATTAGTTCAAAGTTCAAACTGCTTTTCGCTATGAAGCATGCTTCCTTTTGAGGCAAACATGGCCTCTTCTCAAGGCAGGGCACTTAGGACAGGCCGGACCTCACCTAAATTAGAAGGCCAGACTTTAGCCGAAGCTGGTTGCCTGTACTCCCTGTGTACTGGATGGAGGAAAAAGCAAGCGTGGCCACTGCAGGGCGTAACTAAGTCCCTCCATACCGGATTCTTCTGGAGAAGCCTAAATGTCCAGGTCATACTTATACATCTGACTTCTGAGTAGCTGAAGGTTGGTGAGGTGAATCCCACCCTGAATAATCATTATATCCTCTTTAATCACTTGTTTCCAAAGTCACTGATGCTGAGGGAACACGACATTGAGGAACTTGGCTGTGGCATTAACACGTGATTCACCCCATCATAATGTGAAGCTTGGGCAAAAGCCCTAATAGCATATGAATGAAAAATCCTCTCATGGGTCTGTTCAAATACAAAGGGTGTTGCGATAAGGAGGGTGGCAACGTTGCCGGTGCCAGCAGGAGTCCGAGCTCCCCGCCGCACGCCGGCCAGGGACTGCTGATGCCCCTGTGACCAGGAACGGGACAGCTTCACTTGGGGCCACGGGTGGTAAAGCACAGACTGCGCAGCAGCAGCTCAGCCCAGGCATGTGGAAGGAGAAATACGAAGCCAGGTTTTCTGTGAAACCCCACGCTGTGGTCGTTCAGCATCTGAGACTTGTTTGAGAGAAATGGGGAATGCCAGAGGCAAGGACAGAGAGGAGAGTGCTGCTGCAACTACCAGATGGCAACGCACTCTGGACTTGTGGGGCAGAGCCCCAGAGCTCAAACAACTCATTTAACGTAGCTCAAGGAGCAGACAAACCATGCCGAGCCAGGCTGAGACAGACACCCACGCTTACGGCCATTCTGGGGTCTGTCTGCCAGCTGGCGCGCCGCCGGTGAGATGCAGATCGCCCAGAGCTGCTCTGCCTTGAACTGGTTGTCATTTAAGGTTTTCTTCTGTAATGTTTTCTTCTTTTTCAGGACTAGTCTGATGATGTCTAAGACTACAATCAATGTGATCTAAAGCTGCCACCAATGACTGAGACTGGCCAATTTTAGCATTAATGCTCAAAGACATGGGTTGGATCAGAGTTAATTATTCAAAGATTTATTAAAGTGACGGCTAAGGACAAATAAAAGATCAGCTAGATTGTGTGGTTTCTTTTGACCTTTCTCAACCATTCTCAGTGATAACCCTCTTTAGCCTCTTACCCATCCTTCCCAGCTCCTCTGCAGCCTACAGACCCTCCTTTATGTCTCACCCTGTATCATGAGGCTTTTCCATGCCATGCCCTAGCAAGGCCAGCAGCCCCTCTTGCTTCAGCGCATCTTCCCCTCACGTTTCCCAGACCACCCTTCTGAACACAGGAGAAAGGGAGAGTCCAGCTTCCCTGAAAGCCCTTCTGATTTATTCCTGGTTAGTATTTTTACTAGAAACAGCCATCTTCTACTCCATAGGGATACAGGAGGATGTAGCAAATGTGACTCATAGTAGTATGACGCTTCAGGCATATTAAAAGTAATAATACATGGTGGCCCATCTGAATAAAAGCAAAAATGTTTAGGTTCATCTCAGCAAGAGAGAGATCATAGCAATCTCCATGACAGCAACGCAACGCCAAGTATCATCCACAAGAATCGGGCTTTAGTATGGCAATGGCTGTGCAGCTTTGCCTGGTCCACATCATTGCTGCTGGTGACCCATATGGCCTTTATTTTAATAAGATAAATCTATTGGTCATGATGAGAAAGGTGTATATATATATATTTATCTGCAATTCAAATATGAACACATTAGGAAAGAAAAAGTGAAATCGTTTGAGAAAATTTGGGCCATAGAGTTAGATCAGCAGAAAAAGGAGTGTTTCTGTCCACCAGGAATATTACATTGCTTTTAGAAGGGCTCTGTACGCTCCTCTCCATGACAAATATGGGTTATAGATATTTGTTGTTACATGTAAAATGACTTTACCCAAATTCAGAGAAAACTTAAACCCAGAAAAACATTCAGAAACAGTCCAAGCATTTAATGTCCCAGACAAATACTGGCAGTAGCTCAGATTTTTAAAGTTATTTGGTCTGGTTATTCTTATATAGAATCTTCTTGTAGGTGTGACTTGTAGTAGACCTGTGCATGTGCAGAAGTGCAATACCTTTTTATGACTAAGCATATATATACATTTTTTAATTAGCCTTTCTTTTTCTAAGGCATACCTGCGTAGGATCCTAGTTCTTTCTAGTGTCACTTTAGTCTCCCATCAAACGCTAAAAGACATTGGAACTGCTAGAGCAACTTACTCTGAAATAACTGGCTTCTAAAAGACCTTTTCAGCTGTAGTAAGTTAACAGTGTCTTGGTATCTGAATAAAACTAGCAAGTGCTGGTGGGGTATGCCTTTGAGTTTCCTTTTCTTATCTAACATATGAGGCATCATATGCTACCGTCAAGGTTGAATTTCCAGTGTTCATTGCAATTAGCTCCAAGGGATAAAGTGCATTGCGGGAATCTAGTCCATGCACAAAAGTGTTGGTCACCAGAGCCCATTTGCTGACTACAGAGAGAAACGTGCTTTCCCATGAGGCCTGTTACCTGAAAGTCCCAGGCAGGGTCAGGGGACTGCAATGCAGGTGACAGGCTTGCCACTGGTTCAAAGCCACCCCTGTTGCTAAGCAGGATCCCTTGCACTTCACCGGTGTCAAGGTGAGCACGGCACCTTCCAGAAGGCATTGCCCTTTCAGCCGAGTTACACAGCCAGAGGGTCATAGCAGACATCGGAGGACTGCTTTTCTTAACACAGCAATGGCTCAGGTTTTGGTATGAGGGAATTTCTAACTTTTCTGTAACTTTCCATGTTACAGAAGAGAACAGGACAGTGTGCTGTGAGACCAGAGCCCACACCTGGTGCAGTACTGCAGGAACATGAAGTCCCTCCCCCCTGATCAATTAAGAGGGACAGGAACAGCCTAGAGATTCTGTTCTAAATGACGCAACTCCTTTCTCCTCCAGAGCCCAGGGCAGGCAGCTGCCTACAGTGTGAGAGCCCTGGCAAAAGACAAGCTATGTGGAGAAGACATCCTTAGGGAAGGCACACCCCGCCGAGGAAAGGCTGCCAGGCACTATGGGCATCCCCACCACACTTGCAGGCTGAAGAGGAAGAGGAAGCACAGGGTTAGGCGATGCGCTCACTCCAGCTAATCTTGCAGTGCTGAAATCCCTGGTGCCTCTTTCTTGCGTGAGAAAGGCTCGGCTGTTGCAGAAGCTCTTGCATCCAGTATCTCTCCACATGTGTGGAAGCCATGCCCCCAGTGCCATGCTGACTTCAAGCCTTGTGACCCATTGTGCAACCTGAAGAGGTGTGCAAGGCAGCGTGTTTGCCCTATATACAGTGTGTTGTCACTGGGAGGATGGAGGGACAGCCTTTGCAGGGCACCCAGTAAGTCAGGTAAGCAGTGCTTAGTAAGCCCAGGCTCAGCAGAGTCACACAGACACCCCACAGACCTGCATTTTGTGCCACCTGAAGCCGGACCATCACCCACACCTCGCACCATCTGCCCACGGGATGCAGCCTCAGCGATGCAACATGCGTGGCTCCATGCAGTGGCTGGCAAAGCAAAGCTGTTCCCCAGGGAGCCCACAGGCTTCGCCGCTGCCAAGGGAGCCGGGTGTGAGAGCACTCAGGGCCAGTAGGCGTAAGAGCCCATGATGCTCCCCCTGAACAAAACTCAAACCTCTGCAGGAATCTAGTGTGGCCACTTACACAAAAGGGCTGATCACAAAGATTAAACTATGTTAACAGCTCCACATGGAAAGACTTTAAAGAAACAATTGCAAAACATCTTACGGAAGTGTTTCAGAAATGCGTAAGGAAAGAAACATTCTCCAGGAGATCAAGATAGGCAACTATGTAAGTACCTCCTATTACATGCTAAATTAAATGGCCATTGCAACATGATACCATGCTAAAACACAGACATCAAAGGCAAGTGTGACTTCTAGGCCAGGTCAAGAAAACACAGATTAAAGAAAGACACATTTGTACTGGAAAACATCACTGAATAGCCATTATACAAAATGGAAGGGAGCCACACGTTACTAAAGCCTGTGGAAACCTGTCTAAACACCTGTTGCATACAACTCTCACATGGTGTTGATACTTTGACCCTATGTGATATAATGACTAAAACCTACTCAATTACATCAGACACGATGTGAAAGGAAAATTAATTATTCCCTTTATTTCCATAAGTCCAAGACAACAATAAGATCAGCCTAGCTGTTGGTAAAAAAAAAAAACTTGCGTGACTTACAAAGAGAAATCCCTACTGCTTTGGAGGCTCAACATTTCAGCTTTGTGCTAAAAACCAGTGGGAGAGGTCAGGGTGGGCTAAAAGGTGTGTCTGGAGGCATAACTACCTGTTCCTGCTGCAGTTGAGGAAATCTCAGTGGTATGATATGAGCTATCCCAATCTCACAATTAGGCTGAAAGCCCGACCTCTTTCAGAGGTGATAAGAAGGCAGCAGCTGGATGTGAAAAAAGTGATGCACGGTACATGGGGAAAAGGGAAGTACAAAACTTTTAGCATAAGCCAAATCTTACAGAACAAAAAAATCATGATTTCCAGGGGCAACAATAGGAAGCATAGGTGTGAATATAGAAGAAACGTATATGAAAACAAAATCCTATCAAAGGTCTAGGCTTATTACTTCACAGAGATAGAAAATTAATTACTAATGATGCAGCTGAAGCAGGAATGCTAATAAAACACTTGTGTTCTATGTTGGGAAAGAAAAAACCTTACATGTTTCATCGATGAGTATTATGAACCGCTTTGCAAAACACAGCCATACAACACATTAACACAGAAGAGAGATCATTCTTACCAATTATTTCTGAAAGCTTACTCTAGGAGGATTCTTGACTGTCTATGGTTCAGCTATTGCAATTCTCAGCATACTGCATAACTGTAGGAAACTGAAAGAAAGTGAATATTGTGCCTGTTTTCAAAAGTAGCAAGAGGGATGTGGTAAGGTGCCAGCAGATGCGTTATATACACTTTACCTGCACTACTGCAAAACACAAAATCTTCCCTCTTGCACCAAGACCATGTAAAGCCTTTTCTCCCTCACGTGAGTGCCTCCTAATTCTGCAGGTGCTGAGCTTATGCAAGACTCAGCCAACAGCAAGGACAGGCAGAGCTGGTGAATTCAAGGGCCTGCACATCCTTGCTCTTGTTTGGAGGGGGTTTACAGCTAGCAGCATGTTGTTCTGTTCAGCTTGTATTTCCAATTACTGCTCACACCAGGAGTGGGGCAAGGGATGGGTAGCCGAGAAGCAGTGTGGATGCACACAGGGGGGAGCATGGTGGTGGTCATGCAGTGGAGCACTTCATCACCACCCTTCTGCTTTCTCAGCTGATCTGGTATCCATGGCCTGCCACTCCTTTGCCTCTGTCCAAAGCCTTCCTTGAAGGTGGTCTGTAGCCACAAGATGCCATATGTCATGTGCCTGCCTTTCTTTAAACACTTGCCTACAACGTGCCGTGGCCCCAGGCACAAACGTGTCCCACAGGCTGCTGTGTGGCCTCACCGTCACCTCGCAAATGCAAAACAAAAAAGCCGAGTCAATAAAACGCTTTTAATGTGGTCTGCCCTGAACATGTTAGACTTAAAAATTTCAAATTCTGCCTCAAGCCAAATAGCACCATGCTCATTATCACCTTAGCACCTTCTTCGTGGCTGCCCATCCTCTATACCATACAATAATTTTGTACTCCACTGTTGTAGCTTAATTGCAATGAAATTCTCTGGAGGAAAAAAAGTTTCTCTTCAGTCTCTACTTTGTTCACCTGAGATCGCCATTTAGCAGAGTTGAGCAAGAATCCTTTGAAGCCTGCTGGCTGATCGTAAGGGAGCTTCAGTCTCCCGACAGGTTCAGGGACACAGAAGCATCCTGCCTTGTCTGACATTATTTCTTTCTCTGCCTTTTCCGTGCCACTGCTGTGTGCAAGGCCTGCACAATAAGGTCTTTGTTATTCAGGATGTTGTATTCACCCAGCTGAACCAGGCGGTCGTACACCTTCTCAGTGTATTGAACCGAGTATGTTGAATAAGGGGAACAGCAGCCATAGAGGTCAACTTTGCCATCTTCCAGCTCTGACTCGGAGCGCTTCTGACCTAGGAGGAAGGGGAACAAATCACTGCTGAGAGATGGTAGTTACTCTAGTCATAAGCAAGCAAACTCTTAATAGAACAGGTAGAGGAGATATCTCTCCACAGAGAGAGTTCTTAATCTAAATTACTCTTGTGAGTTTAAATATATTTTTTTTTTCATAGCTCATTCTTTTTCAAACCGTCAGCTCCATCCCTGGCTCAGGTGGATATCAGCTGCTTCACATGATGAGGAGATAAAGAAGCTGATTATTCCTTACATGAGTCTACACTGCAGTTCTGAGCTGCACCTGTGGCTCACATAGATAATCAAACCTACCTGCAAACTAGCTAGCTTAGGGATAGAAACAGCACAGCCACAGCATCAAACTTGACATGGTAAAAAAAGTAATTTTAAGCAACAGAGAAAAATCTGATGTGTTGAAATAAGCCAAAAGTACAGTTCAAGGGTTGGAGTATCAAATGTAGTCCCTTCAGTACACTGACCATGATGTCAACCTTTTTTTAACGTGTTTGATTACTTACCCGGTGCTTTGTATTTTTGGAAGGTGTCATTAATTAGTGGGAAAAATAGCAGTACTGGTGCTCCTGGAGTCTCAGCACCATCAAAGAGGTAACACTCCTTCAGGTTTTTCCTGTCCTCCTCACTCAAGTCCACCCTGGGAAAAAGGATCCCCTGCTCTGCGCAGTACTTGCAGGTCTGGTCCAGAGCCTTGAGCAATGAACAGAACAGTACTAAGACTTAAAGGGGACTTCGGGGCTCAGGATTTCTTGGGGTCCAGTAACAAAGGAGGCATTTTCCACGCTAGCTGTGTGAAAGCTCTGAAGCCCCAATGGGAAAGCAATGAGAAGGTTTTTGTTTTCTCCGAGTTCTCAGTGCAGAATGGTTGTATCGTACAAGAAAAACAAATGAGGATACATACGGCCTATAAATGAAGTCTCATGCTGCAGCATTAAGACAAAAATGCTGCTGGGTAAGACTTTTAGAAGGAGCAACATATAAAGCACCTAAAGATTACAAACTTCCAGATAATCAGCTGTTGAGGAACAAATAGCCACCGCTTCAATTCCTCTCACCTGTACCTGGGATCCCGCGCTGTAATTTAAGTGCAGGATGACGTCTACCTTTCTCTCTGGCTTTAAAAGTGGCATGATGCTGGTGTTGATGAAAAATCCCGTGTCCACCAGCGACAGGAATTCCTCCGACTGCGTCAGCTGGTTGGGGAACGCGTCCAGCACGGTATCTAAAAGCGAAGGGTGTTCCTTGCCGCAAGCGCGAGGCCGGCTGGCCCGCCAGGCTCACCCCGCACGCCCCGCGCCCCCTCGCAGCAGCCGCGGCCGGGGGGCCCGTGTGCCTCCCCGCGGAGCCTCCGCAGCGCTGCCAGGAGCCACCGGCGAGGGGCCCCGCGGCCCGCCCGCACGGCGGCGGCCTCCGGCCCGGGGCGCGCAAGCCGGGCGCTCGGCGGGCCGGGCGGTGCGCCCTCCGCCGCCATCCCCATTACCTTTCCAGCGGCGGAAGCGCGGGCTGCTCAGGTAGCGCCGGTGCAGCTGCAGGCCCCTGAGGAAGCTGCGCTCCCGCGCCAGGCAGGGCCGGTCGGTGAGCGCCCCGCGCAGGGCGCGGCCCAGCGGGCCCGGAGGCTCCAGCAGCGCCGTCCCCAGCTCCTGCGGCGGCAGCGGCAGCGGCGGCTCCTCCTCTGCGCGGGGAAAGGCGGTTAAACCCGGGCAGCCCGCGGCCAGGCCGCCAGCCGCAGGAGAGCCGCCGGGCCTCGGCTGAAACGGCTCCCCGGGCACCGCTGAGCAAGTGACAACGGCAATGAACGCGGCCGGCCCAGGGGGAGGCCCGGGAGCCGCCTGCGGCAGGGGCCAGCGCTGCTTCGCACCACAGCAGCTCCTGCCCAATGTGCTCAGAATCTTGTTGCTTTACTAATCGTTCACAGATCAGTCTCGCTATTCTCGAACGTTCTACACCGGTGCTGAGCCCCGCAGAGCGCACAGGCTGCTGGGCGGTGGATTTCCACAGGACCCAGGCCGATCCACGCAGCCTCTGAAGAAGCACTCCAAAAAACGCCCGGTGCACCGCACACATCTCCCATAACAGCCAGGTGTGATAGTTGATCTAACTTTACCTAACAATAAATACACAGTAAAGAAGAAGTGTGATAATTTACCTATATTGTCGATTTTGTCCCGGGTCCACCTGTGCCAGAAATCTTCTGATGAGTGGGACAAATTCCAGATATACAGCACATTCAGTGAAAATAAGCTACTCCACATGCCTGTACAAGGAAAGAGCTTTCTGACTCACACCTTCACAGGTCATGAAGAGAGAAACTGTTACCATGACATGAAATTAGCAAAGTTTCTGCTTTTCCTTAGTTTGCTTTAAATGGATGATGTGTCATTTTTACTTGGCTGCTGGTTTTTAAATTTTATTTTGGTATCCAGGTTTTGTCTTGTGGCACTTAGGGCTGGATATACATTCTAACAAATGCTGAGTTTTTTGTGAATTAATATGATGTAAGGAGCTTGGGTTTTCGGAAAAAAACCCAACGAAGTATCACGAGGCTTGTCTAAAAAGAAAGGATGAAAGTTTGCATGCAGTCTGAGAGCGTTGGTGAGGAATTATATTGATAAGGGCCTACCTACAACGTGATCTTACAGCGACTGCACGTGTAGGCTTCCTCTTTTGAGAATAAGCCTGCTGACAAACGGAGGGATCAGTTTCGACCTTGCATTTTTGAGCTTCAGAAATAATTTATTTGGTTACCCCTTAGGGCACAAGTGCTCCACTGGGTTTTGGTTCAGGAAGCACAAACGTATGCACAGCCAGCACAGGCTCAGGCTAAAATAGTAGAGTGTCTGCCTCATTCTAAGTAACACGGCCAGTCAAAGAGAGGTTTGCATCTTGAACTGGGCACAAGCTGACACCTGGTCTCTCTGTCTGGAAGACATGTACCTGCACTCCACATCAGTCAACAGCAAAAGTGCTGCTGGGTATGACCCTGCTGCCTCCCCCTCAGGCTTGCCCAGGCAACATGGAAACAGGCCAGTGACATGTGGCCGGAGCAGACTCTTGGGGGGGACCTGGCATGCTCAAATACACCCCGGGGCACTGGAGAATCAGCACAAAGGCTCATGTAAACTGTCTATAGGAAGCACACAAATTACTGACTGCCTGTGAGACAGGCAAGAGGCTCTGGAGTTCACCCTTCTGGAGCAGCACGAGCAGAACCGTGGATTCCCATACACCTCAATTTTATTGTTGTTCTGGAAGTGATACCGTATTTTTATTCAAAACTAGCTTTAAAAATGAAAATAACTATTTGCCTGTCACTTTGAATTTTCTTTTTGACAACAAATTGAATCCATTATAATAAGTATTCATTCAGCAATGAGATATTTATCCTCTCTGGTGAAACTGCCCTGTCAGTCGTGCACCAGTGCTTTATTAGTGCTTAGTTTAGACAACTCACAATTTAAAAACCAACCAACCAAACAACAAAATCCAAACAACCACATTCAGATGTTTTTAAGAGCTTACCTTCTAAGAAGCAGATCCGGGATTCAGGGATCTTCTTCATCAGCCGACCCATGAAGAACTCACTGCCAAAATCCTCAACACGAACAAAAGCTCCATATTTTTGCAATCCCACCTCATAAGGGGTGAACTCCACCCATTCTGTGAAAAGGATTACAAAGAAGAGAACAACGCTCAACTACAGCCCCCTCAGCTGTAGATAAAAATGATGTTGCTATCATGGGAGTGAAAGGAGTTAAAAATTAAAGTTATATCTGCAGTTAATCTAACATTCCAGACCAATAGCAACAAGCCGTAAGCAGGGTGCAAATGAAAACTCATAAACATGAAAAGGCTTTGGAATACTTTTCTGTCTGTTGCATAGACGGTCAAACTTTTATCTGACCACAAGGACATTATGCAAACACACATCAGCTTAAATTCTGGTCTTTAAATGAGAGAGCTTTTTTTAGACTATCTGAAAAAACTGTCCCAGGGTTTACCAACTTAAATGTAAAGACAAATGACTCCCAGAAGTCTCATAATTACCTTTGAAATCCCGAGTGCTATAGTTGTTCTTGACATTGACTGCAGTATAGATAGGCAATGGGTTCTGACCACGATCAATGGCCCGTTGCTGATCAGAGAGTCTATGGTTGTCTTTCTGTGGTTCCAGAAAAATGGTTACACTGAGATGAAAATTAGCACAGGAACATTTCTCTGCATCTAAGCTTGCAGGGCAGAAAAATTTCTGCCTCTAGTGTATAATGTGTGCTGGGCTTAAATTCTGAAATGTTCCATATTTTTCAAAATTCCTGAAAGCGTTCTCTTACTGAAATATCTGCAGGCATCCAATCTGATGCCAGATAATTTGATGACCCATTAGGATGAAAATGGAAGGACATGATGAAGAGCAGAAAGCAATACTTCAGCTTAACATGTTATACTGCAAGGTTATGTAAGACCTCTCACATATTTCAAAAGCCTGCAGGTCTGTTTGTTAATACCTCCCATGGGCATTAAGATAATGTCCGTAATTTCGCTATTTCTAAACAAAATATTTGCAGAATATGCCCCCCAAAATCTTAAAGTATAATTTTTTTTCAAAATGTTAATCTTGGAGTTCTCAGAAAAACATGTCCAAAATCTCACAAGCAAGAATGCCGATTTCCACCATGGCTGGGCATTTAAACAGCTGCCACCTAATGTTTTGGAAATGGCTGTGCATTTGCATACACAGTGTCTCGTAACAAACAGAAAAACATCTTCTCCAGGAATTAACTTTCAGAAAATTGTAAGCCACTGTAAATGCTGCTGTATGACATACCGTACCCCATCATGCAACAGAGATTCCAGGACAAGTCCCCAGAGATCTATAAAAGATGTTTTGCGCCCCTCTTCTTTCCGTTGACACAGCTGCTTTTTGTAATACTTCAGATACTCCAAGGAAAGGGAATTTATTTTGCATTTTGTCATATGTTTTCGAGCCTCGCTTATTTGCTTGTCAAGATCCTTTTGTGACCAGTCAGGATCTCTGTACAAGTTTGACATGGTCCTAGGAAGAGGAAATATATATTGAAGTGGGGAAAAAAAACCACACCAAGGTTTGAAGTCGGCAATGGCTACATTTTATGTTTCTATATTAAGTTCTTGATTTGAAACTAAGTAAAGATTTCCTGTCTTCAGTTACCTAAGAAACTACCATGCTCCCTTTGAAGTCGCAGGCATTACCCTCTATCAAAATGGCTTGAGCAGTATTCCATAAGCTGCTCTTATAAAAACATTTATTTTTGTGTTGTTGCAAATTATGTGGCTTTCCCCCATGAAAAGACTAAATCTGTCAGTTTTTGAAGAAGATAAAAAAAACAGGACTGCTGAGGAGGTATTATAGGTGGACTGCTGCATGTCAGCTCCAGCCTACTTCAGCTCATTGGTGTCATCAGGAAGACTCCAGCCAAGAGCTGCCCAGCCCTACTTACCATGTGGTACCAGACAAGCCAGTCAGGTATGTGGCACAGTCCAAGACATTGAGCTTCTTGAGCCCCCGCAGGCTGCCGTACAGCGCGGTCAAAGATCGCATACCTCCTCCCGTAGTCATGATGGCCACCACTGGGGTCTGCACAACACACGAACAGAAAGGGCTGGCGTCAGAGTGCAGACCGCAGCTGACCGCGACTCTCAGCAGAGACCCCCCCGCTACATCGAGCCCAACACCACCATGCATGTCCAGACAGAGACTTCTTTCCAAATGATTTCTACTGAAACATAAGCTACCATTTATTTTATAAAGGAAAACAGGAGTAAAAGTAATGACAATTTTTGCTTAGATGACTGACACTTGTCTCCAATGTGTTCAACACAGATGTTTGATAAAAAACAAATGAAAATGCATTAACTTAAACCAAAAGAGAGAGTAAGAGAGAAAAAAGCCAGTTGTAAAGGCAAGAATTAAAAAGAAAACTCACGGGTCAGAGACAGGAGGAAGGATTATCAACAAGGATAACAACCGTAGGGTAAAGACTCTGGAAGAAGCAATTTCTGTATAAGGAGTATCTAGCCTGGCTTGCAGTGAAGGTGTAGCAGGAGAAGAGTTAAATTCAGGATAGCGACTGCAGAGGACACCAATGGCAGGGTGAGATTAGGGGTATGGGGCAGTATTGGAAGTGTACATAAGTTTCAAGATTAAGAAAGACCAGAAAAAAATTTAACCAGGAAGAGGTCATATTATGCTGTTATGCCCCCACTGCTAAGCACTCCTTAGATATTTTGAATGTTTTCTCTACAGACCTCATGGTCCAGCAGATCCTGTTCCAGCTGCAGGACCTTCTTCAGAGCAGGAGCAACATAATTCTGCCTTTTGCGTAGAAAGTCTTGCTCTTGCGCACAGAGGTCAAACCCTAAACGCACATCAAGGCAGTCTGGGCTGGAGCAGGGATCAGGAGAAAAGAATATTCCATTTTATTATTGGTAGACAAGCTCAGAGTTTCCAATACAAGGAAAGAAGCGAGACCCGCAGAGTACTGTGTTTACAGGAGGAGCCTTTGCTATGCTCCCAAGCAGGTAGAAAATGCTGCGTGGAAGAACAATAGGAAAAGGGACTGCTAAACTTCTAAACAGTTATCAAAAGAAAACCTAAGGAAAGACATTCCGGCAGATAATGTCTGAGACATCTGCTGTCTGGATTCTCTCATGTTTTAGCCTGCACTGAGAGCTGTAGGAAAGACTTCCATTTGTCTTGAAGCAGGCAGCAAAGTTTACCTACTTCATGATCAACAGTACCAGGTGATCAGCTGCACTCTCACACTGTTAAAGAAAAGGTTAAAGACTGTGCTGAGCATAACACTGACTAGCAGCTTAGAATGTTATTTCTTCTATTTTATACATCTTTTTTCATTATTCATGTCTCAGTATGGATTAGCTCATGTGAATTCCACTTCACTTCATCACACCACCTACTGTCCTACTGTGAGTGCCTCCTCCCCAGTAAAGAGCCAAGGGTGAGATGGGTTTACCTAAGGACACATTAGCCTCCAAGAGTAGGCAAGTCTCTTACCAGTCTTCTGCCTTTGCATATAAATCAAATCCTTTATCCTGGAAAGCAAGAATGCAAACAGTGTAATCGTGACAACCTGCTTTAGCACTCCTCCCCGACTGCCCCAGGAGGAATTTTAGCCTCTGCTGTCCTAGCAATGCAAGTACAAATCAGGAGCTCTGAACAATCCAGCAGCCTGTGTGAACCGACTGCAGCAATTTTTCGTCAGGGATGTTGTTCAGTAATTCCCAATGTTTTCCAGTGAATGTAACGTCTGAGGACAACGGCTGTTTACAGAGGAAAGTAAAGATAATTTGTACCTTCCTCATCTCTGCTGACATTACCTCTCTGGGGCAGCCAGCCAGGCAGCAGCCACACTACCGTTCTACACAACAGCATTTGCTCCTCACTTTCTGTGGCAGCTTATGTTCTACAACAGCTGGGATCCTTTCATTCTATATGGATTTTGTCAACCATGAATCTAAAAGTGCTTTGCAAAGCATGGTCAGCATCAGCATGAGACTGGCGCTAGCTTAAGTTAGTGCAGGTGCCCCACTGGTGCATAAGAAGGGGAAAAGCAGAGCCTCAAAATTTAGCATGAAGTAAGATCGGGGTGTGGAGTAACTCCCACACCCACTCAAACAGAACAAGGCACAACCTGCCCTTATCACCCAAAGAGCTACCACTGTTAGACTGCGGCATCTTTGTCTGCCGGCTTTCATCATCTGAAAGTAACCTGGTAATCACTGGGGCTGATGCAGACTTCCACACTCAGGTTTCTCAACCTCTCCCACAAAAGAGCAGGCACTTACCTCTGCCAAGGTTATTTTTTTTCCACTTGGAAGGGAGTGAAGTTCCACATTTGGAGAGCCTGTATCATATGCACGAGAGTGCTGAAAAAAATGCAAATATAGATAGTTTATATTGTAAGGAATGTTGCTCTCTTTCCACAATGCAAACTGACATTACTATTTATGGTGCATGCTACTTTACATGCCATTATTATGTTTTATAAAGTCTAGTTATAACATACAAAGGAGGGAGGTCGTTTCTTCCCTGGTAGCATCACATCCAGCATTGGCTGCTTGTATTTGGCATAGTGAAATTTGGCAGGAGAGCAGGAGCTGAAGACCAGATCAGATCCCAGCAGAATGTCTTGGGTGCCCTCGTAAGAGCCTTGCACTTTAAAGGAGAATTCTTTCTCTAAGGAAGCAACACAAAAGCAGACACAGAGTAATTTTCTCATCAAAACGGGAAACAATGTTTCTTATAGAGTCTATCACAAGCTGTTCTCATGTTTCAGATTTGCTGGGGGTTTTTTATTCTTACATTAAGCCGATTGCCTTCATAGTAATAGCACATCATGATTTAAAAATAGCTGATGGAGAAATAACCTCACTTGATAAAGATTTCTTCTCCTTTTTCTTCTTCTTCTTCTCAACCACTTGAACTTCCAAGCAGCAGATTTGGCGAGACTGTAAGAGACGTGAACAATAAAATACTTCATATGGCAGGGAATTTTCTGGTCTGAGATTCTGTTTCCTAGTCTAAGCTCCTACTGACAATGATACGAATGCTATACAGGCAGTGCACTTTTTCCCAAGGAAAACATTTTCTCTCAGCCGTGACCTCGATTTCAGATGCTGGCTGAAACAGGAGGAGTCTCTTGAGAAAGTGGACACAGCCAGGGCAAGGCTGGGGTTGCAGTTTGAATGAACAGGGCTTGCAGAAGGAAGAAGGTAACGACAAAGTGGAAAAACAGCACTTTCCAGGATCCCTGCAGAGATGTGGAAGACTGATTTAAACAAAAATAATGAGGGAAAGAAGCTAATAAATGAGCAAATGGAACTGTCAGAAAGTCCTTTTCAAAAAGTCCAGTTATGAATGCAGGACATGACACATGCCTGGGACAGGACAGTCCCCATCACTGTAGCAGTACAGGCGTTCAGAAGGAGTGAAGTCCAAGGGAGAGTTTGCTGCTGCACCAAGGTCTCAGACCTCAACCACTTCCATGCGTTGCCTTTGCAAGATCAGAGGATGCTAGCACGGGGATCTCCCCGCTGCTCCAGCTGCAGCCTCCCCACAGGTGCCATCCAGGAGGATGCATGAGGCAGCTGATGCAGTGGGAATGTTTCAGTGCTGGCCTTGCTCAGTCAAAGGGCATGTTGGGCTAGTGACTGTGAGTCAAGTGAAACAAGCATGGCAGCAGGACAAGAATGATGACAAAGCACAACACTCACCACTAGCACTCCATTAGTAATGATGGTTTCAGGAGGGCCTGAGCTAGGAAATAGGAAGAAAAATACATTTTTAATCACTCAGTATAATTACAGTATAATTAATGACCCACACCCTTCTGATTTTCCTCTGCTTATTTTTAGCTGTGTATTGGATTTGAAAGAAAAGTCCCAGGAGACTCACGGTACAAGTTTCCTCACTCTACTCTGTCAAGCCCCAATCATCATCCTACTGGCTCATCCAGTCCTGGAGTCCTTGAGCTCCGGGGGGGGGTTGGGGGGGGTGGGGTGTTAAAAAAAAAAAAAAAAGGTACTGTGGGGCCAAACCATGTAGTAATTTTATGCTGAGCCCCAAGCTGAGGTTGCAGATGGTTTCACAGAATCCAGTTTTCTAAAAAATGCAGTTTGCCAGTGGATGGGACAGAAAGGGCTCTAGATCAGAAATCTGGGCCTTATTCCGTGTCGTGCTCTGAAGGGACGCATACCCACCCACTCCCCATTAATCTCAAAGACAACTGTGTAACAAAACAGCAGTCCCAATATCATGGTCTTAAACAGTATTCATTACACTAGGCAAACAAAAGGTTTTAGGGTGTGCTCCCCATCTGCCTGAAGCTCCGGGGAAGTCACCCCAGCACACACCAATTTGCCACATAGCTCGTAGCACAGGTTCCTCAGGAAACCATGATCATCGTCAGCATCATCAAGAAATGATGCACTCTGGACAATTAGACTAGATTATTTCATGCCTCTGAATTGCTATTTCTTCCTGCTGCAGACTATGTTGCATTTCACATTTACTCACATATTATCCAATGCAAATCCCACCTCTAACTCCTCTTGTCTCTGGAAAATAAAGAAAGGAAAATGTTTTTGCCACTAGTCTCCCTGTAGTTCTCGTAATGCAGGTTCTCACTCTAGCAGTATCTGTATGTATGTGCTATTTGGGCCTGCAAGAGCATTTAAAACAGCGGCACCCTCTACCTCACATCTGTGTGTCTCGAGCCTCAAGATGTTTTATTGACAGGAAGCTTCTGGATGGCTGTGACAGCAGTTTTTAACAAGGCAGGCAGCTTGCCTGCTTCTGCTGGGACACCAGGGACAGAGCAGGCGGAGCTGCAGTCTCACAGCGAGTCCACCAGCAAAGAGGGTCTGCGGGGGGAGCAGCCAAAATGCCCTGGCCTAAGGAGGGGAAAGGGTGACATGCAGAGCAGCTGCGTAAGAGGACAAGCACTTTGTCTGGCAACGTGTTGAAGGCACTGGGGCAGAGGTGAGCCTGGCACTGAGGCCTCGCCTGCAGGGTGGTGGAGGACAGCGTGATCCCTAGGAGCAGGAAAGCACGGGGGAAAGGAAAACAAAGGTGCAGCGCAAAGGGGTGAGGAGCAGAGAAGTGAGATCATGCTGTAGGTTACTTAGTTGCTAAATTACCTGTTGGATGAAAGACACCTAAAAGTTGTTAATAATAGCACAAAAAGATTTACAAAGGCCTGAAGAGCATGAGCTCTAAGTACAGTAGCTGTGCGAACACAGTAGTGAAAGGCTGGGGTATCGCATGTGTAACCACCCAGTCACAAGCTGGGTTTCAACTCGCCAAACGCTCTGTTTTACCGAGCGCTAGTGGAAGCCTACGTGCTACGCTGCTCCTCTGGTATTTTGCAGAGGAAGAAATGGTCAAATAAGGCATTTAAAGATAATGAACTGCAGAGTGGAGTTTGGGCGTGTGTAGATATGGTGCATGACAGATGTACAAGATATTGGGAGGGAAGTGAACCACGAGAGGGATGGACGGAACATACTGAGAGTTGGGATGTGCGGCTTCCAGAGCCTCCCTGGACATTCAAACCAGGAATATTTCTTGTTGCCCAGCTGAGTGGCATGCCTTAGACACCTCATTTGAAAACCCACGCCACAGTCCATAATTAGGAACTAGTCAGGTTCAACATTTGGTTCCAATCACAGAGTTATTACTTTCCAATTACTAGGTTAAGTAACAAGTTACGACAAAAGCATCATGTGCTAGCATGGACACGCCCCTCGACCCTCGATGGGGGCAAGCTTAGCAAAGTGACAATCTTGCAAAGACACCTGAAGTTTGTGAGCCTCTGTAGCCAACACCAAACCCTTCAGCACCTACAGATCCAGGTGTGGAGAGGCTTTCCCATGTCAGAGTGAAAACCAACTCCCTTGTATGTGGCTTGCCAATTCATACACAAGAAGGGAAAAAAAAGGGGAAAATTTGCAAATGACATTTCAGAAAAGCAGACAAACACGTTCTTGCCAGCCTATTCCATTTCCCATTTCAGACCTCACCTGTGAATCGCACTTGAAGTGCATGAAGACTTGCTCCCCCAGTGAAAGTCTGGCTATATCGAAGTACACAGTGAATAGGTGGTCATCTCGAGTAACAACATCCTTATCATAGAGTGCCAGCTCCAGCACGTTCTGGGAAGGAAGGGAAGGACTTCAGAAATGTGTCAGGTTTCGTTCAAAGCAGGAGATCCCAGGGACAGCTGCTCGAGTCAGCTGTTTTAAGGAGTGGGAGGACATAAAGAAAGAGAGCAGGAAGGGAAGAAGGTGGAGGGGAAATCGACTCCATGTGGGCATCTCTCTATGAGGAGGAGTGAGAGGAAATCACAGACATCTCAAAGGTCATATTCTGCCCATGGCTGAGAGAGATGCTTGTCTTCCACAGCATGGAAAACTACCATAAAGATATGGGCTATTTTCACATCTTCCTGCATCTTTCCTTGCCTCTGAAGAAAATTACTACTGTCCCCTGTGCAAAAGGATAAAACCCAGCAGTCGCTCCCTAGGTTGTGGTTAACAGGGAAGTCCCAGCTCAGTACCTTGACCTGACTCTGGATCCTGAAGTAGAAGGTTTCATTCCAGACAGGATCTTTGCAATTCTTGATGGGTTTAGTCAGAAATTTGTCAGTTGACGCAGTCGGCAGCCACAGGCTCACATAGCAATCTGTCTGGCTTACTGTATGTCAAAAAACACATCTAAAATGAGGATTTGCTCTAGAAGAAAGAATGAATCAAACAGCATGAAGCTTTGCTTTCAAAGAAAGGCATTGTGATACGTGATGATATATTTGCTCAACATAAACATTACAATTCAGATAATAGGAATGGAGAAAAAAGAAGAGGGACACGATTGTTCTCTGAATACATGTGATTAGATACAATAAATGCATTAAAAACAAAGGGTTGTCGCCTCGTTCTGTCATCAAGCTATCAGTTTAGCCCAGGATAAAATAATTCCGGACAATCACAGCACCCTATATCTGCAAGGGTTAAGGAAACTAAGTGATAGCTTCTATTTGAGCCAGACAGAACATTTAAAAAAGCCCAAATCATAGAAGAAAAATGTGTCTTGATTTCTGCATAAGTAAAGCTATAATCTTCTATTATATTTCAGTTGCAAGGCTATCAGGAGCGAACCTACAAAATGTAATAACATCTAACAAGGTTTTATCTCTGAAAGCTGGTACACAGGGAGTCAGGGTATAGTAGTTTGGATTGCTTAGCCTTGAGAAAGCTTTGAGTACAAGCTAAATTTGAGATAAGGCTACTCCATTTTCACTACTTGCTCCATTATCCCAACCAGTTTGTTACATAAATATACTCCAGAAAAAAACACAGATCTTTCCACATTTCTTGCCTTCAACAGACTGCAGAGCTTTCCCTGCTCCCTTTAAGGATGCAGAGAAATATGTGCCATAGGTACAGCTGTGACCTTCTAGAGTTACCTCTGCGCAAAACAGGGCTGCTAAAAAGAATAGCAACGCACTGCATTCATTGCTGGAACCATCATGCCCATGAAAGGAATTCCTCCATCCATGGAAGAAATCTAAAAAGCACTTTTTCATGGAGCAGGGCTAGCTAGTACACCATGAAGGTTAAGGGGACTGTACAGAGCACTGCAGCTACTTACAGACATCTGCCTGGCGGATATTTCTTGCTCTTATGACCCTTACAGTCAGTAAGTAACACAGAGATGATTCTATCTGCAGGGGAAAGAAAAACATACAAAAGACAGGAATGAATGCTGAAGGCAGACAGCGTATTTAAAACATAGACACCATTAAGACAGAAAAATACCAAAATCATGAACAACTTAATTGGATTTTTCTATGTGACTATGAAATGGCCAATACATTTATTTTCCTACTGATGTCTAAATCAAGTACTAGACTGAAAGACTTCTGTACTTCTATAGCATGATATGTGGATTTGTATTATTATAGAGAAGTTATTTGCTTTCTAACTAAAATCTAGCTGCACAAAGTGGTAAGATTCAGACTCAGCTTGGGAGAACATTTGTTAAATATCCAAGGTAGAAAATAAAAAGCTGCCTTAGACTTTTTCCTAGTGATAAAATTATCGTTGTGGGAACCACCTCTCATCCACTCATTACACATGTTCAGCCTCCTGGGCTACGGGATATGATTTTCTCATATTCCTGCTCTTTTAAAGGCGCAGTACTCTCCAGAGGTGATTGCTGACCTCTGAACCCCACAATGCTTTTCATGTCCGTGGAAGAGATTGCTGCTTGGCACTTCCACCATGCTACTCACTGTGCCTGTTTTCATTTTCAGGGACATAACTTCCCCCCTTGAGCTGAGCTTACCTCTCACTTTTTCTTGTGAGAAGTTTTTCTGTAGCTTTGAGCCACGTAATTTCTTTGTGTCTGGAGTTTCTATGCACTGTTTTGCATAAGCAGCAGTGTTTTACACCTGATAAGAAACTGCTCCCTTTGGCTTCCCTGTTTCATATTAGTCCACATCTCCAACATTAAGGCCATATGCTTGACTTCTTAGGCTCTCATTTTGCTGTTTTGGTCTCATGTTGGAGCTCAAACATGAGTCCATATCCCTTCTCCTTTTACCGTAAACAAATAAATACCATTAATCTCCATTTCCACCTAACATTTTGTTTCTACAGTCACAGTAAAGGGGAAAAGATATAATACGTTGTAATATAAGTCAGCAGAAAAATCAGGCTCCAAAGGTTCTAAAATGCAAAAGCCATTTAGTGCAACTACAGGGTCACGGACCCGTAGTGACACCACCTGCTCCCTCCACCTATACTACAAAATGACTACAGAAAGACCATTGCGAGTCCTGAAGTGGCATTAGTGTGACACTGACCTCATTAGTCCCACTGAGAAGGATGTGTGACACAGGTACTGCAGGAGAGGAAGACTTTTGCTCTAGTTGGCCTGGCTGAGCAAACCAATTTGGTATGTACTGTGTTAATAATAAGCCATGCTTACTGTCTGTAAAAAGTGAAGTGTGTGGAATATATGTCCATGTGATGTCTCTCATATTTAACCTGAGTGCATCAATGCATGCAGCCAGGGCTAACAAATATGTGTTATTGAGTCTGGGGGCAGTTAGCAAGTAGGCTAATAAAGAAAGAGGTAAAATTAGCCTCCAGGTAACCAAAGCACTCCATTCTAGTAAAAGGCACCAACAACATTTGTGCTGTTCAGCTGCACAGCAGGCAACTGATTGTGCAAATCAAGTATGTCAAACCACTGCTAAGAGTCCAAAGAGCAGCTGTGGATAAGACCACCAAAGGCACTTGTATTTGTGTCTAGAACCTGACTCCCGAGGCACAGAAATGAGGCAGCTACAGGTGGGAAGCATTCAGATTAGAGCCAGTAACGTGATGCCAGTCACTGGCTTTGGAACAGGTACTTTCCTGGAAGGGCTCAGCTCGGTTTCACATGCCGGGTCCCCTGGAGCCACCTTCGTGGCTTGTGACCCCAGCGCAGCAGGAAGGAGTGCAGACTGAACAAAATACTCGGGCACATAGATGTGCCCTGTCATAACCAGGGAGCCTTGGCTCAGACATTACAGAGGGACAAGTAACAAATGGCCAGAATCCCATCAGTGGCGAGTTCTGCCTAAGAGATCGGAGAGGTTTGGTTTGTTCTTCTGAACCTGCTGTGATCCCTGCAGTGCAGAGAGCTGCATTTTAGGGGGTGTTTTCTCATCTTTGGGTTTTCCATTCACCTAATCAACAGAAAGGTTTGCCTATACCTTAAACTGTAAGCACAACACCTGTTGCTCAGCAACTTAACTTAGCTCAAAACAGAACACGGGAGAGTTCCTAATTATTACTGAATAGCCTCAAACTAGAGAGAACAAGGTAAAAAAATCCTTTTCAGTGCATCTGGTCCTCTCACGTCCCAGAGGAAAGATTTCATATAATGCGTCTGAAGTCTCCTGGAAAAGTGATGGTTTTTTGTAGAGTCCAGAAGAAGGATTAATCCAGGAAATCAGGTGTTCAAAATGCACTTCAAAATTGTGCCATACTCTTTGTGGGAGTAAGGGGCACAATTTCACAGCTATTACTACCTACACCGACAGTAAATTTGCCCCTGTGCTTTAGCAAGAGATATGTAGCAGAAAGCCTATTCAAATCCATCCTTTTAAAGATACTAGTCTTGTTAAAGCAGGGTTCATCTCCCACGTGCCAAGGATAGAAAACAGCACTGGGACTTTAACATGAAGCAATACTGTAAGTGAAGTGATCAAAACAATAAGCAGAGAGCATTCCGCGAAGGGAGCTGGGCAAGTTACGGCAGCGGTTTGGGAGATGTTGAACCCAAGGTGTTCTCACCCAGGCTCCGCCCAGCAGGAAAGCCTCTTTCGGTTTTCTTTTGAAATTCTCCTTTGCAGTACCTTTGTAACAGGAGTCTGCTGTTCTCCATCAGGCTTAAGCTGCATAATTCCTTCTCCTAGCCGAGCAGTTCGAGTGACCAACTCCTGCAACAAGAAGAGCCAGTGTTACCCCTGGAAAAACCATCCCGTCTCTTAAAAGCAGTCTCCATACGGAAGCAAGAGCTGCAGAACACCAGTGGCAGGGAGCCCACAGAAGGTATGCCCGTCTTCTGCAGTGCCTGGTGCCACTGCCTTCGCTCTGCTCGCCCCAGAAAGCCCGAGCAGAGGCGTAGCACACAGGTACGGTCCACCCTTTGCATGACACACGGGGAGGGAAGGCAGCTCCTGGCCCTGGCTGTTAAAGGAACAGCAAACCTGTCTCCCATAAACACACTCCGTCATGAACCTTGCAGCTTGAAGCCCGTTGCCATGTTCTTTAATACTTATTCTAAGGTTGCATAGATTGCAATCTCTAAAATGAAGGAAACCCCTAAATGTACCAAATGCTCCCTTTGTATATAAACTCTTACTCCCCAAGCAGTTTTCACTTCCTTCCTATGGTTTGCTATTATTTTTAACATTCCGATAATGAGTTCTTGAAGCACTGACTTCCTCCATTCTGCACAGAGTCATTTATAGTCAATGGTAGGTCAAGAAAGCTGCACCGTCTTTGCGCTACGTGCAGCATAACCAGCTGAGAGCCCAGATGCCTGGCTTTGCTCTGCACCCTTCTTACCTGAGACAAAACGTCACCTGGCTCCATTGTGGTCACTGTCAGGGACACGTCCAGTGTTACCTGTGGCAATGCAATTTCACATCTCCCAGCTTCCACAGGCACCAATAGTTTAAGTGTCTGATATGCAGGTGAGCAACTATTTTATAAACTGACTCAGAGCCCCACCTCTGCCTGATTTCTTAAACCCAGGTATTCCCCTCCCATTTTCTTATGCTAGGAAACTGAATCCTGTGGTCCAACAAGTAGGAAAAAATACCTTTGCCTGTACAGCGGGTGGAAGTATGCTGTTTGAGTCACTTTGCCCAGCACTGGCCAGTGGCAGGTTTATAACTGATGGTAAGAGAAGGATGCCCTTTTACCTAAGCACTGAACTTTCCACTTACCAGGACCTCAAAGCCTGCAGCAGTACATATTCTGCAACAAGATGCAGCAGCAGTACGTTAATTGGATGTAGGTTACCCATGACAGTAAGCAGCTAGGATAGAACAGCTAATGAAGAAAAAAAGGGGACAATGCTATTGCTCTCATATTCAACTGGTTCTTGCAAAAGCCCATTTAAGGCTTTCTGCAACACACGTTGCTGCAATCTCAGGTCTAGGTGTGCAGAGCAAACACATGCACACACGCACACTGTGGTTTATATCTACCCAGCCTTGGTCCAGCAGGGTTGGGTATCTCCTCAAGTCATTGTATCCTTTCCTCCTTCTTTCCTATGGTTCTTTATTATTTTTGTTCAGTCAGCGTCCTGAAGCAATGACTTGCCTTAGCTTAGCTCCACCCACTGTGAACACCTCAGCACCACTTCAGCTCAGACTGACTCTGGCTGTAACCTAGCTGCCCTTAAGCGCCTGTGTCTGACCCGGTGAACCCAGCAAGCCAGAAGCAAAACTCTGCACCAGCCACATGCCGCCCTCCGCACTGTCCTCAGCACACCTGGGGAGCCACCGCTGCAGCAGGACACCCACACCTGCCCCATAAGCACCCAGCTGAGCCCCACGCCAAACATGGCACAGCTCCCAGCTCAATGGAACAGGACCAAAAAGGGCAGCCAAAAACTCTTGCATCTTCAGCAGCTCATAACAGATCAAAATCTCTGGGGGAAGGGAATTCTTTGGCTTCCCTGCTCTCCTGGTACATTGCTTATGAGCAAAAAGTTACCCATTCCCTGAGCGTTCTTGAGCTTACCGGTCAAGTGTTGCTACCAGCCAGCACAGTTCCCCTTTCCAGATTCCTGTCCAAAATAATACCAACAGCCATCATGGTCAACTTGGTAGAACAAATTATTGCCATAGGCTATGTTATTTCACAACACTGTGAAGGGTTGTGTCCACATACATGGCCTGTTTCCTCTGTGTGTCAGCTGCAATGACATAGCTTGACAAAATGCATTCTTCATTAGGTCACAGAAAACCCTTGGCAACATCAGCATCTTGCAGTCATAGTTTAAGGTAGTGCTTTATTATGACATGTCCTTGGGAGGGCTAAGCTATAAACCAGACTGTCCACCAGAACTGAGGCTCTGAGGCCATCACACACACAGTGCCAGTGGCCAAAAAGCTCTCGCTCTCACAAATAATTTTTGCAATCCACATTAGAGACAACCCTTGGGGGAGGGAGGGACCATGGCTCACTTTGTACCCCTGCAATCTGTCTCCGAGACATTCTTTCACCCACAACACTCACAGCAAATATTTGGTATGCATTTTGCAGAGAGAAAAACAGTTTTGTTCTCCTGGAACAAGGAACACACTGTGAACCTGAAGCATATTACTGAAATGCCTGAACATGTGAAGCAAGGCAGAATTTTCATTTTGCAAAGAAGCCTTTATTGTCCAGTGGTGTATACACAAAATATTTGCATGTCAGTAACATTTCTTCAGAGCTGGAGATGGCATGAGTTTATGGTCGAAAAATGTTTATTTTTTCACACCAGGGATTTCAAATGGAGGCAATTCCCAGGATTATATGTAGAGCACGTAGCACCGTATTTCTGATCACAACTAGTGAAACTATCACAGAACAAAAGAACCCGGCAGAAGTACATATTCATTCAAAACCTTAAGAGTTTCATATGTTAATACTTATGCTCTGCTCTCCAGGTTTGCACCATTAGGCTACAGTTGCACAAAGAAGTAAGGTTTGGCTTGATATTGTAGATGACAAAAGTGTTGGCACAAGTCACTGTGAACCAATTTGTAAAGATAATTTGTCATTATTTCTTGCTAAAATGAAAATCCTCAGAGCATCATTCTGCACCAAGCCAAGCACTACTTGACTGTAAGTGAACCCTGTTACTTTCAGGCTAGGTTCTCTGGGCTGACGAGGCAGGCAGTCTATTAAATAGAGGTTACATTTCAAAACAAAGACATTTTGTAAAACATTAACATGAAATGTTTCAACTTAGCCAAATATTTTCCCTAGTTTATTTTATCTTCAGATTATGACAACTAGTTGATAGATCTTTTCACTGAATAGATTCTTTGTTCAGAATTCTCCCTGTTGTCATGAGGACACAAAACTTACTAATAAAAAAAAGTGTCTTTTCAATTTGACTCACTCCTGGAATGCAAAGGTTGTTATGTGTTTACAGTGTCTAGAGCTCACCCTCAGCACTTTCAACAGTCCATTTATGGACACTTTCCATAACAGAGAAAGTGAAGAAGGTTTGAAAAATGCAAACCCACAACAAATGCTATTGGTGGGTTTGTGCTAGATCCCATGGAGGGTCTGTTTCAGTTGTTTTAACATGGTCTTAGTTGCTGCAGACCACTAACTCACTCCTGCTTCTCTGCACAGTTTGAACAAGCAGAACTAAACAAATAAACATTTTTGTTGATAAGCATTATGTTCCTAAACTATTTAAACAAATTGCATTGAGTAAAGTGGAAGTAAAATTTTTTGTTTCAAGCACTTTTTAATTTAAGAAAGGGAAGTTTAACATGAGAAGTAACTCAACTGGGAAAAAAAAAAATATTCCAGGATGTTTTATTTCGAATGCTTCAAATAAAATATGTTGACTTTTTTACATACTGTTTCAATACAAAACAATCAAAACTAACACAAATTCACAGGAAATTTTGATGTGCCCAAATTACACCTTTTGCTTTACAAAATTTCTTACGTGAAAAATCTTACACCACTTCCTCCTAAGTTGTTCCTTCCCATCTACATATGATTCATTCACAGCCCAAGAGAGCCCAGGGGGTGGATGTGATTCAGGGGGCTGGCTGTGTGCACACACTTGTCCCTCTTACATTTCCAGGCTCTGCAACTGCTCTTCAAGACACCTGTAAAACAGAGTTAAACCAGGAATCCAATGCCAGCTTCCATCATGTCTCAGGTTTTCTTCGTTTTCCAGGAGCGGATGCACCTTGTGTTCCATGAAGATTCATGGGGAGCAGAAGTTTATACCCCCCTTCCTGACGCCTGTAGCTGTGTCGGCTGGTTTGTATTACTTCAGCATTGTGGTAGTAAAAAATTATTTTCCTATATGTCATACTTTATAATAAGTTAGGCTTAAAACAACACTAATTTTTAAAATCTAACAAGGATTCCAGGTAAAGAGTTGTTCTACAGCCAACCTTAATTCAGGGAACAAAGCATATGTAAAAATTATGCAGGCAACATCTTTGCCTTTAGAAGCCACTTCTTGGGAATGGAAAAAAAAAAGAAAATGCAACAAACCACTAAGCCACCAGGGACAGTTTCTTTCAGTAGGGTAGAACAGCCCATGTTCAAAAAGCTGTGTCCCTTCTGTGTCCCAGAGTGTGAAAAAACTCTGAGAAGACAGGGGCAACCAGGCAGGTGATTAGCACATGTTTTGCCTTCTTTGCATCGCTGTCTGCAAGGCCTGCATAATCATCTGTGAGTTGTTCAGGATGTTGTATTCACTGAGGTTCAGCAGCCGACGGTAATTCTCATCAGTATACCTGACTGAGAACATGCGGTAGGGTGAAAAGCGACTGGTCAAATCGAGTTGTCCTCCCTCCATCTCAGAGCAACAGCGCTTGACACCTGGAGAGAAAGACAAGTTGCTGCTGTGACATGGTGTTTATCCCAGTCAGCGATAAGCTGTCCCCCACAGTCCAAAGATGGGGATTTTTCTCTGGAAGAAAATTCATAGGGTTTAAATGCACAAATAATGCAGGTCATGTATCCCCATGCCTAGTCAAGAGGAGGTCATGTCCCTGAAGTAATGACAGCAGAAGGCAGAAGTGAGGGACGGCATTGTAATGGTCATCTACAGCCTACTCATAAATATCTGCCTCGTTTAAAGGCATGGATCAGTCAAGTATATCAGCCCGAAAAGGCACTCCAAAAGGCATTGCCGGTCTCATCCTGAACAGCTGGGACCTCTACAAACTCCAGCTGAGGGAGGGGAGTCACTAGTAACAGAATAGAATTTGAGAAAGGAGTAACAGAAACACGGGGAAACCTAAAGTTCCTGCAATTCCAAATGCAGCCTCAAGGAGCCTGCCACCAGGATGCATCTCTACATTTCCATTTCTTGTGTCTCCCAAATTCCACAAAAGCAGAATTTTAGACTTTACCTCCCTGCTACCAAGGAGCAAAGCAAATGCATCCTAGTCTCACTGGCAGCAAAGGAGTGGAATACAAAGCCTGGCAGAAAAAGAACGACAGGCCCTCAGTACAGCACAGCGAGCAAAACGACCCCTGGGCTAGCGCCGTACCAAATGGAGACACACCGATTTTGACATTGCAGGCATTCAGCCTGAAAGCCAGTTTCTTGCCCCCACCCTGCCATTCATACATGACACTACATCTCCTAAAGTGTAGAATGCTATCCCTGGAAAACAGACAATACATGCAGGGGAAAATAATCTGAGCACACTATATTTTTCCCAGGAAAAAACTTTTACAATTAGCCAGCAATACTTTTATGTTACAAATGGGAGAGAGATGAAGGTAAGCACCATCCAGAAGACGACGGCTGTATCTGTCCTCTTAGGGCCGCAAGGATGATATGAATGAAAATAGTAGCTTTGGCACAGAATGGGAAAGCAAGTTTAATTAGTTAAAGTGCTCCCCGTGAACCCAGTCAGCAAAGATAGCCAGCAGCAGAGAAAGAGGCTCTACCTGTGTCAGGGAAGCAGGTAGTGGTGTCTTTTGCTCAGTGCTTTGCCACTACTTGTAACTTACCCGGTGCTTTGTACTCTCGGAAGGTATCATTCACAAGGGGAAGAAAAATCACGATTGGACATCCTGGCAAATCTGAATCTTGGAAGAGGTAGCACTCCTTCAGATTTTTCTTATCTTCATCAGTCAAAGAAATTTTGGGGAATGGGATATTCTGCTCTGAGTAGTATTTGTATGCCTTATCTAGAGACTGGAGTATCACAGAAATGGTCAGCATCGGAATTCAACCTGGTTGTCTTAAAACCCCCAAATTGTTACCTAGTATTAAGGTTTAGCGGCTCAGATCCATAGGGTGAGCTCCTTTTTATCAAGGGTTACTCTACATATAGCTACCACACATAGTAATCAAAATGCTACTCACAAGCTGTAAACACTATTTCAGGGTTACAGAATTCATCCAGGAAACTGCTTTGTAAAAAATGGAAGCAGTTGGCAGAGGTTTAGGGTAAAGCATGTAATTTCAGTAAATGAAAGAGCCTGTTTAATACATTGTACAGAATTAACTAGAAAAGAAAACCAGAGCAAGAAAATATTTAAGGTACCTTATTACATGCATGGAAGACAGGAAATAAGAAAGTTTGGATGTGCAATTATGTCTCTGCCTGTGCGGGTATTATGGCACAGGTAATTGAGACTGATATTTTACTGAGAAATTTAGAAGTACTAGGCTATTTTTTTTCCCTGAAATGTTTAATACACTGTCACGTCCTACCACGTACTGTGTTATTTACTATGCACCATCTAATAGTGGACGCCACCAAACAGGAAATAGTTTCTACAAAATACCTTAAATCTGCAGCAGCCTTTCTTCATAAAATTAATCTAGGCTGAAATGAAATGTCTTTACATGTATGTCACATGCGTAGTATGGCTTACTATCAGTAGCGCAGCTGTTCTCATTCACAAAAAATAATTCCACTTAAGTGGGCCAAGATGCTTCATAGCAAGTTTCTAACTAACCTCAGTTTCTGAGGTATAATGACCCAAACTTCTTTTCTGCATGGCCTTATAGACCGCTAATCAACTTTATCTCTGTGAAACTGGAGTTTCTGCAGGAAAATGCTTGTCACTGAACTGTCCTAGTAGCATCTTATTTGTCAGCCCAGAAATGATCTGCCTCTGACTATCCACTTAACCGCTTTTGTATCCGAACTTAAGTCAGGAGAAATCATTTCCTCATCCTTATGCATGTTCCTGTGCAGGTCTGGAAACCTGCTTGATTCAGCATAAAGCTGAAGAGGCTCTTCCCATGACTCTGGAAGAGACCAGGCTGACGTCCTCTTGAATAACTCAAGATGTTCATAAACCAGCAAGAGAGATTCCAGGAGTGGCAGGAAGAAATAGGAATAACATTAATCACTACGGTGATAAACACAGGGGAATGCAGTAGTTAAAAACTGAACAGCTGAAATAACTAGAAGTTCTAGGCACTATAGGCTAGACATTTACGAGCAAAAGGAGAGACAACACATGGTAACAAGATTCTTCTCACCGAGGTATGTGATCCAGTAGTGTAACTTAAATATATGATGACATCCACTTCCCTCTGTGGCCTTAAGAGTGGTGGACTGCTGGTATTGATGAAAAACCCAGCATCTATCATGCCCAGGTGATCGGGATTTTCCATCAGCTGGTTGGGACGCGAGTCTAACACAGTGTCTGAAAGAAAAATATTTCTTAAAATAAGAAATGATCTGTAGGTATTTTGACTGGAAAAAGAAACGCAAGGTGGAACTGACTGTCCCAGAGGCCTGGTTTAATTTAATTGCCACATTACTGGATTGTTGAATAGGTGTGGGAAGGACTGCAGAACTCCACCTGTTCTGAAAAATCTTCTATATTGAGATCCCAGGCAATATGTTTAGTAACTTGTCATACTCATTAGTGCCCGTAAACTACTTCTAATACTTAACATAAATCTGCCTTTCTTCATTTCAATCACTGTTTCATCTTATCTATCATGGATTTGAAGAACAAATTATTCCCATGCCCTTTTACATGCAGATTTCTGCCTCCCCCTCAGACCCTTCTTCTTTGGGCTACAAAGCCCCATTCCTTTCCAGCTTTCTCTCACAGGTCATATTTTCGGGGATATCCCAGTTGCACCTAAGTTAGAGGAACAGTCTTGCCAAACTAAGCTTTCTCCCACGTTCGCTCTGCTCTTTGCTACTTTAAATTCGGTTCCGTCAGCTGCAAGCCTACCCTCTCAGTCTGGACTACAGAGATCTCAGCTAAAGCACAAAACACATGCTTGTATTTAAAAACAGTCTTAAATACCTGGCGACACTGAAGTCTTAGTCTCTTCATCTCTTCTCTCCGTTCAGAAAAGAAATGCTCTTTCAGGAAATTTTTTCTTTTTTTCCCCTGCCAAGCCTGACAGAGTTCTTTCCTAAATTTCCTCACCCCAGAACCATCTGAAAACGATGCCTGTTAAATATTAGTCTCCATTACCTTTCCATCGATGGAAGTGCTCGTTCTCCAGGTAGTTGTTATGCAGCTGGTAGCCCTTCAGGAAATTGTGGTGCTGGGCGACGGAGAAGCGGTCAGTCAGTGCTCCCCGAAGAGCGCTAGACAGGGGCCCAGGAGGAGTATACATGCGAGTCCTCAACTCATGGGGTCTCGTAGGCAAGACCGGGTCTTCATCTAGAGGAGGGGAGAAAAACCGGTGAACTGTTTGTTAACTGACATTCATTTCTGGTTGTCCTGGTGCATAGGAGATCTCAGGGCTTGTTCTGGGATGATGCATTAAGCACACGAAAACTATTCTGAAGGAGAAACGTGGCTGCTGGACAAAGGTCTGCTGGTGGTCTTAAGCTTTGGCGTGAACAGTTCGTCAGAGGCAGTCTTCAGTGCTGGGAAAGGGACACCTGAAGGGAACTAAGCAATTCAGAGAAATGTCCTGTCAGAAAGACAGTTACACATCCTCATGGGAAGAGAGCATGAAACAGAGGCAAGCATAGAGAGAACGGGGCTAAAGCATATGCTCCCACTCAGATGGGCAACAACAGGGCACCGTGGGGTCCACTGCAACTATGACAGCTTCTACCTTATAATCACCCACAGCTACACCAGCATATGCTTAATCAGTAGAATGAGAGCATCCCAGGAAAACCTGGGGCATACATTCATAGTGAGAAACTACAGGTAATTTTCAGGGTGGCTACATGGCAGCATATGTGGGTGAAAAGCAGAAACTACACAAGGTGTGGTTTCTTGAAATCACAACCTGCTTTGCCACACCAAGTGGCTGATGGCACAGCAGAAGAGACTTGGTGGTTTCCATGATTGCACAGATGTATTTCCTTATTTCCAGGATGCCTGTAATTATAGTTACTATCATATTAAATGATCTAGCAATAAAACCATGGTTTCTGTATTGCTTCAGAAAATACCCTCTGAGCCTCATTTATCTTTGTGCCAGGATGAATCCAATGTAGTAATTACTGTACTGAGTAATAAAATAAAACCCCAGGAAATATTGATTAACCAATTGATATTTGAGTTCATTCTCTGCACAGGCAGTAAAAATAACTTTATTCTCTGCCACTGGTTCTTGGTTCTGTATGGCTGAGTGAGAATGGGCAATGCCAAAACACTTCCCGAGAAAGGTGTGACCCCACTAAAACTTCCTCTTAAGGACAGAGCCTTTTAATCCGTAGGATTTTAGTAAGTCTAGTAATTACAGCAGCACTTCCCTGATTACCCTCTTCCTCTTAGTCTTTACGGTGGGAGGGGAAATCACTATCTCTTAGGATGATCCTATGATGTTGGTTTCAATGTAGTTGACAGGATGAAAAAGGCATCCAGGAGACCGAGTGACCAGAAATGAAAGGTTTAATAATTTCTTACCAACTTCTTCTATTCTGTCTTGTGTCCACCTCTTCCAGAAGTCCTCTGAACTGTGGGAGAGTCCCCATATTTGTAATAGGTTCACAGAAAATATACTGCTCCACATACCTGTAAAAGGAATTAGTGAACACAAGGACACATTCTAACAAGAAACTGCCTTTTTCCATCTATTTTGACCTCCAGGATTAATTTCTCAATGGCCCTACTTCAAATACTTCCAAACTTTTGGGCTCTTAATTCTTCTTAACTTTCTGTGGCGTTGGTTCAGGTCATGCTGCCATCGATTCTGCACCTAACCTACCCCACGGCTCTGCTGCACAGTATAGAGAGAAGAATGGGAGAGAAGTAAAGCAGAACAAACAAATTAAGAGCTCAGATGATGCAGACATCACAAAAACATCCTTTGCATCCCTGTCTTCCTTACTACAGCTTCTCTTTTTCTGCATATGCTCCGGTCAGCTTTCACACACCCTGAAGTCTTTCGCAGCAGGATGAACTGGCTCCTCAGCCATTGCCTTGGAAGAGCAGCTCCCACACCGCACTGCCTGAAGGCTCGCAGGTGCAGTGGGCTCCTGCTCCTCCGCACGCTTTTTTCCTCCATCCAAGACCGTCCCTCTCTGCCTCCGCACAGGGGCGCTGGTGGCTTTGTTGACAACACGCAAAGCCACCATTTCATCTCCCACTGGAAATTTAAATATGTCTTCTAATTAGTCTACCACAATTGGACTATTTAATTTTCAGTGGGGCACAGAAACCAGTACATCACACACAGTATACAGAAAACAAATTTCCCAGTAGTGGGCTAGGTAAAAAGGGCCTACCCAAAAGGTAGTATTTTAAAGTTACTCCTTGGGATTACAGGCTATTTAACATCACAGCATGTTTACTGAAACCAAGGAGCTTCTAAGCAGCATGAGTACAAGAAGAGATGACTGAAATCCATCTCGCACTGCTCTGTGTTCACCTGCCAGTGATTCTGACTCCTTGGTAAAGGGATGTTATTACACAGCCCATCCATACAAGTCGGGGACCGGCCAGAGAGATTCGGAGACCCTTCGCTTCTGGTCTTACTTCTCATCCTGGGCAGCCTGCAGCTTTAGTGGATGGGATTCTCCTGAACTTAAACCTCACAGTGGAAGCACAGCTGCAGGTTTCCTACTGTGTGAAAATTTTCTTAAGTTGGAGTGCATTCAGAGGGGAATCAGAAGAATAGCCAAAGAAGTGGGAACTATTCCTTACAATGAAAGAATTAAGGAGCTTTATCGATGCCATCTACAAGACACAACGTTAAAAAGTCTGTGCATACCAAGATATTGACAAGAAACTGAAAAAAGGTGTGGGATTTTTTACTGTATTCTTTTGGACAAACTACCCCCACAAACTTCCTGGCAGGCGATACCACAGCAGCATTCCATATGTTAGACCAGAAACTTCCACCCTCTGGTTAACAGCGTTGCACCCCTGCCTCTGTGCCAGGACAACGTAATACATCACCTTGAAGGTAGCAGATCCGGGATTCGGGGAGTTTTTTTAACAAGCGTCCCATGAAGAACTCGCTTCCAAAATGCTCTGTGCGAACGAACACGCCATACTTCAGCAGTCCCACCTCGTAGGGGGTGAACTCCACCCACTCTGCAAGACAGCCACGATGGGACAGTTAGAGGGCTCCCACCCGGGTGCAGAGAGGGTGGCCAGGGCATACATTGGCCTGACTTCTGTTTGCTGTGCTGCCTTTGCAAAGCCTGGCTTACGCAGTCACGCTGCTCATGGTGGTGCTGGCAGTGGCAGAAGGCACACGCCACCAGCATGGCACGGCTCCAGCTCTTACACACCCTGTGTGCATCCAGGGCTCTCCAGCACACACAAGGTTTCGTCCTGCCCTTGCATACCCTCATCTAGGTGTAAGTACTTCCACTGTTTTCAATACAGTTAATTTAACTTCCCTTGAACAAAGTGGTTATGTACAAAGACAGGTACTCAGCTCTTCAAAAATGAGTTTCTTGTAAGGGGCCAAGTCTACTTTTTATATGTGGTACTAAGATAGAACTGGCCCTTGACTTTCTCAGATATCCTCTCCAAATGAAGTGCAGTTGTTTGATGTAACTGCAGCATGAGCAAACACTGGGACAGAAAGGCCATGGTCTACAATTTCCTTTTCCTTCAGAAGTGATTTTTTTTTTTTTTTTTTTTTTAACTCAACCATAAAAAATCTGGTCTGGATTCCTCTCTGCCTCTTCTCCTCCTCCAGCTGATTCTCCTCACGGAAAAAAATAACCAAAACAATGAGCAAAAGAAAAGATTCAGTTGGGAGTAGGTTGGATGCTTTCCCAAACTTTATCATAAGTACATTGTCCTTCTTCATATTGAAACTACAACTGGGCACTGACAAAAAGCAGTATTTAATTCCTGGACAATTCCAATACTTCTTATTCTATATGGATCAGATAATATTTAAAAAGCGGCCTTTCTGGTAGGATCTCAACTGTGTATGTCTATAGACAGTGAAACACTGATCTCAAAAAGCTCCTGTATTAAAACTGTAAGGCCTGGAGGTGATGGCTATGTCTCCAAAAAGCAATTAACACACCAAGACTGTTTTCTCAAAGTGCTACCAAGCAGAGAAGAATGAATCACAGGAATTCAGATATCAGTTTCAGCCACACAGGGCCAAAAAACATCATTCTTACCTTTGAAATCATGGGTGCTGTAGCTGTCCCGGACACTGACTGACACATAGATGGGCAGTGGGTTCTGGCCATCACACAGTGCTTCTTGCTGCTCAGAAAGTTTGTGGGGGTCTTTCTGGTTTTGAAGAACAAACAGTTATGTCGGAAGAGACAGAAACTAGGCATAGTGAATTCAACTGCCGCAGTGCTGAAGGAGCTGCGTGGCTCTGCCCGCAGTGTGCAGGACGTGCCATGACAGCTCCACTGCACAGACCACTGCAGGCACCCACCTGCCAGTAACAGACCAGTCTCCCAGGGTCCAGCCTGACTTTGTGCATGGATTCACAAAAAGATGAGGACAGGGAAAACTACTTGTGCATATATGTCTGTACGTACTAGCAAGTACTGCCCTGGCAACTGGGAGAAGGGGCAAGGTACCACTTAGGATGAGGAGTGTAGTGAGCAGTCCTTGCTCTCCTGGGGTTGAAGGAGCAAGTTGGCATTGAATTTCCTTTCTTGGTCCATGATAGCTGTCAGTCCAGCCTTACAAGGGGACTGGAATTTGGTAGCAAATTCTTTGCATCCCACCCAGCTTCCTTTCTGGAAAAGCGTATTCTCATTGAAGACGTTTATAAAAAACATAAAATCTCATGAACTGCTGACAAATTTAAGAGCAGCTATTTCTGACAGATTAGGAAGAGGTTCATGGTTACACAGCAATAGCCAGCACTGCTCAAAGTGAAAGATGCTTGCCTAGACTGCGATGAGGACCTCATCTAGCTGAAATTAAAGGAGGTGCAGCTATTCAGTTTATACTTCTGCTTAATATATAGTATTCCTCTCTGTATTTATTTTCTGTTTACATGTATATAATACTATACATGTACTTGTATAAAAATAAATAAAATCAAATCAATGGCTGAATGACTGCATCATTTCTGCCCCCACCCGGAGGACACTTTTGTTCAATCCTCAACCACTTGTCCCTCCCCACTTCCCAAGTGCCAAAGCACACATCCTTGAAGTGTGGTCCACCTAGAGAGAAGAGGGAGTGAACTGCTGTACTGCAGGGGTAGAAACCACTTCAAATAATGGAAAAGCAAATTTGTTATTGCTTTTAAAAATTAATGTCACTTAAACTAGCTGTTGCCCAAGCAGTCCTCCTCAGCAGAAGTAAAATATGCACTTCCTACAGGGTACCTGCAGATCAAGTTACCTGCCAGTGGATGCAAATCACCAAACACTTCAGCTGTTTAGTACCAGCTCCAGATAGTTTTCACACTGCTAAGATTACTCTGCTTTGCACCTTAAACTCTTTCTGCATACATAATCTGCATCTTAGGCAGACTGCCCAAGATAGCCTCCATTTTTATTTAAATACCAGCCAGAGTTCAAATGCCTGCATCCACAACCTAATTTATAAACATATAGGATGCATTTCTCCCTAGGCAGACTACTAAAGGAAATGAAAAAATCTGAGAGTTTGTTGACGTGGAGAACTTCACTTGGTTTTGACACATGTTCTCTGAAACTGATTCCTCTCCATTCACTTGGGAGAAAAATACATGGCTCTCTAAGAAATAGAATATGCATCATACCCCATCATTCAGTAAGTACTCAATCATGAGCCCCCAAAGATCTATAAATGATGTCCTGTATCCCTCTTCTTTCCGCTGACAAAGCTGCTTGTTGTAGTATTTCATGCGATCCATAGAGAAACAGCCCATCTTGCATTTGGTCGCTTGCTTCTGGGCTTCACCAATATGCGAGTCCAGGTCCTTCTGTGACCAATAGGCATCTCTGTATAAGTTGGCCATGGTCCTGGAGAAACACAGTACAGACAGAAAAAGTTAAAAGGAGAAGAAAAAAACAAAACAAAACAAAACCTTGAATTTTGTGCCTCCAGACATTCTATGACTGTTTTAAAGATGGCCCCGAAGGATAAAGTATTTCTTTTTATTTCTTCAGGGTTTTTTTTCTAAACAGAACTGGCAGCAGCTTAAGGGATAAAATTGCCAGGTGTGAACATCAGTACATTTCTGAAGCACAAATTCAGTAGAAAATTATAATAATGAATTTTCTTTGCTTGTTTTCTAGAACCATATAAATCAGTTCACACCAGGTGCTGTCTCTTGGCTTTGTATCACTTAAGTGTTAATCTTATGTTATCATGTGCTTTATTTTAATGCCATCTTCTATTTTATCAAACATCCCTACACATGGGACCATCAGATGTCGGGCAGTGGTGCGTCCTGTGAGCAGGGAATAACGCTGCCCTGGGGAACCCAGTCCTTTCCCAAACTGACAGGTTGCAGGAGTAAGTGCGCACTGTCCTGCAGTCTTCTCTGCATGACCAGTTAGAAAGCAGAGCCAATCTCAGAAGTTACTGGGAACAACAACAACTGGGACATCAGTGGAGAGAGAGAGAGAGCGAGCAAGAGGCATGATGCTATAGGCATCCATAGTTACATCCGCAGCAACTACTTCTTTAGAAAACATTCTGATAAGTGTAGTTCTCATACATGTATTTAACTGCTGCAAATATGAAGTTGAAAAAAGCACAGTGAAGAATTGCTAATAAAAAAATGCTGCATCAGATCGAGCTAATATTTAATGGCCTGTTACTGAGAAACAGCTTGTTCTACAGTATTTGAAGGAAATCTCCAGATCTTGTCTGCTTTCAGAAGCTCCTGTCTGGGGCGGCATCACCCTCAAAAAGACTGGTCACACCTCCTGCACGGGCTGGCTTACCACGTGGTGCCAGACAGCCCGCTGATGTATGTTACACAGTCCAGGAGATTTAGTTTCTTGAGTCCCATGAGGCTGCCATATAGTCCTGTCATTGACTTCAGTCCTCCACCAGTGGTGATGATAGCCACAACGGGGACCTGTTGGGCAGAGGAGAAGGGGACATTCACACCAAAGGTGCTCAGCATCACATCCTGGACCGCAATGGGCTCTGGCCACCACACCCAGCCCAGGTTCCGATGTCAGAGCCTGGGTCCCTTTTCACAAGGAAAGCCTTCAAAACCAAGCAATGACTGCTACTGCTGCTTCACCTTGGATAAACGTGGGTCCAGAGATGAAACCAAACCTGGGTTCTTGCCTATCTTGCCACAGATGAACAAGAAAAAACCCTTCTGTGGAGGCAAGATGTATTTTCTCTACATTTCCCACTCCCTTGCCACTTTTTTCTTATTTCACATATCTACTACTACTGTATGAAAATGCACATGCCAACATCATGAAGAAATACACTCGGCTCACAGCCAGTGTTGTTAAGCTACCCTCATGAAATGCTGTTATTCTTCAGTATTGTGAAGTTACTTTAAAATAAGTTATATTTATTTTAAGGAATTTTGAAACTGCAAGAAAGGGAAGATTATTGTAATTACTCGGAGATGTTTACCCTAAACTCTCACAAAATGATAAAATTTGAATAGGGGAAGAAATCTTTGTTGTGTAATGTATTTAATATACACACAGTATTTCTGAACCAAGCCACTTACAGCATGGGATGGTAGGAATGAACACACCTCAAATCTGACCAATTACAAATTGACAGTCATGAAGGATGCGAATACTGCAACTAGTTTTTCTTGCAGTAACAAACTGCAAGCAGTGAAGTACATTTGCAGCAGAAGCGAATGTACTTAAGGCACAGGAAGAAGCTGGCACTTGCACAACAGATGTGTGGCCCATTTTTGCTGACCACTCATCCAGAGGAGTACATGAAGGCACTAGAAATACAAGACCTACACACACACACACTCCCCAACACACACATACTTCACAATCCAGCAGATCCCGTTGTAAGTGAAAAACATTTTTCAGGGCACTTGCTACATATCTCTTTCTTTTCCCCAGGAAAGCCATCTCTTCTGAACATAAGTCAAACCCAAAGCGCATGTCCAGGTCTTGGTGGCATGAACAATTACTAAGATAAAAACAGGTAGATATTTTACATATTAACACACTCATATCAATCTCAGGACTTCAATCAAAGATAACATACAGCACCCTTCCCTTCAAACAGGGTGATGCAATGTGGCATGAGCAAGAGAGAATAGTCTAACTGCTTTTACAGGTAAGAAAACTTACTTCAATTAGTAAACTAAACCAGTGGCGTTATACCCCATTATTACTAACTGGTAAAGAAACAACATACAGAATTTACAAATAAAATGAAATATTTAAATTAATATTCTAAACCCAAAATAATTACAAGTTTAGAAAACCTGTGCAAAAAGTGAGCATATTGATTCCCATTTCATGAGGTATTTTCTCATTCTAAGACTAACATAAAACCCAGTTTTCAAATGTTGGTATTTCCAGCCTGAAGGAAAACTCTCTTTCAAGCAATTCACGTGGAAAGGCATCCCTTTCTAGCAGTGAGCATCACTGAGGAGGAAACCCACCCACCCGCCTGCCGGGGGGGATGACCTCAGTGACACCCAGCCCCAGGCTGGATGGAGGTGGGTCACTCAGTTTAGTAGGGCAAGATTTCACCCCAGTTGCTCTGACCTGTCTGCACTTGCACAAGCTGTCTCACAAGATAGCACTGGCAGTTGTATTTCATGTCGAGCTTGACTCAAAAATTGTAAAGCACAATACTCCTCAGAGGAAGATTTCATTTGCATGGATTTCAAAATTTAGTAAGTCACTCCTTAAAACTCAACCGTTTATAGCTTATTACCCTGGGGATTTGTGCTCTTCCACTCAGTAACCTCCCTCCTGTCTCTTCCTGCCCCATGCCTACAAGACATCAACAGGCAAGAGACCTGGCATGGTGTCTTCAGGCCAGAGCTAGCCACGGACCCCCTGGCTGGCCAGGCACTGTAAAGTGGCAGGGTTTTGCTTTTTCGTTCAGTGACAGAACTTCTCTCTCTGAGTTTCATAATTTCAATGAAAGCAGTAATGAAATTTATTTATGAGATTTCTCCACCATCAGATTTGGATAAAATCAGCCAAATGATCACAACGGTATTTGTAAATGAAGACACACAAGGGGACTTGAGTTAGGTGGAGCTGCAAAAGCCAGTTTCCATTGTAAATCAAGGTACAAACAAACTGCTTTTGAAGTTAACCAAAAGTAAAATAAGTAAGCAGGAAGTATTTTCCCTGTTCTGGAATAACTCCCGTTTTCCCATTGTCATTGATCACTTGCCTTTCTGAAAAGAGTGACAGAAAACTGTTTGAATTCAAAATTAAGTTATTTTTCCCTTTTATTTCCTAGTCAGACACATGCAATAAAGACCAGTTTGCCTAGTTCTGTGTTACATATGGCTATGGATACCATGAAACATCTTCATATTTACTGATGAGAATTAATGAGCACATCTATAGATGTCAAATCACCAGCCACACTGACTACCTTAGTTTCTACTCAATATAGAGTATAACTGGGCTTAACAGAATACAAGGTTTATCACTGCCAAATATTGAATGTTTTTTTCTTAACTGTCACAATTCATGATCAAGTGTACTGTTTACTTCTGCCTATTCTGTTTGGGTTCTTTTTAGTCTGCTTTGTTCTTTTCGTGAATTTCAGGGACTGGCATTGATCAAAAATAATATTCTGTCATCAGAAGGAAAGGGATAATGCTAAAACAAATACACGGTTATCAATGTTTACTGATTAAAGCCAAATCTTCCCAAGGCTAATTATGTATAATATACTGTGCATGTGTTTTATGTTTTATTAAAAGCACATTCTTGTTTTCAGATTGAGAATGCCTGCTTGTGTCATTTCCATGTGGCTAAAACAATGTCAAAATCAATAACCCAGATCTTTAGGAATAGAAGGTCTCTTACCAGCTTTGTGCTCTCACATTCAAGTCAAATCTTTTCTCCTGGAAAACAAGAATGCATACTATAATTATTTTTATCTTCATTTCAAAATTTCTTCTTTTTTCCCCTTTCTGTCCTGAGGCCATAGCTTGACTTAGACCCCAGCAAGGTCTGGCGATTACAAAATTAAATGTCTGAAATCTCGGCATATATTTCCAAAAGTATTCACTTATCCTTGGTGCAACATCCCTACCTACAGATTCCAAATGACTCCAGGCTGCAGAAACCATTAAGTCTTGGTAGAGGAGGTTCCCGAGACTCATACAGTAGGTCCTATTTCCTGTATTATTCACAAGCCTTCTGCAGCATCCTGAAACGCCATTTCTTGTACATTTCCCGTTCTTTATGCTCTAATACACAGCAGATATTTGACATCCTGGCCACAGTCTCACAGTGAAGAGACTTCCAAGACTTCATCCTGTCTTAAAATTGTTATTGCAACCTTCTTGTTAACTGACAAAAAGTGCCCTGTTCAGACAGGATATTTTAATGGCCCTAAAGTCTGATCTCTCCTACTTCTTTCACAACATAACTAATATTGGGACAGGTTGTCGCTAGTAATCTGGAAATCTGTAGCAGAAACATTTTTTTATAGTAAGGCTCTTTTTCTTCTATTAATTTCATTCAAAATTATACATCACATACATCTACTTCAAGCAATAGACTCATTGATTTTTTTTTAAATCCATACGCTATGTCTAATATTTTCAATATATTAATACACAGTCCTTTGAAGTACATGGCTTACTAAAGGGAGGTTTATCGACTTTTCCCCCAGCTTGTGTCTAAGGAGCAATTTTAGTTTGAACTCTAAGCAAGGGAGGGGTCAGTGAGTTTTTGGGTAAACAGGGAGAGAGGTACTGAAGGAATCATCACATTTTCCGACATCCTTGTTCGTCTCTGTATCCAATACTGGCACATAACGGAGATTAATGGAGGGACAACCTGCTTCTGTGGAGAAAACGGCTGAAGAAACAAAGCTCCTGGTTTTTCCAAGTTCTGAGATAAAATCAAAACATTTCTGATCCTCTTCGCAGCCACCTGGGCCAATATTATGGGGAATAGTTTCTACTTAAGTGACCTTTTATTCCTAACAGCTAGAAGTGATGCTTACCTCTGCAATGGTCATTTTCCTTCCCATAGGCAGTGAATTCAGCATCACAACTGGGGAGCCCGTCTCTGTACTGTACTTACAGGTCCACTAGGAAAACAACATGCTTTAGGACAAAAGCAGTAAATGGGTTTGCCCTCTCCCCCTCCTCCCACTCTCTAGTCTAGAGACACTCATGATCAGCTCATCATTAAGGCCACTTCCAACATACAGGGTGGTAATGCCTCTTCTTTGGCAACATGACATCCAGCGTTGGCTCCGCGTACTTGATATAGTGGAACTTAGTGGGGCCTGACGGGCTGACCACTCCATCAGGGCCCAGAGTGATATCCTGCGTCCCCTCAAAGGAGCCCTTCACAGTGAAGGAAAGCTCTTTCTCTAAAAAAGCAAAGCAAAAGTTGCAAGAAACATCACAATGATTTTACCAGAAAATTGTGCTGTCTTGATTACAAGTGGGGTACAGCTAGCAGAGCTGGAGATGTTGGACCACAGCTTTGTGTAGCTTTAATGCAGATCTAACAGACCTTATTTACATATACCTAAGGGATTGCAAGATGCAGTCATTGATGTTTGTAACAACCTAATGTGTTTACCTGGTATTAATTGCACTGAATATTGCAAATACTATGTATTCCACTAATACATTGTATTAAAAGGGGCACCCTCTCATCAGTAAGCATGCAGTTATTGGTAGATAGATAACAAGCAATAACCTCACTTGATTTTTGCTGCATCTTCTCTGCCACTTCAACTTCCAAGCAGCATAGTTCACGACACTGTAAAAGACAGAAAACAAGAATTTGTGAGAGAGATCATCACATCCCAACCTCGTACACGGATCTGTGAATCACTCTGCTTTTGGACATGTCTAGTTACTTGAAGTGCCCAATTCCCTGGCATTTCTAGGCTTTTGCTCAATAGTCACCAACTAAGAAAAAAGAAAAGCTTTGGAGGAGTTGTAAAGCATCCTTCACTGACAATGACTATGACTGGGCACAGTACGAGGAAGACAGCCACGAGTCTTTTCAGAATAGTAGCATAGATACAAAGGATGAAACTGGGAAAAACATAAATGAAAGATACATTGCTGAGAGATGAAGAGTAAGTAGTAGAAACTGTTTTCTGAAGAAACATTGCTATTAACATGTTGGGTTAAGTTTTATGGTACTCACTCTTCCTTCACATAAAGTAATTATGATAGGTCAATACTTAGTGTTGAGGTTACCCACCAGGCATGGCTCATCTCCCAGGGGAGGAAAGGGCTGGGTAGACTATCAGCAAGTGGCTTCACAGTCTTTTTGCCATTGCACCTCGATGGCAGTACATTTTTTGAAGGGATACTGGTACCAGAGGAAAGCTCTGGGTGTGGGTGTGGTGTATTGAAACACAGGACAAATGGTAAATAATGGGATATCACCAATGAACAGTGCAATAAATATCCCAAAGTATCTAAATAGGAAAGAGAGAAGAAAGAGAAAGAACTGTCCTACTGGCTTCTCTAACCCCCACCCTCACTTCCCCTTTATATTAAGGAAACACTTAGAGAAAATTTCTTGGGGAAAAAGATACGTACCACCAGCACTCCATTGGTAGCAATAGCTTCAAGGGGACCAGAACTGGGAAACAAAATTAAAAACTTCAGGGTTTTTTATATCAAACAAATGCCCACTCATCCTTGCCCAGGGTGTTACCCTTTCTCCCCATTTGGAAGAATGGTGGCCAGAGGGACCCCAGCAGGTATGTAACAAGCTCCTTTCCATGCTTGCCTGGACTGAGCACTGCTCTGAGGGGACTTGCCTCTAAAGCTGTGGGATGTGTATCGTAGGTACTTTTTTGCAGTACGATCTCATGATCGCCTGAAATGGAATCTGCGTTATGTAGCTAAATTCTTCTCCTCACTGTAACATGTAAACTACACCTTTTTCAGAGGTACCATGCTAATACACCAGCATACCTCTATTAGGAAGCCCAGTCCTATGTATTTGCTGGTATGCAAACACAATCAAAGGGACACAGGGCAGCAGGTACCAATTACATGGGGGAATAAAAGCTTTCTAGATCATTCAGGTCAAGTCAGGAGGTAGCGTGGAGTGAATTCTGGCCTCAGCTCCACACTAATATGAGGCCTGACCTTAGGCTAGTTGCTTCATTTCTGCCATGCCTTAGTTACCTTGTGGCAACACAGAGACAAAAATACCAATTCAGGATGGCAGGCTGACCGTGCTGGAGGAAAGCCCCACAATAAAGCTTCCAATACGTTGTCACTGTGTTGGGCAGAAAGAAATCAAAATGACTGGGACCAAAACAGTGCTGCAAGGGAAAACTGAAGGAGTCAGAGATATGCTGGAAACCTAACCAGGATGGTTCATCATCAGGAGTCTGTGCAATGCATAAGCTGAAACAGGCATGGAAAGACTGATTGACATGCATGCACACACACTCAGAAAGTCTTCTGAAATGTCCCCAGGTAAACAAATCCAACATTGTGGATAGAAGAAACGATGCTGGGAGGTGCGCCTTTGAAAGCAACTAAACTACAGAACAGGGTGGCTGGAGAGATCAGCCAGATGTCTGACACTGCAGGAATGATGTAACAGAAGTCTGGCAGTTTTACAGAAAACCCACAAAGCACGACGACTTCTTTGTTTTAGCATGTAATGATTTTTGCATGTTTTAAATAAACTGTATATCACTTACGCAGCCTCCAATTTGAACTCAACCTCTAGCTCCTCCTTGGCCTGAAAGCAAGAACAAGAAATCAAATTAAGTAGCTACACAATGCTTTCTCTCTGGTCTAAACCCAAGTCCCTGGTATGCAGTAGTGAATTAATTGGTTTCAATGCACACGTGGCCTGTGATAAATATTTCAGACTGGAAGGTCTGAAACAACATTTCAAACCAAAAACTTTCAAACTTCTTCACGGTATCATCAAAACAACCTGTACTTTTACCTCTTAGTGTGCAGCTGCTGCAGAAAGAAGATTTACAACTTTGTCTTCTGAATTCTACCTTTTTCTCCTAACTGTAGCTGGCACTGTCCTGCCATGACTTACTATCCTCACTAGTAGCTTGGAAGTTAAAGGTACTTCCCACCCATCACTTTAATACAATAAACAGAAAGCGGTATTATTGAGTGATTCAGAGTTACGGTTATGCGACCCCCTGTAAGGCAGTGTAGATATGTACGAGCTAGCTGTGAGTGACCTAGTCTGGGTACCAGAAGCAACCTGCCCATGGCAGCAATAAGTTGCATGCAAGGTATCTCACTGATCTCATCCATAAATCTCAAAGGAAATAAAGACTCTTTTCCCATTTTATAGATGGGAAACTGAGAAACAGAACAAATCAGTCATTCTGAGCTCCCAGACCACACTAATTCTGCTAGGCAAGTCAGCTGGCAAGGCCCTAGCTGAGATGTCCCTGCAGAGGACAGTGCTGAGAATACAGAGGCAACTTCAACTTTGCCTTGAGGGTGAAAGTAGATACAGTCAAAGAGGCAGGGGGTAGTAGCTATGAATTACATGGGGGGAAAAAAAAAAACCTTACAGGTTATTATTTACCCTGCAACAGCTGTGCAGCCTTGGAGTGGCTGAGAGATAGCTCACAGTCAGATCCTTCCCCTACCTACTGCACTGTTTCAGTCATATGCTCTTTAATAATTTATAAAAATATTCAGAGGGGAGGCTCAGGCTCTCAAATCCAGATTTTTTTTACCACTTTTTGTAATATATATTTTTAATAGTAATTCATGTACCCATTGTTGTGATGTCATCCATGGCAAATTCAGAAAGCTCACCCCAAGATTTTGAAAGTGTTGTATAATTCTCCACTGATTTAATTGCTTTATTTTTTTGCTCTCACCTCTGGGCTGGGCTTAAAATACAGGAGCACTGTTCTTTCAATTGGAAGTTTAGCAGTATCAAAGAGTGCACAGAGGAGATGGTCATCTGGAGTAGCAAAATCCTCATCATACACTGTCAGCTCCAGCACATTCTGGAATAAGAAGAAGAAAGGGGGGTTTTATAGTTTCTATAGTCTGGACATCATTAGCTCTGCGGAAGAAGGAGTGTCAGGGATGTGCCCGAGTCGCAAAATGAAGAAATTAAGCATCGTCCCCCTTCAGAAAAGCACACTGTAAATACAATATTTCTTCTTCCCTACTTCATTTTAATTGCTCTAAAGCAAGTCTTACGTTGGCTATGCCTACACGACAACTTAGTTAACTCCCAGATTCTGTACCCATCCTGCACTGACCCATACAATCTCTCTGGTTTCCCCAAAACATCAATACCGAGCTCAGTTTCTGGCCTTCCTGAATAGCACCATTGAACAGGCACAGGAACTCAGTCATATCTGCTGTTTAACAATTTGAACAGTCCCTTGTCACGTGCCATCTCTCAAACAATTCCTGGGCACAGTTCAGGAGACAGATAGGGCCCACCATCCACAAAACTCTTCAGGCTGCTTCAAGCAGACAACTTTGTCTCCTTACCTTGACTTGGCTCTGGATCCTGAAGTAGAAGGTTTCATTCCACACCGGATTGTTGGAGTTTCTCACAGTTTTAGTGCGGGACTTTTCACTTGTCGCAGTTGGCAGCCACAAGGACACGTAGCAATCAGCCTCGCTTACTGGGTAGGGAAAGAGACAAAACAATTATTACTGTGGCAAAGTCCGTGGTGCTGCATGACACTGCAAAGGTTACTGCATGGTACCAACAGCACGTATGAGTTATTTGAAGACAAATGCCTGATGTAATGTAGCTCTTTTCAAGATACCCTTCCGAGAAGGAAAAAGCACAGACAGGTGATGTAGAACAGGAGGTGTTTTCTATTCTTCCTTGTATAAGTTACAGACAACAGCAACGTTATTATGTATAAAAGAGGTGAGAATTTCCTCTTCTAGTCAGCCACTTTCTTCAGTTCCTCAACCAACAAGCTTTCCTGCACTCATGTGTGCATGCACACATGATAACCCCCAGCTGCTGTCTGATGAGGGGCTTGGGAGCCTCCTCCACCTTTTGAGAACAACTCAGAAGGTCTCCATTTCTGCCTTGCCTTGAGTGATTTAGTTGGTGAGGGTTGTAAAAGCAGCTGCAGAACCACCCCTGTTGTAGCAGATGTCAGAGGCCTCCTTCCAGAAGGAGTTAACTGAATTAGACATTGGATCTTAACTAATTGCCACCTTCAGGAAGAGAAGGACTGTCTCCTCCCAGAAATGCACTGGGAGAAGGTTAGTGAAGGATACTTGATTGTATTTCTCAAAGGCACTCAAATTATTATCTCAAATGGCCACAGACAAAAATGCTATGTACTGTCTGCCAAGGTAATGCAATGTTTCCTCACGCAGGTTACACAAAATACTTCAGCACCTTGAAACTCTCTCTTACACAGTTCTTAGCAATAAAATCATCAGGTATCATAGAATCATTTAGGTTGGGAAAGACCTTTAAGATCATCAAGTCCAACTGTTATCCCAGGACTGCCGAGTCCACCGCTAAACCATGCCTAATGCAAAAGGTAACTGACTTTAAGAATGGATGTCCTTTGATATGAGACTTTTGAGAAAGACAAGTGATGGCAGCAGTAAATGGAGAAGACACTTCAGCAGCAGGTGAGGATTCTGCAGGTCGACCAGGAGAACAAGCGCTTGCACATCACCTTGTGGGGAAAGGCAGAAACTCATCTGGCTGCAATAGGAGCTTTTTCTTGTCTTCTTTTCTTTCCTTCTCCACCAGGTTTTGTCAGGTGTCCCGCTACAGCCACTGGCTCTATCTCAAACCGGGTGGAGGCTGCATTTTATGTTGTTGAAAGTGTACTTGGTTCAAAAAAAATCTTGCTACTTTTCTGAGTCAGAATGAAGAACTGGAATTCATAAATGCTTAAGAAATTACATAATGCATTGTGATAAGTCAACCGACATCTTAATTACTCACTTTCTGCTTTTTAATGTTTTAACACAGAAATGGAAAAACATTTTTAATTCTATCAAAATTTTCCTTAAAAAGTTGTGGAGAAATCAACACATTTGTGCAGAGTCAAAAAAACAGTATTCCTCTAATGGAAAAATATGTTTGGAAAATATTTAGTGTGCCCTAGCCCTCTCCCTCACCTGCCCTTTTCCACCTTCCATATCTTATTTTGGATCAAAAAACCTTCTCCCTCCTATTCTTTTTTGTAGAGATAGCTTCCACGTCCTCCTCAACAATTTCCCTTCCACTCTTAAGATCTGTAGCATATTTAGTCCCTTGGATGTAAAAGTTGTTTCAAATTTCTTCTTGTAGGTGGTGCCTTCCTACAGCTCCTTTTGTTACTCTGTTTCCTGAAGTGTCAGAAGCTTTTGCCGATTATATTCCCCTCAGAGAACTGTATGAGCATTGATTTAATTCAGTATGATTGTTCATTACTTTTTTTTTTTATCTGGGAAATTCTATGCAGATAGTAATGCTTTGAAGAATTTTCACACTGCAAAAATAGGTATTTGAATATGTGTGGAGATCCTAGAAGTAACGATACAGATTTTGAAATGTTTTACAAGTAATTCTGCACGACTTTAGGTTTATCATCAAAGATCATTGTTTCAAAGACTGTTGGCTGTTTGGCTGGCAAAGTACTCTGCTCTACTGATGTGATTCGTCATTCTTGTATCTTAACTGTACTCTGAGATACAAAGCATATCAAGCAGTCCTTAATTATACGAGCAGATGTAGGCAAACTAGTCAGCTGTGTATTTAATGCAAAATATTGCTTCAGTTTTGCTTGCACAATCGCTTCCTACAACCTAGTTATTTGTGATTTTGTCTTGCTACCTGACATGCAGAAGATCTGAGACAAACCCTTGATGAAACCTTTCTGTGTTATTGCATCATCACACACGTGCCACAGCCGTGGACCAGCAGGGAGGTGATCTAAGATACAGCTAGTATATCTCTCAGAGCTGCGACACACGGAAGTCCTCTGATACGCCTTCCAGAAAAAAAAAAAAATGTGACAACCACAGATAAGATGGGAATGGTACTGCATGGTAAATGCAGATTTTCATCTTTCAGAACATTTTCACTGGCCCTTCCTGTGCAAGAGGCTATACTGCTGATTGCTGCTGCTCACAGTGAAACAGGAGACTCAAGAGCAATGGGAGGGTTACACCATTTTTCTTCTACGCTTACCCTAGAGCTAGTTTCAGCATCCTTTCACAAGCATTCACGTAGCTGTACTGATTCAAACAAGACAAACTGTTAACTTGTCTATTTTGTGTGAAACTCATCTCCTCGTTGCACATGTGGATAGTCCATGCTCTTTAACTAAATAGCAGCATTTTCCTTTCCTGCTCATTGCCCACCACTTTCCTGCCAAGTGACTCCCACTTGCACAACTGCAACACAGCTGCACGAGAGCATCAGGAAGGACAAGGCATCCAGCTCTCAGTCAGCACATTTTTTGACCATTACTTCAGGGTAACTAATAATGGCATTAGCCTGGTGGTAATGATTTTAGAAAGCTTTTTCTTGTTCATTTCATCTTTGTCAGAACCAAGATGGGGGGGGTGATGAAAGAGTTTGCTCCTTGCAGCCACAGTTTCCAAGGTGCTACAACCCAACGGCAAAGTTACCCCTTGCTTTTGAAAGCACAGTATGCAGTCTTTTTCATTTACCCATGTCAGAAACTCTCCTTTCTTTGGGAGAAAGTACTTATCCTCAAAAACACATTCAGGTCTTAAAACCAACCAGAAAGCACATAAATAACACTCAACAAAACAGCAGCAAGGACCGATTTGGTTTATAACAATTAGTTTACACAAACACTGGGCTACTTCAGAAACACTTGGAAAAGGTTGCTATACAATTACAAAAGAAAACTTGTTGCCTGTACTCTGAGAGACCACCAAGGACAGAGATACTCACAGGTGTCCACTCGCTGGAGATTTCTCATCCGGATGATCCTTACAGTCAGCAGATAGCAGGGAGAGGATTCTATCTGGAGAAGAAAAGTAAAAATTGGAGTATGAATAAGCATCAAACATGCAAACCAACCAGCTGCTACAAAATAATACAGCTGGTAAAAACTGTGTCAACCATCTCACTATTCTGCAGATGAAAATCTGCAACATAAGCTACTGCTCTTAAAGAAGCCTTGTTATAATATATATATTTCACTGTCTTTTTGCTGTGTTACTCAGAGCCTGGATTCCTCATCATAGCAGAAAAGAAAGGGATAAATCCCTTTCAACTGATACTGTCTGAGACACTTGCAAAACCCCTTGCTTTGAAATTGTAGCGTTTAGCTCTGAGGTAGCTAGAGTAAGTGTCTTGAATGGAGTAAATGCACCAGTGAGCACCATGGTGGAGCTGTCAGAACAGCAGCAGTCTTACTCAAAGTCCCAGTCAAATCCCCTTAGTAACCACCCACAAGGTCCCATCGCATTGAAAAGGGTGCTGTGGAGAATATTTGTTGTTGCTGACTCTCATGGGAGAAACCTGAAGTACCACTCTCAAGAGACATGCTTTTGCCTTCTGCTTCAAAAACACAGGTTTCTCTTTTCCCCCCCTCTATAATTGTAGGGGGAAAACAGTAACAATAATCTGACCTTTTGTAAATCACAACTATGAGATACACCAATGGCTGTAAAGAATTAGGCATGGGCTGCCTTTAGGGGAAAATGAAGAACACCACCACCCTCAAAAAAATCCTTAAGTTTGAAAGTGCTTAACTTCCTTTGGTCCTTTCGAATGTCTCAGCCATGAACTTCTAGAAAACAAGCCTCTCTAGATTTTGTGGCTGCAGAGACCTCTTCCTATTTATTATTAGAGGATAATGGGATTTCCTTCTTCTAAGGCAGGCAATTTCCTGCCAGTTCATTCCATAAAGCTGTCTCTGGCTCAGACCTATTTGCAAAAGGCTGCTCTGACAAAGCCAATAAATAAATCAACATTTCCTGTGGCTGTGACACATGGCCATTTCCTCACACTCCTAGAAGCATCTCTACCTGCATAAGTGGTTACAGCAGAGCCCTCCAAATCATTCTTTTTGACAACGGCTATTTTTATCCACTGATTTCCTCTCATTTAGGAGCACCCTTCTATTTCTAAAGCACTTCAGAGACTTCCTAGAATGACTGTAAACAAGCACAAAAAGTAGATGTCACAGCAGATAGAGAGAAGCTGGAAGAACCTCATTCAAAACAATATGTGTAATGTTGCTGATTATTTTTTTTTTTAATTTTATGAGAACAGGGCAATAAGGACCTTATTTTCAAATAGGCCTCCTTTATCACAACAAATTACTTTTTCAATGTGTGTTTTAAATCTTTCTTTGGTCTCCTAACACATGATGTTATGTTAAAATGTTTTTTTGCTGAGATCTTAAAAAGGGTTCCTGCTTTTACCCCTCCTGTATGTGTCTCAAAAATTGTGTTCTTCCTTTCTTAGTACTTTTTCATGAAAATCACCCTCAGCAATCTATCCACGTATTTCAATTGCTCTCAAAGGAGAAAAAGCCTAACAAAAGCTGCAAAATTGGCAAACAACAACTGACGGAGGGGTAAGTCCTCAGAACTACCCCATGCAAGGACACTGGTTCACATTTCAGAAACCACGTAGCCATATTAATACACTTCTCCACCCAGTTAATTAACCCTTCTTCTCAGCTGGGTAATTAGCAAAGGTGGATCACTCCACTCACATGTTAGGAATGAGCCTGGGCACCTCAGCATATGCTCTACAAGGCAGAATCTGCATAAGCACTGGGCAATTCTTGCAGTCATTTATCTCTGGAGATTGCTCAAGGTGCTGCCAGCTCCTGGACCCACTCCAGCTACACTTCCTCAGGCAAATGGCATTGCTTGAGTGAAAACCGATGGATTCAATATTTGCAAAGCAGTTTGAGATTCTTAAATAGGAGATATTAAGGAAGTGCAGTGGGTTGGGGTTTTTTAATGACTATTATACCGTTTGTGCCATCTGATAACCTGGTTCCCATATAATGACTTTCTAATGTGTTAGCCAAATTTCCCCATCTGGCACGGGGAAATCAATTCTCAGAGATGCGAGTTTCACCAAAAGACTTACCAAAGTCACACATACACAAAAAAAAAAATAAATCAGTGGCTTCATAGAAGCTACAGAAATAAAGATCTGTGCTTGCACCAGCCGTTTACCTGAGGAACAGGCAGCAGCCAGAGCTAGCCTTCCTGGCAGCCCCAGCACATGCCCATGGGGGTAGCAAGGACAACAAGGAGGGCAGAAATCCCCCAGTGATTAGGCCTGGCTAGTTCTACTGCTCCCAGGAGGATTTGCTATTTTACTTAATTCTGGTAACAGATTAAACAAAAGAAATGCATTTAAATAGCAACTGTGACAACAGTAACATGATGTACTAGGGTCTAGTTATACAAAGAAACTAGCAGCTATGCATATGTGAAGCAAAGGACAGAAGTTCTGTTATTCTGTTTACTTAAAATCTATTAAGATTCCTTTAACAAAACAAAAGACTGCAGCTATGTCATGATGTCCCGTACAGAGAGGTTTCCATCACAGCCTCGGGCAATGGAAGACCACAAGCAGCACCCTGCCCTGGGGCTAACAGGGACATGCTAGAACAACCGTTTAGAGCTGTCACATTATAGCTTTGCTTTTGAAACAAATCAAGACTGATGTCCTCACTCTGTGACTGTTTTACTGATTGTCAGTCTGTTGGCTTGACTTCAGTTCAGTGCTTCCCAAGTTGTGCTCCTGTGCTTCATGTACAGGTGTGTATTATAGAACAGCTGCATGCAATACAGCACGCTGCAATGCCAGTGCATGAACAAGGCATACACTGCTAGTTTCTCTGCATTCCCAGGGAAACAAAGTTTTACTGCAGTTTTCCAAACAACAGCTCCATCGAACATAGATCAGATCCCACAGTCTCTTCTTCCAATTTTCCACCACTTCCCATAAAAAAGTATAATATGATACTGGGCACCAAGGTACTATGTTGATCAGTCACGTGAATGATTCCAACTTTCTCCCACCTGAGTGAGTAACAATTTGAAAACAGCAGTTTCTCTGCCACGTGTGCTCTGGTGATGCAGGCTGTCTGCATTCCTGGCAGATTTGTGCCTCCTATAGCTCTATTCCAGCCCTCTTTAAAGTCATACTTACATTCAGATGTAGGTATGTGTGGCATGCATCCATCTTGAGAAGCACTGCTGTAAATTATTTCACCAGTTTAGCTGTAAAATACATCCTGTCACATCACAAGCAGCTGCAGAATTCCAAAATGACAGTATTCCTTAATGAGACAAGGGTCCACAAGACCAGAGGATGGCTATTCTTCATCTTTTTTACTTGCTTTTCTTTCAGTACCTTTCTTCAGCCTTTAGGTTTCTTCATCTAACAGACTATTCCAGCATAGGCTATTTCTAGCAGCATCTTCCCAGCTCGCGATATCAACGGCACAGGTGTTCACCACTCCACTATGCCTACTGTAGACTACCCCAGTCTCACAATTCCACAACAGTACAGTCAAATGTATGCTGGGTCAATGCATATTTTGGTATTCAGTGTTAGCTCCGTGTTTTACTATAGATGTTCCAGCAGGCAGCAGAACATTGTAGCTGCCTTCCCAAAACAGAGAGCAGTTATCCAACAACACTGATCCAGAGAGATTTACTCTTGAATCTCCAGGGGCAGCCAACACATTCTCAGTCTCGATTGCTGCCCTTTTTAGATTGGCATTTATTCTAAAGCAATCACTATCAGAAAAATAATGCAGAGATTCTGAAATACATCTTCAGTGTGTGTGATGAAAACTATACCATCACCAAAAAGCACCTGTCCTCCAAGCAGGTGCTCAGCTGTTGCTTTTCTACATGAAATGCGGAATGACTTCCATCTGGTCTCATGAGGAGGGTGGCCTTTATCACACTGGATAAAAAATTGTGATAAGGAAGCAGAGAAAATCATGTGGCACAGTGTGCTGGTACCATTACTTATTCCAGTGCAACCGCACTACATGCTATTCCACAAGCCATCCTGCAAAGATCAGACAAGACTTAAAAATACTTTGAGGACAATCAGTTTACTTATTCAATGGTTGATAGAAAACCATTTCTACAGACCAACCTGAAAAAAATTGCGTTAGCTATGAAAACCATGAAAAGAGCTTCCTCTCTACCCATTCATTTTTCCTGCAGTCACCCAACAACAATGTGTGTCCACTCCTATGTCACCTACCGGCACAGCGGCCTTTCCTGGCAAAGATGGCTTCCCTGCCTTGACCAAGGTCCTCCTGCATTCCTGGCCCCGAGGGGCATTCTGCCGAGATGAAATCACTCCCAGGATGTTACCAGGGCATTCCTTTCTTCTCTCCAGGTGATAATTTAACTAGATGGTAGCCAGGGACCCAATCAAAAGAACTAAGAAGGCTTTGCTGCTGAGGGTGTATCTAGAGCGTATTTCAAGCCGTCTGAGGGTCCGGTTGCCTTAGAGATCATGCACCCTCAATTCTTTTGCAGTTGTAATCGGGATACTTCAGGCTGTGAACATCACTCAGTCAAGCCCTGCCCCAGCCTGCTAGAGCCTATCCCCCACTGCTGTGGGATGTGCCAGGGGACCCCACAGCGGCACATCCAGCGTCCAGCCACAGCTGCCTCGGAGAAGGAGACAGGAAGGAATTTTCTTGCTGCTTCTCACCCTGCCCCTGGTAGCCATTGGCTGAGTGCTGTCAGCTGCTGTTTGAACAGGTTTCTGAAGCTCTTCCATGTTCTTGATAAACCTGGGTTCCATGCTCAGAAAGAATCTACTCTCATTGCTTCCTTCCTTCGCCTCCTCCAGATGCTGGGGCTGCGTGTGGCACCTCCATCAAAGGCTGCAGGGCTGTGTGGGGTCTGGGACCACTGGCTGTTTTGCACAAGCAGCATGTTTCATGGTTTTTGTTAGTAACACAACCTCTCCAAATCAGACTGGCTCTTCATCAGCATTAGCAGAAGTCTTGGTTGGATATCGGTGAACGAAAAGCTCCTACAGCTGGATGGAAACACTCCTTCCATGCACATGGCCACAGTAACCCTGGTTTCAGTGAGGAAAATCGATGTGTCCACAGGAGCATGACAGGTATATGCAGGGCCGCAAGGATTGTGTCCTTCATGATTGCTTCCTCATACATGTGTCCATCATGGGACTCTGAACACTTTCAAAGAATAAGACTGTGCTTGAAATTCATTTCCAAAAAGCAGAAATTCAAATATTTATCAAGACAACATGGATAGTTTCAGTGCACAAGGATCCCAGCTTCAGCACAGATCTATTGTTTGATAACTCCAGCTAGTTGCACAGACTTTTCAGTACTGTTAACATTGTCCTCCATCTTTTCGTGTTTCCAGATGTTTAACAACTGGATTTTTCTGATTTTGAAAAACAGGTCCATTTGAAAACAGAGCACTCAACTGCATGTTCAAAATTATTTCTATATATATTCCAACTGCTGCTAGAGGAATAGCTACATCCGTGAAAAGACAGAGCCCTCTTATACTGCTTTGCCCTTCCTAAGCAGAACAAATATGGAAGAAAGAAACTAGACTGAGCATTAACCAGCTAAGGGCTGAGAAGCACACCACCCGATTCCAGATAGCCATAAAATAGGTGTTTACATCTGACAGCTGTTAGCGATTTCTTGAGCCTCATCCTAAGGTAGATGTTACCACAGGCCATGCATCACCCTCTAAAAATCTCTACTTCTGGCTACTGATTCCCAATCTAGAGGTCTACCTCAGACAGATGTTTTACATCTTTTACATCAAACGTGGATAAGCCAAACCATATTTCAAAGTTATGAGCTGATGGGAAGCAGCCTCCTTTGACTTTGCAAGGTTTATTTTTTAAGTGGGAGGCATGCATGCCATTTCAGCAGTCCATATTTTAGGCAACCCCACACCACCACTCAGGGTGGCAGGGGAGGCACCTAGGCTTAGAACAGCTTCTGCAGCTGAGCAGAGCTGCTGCTGGTGCCACACTCCTGCAAGCACCATGGGGCTGAGGGTGGCTCAGGAGTTGCTGCCTCCTGCCTTTCCAGCTGCTGCTGAGACCAGGACTGGAGCTGCTCCCAACAGCAGGCTCTTGGCCTTGCGACCTCAGCTCCTGTTCACATGGCAGAGTCCAACCTGTATCAGAAGCAGCAGCTGCAGCCTCCCCCTAACCTCACCATGCAGCTTGGCAGCTCCGTGCTCTTCCCATGACCTCAGAAGCTGTATCCAGCTTCCAAAACCAAGCAGAAACCAGAGCTGCTGTTCTGCACAAGGACAGGAGTTTGACCTGCCCCTCTTCTGTTACAGGGCAGAGTCACTTCCTGGCAGGGAAGTGAGGTACCACTTGACCCGAGGTATGAGACATCTTACCCTTGTTAAGACATGGCTCATACTGAATTCAGAACTATGCATCCAATTTTTCCCCTCCCCTTCCCTCACATTAATTATTATATGAGACCTGCTGCAATCCTTAAACATAAGCACTGATGTCTGAAATACCAGAGCTGGCTCTGCCTGCTGCTTTAGCATGGGGCAAAGTACCAGCCAAGGCCTGAATAACATAGATTCTTAATGCAGATGAAAATCAACATGTTGGCATAAAGGCACATGCAGTTGATGGGAAATGCCGTGGTATGTTTCTAACAGATGATGCCTCTTAGCAGGTAGAGACTCTCATACTAAGCCTTGTGGTAGTTTCAGTGATGAAAAATCTACATTTTAGAAACTTAGCAGAAGATAATAGCATGTGTGCATCCTTCACATAAACACACGATATGCTGCAGTAATCAAGCCATGGTCATGCAAGTGCATAGGACAGCATGCTACATTCTAATCATAGCAGAAAAAAACCCAGTGACTATGTAACCACATGCAATAACAACAACTCAGTCTATCACCAATGGATTGTCACGAATTTTTGGAATTTTGAAATGTGGAAAATAACCCGTCAGTGAGACAGGGGCAAGATGACAGTTGTCAAGAAGGTGGTTATGGTCTCATACACATTAGATTATTCTTTTGGTTCACTACTGTCACACATGTCCCCTTGAAATTTCACAGCTATCTAAGCCTATATCCTGAGCAGATACTGGAAAAAACAAACACAACACTGTGTGGCATTAAGAAATGCAGACAAGAACGTACCTGTCATATGCATAATTATCATAGGTAATTATAATCCAGGAGTTCAAATCATTTTGCTTTCTCTTACCGTGATTTTAGGTTCCTTACCCCTTGTAAGGAGCAGACATCATACCAAAGACACATCGGTTCATTGTTTTTCAGTCTGTTTTTACTATTTACAAAATTCTTCCTCCTACACATGGTCCAGAATTTTGGTACCTCCACAGGCTGGAGATACATGACTTTGTAAGCTAAATATCTGCAAGATGAAATGCCACAAAGACCCAAGACTGATAGACTATATCATGAGAAAACACATTATACCCTTTTAATGCCACTTTTTTATTTTTAAATAAAAATCCCAATACTGGGCAAACGCAAAAACTAAACTTTGGTAAGTGTGTGTGAAAAAGTAAAAATACTGCAAGCATGAATAAGAATTGGTTTTAATTTCTTGGTGCCTAAACTGTAGCAGGACTACCTGGTAACTAGCTTATCACGAAGCTCACCTGTCTGCCTGTTTACAGCATTACTTCAACCTCCAGGTAAAGCGCCTTCTCAGCTTCATTTTGTCTTGGTATAACTTACCTGCATGGATTATAATGCAAATTTCCATAGAATTATCTGCCTCCGAAGCAGACACTTCTTGGGACAACATTGTTATATGAGTCACATTTAAACTTCTCTAATCCTGACAGAAAGGAAACAATGCCTGTACTTACTGCACAGATAGCAAAGTAGCAGAGTGAGAACCCCTATCAAAATCAGTAATTTCTAACAAAAATAAACCTATGACTTCAAACACAAGAAATAGCTATAGCACTTTCAAGCATCACTCCTTTGACAAAATCCCTCGTTAAGGGTTTATTTTTATGATGGAGCATGGAAGTGATGAACAATCAAAGTTCAATAATCCAGGACACCCTCCCCACAAATTGCTAGGATAGAGACTGCACTGCCAAAGCCACTACAGCCAAACACGCATCACGATTACTTTTGGCCTTTCCAGTTACATAAGGCATCGTGGAACAGAACGCTCACCAATGGATTTCTTTTACGAGTAAGTGAGGGATTAAAACAGTAGACATTCTCCATGGTCCCAATAAAAGACAACAGAGAAACACAACAAGCAGTTCTGAAAATCATCGACATAAGGTGGAACAAAATGATCCAAAAATAAACGTAAGGGCGTTTCCCTTGTAACAGTCAAACTGCTGCCATCATTATTTATCTACCTGAGCCTTTTCCCCTTTTGAGCAAAACAAAACCCGCAGACTTCTTTGGTTCAAAGTTCTTTTGTTCACAATACCTTGAAATCACCTTTGCCTGGTATGGTGCTTTCTTCTTTTTCCTCTTGCAGTTCACCATCTCCCAGAGAATCGATGTCCAAGTCTTCATTCTGAAGAAAGCAAGCAATGATAAATGGTGACATTAAAACAACAACAGCGGCATTATCAGGATAGATAATTAACTCCTACTTGCAATAGTTTATGCTGAAACCCCAGTTAGAACAACTGTTGGTTACACCCAGCCGTGTTACAGTGCTCAGCGTAATTAGCAAACCACCATGTGGCTCAGCACACGCTCCACAAAATCCACATCAGGTGTGCCCTTTAAACAAGTCTATGAAGGAAAAGCCATTTCGGCTGTGAGATACCCAAAAGCTGCCTCTGCATCCATCTTGCAAAAAAAGGTTTGTTTTTTGTTTCAAATGTGATCTTTTGCCAATCTGCTCCCACTCTTGGGGGTATTTCTCAGTTAAAAAAAACCCCCAGAATCTTGATCTGGGTTTAAACACAGAGCATGAAACACATTGCAACTGCAAAATTTTAAATCTAACGTTTCCATTTTTTCAGGAAACAGAAGTTCCAGAACACTTCTGCAATGTAGGGTGCCCCCTTTTGAAACACTTTGTGGGGAAACACCATTAAAGGCCAGTTCCTGACAGGTAAAAAATGTCAAAAGCATTCTGTTTCTGTTTCCAGAGTACTTCCTAAAGCAACATGCCTTCGTCCAGGCAAAGGGCACGCAAAGCAATGTGTAGCACACTATGGGTGAAGTCAAACAAGCTTCGTAATGACCCAGAGAATGCAAAGCAAAATGGAAAAACCAGAACAAAACTGGGAGCGTGGAAATAAAATTCGACTCCCTATCCCTATTCTCTGTCCTGGCCTTATGCCTTTTCCAGTAACCAAAGCTGAGGTTGTCACATCAATTTTGCTGTCAATATATAAATATTCAAGTTTTAAACAGAAGTAGCATTTACTTATGGAAGAAAGAGTTTTTAAGTCTGAGTCTGGATTGAGGCTGGCAGTTCAGTCCCCTGGAAAGCGCCCCCTGACCCGTCCGTTTCTTCCACCTTCCCCATCCCTGCTGCCCCCTGGCCACGCTGGCTCCTCTCCGGCGGCCTGTGGGGCCGGGACCTCAGGCCGCAGCGGAGCGCCACAGGCTCGGGCGGGCAGGGCGGCGCCGGTGGCACCGGGCACGGCGAGGGCCCCCGGGCGGGGTCCGCTCCCGCCGCTCCCGCCGCCCCCCGCGCAGCCCTTCGCAGCCGCCCTCTTACCTGCCGCGCCTTGGCGCCCGGCGGCAGCGAGACCTTGCCGGGGACCCTGCCGTAGAGCGCTGCCGGCACCTCCACGGGCAGCGCCTCCTGCGACATGTCCGCAGCGGCTGCTCCGCGCAGCCCGCGACAAGTTGTTTTATAAAATGACCGGAGGCCCCACCCATCGCCCCGCGCCGGGCCGCGGCCTGCCCGCCCAGCGGCGAGGCCCTCACCTCAGGGCCCTCACCTCAGGGGGCCCCGCCCGGCCGCTCCCAGCCCCGCGGCAGCGGCCGCCCCGCCGCAGCGGTGAGGGGCCGCAGGCACGGGGGGCGCGGCACGGGGGGCGGCGGGACCCGGGGTGGCGCCCCCCGAACCTGGCCCCGGCCGAGGGCGCCGGGCGGGCGGCGGGAGCGGGCCGGGCTGTCGCGCGTTTTCCGGAGAAAGGCACCTGAGCCCAGCAGCTGCGTGGGACCCACGCCGGGGTGCATGGAACGCAGCGTCCAGGCCTTCAGATATGTTTCGCAGAGCTTTTGCTCAATCCAAGAGCGTGAACGGTGGAGCACATCAACATCTCCAGATGTACCCGGTGGAAATTACCATCCTCACAGCGAACGAGTAACAAACCTGCAGCTGTGGTGACAGCGGGCTGTGTCACAGCACCTGCATCTCCAGCATGAACAGTAGCTCAGCCCACACCCGCAGTGCAAGAGCATCTTCTGGTCTCAGGTCACAGACACCCTGAGCTGCATCCTGGAAAACTCCTCTTGCAGCTTAATTTAGAGAACAATTTTTATTTTCTTTTTTTTTTTTTTTTTTTTTTTTAGCCTCATCAGAAAAGAAGACCTGCCTGACCTTGGAAGACCTGCCACAGGGACACTGAAAATATCAGTGTACTGGCTATTAGAGCAGGCCAGATTTCCCAAGGCTGACTGGTTCAGAGGATCATTAGCATAAATCATGACGCTCACCTAGAAATCCCTCTCAAGGTGATGCATCTTCAGTAAGTTGAGATTCCCTGTCCTCAAGGAAACCTGTGGAGAAGAACAGGTGGATTCTGCATACAGACTTCCAGGTCTTAAAGTTAATTCCCCATTATACACACACCTGGGCATCTAGGAATGATCTGTATGGCCTTCAGCTAAATCCACTTGTTCTGCTCCCACCTGAGTGACTCCACAGGGAAAGCCATAAAGAAAGAAAACTCCAAGGCTCTCGCTAACAACTGAACTAGTGTTAATTAATTTGAAATCTGAACGTTTCAAGCTGGATGGTCTCAATTTGTAGAATGGCAAGGAGAGGCTTCGAATAGAACGGTTCTATTTCTTTACATTTCATATTTTAGTAATTTAAGGATAGATGAAGCAAAATAACCTACTGTCTGCTTCAAAGGTCTAACTATAGTTGCCCCGGCAGCAAACAGCACACTGCTCTTGTCCTTTAGTGCTCACTACACCTCGTACTTCCTCGAATGCTTGGGTTTCTTACACTGCATCTCAGTTTGTGGAAGCACCAATTGCTTGGCAAAGGTACTTGTATTATGTCTGACAGCAGACAGGCTGTGGAGAAACAGTGCTCCGTGGCAGTTTTTTTCAATGTGTCCAAATACAGCTTTGTGGTTTCAATCAGTCTTGGACTGGACTGAAACTGCTGGTAGCCAGTGCCCCCTAAATGCCTTGTACATGCTTGCCAAAATGAGCTTGGGATTAATCTGGCAAGCTGGAAATGCAGGCAGGACTGGCTGTGACCACCCCACTGCTCTCAGACATACAGGTACTTCTACATGAAAAACAGCACTGGGGAACAGAGTCAGATGGGCATTCTGGCTCACCTCTGTCCTCTTCCTGCAAGGACGAGTGGTGTCTCAGACCATTTCTAGTGCGGTCAGTGAAGGAAGGACATGTAGAGCAGGAGAGGAAACTCACAGGAGGCAGGCGCACTACTGCTGTCTGTTGCCTTATCCCTGACACAGGAAAGATGGAATCTTCTGGGAAATTAATTTCAAAGCAAGTCTTCAACCAAGGAGTTTAAAAGTACAAGAAGGTACCCCTGTTAGGACATGACAATCATACTGAGAAAAGTACAGCACTTTATGTCCATCATATACATGCATCAGCATTTGCTTGCACCTAGCATATAACTATTATGCAGCTCTAATGCTGAAAGGCATTACTTTGCCAGTAGAGAGACTGGCATCACTAATGACTTTTCACATTGCTGCACTCACAGTTAAATGCTTGTCTATGTTCCTTCCACGTTGCAGTTGCTGATACACTGGATAAAGCCCAGCACTTACCATACCAATCTTAGAGCAACCTAATTCAGATGGAGATTTACACTCTGTTTTAGATCTCTTAGATATTACGCAATGTACGTTGCAAATTTACCATCCCCAATGGTTACCTGTACAGTGAGAAAGCCCTCTGTGCCTGGAGTTGCCTTACTGTGTGTTGTTGTCTGTTCTTGGAGGTTTCCCAGGAGTACAGTACACTAGAAGAGAGGTTCCCAAAGTTTTCTGAATTGCTGTTCACATTTCTGCAGACTACATGCAAGTTCACCACCTCCTCATGAACTGGAAACCAGCACGAGGGCAGTATGACCAGTACGGTGCTTCCTCCCATACCTGTAACCAGCTTGCGGGTTACAGACCGCCAACTCCTGCAGCAGCAGAGATCATGGACCAGAGCTTAAGAGTGACCAGAAAAGATATTTGGTAAGGATCTACAAAGGATTTTCTAACTACTACTACTACTTATTATTATTATTATTATTTATTATTATTGTTATTATTATTTACTTTATTTCAGTTATTACACTGTTCTTATCTCAATTCATGGGTTTACCTTTTCCCAATTCTCCCCATCCCACTGGGGCAGCGGGGAGAGTGAGCAAGCGGCTCTGTGGTACTTAGTTGCTGACTGGAGTTAAACCACAACAATATCGTATGTTTACGAAGTAGATAACAAACCAAAATAACTGCAGGTCAAGGAGCAATTTGGTGCATGGCTTGCTTTCAAGACTGGTTGAAACAATTTTAGATGTCAGCCAGCTGTGTAGCAGAAATTGCAAAATTAAAGGAACAACTATAAATTGCTCAAGATTTAAAAGCGTGTATTAATATATGTAGAAACTTGCAGCTCCTTACCTGATAGTTATCACGCTCTAAGGATGCTCCATTGCCTCAGCAGAAGAAAGGAAATAGGGAGGGAGCAAACATTTCATATATTTAACAAATAATATACAGGTTATTAGCTGAGAGAGAGAACGGTGCAATAAGCAGCGGCTGGCAGGAAAAGTCATACTGCTGGGGGGCAAGCGGCCGTCTTTTCCCGGTGTTTAAGGGCAGGCAAAAGAAGAGATCTAGGAGCTAGAAAGAACTCACCGTGTACGTGAGTTCTGTATGTGAGGCATCTGTAAGTGCAGAATGGTCAGAACCTCAGCAGCAGGATTTAATGCCATCACGTTTTCTGGAATAGGGTTTTTTAGTTGCTGTTCTTTTTAATGGACCAGCCCGTCAAGACTGCTTTGAAGAAGCTGGAGAAGGGATATACCTATATCTCCATTTAAAACGTCTGTCTCCACCACCTTTTTGTTCCTGATTTCCTTTCTTTTCTTGTTTCCATTTCCTGCCATCCTTTCTTTCTTATTGACTTCCTGGCTTTCCAGAATATCCGTTTCCTTCCTTTGCCCATCTCAATACCACATAGCTATAATTCCCTTTTATTAGGGTATTATAATTTTTTTCTTCCTTCTCCCCTTCTCCCTCCTTTGCTTTTTATACCATCTGTTTTCTTAATCTTTCCCCTTTGGCGCACGTCTCCTCCATACTGCAGTGGTACCTCCAGAAGCCTCAAGTCTGAGTGGTGGAAATTTGGCCGTATTTGGAACAAGCACGAATACTACAAGCATTAGGGCAGCTGGGATCAGGCCGTGACATCTGAGTGAGACACACAGCTGCACAGAGAAAAGGGGGTAAGCAGCAGTGGGTTGAAGGGAATGCAAAGGAGACCTTGGGACCCAAGGAGGAAGAAACTGGAGACATGACAAGACATGCTAGAGTTTTGACATGAGGGGCTGGAGGGGTGGGAGGAGTGCTGGGGAACACTGCCACTGTGCTGGGCTTCAGTGGGAACCCTGCAAGGAACAGACTCTCAGGAGGAGTTCAAAGGTACAACATTTCAACGGCCAGAAAGACACACAGCTCTCACCCATGGGCACCTGTTGGCCAGCGTACCATGATGGGCATGAGGAGACCAGCCCTGCTGGAAATGAGGCCCCAATAGCCCCCTCGGCAGTGTTATCACTCTAGGAAGGTGGTGGGATGTTGCACATACACAGCAGAGCTTTGCATGTGAACAGGTTTTGGCAAGGGGTTTCTCAGAAGGGAGTTCTTCTCTGCCACCCACGGTCTCCTGTATCTGCTGTGGCAGAAATGCTTCCTGTCATTCATGTGGTGCAACCTGTAGTCCCACAAACAAATAGCTTGCTTCCCTCAGACTGCTGGCAATAATCTTTCATTTGATCACTCTTGGGGCTGCAGAACAGCGTGAAATGCTGCTGCTAACCATCCCATTAGCTTCTGCTTCCTCAGTGGCACTCACCCAACAGGACTGTCAGAGCACTCACGTGCCTGAGCGGTTGAAAATCCCACTGCTGCTTTCCTTAGGTTCCTGTGGGCTGACTTACCTCAGTGAGCTGCCCAGGTCTCCTGTACCTTTGTGATAATCGGAAGGGCTGGGGAAAAGGTGCAATTGGATGCTAATCCCTTCACTTACCTACAGATAATGACTGGGTAAGGAGGAAAACCCAGACACAGGGAAGATGCAGAACATATTAATTACAATTAAGGAGGTCAGCGTGTTAGCGCGTGCAGTTCCTATTGCCACGGCTACCAACAGTTCTGTCTTTTAAAACATTTAGGAAAAAATCACATGCTGACTCCTGTCGGTGCTAACACTGTGGTACAGCATGGGCACGGATTTTGTCAGTGCTTCTCCCCTGCTAGTTAGTTTCCTCCCTTGAAGGGATAATTCCAAGAAATTACTCCTGTTTCCTGTAAAAAGGGACACTCCCAACCTGCAAAACCAAAAGGGCTTTTAAATGGCCACATCTGCAGCTGTTACCTGCATTCTTTGAATGCCTCAGTACAGCCCAGAGGCTGAGTGCGGAAACATACCTCATCAGCAGCTGGGCCAGAACAAAAAATGCAGAAACATACCCCATCAGCAGCGGGACAAGAACAAAAAATACCGTCAGACAAAGCCATGCACAGCCTCCGTGCTGGCCTGCAAAGAGCTGGCCACCGGGGTTCTTCTGCAAGTGTCTTGTGCAATCAGTTAATAAATGTAACGAGAAAAAGCAAGCTGAGCCCAACAAACTAACCCACCCCCTAAGTCACAAACCAAGCACCTCTGCTAACAGACCCGGCGTGGTGCCTGAGTGGGAGGCAAGAGAGTGGAGGGGCAGGTACCCGGAGACAGGACGGCTGGTGTGGAGGGACTGGTGTCCTCCCCCTCGACTCAAGAGCGTTACCTGTGGGGTTGCTATACGTCGCTGGGTGAAGGCCCCCAGTGCCCTGGAGAACCATGGCTGGGTGGAGGACTAAGCCGGACCTTTGCCAGGGTCTACAGCCAGGTGGGACATTTGGGTATTCATGATGTAACAGCAAGGACCTCACTGTGGGACTGCGCTGGCGGTGGGTGTATCTGACATAAGAAAGCCATGGGTGTTTGAGGGTGCAAGGGCAGAACTGACAAAGAGACCCATTTCTTGCCCAAGAGCTTCACCCACACTGTGAGCATCACCAGGAGCTGTGGCGGGGGGTGGGGCAGGCTTAGCCCCTGGCAGGTACAGCTTAGCATGCCTCAGTGCGCTGGGGATAAATGGGCCTTCCCCAGTCAAAGCCACAAACAAAAAGGCAGCAAGGGAAGCAAAGGGGTATAGTTAAAGGCAGGGATGGGGAGAGAGAGGCAGGGTTCTTGAAATTTAGTGTCATCAAAAGACTTGGGTGGCAGGGGCGGGAACTACCCTGGCAGCTCTTCAAGATGCCCCAAACCCCAGGTGGAACAGGGGCAGGTGGGAGAGGTGGCACATGCATGTGTCACCCCAAGTGGGTTTGCCATAATGATAAACAGGGACCCAAGAGGGAGTTAGAGCTGGGGCAGAAGAGAGGCAATGCCGAAGGGACTGCGTGACTCACCAGCAGAGATCACAAAGCCAGGAGCCCTTGGTAAACAGCCAGTAAACAGCCATTTCAGCACGCCAGAGGTTGGAACCAGGGCTGCAAATTGGATGGAGGTGCAAGGGATGGGAAAAGCAGCTGGGGCAAGGGCACGCCATCCCGGGGGTATGTGTGTGGTGGTGCTGCTGAGGTCCTCTGAGGTGAGCGTGGGAGGCTAAAGGAGGCAAAGGTTAGAGGAAGGCTGGGCATAAAGGAATGCTTGAAGGAGGGGAGACAAACAGGTGATGACAGCATAAGGGAAGAGAAATTTTCAGCCTTTTAGAGGTTTGTGTTTTGTTTTGAATCCAGGCTACATTTCATTATCCATAGCTCTGTGTTTGCCAATACATGTTACTTCAGCACAGACAAGTTACTGCATTTCATCGAAATCTGAATTAATTAGGGGCAGCTCATACTGCCTCTGAAGCATTGTATCTTTTTTTTAGATTAGTATCCTTGTTGTAATGAACAGGTTTACAGAGTATTTGCATTATTTAAGTCCTCCATAAAGCAAATAATTTTTTTAGTCTTTATCTCAAAGATAAGCAGTTTCAACAAATTGCCTTGCGCTATTTATAGTAGTCACATCCTGTGTTGCCTGTATACAGTCAAGGACTGACAAAGCCATGCAGCTACCCATGAATTACCTGTGAATATCAGTGTAAAGCACTTAGCTTGCCTTTTCACAACAAAATCTGAATCTCTTTCGGTTGTTTGATGTTTTTAATCACAGCATCCCATCCTATAGTAAAAAGAAATACTACTAAACCTGTTGAAATTAATTGGATGCAGACGCTGACCTGGATCCTCTAAATACCGTGAGTGTTCAGCGGAAAGCACAACCCTGGGGGTTAGGTACTTTGGCACACACCAGAAAAGCTGATCCCAATGCACAACAGGCTCTGAAACAGTCACTTCCAAAGGATTCTCCCAACCTAAATATTGCTCATGTAACAAAACCTGTAAATTCAGAAGTATAGAAAATTTGTATTTTCCATGTGAAATCTCAGATTTTCAGTATCTTTTATGTTTAATTTTGCATGTTATTTCTAACAATATTTCTTGCTGACACTGTATGAAAATAGTTTCCTCTTTTTCTTTTGAATTGTCCACATTTATTATGTCTTTTTCTATTGCACTAGATGTGGAATAAATTAAATATCCGTAGCTCATTTGTCTTCACATGTAACTTCTAGAGTGGTAAATTTTGAAAGAATTTGTATTGCTGTCCCACATTCATGCATTTAAAAAACTTGTCAGTAAGCTCCATACTTTGTAACCTTTGATTTACTGCACATACATGTATGAACATGAAAAAGATGTTCACCAGCAGTGAAAACCCACATAAATAAAGCATGAGACTAATAATGATTTTATTTGAACAGTTTATCTAGGATCACCACATGGTGGAGTGGAACCACAGGCCAAAACAAGCCTTTGTACTTTCCCCAGTCCATCATGCGCATTCACAAACAGGTCTTGATTCTTCTGCAGGGAAAAAGAAAAACAATACTGGTATCTTTCTGAAACTCAGGTCAGTGTTTATTTTCTGTGCTGTCGTTTCTGCTCTATGGCTGAATTCAAAGCCTGAAGGATCAGATGTTTGTTGTTCTGTATGTTGTAGCTGGTCAGTTCTACCAGCTTGTCAAACTCTTCCTCTGTGTAGGTAAAGCTGTTTAAGCAGTATGGGGAAAAGATGCTGGAAACGTCCACGTTGCCCTGCACCATCTCAGCAGGGCTGCGCTCCACACCTGATAAACAAAGAAAGGTGACAATGGGGTGTAGCTGTGACCCTGCATCCTGATCTCCAGGCACAGCATAGCATTGCTCCTCGCTAGCCGGGCACTCGCATTTCTCTCCCGTGGGAGCCACAGCAGGGAGGGAGGGGACCATGCTAGACCACGTCTCCCATCCTGACACAGCCAAAGGGTGACCAGGTGGTGGGACAACCGTCTCTGTCCCATGGCTTACCAGGCTCTTTGTATTTTCTGAAGGTGTCATTCACCAGTGGGAAAAACACCACTGTCGGTGCCTCTGGGGTCTCCGTGTCTTCGAAGATGTAGCACTCCTTTAGATTTTTCTTTTCTTCTTCACTCAGGTGGATTTTGGGAAATGGGATTCCCTGCTTTAGGAAGTACTTGGAGGCTTCTTCCAAAGGCTGCATTCAGGCAGAAAAAAAAAAAAAGATCAGAGATTCTGCCACCCCCCAGCTTTTCCCAACACACAACACATCTACCAAAAGGTCTTCACAAAGATCCAGGAACAGTGTTCCCTGTCAGTGTTTCTTCTGGCCTGTCTTGTGCACAAGGTATTAAGTACTAGTTATTAACAGAACAACAGTTCAGGACCCAGCCTCCAACTTGCACTCCTGACTGCTGTCCTACCTCCTCCTCCTCCTCCTCCTCCTCCTCCACCTTTATCTGAAACACAAATAAGATGTTCATGGCTGTGGGTGAGGGCAGCCTAGCCTCCTAGGACACAGAAACAAGCCCCTTACTGGAGAAAACCCAGAAATGAGCAGAACAGACAGGAATCTGAAATGGTACCATTTTAAAACATGGATTCACAAAGGTACAAACATTTGGTTGACTTGGCATGAAATATTTTAAAGCCTCTGTCTCAGATGCCTTAAGATGGTTGTGAAAAGTGATGTAGGCATCTGGGAGCAAACACTGTCCTGACTGAAATGTTAATTTAAGCTCACGGGTGTGTAAGTCATTCTGAAAATAGGATTTTTGTTCCTGAATCTGTGGCAAATACAAAAATTCTAGTCTTCAGGAACTTCTGTCTTATCCATATCTAGTAACAGGAATTATAGACCAGGTTATTAGCTGGTATTTGAAACAGCAGATAAGGCATCAAAGGACAATTCTGCTCCACAATTTAGAAAAAAAAAATCCAGTTACTGTTCTAAAGACAAATGGACAAATTACTTCTAATTCAACTGTATGTGGATATCTTTAGATGGCTACCACAAGACAAACAAAACAAGTTCACCAGTGGTGGTACTGTTTCCAGAGAAACACTCCATATGGAGAATAGTGTTGACAGCAGTACTGAGATCCCAGGAGCACACAGGTCTAAGAGATAGTATTTACCTATCAGAGGGTTAATTACAATAAAGGATTTAGAAATTACAATAAAGGATATAGAAAACTGGTACTACTTCTGTTCTCCTTAGGGGATCTGCCATGGTATACCAGCATCAGTGACAGACCTAGGCATCTACAGAATGGGAGCTGTACACCAAGAATCCTTTTCTCCCAGAACCAGTTTCTTCTACATAAAATTATTCTGACTCCTTAGGAGTTAAAGAAGGCTAAAAAGGATAAAAGACAGCAGTTATTATCAAAGAAGATAGAGTGGTCACTGCACCAATGTCTGCGATCCAGAAGAGTAGTTTAAGTGTAGGACAACATCCACTTTCCTCTCTGGCCTCATAAGCGGTGGGTAGCTAATATCGATGTATCCCGCCGTGTCTGCCAGGCACATGAACTCTGCAGTTTCTGTCAGCTGGTTGGGGAAATTCTCTAGTACAGTATCTAAAAGAAAATACTTACGATGAGTCGTTTGCTGAAGAAGTAATATATCTGTTGTTTGGCTAATACGGGAGTGAAAAATGCCTTGTCTCCCCATTACTCTTCCTTTACAAGACTCTGCCACACTATAGGAGCCCAGCCTTGACACAGAAAAGACAAACCTGTCCAAGATAAGGAGACAAGAGCTCCTTCACTTCTCATGCTGTTCTTATTCCATCCCTGATGAGCAATACTTGCCCTTCCCTGGAATCAAGGGACTTTTTGGAGCTGATTTGAATAGATGAAATTTAACTAGTTATCTTGAATTTTTTTTCCAAAGTGAATAATAAAGCCTGCTCATCCTCTGCCTTCACTGATGAAAACACGAACCACCTGAGTGGACAAAAATTAATATTCAGGTATGTTTACCTTTCCATATACAGAAGCTTTTGCTCTGAAGGTATTCATTGTGCATCTGAAATCCCTTCAGGAAGTTGTAGAACTTTGAAACCATCACCCGCTCAGTCAGGACCTGCCGAATGATGCCCATGATGCCACATTCAGGGGTGACTAAGTAAGTCTCCAACTCATGGCTCCTGGCTGGTGAGGAAGGCTCATCTCCTTCTGGACAGAGGAGATGAACAAGTTGTTCTGATACAGTTCTTTGCAGTACTTAAAACACCAAAAAGCACCTGCTATTAGCTACAGGAAAGAAGAACTTAATAAGGCATGGCAAAATTCAATCAAATCAATGTCAAAGTAGGAACAATAACAAAAATCCATCTACAGCAAAACATATTCCATGAAAAACAGAGTGGCCACAAACTTCCTAGGACAGGAAAAAGTGATCTACTGCTTGATAGAAGTCATAGGTGGATTCCCTGTCTGAAGGTCGGGTTAGGTTGAGAATCTGGACCAGCTTATTTCAAAATCAGTCCAAATTGGCTTTAAAAAAAAAAAAAATGCCATCAGGAGACTTAGATACTCTGCTCAGAAAAGAGCAGAGAAAGAGTTGTGCTAAATGGCACCTCACGTGATTGGAAAACAGGGACAATGACTTTCTATCACGGGCATTTACTGAGCTCAGGGTTCTGCAACACTTACATGGAGAAAGTGATGAGAAAGCCCATAAATCAAACTCGCTAACCACATCTGAACACAGGAAGGACAGCCAGCATCTCTAAGCAGAACACAGGTTTGCAACAAGATCTAAGAAAGTTGAAATGGAGTTCCCCATAACTGATATATCCAACCCTTCAACAGCAATGTAAGAAAAGTACCATCTGCCAAGGCAGACAGAAAACACAGCACCGAGACATTTGTTACAACATGTAGGTTCACTAAAAGGCTCCTGGCAAAGATGATCTGTTAAAAAACCTCAGTAGTTTTATAGTTGGTGGCAAATCATCACTTGCATAAATTCAGTCCAAGGGAGACTAACGGAAATAACATTGCTGTGAATTAATTCAGAGGAAACCTAATTAGATATAGCTGACAACATGAGACCTCGGGGTGTGGGGAGGGGAGCAGTGCAGCACTGGCCTCAGTTTTAAGATTTAAAAAGCCTTCACACTATATGCCCCTGAATGTTAACATTCACTTAAACATTCACAAGACAGTGGGTAAAGTAGAAGCAGAAGCGTAACCAACCAACATCAACCGTCCTGTGCTGGGTACACCTCGGTAAGCACCTTTCCGTAGGATCCGATGAATGCCAGGCATCCAGCAGGTTGTAGGAAAAGACATTGCTCCACAGGCCTGTGCAATGGTAGAGAACACGGAAACTGCTTTGGAGACATTTTAATGGAAAATATCCTTTTTAAAAAATAACCTTTCAGCTTTCTGAAAGCCTCAACATTTCCAAACTCTCACCAAAAACTGTATGAAGTTCTTTGGCAGCAACTCACATTCTGTCCTCAAAGAGGGACCTGAGCGGTGTTCAGTGCTGCGCCAGGCCCCAGGCACTGCAACTCGCTGTCATGGACAGCTGCTGCTGGTGCACTGCAAACCCACATTTTCTGTCCTACAAGCAACTGTCATCAGAGAGCAAAACCACACTGTTTCCCATAAAATAAGGCTTTGGTCTGCAATCTGTGTTGTATACAAACTTATAGTCAGCTAAAGGCTTGAAGGCTGCTCCTGAACCACCAAGACTCAAGTGGTTAAAGCACAGTTTGGCACAGTCTGCAGAGCAGTAAGCTAGAGCAAGTTCTTCCACTTTTGCCCTCCCACTTCAAAAGAACATCTAAAAATGTCTCCTCAGTGCAGAAATCTCCAAAAGCCTCTTGGATCTTGAAAAGCATTTCTTCCTCCACAGCTCTGCCGCAGGCCCTGAGGGGGACTGTGCCAGAGAAGGAATCACGGAGCTTTGCCTTGACAACCTCTACCAGTGACAGCTTTGCAAAAGCCGTATGTCGCCGAGGATGCAATAATTCGAAGTGCACAATGCAACAATTATGTATTCCATAATTCAGTAGCAGAAATATAATTCTCTTTTAAATTTGGCTCATTTGTGAAGTGGGACAGGAAGCCAAGGGTCTTCTGCTTCACAGGAATTCCCCATAAGAATGGGACATGCTTGAGAGACCTTAGAAATACATAATTAAGAAATCGGATAGGGGCTCTCTGGCTCTACGCTTAGCTGGCAGCCAGGGTTCATCTGCAGGTAGTTACTGGCTGGTTTCTGTGAGCCCAACCTCATCTCCCTGCAGCTCAAGGAGCTTCTGTCTAGGCCGGCTGTGAGAAGGCAACTCCTCTCGCTTCTCCTGTCTTCACTTGGTGCCTTCTTGCTCCATAACCCTTCCAGCTCCCTGAGCTCCAGGAGCTACACACTGCTCGTGCATTTGACGCTGCTGTCCCCCAGAGCTTGGTCCTAATTACATAGAAATGTTTCCCTCATCTCTTGCACTGAATTTTCACGGTGCCTGTATTCGCTGAAGTAAGAACTACGAGGACAGACGGGATCTTTTACTAGGCTGACAGAGCTGAAAATAGCAGACGAGCTCTTACACACCCCAGCCTTTCTCCTGGAAACCTGAGGGCCTCGTACCTCCACAAGCTCATCCAGTCTTTTCCTCTAGCCACTGCTCTTTCCAAAGGCCTTACCTCCCCCTGCAAACTACACCTTGTTTTTGTCCTTAACTACTCACACAGTAACTACTAGTACGCGTTAATCGCCACCCAGGAGGGCATTACACGCTGTGTCAGTAGGTGGCAACCTTGCTTTAACCCTCGACTCGACACGGTCTGAAGACAGGCCACGGCTGTGGGGTCGCCAGCCCAACTGGGGTGCTGAGGCGGAGCTTAGCCCAGACTGGACATGCTGGGTGTGCTCGCTGCCCAGCCACCTCGGTGCAAACACACCACACCACTGTCCTTGCAAAACTGGAAAGGAGGCACGACCTTCCCAGAAGGCGGCTCTGCAGTCCCACCTAGCTCTGTAGCCTACCTCCTACCTCTGGCAGTCAGCACAGAGTGCTTAATGGGAAAACACAAGAAAATGGAAAGCATGAAGGGATCTCTTCTTCAGTGTGCTCTCCAGCATCTCAAGGTTCTGGATTTGCAGGGCACTGGCTGCAATATGCAGGATCTGTGTTATATGAAAAATAAAGTCCATTTGTATGCAATTCAGACTTTTGCAGGGGAGCATATCACCTTTCATAAAACAGATGCGAGATTCAGGGAGCTTCTTCATCAGGCGACCCATGAAGAACTTGCTGCCAAAATCCTCTGCACGAATGAAGGCGCCGTATTTTAAGAACCCGACCTCATAAGGGGTGAACTCTACCCACTCTGCAGAGGCACAAAATGAACTTTTAAATCTCAATCCTATCCCTGCCTCCCTGCAGAAAGGACTCTGAACTGATAAGGAAGCAGGTGCAGGAGAAGCCCTGTCAGCAGTGTGACCACAGGCTGGCGTTCCTCGGGGTAAGGCATTATCATTCAGCCAGTTTCAGCCACCCACTCAGTAATGTTTCCCAAACTTGTTCCCTTCAGAACTTCCAACAAGTCTCTCCAGACAGGACATAAGCAAAGTTTGTACCAAAAAGGGTCAGCCTAAGTTACCCCACATGTGGAGCTAAGGCTTTGACTTATCAGTACCTTGGCTGTCCTTAAGCACCTCCCCCAGATTTCTCCTGCCCCACAGAAGATGGGTTCCTCCCGGAGCCTAGGCACAAAGTCTAGAAATGGAAGAGGAAGTTAAGGAGGAAAAGGAACTGTTTATGAATGCCATGGTTCAGCAGCGCAAGGGGTTGCAGGACATGCAGTAACTGAGAATGCAGACCGTTTGAACACCAACCAAGTTGAGATACAGCTCAGTTTTGCCATCACCTTTGAACTCTGAAAGGCTGTAGTCTTCCTTGATGTTGAGGATCATGTAGATAGGTAAGGGATTCTGACCCTGACTCAATGCCTGTCGCTCATCTGAGAGTCTGTGGTTGTTTTTCTGTGAAGCGACCAGAAACAAAGAGCAAAACCAAGGGACCTTCTTGGCATAGTGTATGGGCTTGCCAGATTACAGCAAAGTACACAACTGTTTCCATCTCCATTTTCTTATTCTCTCCACTCATTTTGTGCCCAGACATTTTTTTTTAGCTAAGGAGTGATCTAAACATTTGCACATCCACATAAGCTTGTTTAACTACAGGTGAGCTGTAGGACACTGGTACAACGGTCTCTCATTCTTCCCAGTAAATGCATCCACTTTACCTGAATTATTTAAGTTCTCAAAGGGAGGAAAAGAGCAAAAGAAACCAAGAGCAGGACTCTACTGTTAGGTGCTCAGATGCTCATACTGGTAGGAAGGAGACATAGGTTTTCTGCTCTACAGAATATCCCTTGGCCACTAACGTGTTGAGAGATATGTGGGGACAAATCCCCTTTGTCAGTCAGCAGAAATCATCTGCTGGATAATGTTGGAATGCTCTCAAGCTAGCATCTGTCACTGGAGCTTCATTTTCCACACAACAGTATTCAGTAGCTGTTAGGGAAAGCATAGACACGCTACCCCATCACTTAATGCTTTTTCCAGTAGAAGCCCCCAAAAATCAACACTAGAAATCTGGTATCCCTCTTGCTTCCGCAGTTTTAGCTCCTTGTGATAGTACTTCAGACTCTCCAGGGAGAAGCAGCTTAGCTTGCACTTGGTCATATGTCTGCGGACTTCACCAATTGGTCTGGAGAGATCCTTGTGTGACCAGTCAGCATTCTGATACAAATGTGACAAGGTCCTGGGAAAAAAGAAAGGAAGTACGTTGTCATATGCTTGAGAGGCTTTCACTTTTTAGACTTGGATTTAAGGATCACATCAAATGAACTAGGTGAAGTTCATTAAAAACACTGTTTGGGCTCAGTTTATTATTGAAGGGAAAAGATTTTTCGATTCAGAAGACCCCTCAAATCACTACTGAAACCTGAGGACTTGCAAAACACCCCTCTGTGTCCTGTAGGTGTATGCACAAGGCTGTGATTCACGTGAGGGTCACTCACTAGGAAAGATCCTAGAGATGAAGCTAGGGGTCAAGGAAAATGTCAGTCCCCGCAAGCAGTGCCTAGACCACATGCTGGCTCAGGCCATGTTTTCCTAATACAGCAATAAAAAAGCTCAAGACTGCAGTAGTACACCTTTACCAAAACCAAGAGAGTAAGTTTCTCTTACAGGAGTCTCACACAGCAGATGATAACGGTGGCAAATTATGTCTTCGCTCAGGATCTCCTTACCATGTGGAACCAGATGACCCAGTGATGTACGAAATAGCATCTAAGAGATCCAGCTTCTGAAGACCCAACAGGTTGCCTAACAGAGATGTCAGTGCCCGGGTGCCGCCACCTGTTGTCATGACTGCTACAACTGGCACCTGTTTGAACATCAACACAGCACTGGTAAGCAACAACCTAGTTTACCAGCACATGTGATCAGACCCGAGTAAACTGCAGCACTTCTGTCCCACAGGAAATTCCAACATTTCACCAGTTCCCCAAGAAGGGGAGAAAAAGATGAAAACCTGGTATTTTGCACAGCAAAATAATAATGAAACTAAAAGTTTCTGTCATTACCTAATTTTGACAACTTTTATCAAAATCAATCAATTTGATTCTGAATTGTTATATGCTGGCTTACCAAAACAGCTAAAAACTTGCTGGTTTAAGGCATTTCAATATTAGACTGCATTTTCTTTAGTGGAACATCATCTCAGGAAAGCTCTACTCTGAGAACAAGCAGAACTCATCCTCTCTTGTAAGTCAAGTATAACGACTAGATTACATTTCCTATAACGTACCTAGAGTATATAATTGCAGTGAAGAACCACAAAACCTAATTGCATGGAAATCTAAACTGTTACAGGAAGACAAATCCCTCCAAGGAACCCACTGAGAGAAGAGGAGTCTAATGACACTTCCAATACACATTTCCAGACAACTGCATCAAGGAAAATACTCAGCAGCAACCTGAATCAAATCAAGCATTTCAGGTCAAAGCAAAGTATTCTGATTTGGGTTTACCTGCCTATAAGAAAAATTATCTTGTTCAAAAGTCTGAGATTAGTAGTTAGAAGTACTTCCCCTAAACAATATACTGATGTGATCAGTTTGTAAGCGGGGACGTAATTTATAGGATCCAAAGCCATTCTGTTGTGTAACATTTAGTATGCCTTTGGTCCAGCTGTCCTGGACAAAGGGAAAAGCACAGGTAAAAAAACCCTCTCAAAACGGAAACTTCTCCATTTCTGAAGTGCTTGATCACAGACCATGTTCCCTCCCTAAAGTACCCACCATCCCCATGCCAGCATGGACACATACAAATACAAATCCTAACTCGCTCAGACAGCTAAGAGACAAATGTTGAATGTCTGTGTGCTGTTTGAGTGACAATGCAGCTGAGACAATAAGCACCAGAGGACAGAGTCTGTGATAAGAAACATTCCCATCAGTCAGTGTTATGTATCACTAACTGTTAGGTTTTCCCCCCTCCAAAACCTGGTAATATAAAACACCATAGGGGGCCTTGGGTTGAATGCTCAGCTAAGACAGCAGAACTATCCAGGTCTGTAATTTACAGATGAAAAAGAAAGAAGGCAGGGAAGAAATGCTGATTTATGGCATTCTGTTTTCTGAGCAAACGTAGCAAGTGGCTTTAGTACCACCCATGCTCTCACACCATTTCATCTAAAGACACTCTACATTCGGCACTGAATACAGTAGGGCTGGTTAAGGAACAATAATGCAAACGGCTACAAGCATAACACATTCCTGTTAGACAGCATGGTCCAGTCCCTGTGGTGCTCCCCATACCTCATGGTCTTGTAGGTCTTGCTCTAAATGAAGTGCTTTTTTCAGAGCAGAAGCCACAAACTTCCTTCGTTTCTGTAGGAAAATTTTCTCCTGCATACACAGATCAAACTCCAAACGAACATCTAAGTTTCTTGACCTCAAACAAAGTCCAGGGTTAAACAGGATGTGTGTGATCATTTATAATTAATGTCTAGACCTGTACTTACAAGTTGCAAAGTCTAATACTAGGCTTAGAAAAGCTGCTATTGTGGCCCCACAAAAGCACACCACAGATGGTACAGACAAGGTAGAGAAAAAGCTGAGAAAGTTAAAGAGTTGTAAAGTCTTACAGAAAAAAAAAGAAGTATTTGTTGCTATGCTGATTTTTCAAGAAGTGTCTAACATAAATACTGCAACCCATATATAGATACTATAAAGGGAATACCTAGAATTTGTTGCCTGAAGACCTCCAGGGTTTATAAATACAGATAAATAAATAATATATAGATAGTCTGGATTCTTTACAGGTAAGGAAAGTGAGTTGTAAACACGTATTTTTCTAAACTCATAGCTCCATGGATTTTTCAGCCAGAAGAGATTATTCTCCCCATCCAAACTTGCATAACTCTTGCATAGTAGCGTAACAGGAAATTTTGCCCAGCAGAGTTAACAACGTTCACCTTCTGGACATGGGTAACTAACATGGGGTAAATAGGGGTAAACATTGTCACCAACTAAATACTGTCTTCCTTAGTTGCAGAAAAAGGTAAGAAGGCAAAAAAACTGGGCAGCATCTTTTTTTCACAACCACAAAACCCGAAAGACAGAATTTCTTACCAGTCATTTGACTTCACCTGTAAATTGACTGTTTCATCCTAGAAAAAAAAAATACAATATAAGCACTGGAGGTGGTTTCATGTCCTTACCGTTCAGTCAGCATCTAAGCCCCTCACTTTTTCTAAGAGCCATGTTGGAGCCACAAAGCCATTACAATCAGAAAATCCATACAATTTTTAAACTTCTCCAACTCCACTTTATTTTCTTTAAATCGTTTTATACCAAAGATACAAAGAGTAGGATACAGCAAAAACCAGCATCAGCTCTGCCAGTGTGCCCCATCTTGCCTCGTCATTTGCATTTGCTTTGACCTGCATTAGTCCCCCAGCTAAAAGTCATCAGTCACAGAAACCCCTCTGTCAAATATTTGGCTGTCATTTTTGATTCTACTTGGTTCATATGAAAATGTACCGATCCATAACCATCTCTGTTAGGAATGTAAAGGCACTAGCAATTACGTATCTAACCCCCCACTTCACTGATCTAATTAACACCTGCCCATTGATCACTGGACCACTGATCTTTGGTCCATAGCTTCACATTTATCCTAAAAAGTTGGTATCAATCACCTCTGCTACTGTTACTTTCTCCTTGAAGGGAAGTGAATCCAGAGGAATAGTGAGGGATGCAGGGCAGTCTTTTTTCTCTTCACCTGAGGTACACTGAAATATAATTATAATGTAGAACAATAATTAATGTATACATCACAAAAAAAAAAATTACTGTCTCCAACTTATTTTTTCAAGTGGGGTCACCATTCAGCAGCTTCCAAATTGGCATCTAATATTTAGGTGCCTTATGGCACACAGTGCTCTTCCCGAGCAGAAGATCACAAAATATGACTTTTAATTAAAAATACAAATTCTCTTCATTTGCCTCAGTCAGGTATGGGAAACCATGAGTTTATTGTGCTTACGCAAGCAGACAATCACATACCGAGCAGAAAAGAGATTTCTTCTCCACTAGAGCCACGTGTAGCTCTGACAGGCTGTACTTGATGTAATGGAAGTCCAGGGGCCCCACAGGCTGCCGGGAAGAGCCCAGGAACAGGGTCTGGCTCTCTTCGTAGGATCCCTTCACTGAAAACAGTAAGTCTTTTTCTAAAAAAGATGTGAAAAGCACACAGAGAAGTTAATGACTATGATCTCAGAAAGAGAACATTAAATGGTCATTCAGAAGTCATTTTTATATATAAAACATTCAACAACGCTTAAAAGCTCCCAGACTCTATTTATCCAGGAAGAAGGAAAGGACAAAAAAGAAAACAAACAAAAAAAGAAGAAAGAAAAAGAAAGCAAAGAGCTTATAAAACACCAGAAGCTGTTTTAAGAACTCAGACATACAGCCAAATCAGGCAAAAATTATATTACTGAGATAGAAATATGTATTTACTTCTACTTTACAGCACTAATATGATTCGTTATTACTCTAATCATTTACTTTAACTTCAAAGTCCAGTTTTTATAGTTAGTTAGCACAGACACACTATAGCTGTTGGGTCTATGATCCCGTATATACTCCTAACCATCTAGTTCCTGTGCTCTAATTATAAGAACAACATTGCCGGATAAGAAAATGACCAAAAAAAAAAAAAAAAAAAAAAAAAGAAAAAAAAAGAGAGAGAGAGAAATTTTCAGTTTACTGTAAAATAAGTTTTTTTATTTCTAATTTAAGGTCTAACCTGAAGGTTCTTTCTTCATCTGTCTCTTGCCCACCAGGACTTCCAAGCAGGAAATTTCACGAGACTGTAGCAGGGATGAATGAGAAGCAAATTAAGCATATATAACATGCCACATCTGAGTCACTTCACTTCTGCCTGTCTCTGGCTACGTGAGTCCCTGGGGTCTGGAAGACTGTCTGCCCTGTGTTTGATAGGCTGTCAAGAGAAAGACCTTGGCACTCTGAAAATATGCCAAGATTCTTTCAGCTGAAAGAAAAATAGCTGTGTGCTGTGGTCTGTCCGTGGGGACGGGACTGCTAAGGGAGGGGAAGTAACAGGGGCAGGAATGGGAGGGTGCTGGAGCCAGCCAAGGGCAGGCTGATTGGGTTGGCCAAATCCAGGGCTGCCCTTGCTGTGGTGCAGCTGAACAGCCAGGTGCTAACTCCTCCAAACAGTGAGCTAGGGACAGTCAAGAAAGCAACTTCCGCATCATCCTATGGAGGTGGGAGAGCCAGGATGGTCATGAGGGGGTCCCAAGGGAAGTCCCCTGAGGGCACAACACAGAGGCAGTAAGTCAATGAAAGCACCTCCGACTTCACCAAAAGGCTTGCTGCAAGCTGCTGCTGGTGGACAGGTCTCTGGTACCCCCAGGGACTATGCTCACCCTTTCCTAACACACCCTCCTGCAGGGAGCAGTGTAACAGGGCGGCTGTCAGCGTCCAACCCCCCTCTCTCTCCCCTCCAGCCCTGCCTGCAGTGAGGTACTGGGGCATCTGCCGGATTTACCGCTCCCATCACTAGTGTGAAAATGAACATAGAAGAGAAACAGTTTAAAATTACCACTAATACACCATTAGTGACCAGCTTTTCAGGAGGGACTGGACTGAAAGAGAGAGAAAAAAAATGCTATCAGAACTAATACGACCTAAGTACATCCTTAAATACGTTCCTTAATGCCCAGCATAGTCTCAAACATGTCACTGATCTTTAATTTTGGGAGACATCTGAAATGTGTCTTCCTTATTTTTTTAATGATATTGGTAAACAATAGCAGTCATAGGCACAGTGGGTGCAGTTCCTGTTAACCTTCTCCCTTGTCCAGCAAATAATGGGACAAATTAGTATCCAAGATGATTCTTGGTAGATAAGAAACACAGAGTTTTAGGTAATATGCAACTAACTTGATAAACACCAGCTGTTGCTGTGATGCTGTGCATTTTAAACTATACTATGCTAAATGCTAGTGTGTGTTTGACTGCTTGCTTTTGCTAAGGACAGTTCCTTGGTCCCATGTCGGTTTTACTCACATGCTCTCTGATGCAAACTCCACCTCCAGTGTCTCTTGTGTCTGTAAAAGATTTATTTATTATAAGCATTTGAATTAATTTTTGTTTCCCACTAGCTATGGTTGTCAATGATTATTCTGGCTCCTGAAACAGGTCTTCAAATCGAATTTCCCTCCTGCTCTAGGGTTTGCTCAGACGAGTGAAAGCAATTGACTTAAGAGTGATTTTGGAAAGTGTTCCCCCTGCCTCTTTAACCACCAATCCCCAGGTTGACTGCGCTTTGTTCGGTGGTGAAGCAGAGTAAGGCAGTCACACAGGCGATCTGCAGTCCTAAGCCTGCAATAACTGTTGGCTTGAAACTGTTTAAAGCCTTGTTTTTTTCTAGGTAACATTATCAGAAGACTGATACTGTTGTAGAGCAGAGGGCATTCTCAATTCTTCTGATCATGACTCCTATAACACAGACAATGCACTGACCAGCCACCAGGCAAGTTACTATAGACTACCTGTCGATATCACCGTGGAGCTGAATGCAGATACATATCCTGTAAGAAAAGTCAGTGAAACAGCAAATCTATAAACTGATCTAAATCGGACATCCAGATCCCATGTTGAAGTCATCATGTTCAGGCAAACTGAAGGAACGAGATAATTACAGTAATTGGCCATCAATGGGCTTTAGCACCTCAGCATGGACCTTTTTTTTATATTCAAGTATACAGAAAAGAACTACAGGGCAGGGTATCAGTTTTAAAGTGAAAACTCCAACATGTATGTCCAAACTCACAAATGCTGGACCCAGGAAAAGAAATCGTAACAGAGAATCATTGTGCAACAGCGATGAAGTCTTTAATCTCCAATAAAACCTATTTGAGCAATGGAGTCAAGAAAGAGGGGCGGGAGAAAGGGAACTCTGGTGTCAGAAAAACCCTGCTAAGAGAGTTGAGAAGCTAGTAAAAGCCTGCAGGATTATGTCCAAGGTAGGGAGGTAAACCTTATCCACTTTGCTGAACAAGGTTTGGAAGGTATTTTACAGGATACATGAAGTGCAAACCAACAGGAAAAAACCCACACACACCTACAACTGCTTTACAAGAAGTTGTTTAGGAGGTAATACCAAAAATGTATTTCCTTCCTGTGAACAAGGCAGTTTTATTCCTCACCTTTGGATCTAGCTGAAAAGTCAAGCAAACAGTTTCTCCAAGCTGGATTTTAGCAACGTCAAAGACTACAGTGAAGAGGAGGTCATCTTTAGTGACTGCATTTTCATCATAGACTTTCAGCTCAAGAATATTCTGTGAACAGAGGTGCAGGATTAACAACATCTCTATTTTGAGACCTTAGGAGGTACAAGATGACATACTCAGCACGTTACAGGAGTCAGAGAACAGATGGGGAGAAGTGGGAGAGCATGCACAACCTTTTCATCCACACAGAACTAAAAAAGATATTCTGAACCTAACGTCATTAGTGTTTGTTGCTGATTTTCCCCTACAGAGTAATATAAATGACAAAGGCTAGAAGAATCATTGCATAGGTACCTCCCATATTGAAAAACACATTTGACCTCTGATTTGTTTTGAGATCATCGCTTTTCCCCGAATTGTGTAGGAAACCATCTACTGGTCAGGACTTCAATGCTGTTGATTAAAAAAAAAATCCTTGGATATAAGCAGTGATTAAAACATGTTAAGGAAGCACCATGTAACTGCTGCATGGCTGCACAGTTACATCCCATAAATTATTAAACAGATCACATGGAGATAATGACCATGGAATCTACAGAAACTGGTACGTTTTTGTTAACCCAGTGACAAAATACACAGAAAGAAACAACATAAAACCCTCTTATCCTTTCCTTCCTAACACTGCACCAGTCTCCTCCTCTGCCTCCTCTGTCACCTGCCTGTTTGGATGGACAGGAGTAACAGCCTCTGCTGTGCCTGGTTGGTAGCTGCAGGTAGGCTGGCTCAGAGGTACCTCCCAGAGCGCTGAATCCAACCATTCAATTTTGACATTTATCATTTCTGTAAGAAACCAGCAAGTGAGAGATGGCAAGCTGTAGTGAACCTGCGTTTGCAGTCTGCAGTCAGAAGACAGGAAGACTGCTGCCCTTTAAGGCCATACACGTAAATGCATCACGCTGTGCTTCAGACAGAAAAACAATTCTGTTAGGGGCTGACGGGGTCAATGGTGGGTTCCTGCCCACCATGCTTGCTCAGACAAGCACACTGACAAGAGGCAGAAGCAGCCACAACAACTTGGTGTACAGGCCAGCCACAAATAGTCTGCAAAGGACTATGGAAGGTGACGGAAGTGATAAGCATAAAATCAATGGTCTGCAGTTTGCAGAAGGCAGGCTTACACTGAAGACCAGATCAGTTTTCCTAGCTGTGATACTGCAACAGACTCTGCTTGTTTGGTTAAAACGGCTGATTTAGTGACCAACTGATATGAAGTCCCTCACTCACTCCCAACTAGCCGGGAGGGGCATGTGCAGGGGGCTGGCCAGCTAAGAAAGGTCTCTGTCTGCATGGCTGAGATGCTGTGTGGGAAGCAGCTGGGGGTCTCTGGACAGTTCGCTGTTTCTGTCTGCTCCTGGTAGAGGGTATGAGGATGGCTTCGCTGGAAGCCCAGCAAAGCCAGCCCTCAGTGGGGCTGCGTGCCCCCCGCGCCTGGCAGGGTGGCCCCCTGGAGCCAGGGAGTGCACCAGCTCGCAGAGCCCTCCCTCCCGACTGGGCAGGCACTAGTCAAGACCAAATCCTTTCAGTAAACACCCCTGTTCCTGATGGGAACCAGCCTGACATACCCAAACAAGTTTTTTGCTTCCACAGTGACAGTGCATTATGTGGTTTCACTGAGCTGTGGCTCCTGTGATTTAGGAAGATGATGGTCTCGATACACAAATCAGGCGAGGAGAAAATAGCCAGACCAGAAGTCTGGCTCTGCTCAGAGGGTAATGAGCGTAGCAACTACAGTGTATGCAGAGAAACCCCTGAGAGCTTTAACTTCGCCTGTTGAGCCCGCAGCAGTGACAGACATGCCAGCACACTTTGGTTGTCCCAAATCCCCAGGCCAACATTTTGGGCAGCCCACACAGAAGCCACAGCAACTACTGCCACACTGCTGCCGCCACATGCTGAAAGTTACCAGGGCTAATGCCACTTGTCTCCTGCTGCAAACTTATTGCAAAGTAAAGGCAAGGTCTCCCCAAATACTGCTCCATGAAGGACTAGTTCAAGCAGCTTCCTGTGGCCAAGATTATTTTTTTTTTCAGCTGTTATGTGGGGTATTGCAGTTTGAAAGACCTGTCAACCACAAACCATTATAAGGAGCCGCTGTTCTGGTGCAAGAGTTGCAGATCAGTGGGTGTTTGTTCCCATGCTGCCATGTTTGTGCCTTGCCTTTCACCTCCCTGATAAACCTGCAGGGCTCAGTGAAATTGCATCTCGCGAGCATTTTGAAAGAAGTTAGAATTTCTTTAGGCCTGAAGGGAAAGCTCTGAATGTAGGCCACAGATGGGCAGATGAGTTAAATCCAAAAGTCACACCAAACAGGACCAGTAGTAACACCTAACTCTGTGGAAGGAAGCCTGAGGACTCATATCACAGGTAACTTTTGCAAAGGCAAGAGGGATTGTTAATTGGAGACCCTGTAGTGCAGCAACACTTCGAGCTGTTCTTAATGCTCTTTTGGAAGCAGTTATCAATGCTGAAGAGAGCTAGGGGACTGGCCTGCTGATTTGGCACTGGGCAAAAACTCTTGTGCTGCTCTGCCACCAGCGCTAGCAAATGAAGGGTGCATGCTGTAAAGCAGCGTTTGATTGCCCCAGGTGTGAAGTAAGCTTGGCTTCCTTGGTCTATCACTGATCTTTGTGGGCTCCTAGACTCTGATGCTGATGCTGTGTTTTGGAAGGCATGGATAGTGGGACTTGCAAACCTTGAGCTCTAACATTTATCACCATGGTAAAAGCTCAGGTGGTCTTCTTTTGCAAACACTACCTATTGTTTGGTGATTTTTTTTTAAACTGCATTTAATTTCAAAGGAATAGTAAAAAAGTACAGCACCAGGGTGCTTCCACTACTTATACTTAGCTCATAGTCTTTTATGCTGTTCAATTTACTCTGAATTCTCACCTTTACCCTTGAAAAGCAATGACTAAATAAAGACAAAAGAAAAAAGTGATAGAACATTATACGAATAGTTGTGAAGTTATCTTGGTTATCTTTTATATATATAAAAAAAAAAATTATTTTTGCTTCTGCATGCTACTCCACATCCCCTTACCCATATCCTCGTAGCTCCTCACACATATCAATGTTTATGGTACCCTGCATATCAATCGCACAATGAGACCTCTGCCCCCAAAGGAAAACAAAGGCACCCTGTATCTTACTTTTACTTGGCTTTGAATCCTGAAGAAAAATGTTTCATTCCACACTGGATCTCTGCAGTTCTTAACAGTTTTTGTCCGGACAGTCTCAGCGGAAGCAGTGGGCAAGGCCAGGCTTACATAGCAATCGGTTTGACTAACTGTATTTGAAAAGATATATTGTGAATAATAAATTACTATAAATATCTTAGAGCATAGCCTTATAGCACTGTATAGAGAGCAAGCTGCAAAAAAGGAGATATTGTTTCTATTACTTTTCTTAGAGGTCCTTATTCAATAACACTCATTACTATTTGTTCCCTCTTGCAGGTGGGAGCTCTGATCATTAATGGAAATTCAAAGAAGCTACTGCAATAAAGACAACAGGTAAGAAAAAAATATGCAGATCTAGATTTACTTGACAAAAACCATTATTGGTATGTTCCCTGTCTGTTGCAAATCCACAGATTTCTGTGATGGAGAAGAAAAAATTTGACATTTTAAGAGAAACTTTTTAAAGGATGAGATACTTATTTAACTCTGTGCATTTAGACAAGGGTCTAACTTTGTCCTTTGCTCTTGAGAGGGCAACAGAAGAGCTAAAGAGGGTTTGGTTAGGAAGGATCTATCCCCTCTGGTCTGCTGCTCCCACAGAGCGGTAGCCCAGTCCACGTAACGAGTCTACTGTCTCACCCAACGTGCAATCACATCCTTTCACCATCAACAAATATGCAAAAATAGCAATGCACTTCTATCTTACTGATTTAAACTCTAAGCTTTTATATAGTGAAGAAGCTTCTAATTTCTGCAACTGGTACTAACGTAACACAAGGTTGCATAGTTAGCTACAAGTATGGCATTAAATCTTCACAACACACAAGGGCTGCTTTGGGGTGGGCTCCCAGGGACCACCCCCAGCCCCAGGCTGGGGCAAACAGCCTCCCAGTCGGGTGAGCACAGCTATGCCAAGCACTGCTGCAGGGTGTTGAGAAGCTGTTTCTTGGGGATTGTCAGAGTTTTCAGGTAAGAGGCAGGTTAGGCACTTGCATGTCTATGCAACTAACCTTCCTTTTATGCGCTAACCTGATGTACGTAGAGCATTAGGTGGTCAGGATTCTCTCTGGTGCTGCTAAGAAGACGGTGGGGTTTTTAGTGGGGAGCAGTGCTGGGCATCTGTTCCTAAGTGCATAAAAGAGCTGATGTCTCATGAACCTGTGGTAATAAACTGAGAACCTGAAAATACTGTGAAGAGTGGTGAGACTTGATCTCTCTCTACACTGTCGTTCACCCTTTCCAACCTTCCCATTTGGAGCAAAACTGCTGTCCTTCGGTCCTGTGCATTGTTTGCCCTTATTTTTAGACAATGGACATTTCTTTTGCCTGCTGAGCGACTACAGCTGTCTGTAACGTCTCCAGCTCCGAGAACTTGTTTTGTTATTACTGTAACAGGTCAGATTCGGGTGTAGCAACAGGCAGTTTGGTACTGTGGGATACATGCAGAGAGGCAGCACGACCAGATGGGTAACTTACTGGAAAAGGTCTCATAACATGTTGGCTCCAGTCTCAGCTCAGCTCCAGGCTGCCAAGTCACCCTGGGCAATTGCTTCCATTTAAATTTATCTTGCTTCTCTATCTGCATTTCCCCATCAATAAAGCAGTGATAATGTTCCTTTCCTCTTTCATAATCTGCTTTGTCATCCCATGATCAAAAGCATTACACAAAAAAATAACTACTGTTATTAATATTTCCACATGACCCAGAAGAAGAGAGTGCCTTATCAGTAATTCTGTTATTCTTTCTCTACCAGTCTTTTGGCTCTTATCCCATACTTTCTTTAAACTTGTGGTGTAACTCATATGGCAATGAACAGGCATTGCTTAAAGCAATTTGTGCAATCAGGTTATGTATCTTCCAAATCTTCTGATACTGGTAGATGTTTCATGTTTAGTCAGTTTCTTGGCATGCATGTGATCGTTTCCCCCTTTCTGCCCATAGCAGGAAGAAATTAATTTTGCAAATGCAGGTATCTATAATTCTTATAAGTAACATCAGGATATTTTTAGACTTATTACTGCAGTTTTAAAATGCAGAGTATGTGCAACGTACCTCTGGATAAAAATTTATTGGTAAAGGAAGTGATAAAATGATTTATCTAGCTCTCCCCAAAAAAAATTTTCTACAATTCTTCCATTGATTCTTAATGTTTGAAAAAGATAGCATTAACCTTCCATAGTTCCTTCCCCAGATGGTGCAGGAGCAGCAGGTAAGAGTGAGATCATCTGTTTCTTTGGCAACTGTATCTGTCAGTATGGACTACTGATATATGGGTGTTTATACAGAATTTGTTCGTTTATGGTCTGGGATATCTCTTTGTTGTGCATACTAGCTGTGAATGTTGATTTAGAAGACATGCATTTGACATTTTCAGAGTATCAACGAAGGTCTCAGCTTGTGACTTTTAATCCTGTATCTAGATGGAGCTGTGGTTGGATCTCTGTTCAGCCCTTCATCCCCTCTAAACACAACAGACCTACAGACAACTTGAGAAGTCAGCCCAGTCTTTAGCAAGACTGTTCATCCTTAATAAGAGCAAACACAAAGTCCCACAACCTGATCACTCACATGTTAACACCAGCTCAGTCAGTAACCAGCCAAGCCTCTGTCTCAGCATAGCACAATACAAGAATGTAGAGACAAAGGTATTTGAATCTGGAAACAAGCATGAAGAACAACAAATTATGCCCCAGAAAGATAACACATTGCGGGACTTATCAGATAACTTATATGTGCAACACAGATTTTAGACAAATTTGGGACCAGATCCCAAATACACGGTGTTAAACATCAGGGCAGGTGATGAGATTTTGCACTGAGATCTCTTTGCATACACTCCCAGCCCTGGACAGAAACGAGTGGATGTCCAGCATCTTCCCTGTTGCAGTTCTCTTCCACTCTCTTCCTCCCTCCACCATAAAAGGCTCTACCTGTTACCAGCTACTATTAAACAGGTCCAGACTGAAGAAGATCGACTTAGCCTGGCATATGAGAAAGAGCTGAAAGAATTGAATTTACTAATTCAACCACACCAACACAGACTGTCATATAACATGGTTAACAGTTCTGTAACATCCAAATGATTGACACAAAGAGGACAATGATCTGTGGCTCTGCATGGCCAGAGGGAAATAAAGAAACATTAGGAAAACTGCTCCACCTCTACGAAAGTTAGCTTGAAAGAGAGATTTTATAAATTTTCTAGGTAACTCATTTCAGAAGGTATCGGTACCCAGATACGTATCAGAGTGACAGACAAGGTAAACTTGATCCTGCTTCAGGAGGAGAAAAGAGGACGAGCCCAGGTGAACCTACAAGGTGTCATATGGAATTGCTGCCACGTGATGCCCATGTTTACACTGGAAGGCAATAAACAGGATAATCATGCCATGTCAATTATATTGCATGGAAACCAACTAACCACTGGTGTCCCTGCCAGCCTTGGCTGCCAGGGAAGGAAGTTATAGGACATCTATATATGTACACCAGCCCAAGAGATCAATCCCCAGATACCTGGGTGCTGTTTCCAAAACAACTTCAAACCTTCTTCTTTGACAGGTGTAAAGTAAGACTACAATTGGAAAAATTGGAAAAAGTTGCCACCTTTCCTTTCCAAACACATACAGTATCCAAGTAACAAGGAGTAAATCCATACCTAGAGCCTCTAGGTACCATCTCAATATAATCATCAAAAAGAAACAATACAAAAAGCAACACGATGTAATGCAGAGAAGCCCACAGACAGCTGTGATACAACTTCTCCCATCCACCCCAACGCCTCCATGAAGCAACAGGGGATAAATTACATTGCCTAAGTGGTGTTATGGGTACGTGCAGCTGTACTTGCAAGATTTGTACATGCTAAGAGAGGCACAGGCGTCGTTAGATCACCCTGACATATGCTCCCATTTGGCAAAGGGGAACTAGAAGTCTTGAATTTCCAGAGGTACACCCATTTTCAGACTTCTCACAAGCATCACCACTATTTCACTGTCCTCATTCTCCAAGCGTCAGCCAGGAGGAACCAAAAAGCTGTGTAGTTTTGGCCAAGAGGTATTATTAAGAGGTCAGACTTCCTTTGTTCCATCTCAGATCCTTTTGCCCCTCTTGCAGTGATATGTGGTGCAATCTCACATCAATCACTGGAAAATATTTTTTAGGAAGTTCTTTCATTTCCATTTAAAGATAAACTAGCTAAAAATTATACCTTGTCCAGACATCAACACTGTTGATGTGGACAGAGTGGGTAGTTACAACTGCTGGGCATCTGAAGAAACAGTTATCAGAGGGAAACATCATGGAAACAGACTTTGAAACAGGCTGCAAGCAGTACACAGAAGTGCCTTGGCTTTCACAGAGAACAGGATTGGGAACAAAGGAAGCAGCTGAACCAACAAACAAACACAAATTTTCTTTCTTCAGAAAGTGTTCCCAAGGATGTTATGCATTCAGTAAGGGAATAAATGTTCTTAACGTTTACCTAAAACTAGGGGGGGGGTATTGCATTAAACATCATTATTTTGACTCAGAAATGCCTCTGACATGCTTTATAAAAACATGTAGTTAATGTAGTTACGGCACTTTTTCTTGTATCCTCCTCCAGGATTTTTCTGAAGAAGCAGGAGCAATACCTCATGGGAGGTGTAATCTTGTGCAGGAACTGACACTAAGCTGCAGCACCAACACTGCACTGCAGCAGTAATTCCAATCTGAATTTTTCAATTAAGACTCAAGAGTTTTGAAACCAAAACTTCGCTATGGAATAAATACACTTTATGGTGGGGGCACTCCTTCTAAATATCTTTTTTTTTTTTACTCCAAGTAAAATTTGGTACTGAACGGGAAGCTACCAAAAAGCTGTAGCTCAATATGATGGTGAGGCCGAAGCCAGCCGTCTGGCATGAGGTGTTCTCCTTTCACTGGATTTGATGTACCTGAAAACCAGAAAATATTTGCAAATATGATGAGTGAGGTCAAAAATATCCTGAAGTCTCACAGGAAGAAGATAGCATGGATTTACTGTAGATTCTGTACACAAATAAAAATTTATTTGCTGTTGATGTCTCTTTTTTTTTTTTTTTTATGGTGAGGATGGAAGAGTTATGCTTAAGGAAACAGCATAGAAATAATAAGGCACATGATTGTAATTAACAAAATTAGGGTGCACTAAGTCACCCCATTCCCTCACAGGATGGTTAGCAGCAGCCAATATGAAGGTAAAGATGTCGATGCTGGTGAATTAACTTGCTAAGAAAAATTCCATAACACACCAGGACAACTCACTGGAAGCAAGAGTGTTTACACCACAACACAAATAGGTCCTCATGTGCCTGAGAATTCAGCCCAAAGTCGGTAAATATCATCCACCATTTTGTGAAATAAATTTTGGACCTACAGGGCATAACACACCAATGAGGATTACAGTTTGATTATTTTGGTTTATTTGCTTAGGAGGGAGTTAATTCAGCCTAGATTAAAAGCTTACATTGCAGCAATGGTTCACCCTGACATAAATACTGTGCCTGGGATGTGTTGCCAACATGCGCTTTGCTTTCAGCAGCCAAGTCTTCACATTTTATGTGTCTTTTCTACAAGCATGTCACCATCAGTTTCTTTCACACCAAAGTAAGCCACAGATAGACACACAGCCTCCAGACTGTCTTTTATCACTACAGGTAATCCTATTTTCGCAGTGAAATTAACTGTGCTCATATTCTGGCTGGAGTCCTCCAGGATCTAGCAGTCTAAAGCAACCTTCCTGTGAGTAAGAACGAATGAAAGCATCAAGAACAGGTATACCTGACTTACAAGGAAGATTTATACCCAAGACCCCTTTTGTCTAGTTTTCATTTTTGAACTGAAAGGGAGCTCTTTAAAAAAGAGTAGTCAAGACTGCTCCTAAACAAAGAGGTAAAGATGAATACCTTTGTCAGGCAGACATACTGCTAATTGAAGAGCAGAATATGATCCAAGCCCCAGCACCAACATCTGCGAGTGAATCTTAACTTTTAACCTTCACTGTCTACTACTACTGCAGCACTACTTTACTGGCTTCTGCCGAGGATATAGTCATACAAAGCACCTGACAGAGAAGCCACAGTCTCACAGTGACATTCTCATGTGTCTTTTCAGCAGTGTGGACCATCACAGCCATGTTAGATCTAGCCTCCTTATGTTACATTGGCCTCCCACATGATACCAAATCACACCTGTGTTCTTGGTCCTTATCTACAAGTTAATCAACGTTTTCAGTTCAGCAAAAAGGTTGCCTGAAGCTCCTCTCTGGAGACCATTGCTGATAAAGGTCCTCAAGCTCTGTGAATGTCATCTCTGGGCAAGGCTTCCCCTGGCGCTGCTCCTACAGGGACTAAGACATACTACGGGGCTTTATCGCATTGTGCTTTTTGCATACAGCTCAGCTCAGCAGCACTCATCTAGACGCATGTGAAAGAACACCAAGATATCACAGACACATCAAACAAAACAGCTCTCTGCTCAGAGGGTACAGGCAAGCATGAATCACTGATTACAGGGATCAGCCACACTGCTTAATGTGGAACCAGATGAACTGCAGACTGCTGTCTTGATGGAACTGGAACAACCAGAACAAACCTAGAACAGATTCTGCAGGTTCTTTAACAGTGTATAAGAAAATCTATTGGGAATCAATGAACAAAAATGCATCTAAATGTATTTTTCACAATAAAATACTGAAGATGAGAAGTTGTACCTTCTCCCCATCAAAGGAATACCTCAAAAATCCTGAAGCAATTCCTGCAACAAGTAAATGTCTGTTATCAATTTTCATATTATTTATGAACGCCCTTGAATGTCCAAATAACAACTAATAGTGCTGTAAACACAGATCTGCTGATACTCAACTTGTGGTTTCTGTTCAGTGTCAAGCAAAGTATACTTTGCTCTTAAACTCAACATATCATTGTGCAACAGTAAGCAGGATAGAGTAAAATATGATCCTTACCAAGGATGATCAAAAATGCCAAGGTACAATAACTTTTAAGAAGATGTGGGAGTCTGTAAGCTCAGGAAAAGGCAATGCTCAGCTTACTTACCTAAGTGATGAGGTGTCACACAGATCAGCCCAAGGAAATTTGTAAATACAGAAAGCCTATTTCAAAATCAAAGCACATACTTCAGCATCATTTTCTGTTGACAGCTGCTGAAGTTGCTTACATACGTTTGAAAGAAACTACATGCTAGCCTCGTGCTGTGTTACTTATTAGCACAGCACATCATGAAATGCATATCAGCTCTTGCAGAAACATCCATCCAGGTCTACTGGAACTTTCTGAGTGCAAATTAGAAAGTCACATCCTAAGCAGAGTCTGCCACTGCCTTTTAACTCCGCAAGCCAAATGGCTGAGGAGGAGTGAAGGGTCATGAATTGCTGCATGGACCTGTGTCCTCTCAAAGCACCATGTGGTTCTACATTGCTGCCATCATCACCTACTCATTTCCAGCTTCTCTTCTCCACCCAGGCTTCTCCCTTGTTCATTTCCACTGCCTCCACCCTTTTCAAACCTGTTTTAAAACAGGTTTTGACATTTTAAAAAATTATAAAACATTTAAAAAGCTGTTTCAACCACTTGCTAACCAGAAGCCTCCTCTAAACAAGAGGATAATGAAGTCTACTAGAACACGTAGTACTATCACAAAAAGGGTTTAAAGATCATCCCCATTCAATGGAGGACAATAGCTGCAATACCACCTGTGCTGGTACAGTATTAGAGCATGGTCGCTGCTCTCACCTTTGCATTTGAGACAGAGATGAACTTAACATTTACCTAAGGTTCTTTACCCTTTACCAGTCCTTCAGTCAGTCATTGGCTCATCCTCCTAATGCCTCTGCTGAAGTCTTTGCTTTAGAGATGAGGAACTAAGGTTTTGAGGAAACTCATCTTCTCCAAAGCTACACCAAGAACAGTGGAATTCATGTGAGAACATCACACGTAATACCTTTAACGGCCAGAACTGGCTTTTATTCTTGCACACAGAATTACACAGAAGCCATAAAGGCTGCAAGAAGATGCATGTGTACCTACATACAATCCATTCATACCTAGGACTAGAGATGCAATTATTTCCACAGCAGTAAGGAGGTGCTCTGACCAAGAACCCTAAACAAACAGCACATTAATGAGCTCCTTGCTTATACATAGCATTGTCCTTCTCAGTGGCTGCTTGTGCTGCTATCAAGGCACAGAGCCTGCTTTTCATCTCCACACTTCTTACCATGTATACAATACAATAAATTGCATACAATAAAATATACACTACATTCTATACACTCCACTCCACCGTGACCGTCAAAGACTTGAGAAGGGGAAAAACCTGGAAGTAATCTCCTAGACTAGAGAACACGAAATGGGTAACCTGGGGGAAACTAGGTTTTTGCATGTGTTTAGATGGTAGCGATGAACTGAGGAAGAGTGGGAGCAGACTTGGATGACATGGACAGGTGAAAACAAAAAGACTGAATAGAAAGGAACAGAAGTTGTTAAGAACTGCAGCGGTGAAGCTGATCCACATAATATTAGCTGAGATTACCCATTCATTTGTTACTCATATTAACAACTATGGTTATGACTTTGTTATTATAAATGTGACTTAGGACCAGGGTTCCATTTTGACAGGTATCTTGGTAGTTATGCAATTAGATCTTGATCTAATCAGCTTACAATTACAGTAAGAAAAGCCATGCTTCAGGATATGACATCACAGGGAGGAGCTTCTGGTGATAAACAGTTGCTTTTATACCTGTTTGTTTCAGTTTCTTAGCCAGTTAGGAAATCCTTGTTTACAGGCCTTGTTGCAACTGGGCAGCTACCCATGTAACTACTTCTCTGTCCTTGTGCTGATTCCTATTGCCAAGCATTTGTCCCGGGTGGCTTTTAGGGCTTCTCTCCATTACCGCAAAGACAGCCTGTCTGAGCGGCCAGTGGCATCAGGAACTGAGACACCCTGAAAAGACAGCAACGTCCTTTTGAAAAAGGACGTTTGTCCTTTGAAATGTCCTAGGATTTCTCTCAACCATGGCAAAAGTCAGTGACCACAGTCGTTCTCACAGAGAACCAATTCCACCCTAAAGCTGCCAGCCCAGGCGGCTGCCTGCTGGTACTGCCCATACTGCCTGCCAGCCACCCTTGCACGGGGGCTGCTGCCGCCCCCTCGCACCAGTGCTGCAGTCAGAGAGAGGCACAAAGTGCGCACAGTCTTTGGAAAACTGCCTGTCAAAGATGGGTATGCTTTGCTTTGCTTCAGCTGTGGCACTGCACAGCAAAAATGTCCTCCTTGTGCAGAGGGGCTGCTGCCTACAACCTACAGTGTCCATGCCTCCTTAGATCTTGTACATGTCTATATAATATGGGATTATTTTTTTTATTATTATGGTTTAGCTGTAGCAATCATCTATGATCATGATCTCCTGATCACGATGCATGCACGTCTTCAGTCATTTCCACGCACCAACAGTTTCCTTTGGAGAACAGGGCCATGAAAGCAATTTCATTATTATGATGGTGTTACGTGGGATTTAGGTGATATAAAGCAAAATGTGGGTAATACTGCCTTTCCAACTTTTAAAATCAACAAGCGGTGTAATATTGGGAGTTTGCTGTGAAATTACACAGCAACAAGGCTCAGATTTAATCCTATAAAGACAAATGCAAGGCTTTATCTAATGAGAATGCTGGCTGAAATTAGCTTGTCACATTAAAGAAAAAAAAAAAAGTAGCTGTAGGCCATTCCAGGAAAAGCTTTCTGGAGCCTTGGCCTTTGCTAAATATGAAGTAGGGCAAGCCAATATTTATAAAGACTTTTTTGTCTCCTGAAAGAAATATTTCTGTGAAACACATCCATGTAGAAGATGTTACTTTATATTTTACTCTTAGACCATCCAACAAACGGTTCCCTCCTGGAAGATGAGCGAGCCCTGCCACCAAGAAAGGGACATGCTAAGCCCGATTTTCTGGCTGTGTGAGGCAGCCGGCAGCCTGCTGGGAGCCTCTGGGAACAGAGTACCTGGTGTGCTCCGACAGGACCACACACAGGCAGGCAGGTCTGGGCGGCCCCACTGAAACCAAGACCTGCTCGGGGTCTAGTTCCGCTGATGGGCACACAGGGTGAAATGCAACCGTGCTCAGCCAGCACAGCAGCCTCTCCAGAAAGAAACTCTCCCATGGTTAAGTCGTGGAAATGCAGAGCCCTGCATGAAAGCAGCTTCAAGGGACCTTCAAAGACTTCTGTGAAGAAATGGGGGGGGGGGGGGGGCTTGAAAGCCATACCCCCTTCCAGTGGTTTTGGCTGGTGGACCAGCCCTTGGAAAACAAGAGTTTTGCAACAACCAGTCCCTTCCCACATGCAGGAAGCCTTCTGGAAGTCAATCTCCACCACACTACGTCAGCTGGCAGAGAAGGTAAGGGAGGATCACGGGAAGTCACTGGATGGCAGAATAAATTCAAGGCCTTTCAGTGGTGAAGGCAAAACTGATTTTTGCCACAAGGATGAGGCATTGTGATTGCAGGAAAAGTTTCTGTAACATGGAAACCAGAGGCCGGACAAAGACTGCTGTCGATTCACGGAGTTTATGTAGGCTCAGGAGGGGACTGGAGTTGTGCTGCATTCATAGAACAATTGTACTTGGCCTGGGAAGCTAACTGATGCTGAAGTGACCCGCGGCTGAAGAGCACACTGTGCAGTGTGCGCTGTGTGCTTTCACTCTGCTCTCATACTCCTCCCCAGGCGCTGGCCTTTGGCCACTCTCCAACAAGGGGCAGCAGAGACCTTTGGTCTGATCCAGCACGGCCACTTTTGTGCCCCTGTGCACTGCAACAGAGGAGCAGGGAAGTGGAGAGCCCAGGCACCCCCGGTGTGTGACCCCTGCTCCTGATGCTGCCAATGGCCCCCTGTTTTGCTGGTGCCTCAAGCAAACCCTGTCGGATGATCAATGCTCAGACTATGCACGATTAAACACTTCTCTCCAACATCTCCACATACCATCCTATACAGCTGCAGAGAAATGGTACCATCCTGGCAGTGAATCCAGATTCTGCAGAAATGGATGCATGAATGTTTGCAAGAGCCACCAAGCTTTTGCAGTTTTAAAGTAACAAACAGGGCAGTCATGCAGCTGTTAATGAAATGCTTTCTGCCAGTTTTGAAGTAAATACAAGGGTCAGTTGTCTTTGTGTAAGAGTTAGCCCTAGCTACTATGCAGAAAAGGTGTTTTCAGGCCAGTCTGAAAAGGACCAGCTTTTCTCAAGTAGGCATTTTTGCTGCCCATGCAAGAGGCAAAGAAGAGAAAAAAGAAATGTCCATAACAATTTACTTCGCAATGTAAGTATATAGACCTCCCCGAAGAATAAGGACCTGAAACCGGGCCTGGTGCTGTCCTGTGACACTAAGAAAGAGCATTTAGGTTCCTGTCCAGTGCAAAGTGAGCTGAGAGATACCAAAGCAAAATCCCTTAGTGGCCTCCAAGTGCCAAGCATTTTGGGGTATGGCAATTAAATGCAAACACTACTTTTGACTCAGGAGCCAGATCTCTGAGCCACAGACCTCAGGAACCACAAAACTCTTGAAAGAGGTGGGCAGGGAAAAGCATGCTTCAGTGTTTGTCCTGCCCAAAAGCATTTACTATAGGTCAATTCTGGGGGCATACTGTCAATCCAGATGAAACTTTGGACTGCTTCTGGTATCACTATTCTTACAACTTTTGACATGAAAATTTTAGCCAAACTCAAATGTGCCCAGAAATTGCAACAGCTGTCTCTTGGGAATGATACATACCTCTCAGATTGTAGTTGCATACATAATGTAGGAGGAAATCCTTCTGATTCATGGGTAAGCCTCATTCCTATCAGATTTCAACACACACTAGTAGCCTAATTCTTGTTATTATGCTCACACTATGTACAAATACAATCTTTTGTCTGACACAAAGGGAAAAAGTCAGGAGATCATGATCATAGATGATTGCTACAGCTAAACCATAATAATAAAAAAAAATAATCCCATATTATATAGACATGTACAAGATCTAAGGAGGCATGGACACTGTAGGTTGTAGGCAGCAGCCCCTCTGCACAAGGAGGACATTTTTGCTGTGCAGTGCCACAGCTGAAGCAAAGCAAAGCATACCCATCTTTGACAGGCAGTTTTCCAAAGAACACAGCTCAGGCTATCAGACTCTGACTCTGAGAAAGTACCAATGGCTCTTGCAGTCTGAATTATTTCCATGCCATCTTTCATCTCTCTGTCCTCATCTATGTCACTCTTAACAAATTGAAACTGTGTAGAAATGGTGATTAAAACAAATAAATGCAAGTGGGAAATATAATCTTTTCCTAAAACAGATTTTGAGCCAAATATATTTCACTTATTTACAAATATTTAAATAAATACAGTAATTACATGACAAATACATACCCACAAAAAAAAATAGAATCTATCTATATATATAAAAATATCATTTTTGAGCAAAGACTAATGCTGGGAAAGTAAATATCTACAGAAACAGACATGTAGGCCTAACTAGTTAAGTCATTGTTGCTACATTCAAGTGACTATTCCTGTGCAATGAAATGCATCGTGTAGGATTCCCCAATTTGCTTTCAAAGTCCCCGCTTGTCTTGCTGCCCCCAAATGCATTCCAACCTACACCGCTCTGACCTTGGTATAGACTAAAACTTCACTGTACACGCCAGTACCTCTCTCCTCCCTAACAGTTTTTTAAAACGTTCCTTTGAGGACTTCTCTCATTCATTTAGGTGTTAAAATCCTGCTGCACAACATTTTTGTCAAGAATGTAAGGGCTACCACATAACGGTTCCTACTACACTCTCACAAAGGTTTTCTAATTCAACTTAATGGTTTTTAACACAGTCTCATTTCTTGTGATGTGTATCACAACACATGGCATGGCTCCACTAATAAAATTAAGTTCTCTGAAAGAGTATATAGGTACAGCGCAGATAAAATCTCCCTGGCTCTCTGCTGTGCCACAGGTAACTTGCTCCTGATTTTCGAGGGAAAATAAAATGTGGTGCTCTGTGGCACGATAAAGAAAGGCAGCTAGGATGGGGAATGGACAATGATGCTCCTCACAGACCCTGTCACCTAGCACTGCTTCTTCTAGCTCTTGCCTGTAAAGACCTTCCTCCATATCTGGCTTTAGAAGCAAATCTACAGTGATATGTAACTTCATACCTGCAATCAGGAAGTTAAATGTCTGCTCAAAATGAAGATACAGGGTAAAAACTAATAAAAGATAAAGAACTAAGGTAAACAGCTATGGATTTCTGGAAGTTCTTTGGTCCTTAGGAATGCAAAGGCTGTGTTTTCCAATCATTATAAAAGGCCGAGAAAGAAATAAACATCCCTGACTTTAAGGCCAGAGGCAGTTACTTGGCTATCAACTCTGTAAGCAGGTGGTTATCTTGATGCTATCGGCTTGTCAGGGCAATTTAGGCATTCCCTTGGGCTGGTATCATTTATGCCAGAAAACAGTTCAAATGAAGTTACAACGACAGAAGAAGAACTGAACCATCCTTTCATTCTTCTCTGAAGATGTGCTCTTTTCAAGAAAAGGCAATATTCCTGTGCTGGGCTCAACAGCAGAAGAGCAAGAATTAAACAGCGATCTCCATGAAGACACATACACTTGCTGAGCATGCAAAGGTTCACATTCACTTCCTTTCCATTGCATTCCTGCCTTGTTCTTTCTCTCTGAGGCACCTATTTGAGTTGACCTTCAGCTCGTTTTCTCCAGCCCAAGTAACTGCTGAGATTTTTTTTCCCTTCACTTCCACTTCCACCCATTCTACCAAGTCCCCAGAAACATCTCCATGGTACTGGTTTTGCCTTGAAAGTCTGGCATTTTGAACACAATTCCGTAAACATTTGAAAGAAAAAAGTTGTTTGGGGATAAGATATATAATGCTTCTCTTTCTTATGGTTTCTTTTTTTTCTTTTAAGCAAACAGAAAATCAGAGGTGCCTGTATGTTTTTCTGCTGTCTGCAAAAAAACCTGACAGGTACAGAAGATGACACCAAAGCTCCCATGTTACCCCACAGGCTCTGGCAGCCACTCGAATCAGTGCTGGCATTTTTGTGCAGAAGCAGAGGTACAACCTGCATCTCAGTGCATCAAAAAAACGCAGCTGAGAATTAACAGTTGAATTTATTCAGCAAAACTGGCTCTGAAGCTTGTTAGCAGTTAAGCCACTTCACAGTACAACACGGTAGATTTTTGATGTTTCCACTAATAGTAACATTCTACAAACTGGAAGCTATTGTTATACAAAACTGTACTCTAAGAATAGTCCAAATTCAAATATGCAATCAGTATTTGAAACCACAGTAGTAACACTTCATACAGACAGACAAGTTACAGTGCTTGCTTACATTCTCTGCTTTCAGAACTGAACTACTGGGAACAGAACTGAACAAGGGAAGACTGTGATACTCACACAGATCTGCCTTTCTCAGATTTCTCATTCTTATGATTTTCACAGCGAGTGAGCAGCACGGACATTCTTCGCTCTGCAGAAAAATGACAAAGTTATTACCTGCATTAATATTAAGTTGTTTATGCTTCATAAAACATGCCCTCCAATAAGTGTGTGTTGCAATCTCCAAAGCCATGCAGCAAAATTGGAAGATGAACTACTTGCACTGCTTTGCAAGTTGAAACCATGTCTATGTCAAGTTAAAGAAAGAGGCAGAAAAAGAGGATATAATTCCTCTGTGCATGTAAGTTACTGACAGAAGAAATAACAGTAAAATGGAAAACATAGTAAAATGGTTTAAAATAAAATTAATGCTTGCATTACATCACAGGTCATTTTAATTTAAAAGAAATCTTTGTCAACAATTAAGCTGGAAAAATAAGCTAGCAAAGAACAAGCGTGTATGTGAAGCACCTCCATTAAACACCTGTAGAGAAAGAAAAAATAAGTTTAATTACCTTGAACAGTTGAAATTTCACACAGAAAGCAGATATTTTCTTTGGATAATTTCATTTAGTCAAAATTCCAACTTTCCATTTAATATCTTTATCAGGAATTTTTCCCAGAAACAGTGAAGAGCAAATACATGAAAGGTTGCGAGACACTCAGCTGTTGTGGTCAGGAAGAAGAGAATGAGGGGATACAAGGAACTGCTGGGAAACAGAAGCAATCCACGGTAAAATATAAAATCACGGTGCCAAGGATTTCCTTATCTTAGCTATGTTCAAAATCATCACGACCCCAGAGGAAAATGAAACTGTTCAGGGAGTGAGGCACCTCTGGCACCAATGCAGCAGAACCTACATGAAAGAAAACGGCTTAGGCAGAGTCGTTAACAAAACATCCCCATGCAAACCAGATGATGGGTATTTGTAAAAACGATCGTTAGCTGAAACAGCAAGCACAGAAGGAAAGACAAATAACTAGACACAACCACACAACCCCAAAAAATTATTAATTCCAACAGATTTTAGTACCTTTAGAAACTTCAGCTATTGCTTCACCAAAGTAATTAATTACCTAATCCCTCTCCCACTCTCTGCTAGCAAAATTACTTCATTGAATTCTTTTGAGGGGATTATGTCACTTTTTACAGTTAGGTACTGACCCAGCTGAGAACCTGGATACAAACTCCCCTATCACTCTTGAATTATAATAAGCCAAGCTTGGTCTGTATTTATGTCTCCCTCCAAAACAGAAGAGCACGTTTTAATGTTTTCTGTCTGGTTTCAGGTTCTGGATGGAATATTTTCCCTGCCTCCCCATCACCAAGAAGCCTCTACTTTTTCTCATGAGGGTGTTGCAGTGGTTAAAGGCAAAGGGAAGAGCAGAGAGGACAGTCTGGTTCCTTGCTTTGTACATGTACTTCCCACACAAAGACCATTGCCAGGCTCTGTTCATTACCCTCCCCTCCTTTCAGAAGGATTAACCTGTAGATCCTTAGTGTTTCTTCAGCCAGTTTGGTTAAACACTCAACGTTTTTTATTTCTTAAGCCATGGGGATCCCACATTTGAGGTCTCCAAGCATCAATGCACACTTATGTTAACACACATCCATGTTATAAAGAGAAGCCCTATAATCTTCATTTTACAGTGGGGAAGTTGACACAGAATGATTAAATAACTTGTTCACAGTGAAAAAGCAGGTTAATTTCTGAGCTGAGAAGAGGACAGAGTATGTTGACTCCTTGGAGCCCAACAGGCAGTTTTAGGGCTTCCCTCATGGCTATGTTCTATAAAAAAAAAAGCAATAAAACAAAAATTCTCAGACATTATGAACAAAGGCAAATCAAGATTTTCTTGGGCATCAGTCATGAACAAATATCAAGCTAGAACCATCTTTGTGTCCAGGATTAATCACTGTCTTTAGTCAGTGACCTTCCCATGTACACCACTACCAGGTGGCTGCTAGCACAGCAGGCTCCTGCGAGGCACCTCAGACCATTTCCCAGCCTCCATGAGCATCATCCACTGTGGCTGACCTTCCCTCTGCTACCAGAAGTGCCTCCCCAGGGCAGCCAACATCAGCAAAGCTGTCAGTCATCCTCACATAAGTAAATACATACATGAATGAATATGGACTAACAGCTCTGAAGTCCTCTTCTAGACAACAGAATCCCAGCCACAAACCTGTCTCGGGGTCATCTCCAGCTCCTAATGAATTATGGTCTGAACTTTCTCATTCTTACCTCATGAGCACTCCAGTATGAGCCCATTGTGCTCCCAGCTGCATACAAGTCCGATACAAATGTCACTTCACTGTTAGAGCCAACAGCTGGCAGTGACTCACCAAGTACCTCTGCAAACTTTAAGGAGGCACCTGCTGAGGAGCAAGACCTTATCCACGCCCCACCTTCCTCATTGCATGAAAGGGAAATTATGAAGAGAGAAGGGGAGGGAATCTGCTGAGTTTATTTGATAGCTAAACACCAGCGCTGTGCGTTGGGGGGAGGAGGCTGCACACACCAAGGTGCCAAGACCTATTAGCAATTCAAGATAACGGAGTGATAACGCACAGCACTTATACATGGATACCTATGACCTGACAGCCTAAACAATGCATACCTCGGAGAAGATAACAGCAGTTCCACCTAGGCTGGAGAAAAACAGCTCTACAGCACCCCAATCAACAAACAAAAGTACTGTGGACGAAATAATCTTAAAAGACCTTCTATTTCAAGACAATTTTGCTTATTTTCCTCTTCTTGGAGGTAGAGGGCATTGAGTTGCTTGCTGGTAGATGTTTCCCCAATTTCATTCGTATACTTGGCAGGTGGATATTCTGCTTTCAGAACCGTTCCACAAACCCAAAACTTCTGAGTAAACCAAGACAAAAAAGAACAGATCCCAAACCCGGGCACGTATTGATTCATCTTAAATGCTAACATCTAGATGTTTTAAACACGACGCAGTGTCATCAAGTTATGACATAAAACAGACACCTAACTTTTCCATTTTCTGGCAGAAAACCGTGCAGCAGCAGATACGCAGGTGAACAGCCCTTGCACAGGTCCAGCTAGGAACACGCCCAGACGTCCGACATGAAACGACCACTTGAGAACTGCCGGAGGTGGTACTATACACCCACAGTACCCACAGCCCGTCTCCCCCTTCTACACACACACACACCAGGACAATGCACAATAGGGTCAAATCTGGCTTTACAACTTCCCACTGAATGAAAATCACTTTACTCATCAACCACTTTAGGACCAGGAACCGACTCGCAACACACTTCCAATTAACGAGATGTGAAACGACACAGAAGAACACTCCCATCAACACTGCACCTGGCAAAAAAAGACCCTTAATCACACAAGCAGACTTCACTATCTATCCCCAAACCGAGAAAACTGATCTGAAAGTAGTTAAACCTGGACTGGTTTGTAAGCTTCTGCAGCAGCTGAACCGAGCCATTCCCCTGGGGAAGCCTGGCCTGGGGATGAAGGGCTATGGTAGCACCAAGGCTATGGGAGATGATTTCAGCCCACAAACAAACCGCCCTCAGCCAAGCACAGCTCCAGCCACCCGGTGCCGAGGGCTGCGGCGCCCTGGCCCTGCCTGCGGGGCCGCCGGGTGCCCACCCCCGCGGGACGGGCAGAGAAAGCAACAGAAACATCACGGGTCAAAGACAGGCCAGGGAGACCGCGCAGCACTTACCGCCACAGGCAAAACGGACGCGGCTCTGGGAAATCAGTTTAATTTATTACCAGTCAAATTAGAGTAGGATGATAAATTAAAACTAAGTATCAGAACACCTTTCCCCACTCGTACCTTCTTCCCGGGCTCCGCTTCGCTCCCACGGTCTCTCCCCCCGCAGGGCGCAGGGCCGCGGCTGCCGTCAGTCCCTGCCAGGCTGCCCCCGCCGCCCCTTCCCCGCGGGGGGACCCTCCTCACGCTGGTCCCCTGCCCCGGCGGGGACCCCCCCGGGCACAGCAGCCCCTCGGCCGCAGCCTCGCCCCGCCGGGCCGCCGGCCCTGCCCGCAGCCACTCCGGCGCGGGCCGACCGCGGGTCACGGCTCCTCCGGGCACCCCCTGCCCCGGGATGGGATGGGAGGGGAGGGGGGGCCGCCCTCCTCGCCGTAGGCAGCTCTGCTGCGGCGCCGGGCGCGCCTCCCGCCCCCCGCCCCGGGTGCCCCCCGGCCGGGCTGTGCTCCCCGCGCACGCTCCCGGCGCGCCCCCGCCGCAGCTGCTCCGCCCGGAGCGTTTCCCCTTGAGCCGCTGCCCCCGCCGGGGCGGGCCGTGCGTGCCGCGTGCGGGGCCCGGCCGGGCGGGGCGGGGCTCCTCGCGCGGCTCGAGCCGGGCCCACCCTGCGGGCTCCCGCCGCCCGCGCCCGCTGCCACGGCACTGCTGTGAGGCGGTGACCGAGACAGCAAACCCCAACTTTTCCATCCAGCTCCAGTTCTAGAAAAGACCACCAGTCTTCCTCCAGTAACTCGCCTGTGAGGAAGAATTAATCTCAAAACAGAAGCTACATGTCTCTCTGCTGGGCCTTCCTTGGCCATTAGTACATTTGAGTAGGTTCCCCTCTCCTCAAAACACTGGGGCTTTTTCATTATTTTTTTTTTTTTTTTAATCTGAACAGCTTGTATTTCTTCATAACATCTGAAAACCCATCCAAAAGGACAGAGGGTTTACTTATGGAATGTCTCATTAGCTGAGAGGGAAGAAACACAAGGTATCTAATTCTGCTATATGTCCACATCCAAGTACACAGTGATGGTTGACCAACATCCATGCCTTGGTGGACAGGACTCTTGCTTATTGGGAACGACACACAACTGTCTCCTGCATTACAAACCATCCTCCTTGTACAGCTTGAAGAGGAGGGCTGCTTTTTGTTGACAGTTTGCTCATCAGGTCCTTTATCAGGTGTGTGCATGCACTAACTAGCACATTCCCAGGACAGGTATTTCTTCTGTTCTTTGGCAACTGCGCTGGTGTTTGAGAGCTGTTATGCTTTTGTGCTATCTGTGTATAAATCAGCTTTCCCCCCCTCAGCCACTGCATTTCAATGTATTTGTCAAATAAGCAGTTAGACTGTGGCAGTCATATAATCTTAATTTGTACTAGTGTACCTTGAAGCTGTATTTCACATTTTGTGGTTGTTTAACAACTGGGATGCAGCAAACAGAATATTGGTATCCTCCTCCATTTCTCCAGCGTGATTCTGTGTGTGCAACTACCATACATTCTGCAATTCCCCTCACACGCTGTTTCAGTAATATTTCAATTCATTACACTGAACAAGCATCCAGATGATGCTGAAGGAAAATTGCACTGCAGGGAGACAACTGCAGCACACACATGATCTGAGACAGAACACAGTTGATTGTGAGAGGAAATAGCAATGGTCCTTCAAAACAAATTTGTAAGTTTGATTTAATTGGTAGGAATAGATGTCATCAAAGACCTAAAAGGCTACCCACCCATATAGCTGCTACCCAACACACTGAAACATCAAATACCCTTTGTAAGATAAATACATTTCACTACAGCTCATAACAGAACAAGCGCCCGGGAACAAAACTTTCAGAAGGTAGAACACCATTTAATTCAAGTTATTAAAACTACATAAAATTATTTAAATCAATACTGCATGTTCAGACACAGAAGGTGGTGATGAGGGCTTCATGGATTTGCTGCCAATGGTCCCAACAAAATGCCAGAATATTTTGCAGTTGAAAATATACTAGTGACTAGCCATCAAGACAGTAAGAGATTGCGGAGACAGAGAGCTAAAACTGTTTCCCAATCACACAGAGCTAAATCTTTGCCTCTTGAACATCACAGTGAGATGGCATGAACATAGACTGCTGTGTTTGATATCACAACTCCGGATCGAAAAGCAACTACTGCTTAGTAAACCCAACCATGCGGCTATGAATCAAACACATCAAGTTTTCTTTTTTTGAGAAGGTTAGTTAGGAAGAGATGGCACCTGCCAAGAAGAGTGAAGTAGCTATTCCATATGTGCAGTCATGGTAAATACTCAGTAAGGGTGAGGAAAATGCTGTTCAACCAGAGGACTGTGCCTGTGGTACTGGCTGGCTCACAGCTTGTTTCTTCCGTGCCACAGCCATGCGCAAGGCCTGAAGAATCATGTTCTCGTTGTTCATGATGTTGTAATTAGTCAGCTTCAAGAGCTTGTTGAAATCTTCTGCTTTCAGCGAGACCTCCCTCGTTGAGTAAGGAGAGCAGAAACTGGAGATATCAACCTTGCCGAGTTCCATTTCAGCAGCACTACGTGACATGCCTGTCAAGGGAAAAAAAAGAATGTGTTTGTATAGGAAATTACAGTACTCTGATACACTGTGTCAAGAATAATTTAGAGAGATCACAGGTGAAATTGCTATGAAGACAAATGCAGTGCTATGATCACTGCAAAATCTACTGCTGAATAAAGCCTATTTAAAAAAAAAAAAAAAAAAAAAAGCGTCACTAAACATCATTCCATTGCAACCGGCACCTTCTACTGGCCAGGTCGAGGCACATCATTTTGTGTGGTCACAGGTGTTCAGTCTTACCCTGTAGGTTGTTGAGTAAAATACACACTAAAGGGAAAAGGAATAAGAAATATGTAGTACAGGAGGAAGCAGAGTATTAGTGGCCTTGGAAATCATCATAAAAACAAAGCCTGAGTCTCAAATGCTAGCCCAAAAGGATGCCGTGACTGTATTAGTTCACACACTATTGCTTTGATTTTCCAGCATATACAACCAACACATTAAACAGCCCATATAGAAAGCACAGTGGCCCTCCATAGAACCATTCTATACTGTACAGGTAATTCTCCCCTAGATCTGACTGCCATAAAAATACATAATCTGAAAAATATGCTTTGTTCTACATGCTGCAGTAAACTTTTGGAGATCACAAGAAGAAATTAGTTCCCATTCCTCTACTTGAGGAACATTTTTCTTCTTTCACTGAATTGTGCCAAGACTCAAACTAAAATTATACACAAGATTTTACCTGCTTTCGCAAACAGTGTCATCCCATTTTACAATACATTAGCTAGTGGGAACAAGCAAACAAACAAAGGATTTTTTTATTGGGATGAGGCAAAAACACCCAGGGAGTGAGAAAGTTCATTGGGTCAATAAAATTAGGTGGGTACTGTTAACTTACCAGGTGCTACGTATCTTTGGAAGGTGTCATTCACTAAAGGAAAATAAAGCAGCAGAGGAGCTCCTGGGGTGTCTGCACCATCGAACATATAGCACTCTTTCAGGTTCTTCTCATCGTCCTTCAGCCCGAAACTGGGAAATGGAATTCCCTGCTCTGTGAAGTATCTGCAGGCCTGCTCCAGGGGCTGGTCATGGCAGCAGTGTAATGAATGGAAAAGACACCCAAGATCAGGCTGCTGCCAAAGCCCAGTAATTCATACAGAGTTGCACAAAATAGACTGATCCCACTGGACCACTAGCAATAATGTGAGTGCCTGCAGCCCAGGGACTCTTTTTATCTTGTCTGAGGAGCTATTTGGAAATGTTCAGGAAAACACCTAATATCAAGATGACAAAGAGGCTTTAAATATGTACCAAGTCACACCTCTAAAATGGGATTATGATTTAGGATCAGAACAAATTAATTCAAAGCATGTTTTAGAGCATCATTGATTAAAGGAGAACTAAGTCAGAAGAATGTAACAGAACTAAATTTGTGGTCCAGGACAGTAAGATTCGCCAATTACATTATCTGTTTATATAGCAGTACAGCTTGTGACTTGACCACAAGAGACTTTAGCAAGGTTTTGAGACCAGCTTACCCATTTCTATAATTTTGAATTTTAGAAATAACATGAGATTTCAAGCTAACGTATTTTAGACCTCAAAATATAGCACCAAAAGCATTCATCAGAAAGCTCATTTGTGATGACCAGCTTTGTTAAATTATCTAACAAAACACTGAAGTTCTACCTCAGTTTGTTTGAATTAAATATTTCCAAAATACTTCAGAGTACAAGAAAGAAATGTAGTGCAAGTTATCATGCATGCTCTTTTTCAGCTGCAGGACAAAGACAAATATTTTTCATGTGGCATCACAGTGTAAGAGCAGCATTAAAGTATCTTCCACCCAAAAAAGTGACAGAGTCTTAACCAGTAAGCTTTGTGTTTTCTGTGGTGCCCTTCAGGGACAGGTTTACAATTACAAGTCTGTATTTGGGAGTTTAAATCTGTCTTTTTTATGTGGTGAATACCACTTTCAAAATCTATATAACCATTTTAACCAAAGCAGATTTCTGCAAGATAGTAAATGTATTTGATATCTTGCTTCAAGCCCACTATTGGAGGAGAAAAATTATATTTATTAAGAGAGGTAAAAATAAAGGTGAAGAAATTCTTCACTCCCTAGGTTGTTCTTGAACAGCTAGAAGATCACATATTAGAATAAAAAGACAAATAGATACTTATACATTTAAGGAAAATGCAGATTAAATTCAGCATCTGAATCACAGTTTTCCCAGCTGTATTTGTGCTATTAAATCTTACAGAAGTTGCAGCTTGACCATCATAACTTCACTGCGTCACTCTGTATTTCATTGGTGAGGCACTTAGGGCTATTTCAAAAGTAACTTGAGAAAAATAAAGACATTTTCCCCTCTGGGAATTTCCATTCTTCTTCTGAGATTTAGAAACACCATGTTACTATATTCCACTAAGTTCCACATTTACAGGCACCTGCCTGAAAGCTGTGGAAAACCAAGGAGAAGTTAAACAAAGACATTTTTGAGAGTCCTCACCAAGGTCTGTGATCCACCAGTGTAATTTAAGTGTATGATGACGTCCACTTTCCGCTCTGGTCTCATAAGGGGTGGACAGCTCGTTTCAAAGAAGAAAGCTGCATCCACCAACTCCAGGTGCTCCGAGTTGCCTCTCAGATCATTAGGTGACGCATCTAGCAAAGTGTCTAAAGAGTACAAGATTCAGCACTGATAAACTGCAGAAAGACATCCATGAAGTTAGAAAGCAAAAGGAAGGTGAGCTTCCCTCCCCTGCAGGGTTTTCTCTTTGCTTTCGGATAGCATGCAGTGATCCTAAAGCTCCCATCAGCCTCTCCACTTCTCATTTTATTGATGGTTCCAAACCCATGAACTGCACCAAAACCTAGGCAAGCGTTCCATATGTGCAGAGCCCAGTAATTTTCATCCCAGTGAGGACTTTCAGCACCAGATCACCCAAGAATTGAACAGTTGTGTTACTGGAACTGAGAGATGTGAGGAGTTTGTTCTCCCTCCTCTCCTCTCAGCAAGCACCCATAACTAACCACGAAGCCCACACAGTTCTCTTAAGGGTACACGAACACCCCTCGCTGACTCCCAGCCCCTGTGCCTGCCCCAGCAGCAGCTGAGGCACATAGGCAGGAGTGCTGGCCACACCTTTCCATTTGGTGAAGTGCTCCTGCTGGATGTACTCGTTGTGCATCTGGAAGCCTCTCAGGAAGTTGTGGTACTTGGAGACAGCAGGGCGGTCCGTCAGGATATCCCGGAGAGCCGTGGAGAGACCACTCGTAGGAGTGAACATGCATGTAGCCATCTCATACGGCTTCTCGGGCAAGTCTGGCTGTTCCTCTAGAGACATGCAATTGGAATATAACCACAATCAAGAGGAGGCTAGGCACAAAGAGGAGAAAGGGTCAGCCACTCTACCAAGAGTAATCATGTGTTCACAGCTCTCAGCATTGTGTTATTTTTCCCTATGCTCTGCTGTGAGTTCCAGTTAATTTCCTTACATACCATTTTCATTACATATCCATCCCTGTGTCCTTGCCATCAAGGTCTGACTGATGGTGCCTTTCCTTCTAACAAGAATCTCACTCTTTAAGCAAAGCATTGGTTATTCATTAAAATCAAATCACTTGATTTTCCTGGTGCCTCCCACACACTGAGGCTGAGAGCACCAGGCTGACAGAAAAAAACAAAAACTGAGAAATGTGAGCACAGTTACCCTACCAGAGGCACCTGGAGGAGGGAGACCATGAGTCAAAGGGTACTTGAGATTTACCGATTTCAGTCACTTTGTCTTGGGTCCACTTGTGCCAGAAGTCCTCCGAATTGTCAGCTGCATGCCAGGCATCCAAGAGGTTTTTGGAGAAGATACTACTCCACATTCCTAGGAAGTGGGAAAGGTATAACAAGCAGTGATAAGGTAAACACAAGGAAGTTTCTTTAAAAAACTGCCTTCTGCTCCTTCCACAGCTCTTCTCTAACTTTTTTGTATTTCTGTCAATTTTTTGTGTAAGTTCAGACATCTATTTCAGTGGCAGAGCTGGCTCAGAAGGCAAACTTATTTCAGAAGAAATTTCCAAGTATTTTCCCTTCCGCCACACACATTTTCCCTGGAACATTTCTTTTGAGAAATATTACATTGTCATTTTCCTATTTTCATTTCCTTTTTCCTTTGATAAAGAAGTATTTTCAGCCAGCTCCTTCTCTGATTCCCCTCTTTCTTGCCCTATTTCTTCTCAACATTACCTTCAGCTTCCACAATGTCTCAGAGATTTCCAACTTTCAAAACATTTCGCAAGCTGTGGGCAATGGTGATGCTTCAAAAGCACTCATGAAATCATGTAACAACTTTTTTTTGCCATTGCAGTTTCATTTTATCTTAGTCCAAATGATAAAACCACCTTTGCTAGCAAGGGCAGTTGAGTGAGTTCAGGGGACAGGCTGAATTCCAGCTGGCTGACCCAGTACCTCTGCTGCCAAATGCAGAACAACAGCTTTCTGGGGACTAATTTCCAGGATCATTAGTGTTTATATTAAAAGCTTGTCATTCCCCCCGGCTGGTGAATCACCTTGCATGAAGCAGATCCGGGACTCGGGGAGCTTCTTCATCAGGCGACCCATGAAGAACTCGCTGCCAAAATCCTCTGCCCGAATGAAGGCGCCGTACTTCAGGAAGCCCACCTCGTATGGCGTGAACTCCACCCACTCTACCAACACATGCACCAGCAGCGTTAGCTCCGCTGCTGAAATCAAACAAGCCTCCAGGCGTGGAACACACCTGCCAGGCGTCAGCCCTCGCGGGCAGCCTCGCTCAGCATGTGCCCTGAGCAAACCTGCTGACAGCCACTGCTGCACCAGCTGTCCCGCTGCCTGCAGGTTTGCGAGAGCGCGGTGTCAGGGTTAAGGGAAAATTTAAATTCTTCTTTCTTTTTGTGTAGCAAGAGGGAAGTTTTCTCGTGGAAGGTGGACTAGGACATGGACTGACTTTTATTGCTTTTATTGCCAACAATGGCAAACGTAAGTTAAGCAAACTTAAGGCTCCAGTGGATCCCATTCCTTAAGAATTCATAGCATTTCTGAGACAGTGTCACAGATCTATGTTGTGTCATTAATCTGAAGTTAATGTCTGAATATGCATGCTTACATGCCCGGAGATCTTTCAAAATATGGACTGTGCCTGCCCAGTTACTCTTTACATCTCTGAACAGGACTTCTGGCTTGGAGTGAGAATTTAAAACAATTCATTATTTACAGTAGCCCCATGCTGTACCTCCCCAGGTAAAAACATAGGTTCTTTTCCAGAATTGAAACGTTACCTCTAAAATCTTTAGTGGCAACTTTGTCCTTGACGTTGAGGGCAAGGTAGATGGGCAGCGGGTTCTGACCCTGATTCACTGCCCGACGTTGATCAGAAAGCCTGTGGTAGCATTTCTGGATTTGAGGGGGGGAAACAAAACAGACAAAATTGGTTGGCTGATAATCAGTTCTTCAAAGACATCAGCTTATAGAGTCTGAATATAGGATATCCACTCAGGAGGAGTGTGGCCAGCAGGTCAGGGGAGGGGACCCTCCCCCTACTCTGCCCTGGTGAGGTGCCTGTGCAGGGCTGGGCTCCTCAGCTCAGGAGAGACAGGGAGCTACTGGAGAGGGTCCAGCGTAGGCTACGAAGACGAGGGGCTGGAGCATCTCCCTGGTGAGGAAGGGCTGAACGAGCTGGGCCTGTTCAGCCTGGAGAGGAGAAGGCTGGGAGGGGATCTTATCAACGTCTACAAGTATCTTACAGGCAAGTGCCAAGAGGGTGGGGCCAGGCTCTTTTCTGTGGTGCCCCGTGACAGGACAAGGGGCAATGAGCACAAAGTGCCACACAACAAATTCCCTCTGAAGAGGAGGGAGGACCTCTTTCCCTTGAGGATAGTGGAGCACTGGGACAGGCTGCCCAGAGAGGCTGGAGGGTCTCCTTCTCTGGGGATGTTCAAAACCCTCTGTGCAACCTGCTTTAGGAGAGCCTGCTTTACCAGGGGGTTGGACTGGATGGTCTCCAGAGGCCCCCTTCCAACCCTGACCATTCCGTCATTCTGTGATATAACTTTCCTGAGCTTCCTCCTAAATTTACTTCCATGTGCTTGAATAACAGAGGGCAAGAATATAATGGGAACAGGAATAACTGTTGTTAAGATAACAAGCCATGTTCTACCTTCAGTATTCAACAGTAATGAGTTGCTTCACATGCTGTTCTCACTTTGCATTGCTAAATGTAAGTGAAAAAATAGGGCAGATCTGGGTAATTCAGCTATTTCCACATACTTCATCTGTTAAACATGAGTTCTTCAAGACAGCATGTTAATGACCCTTCTAGTCAAGATTTTTTTTTTTAAAAGCATATTGAAAGTTAACATCTACAGAGGAAAATCCTTGAGCTGTCCAATACTAACAATTTATCTTATACATTAAATGGAGATTTTCAGTGGACTTCAGCCAAATCAAATTCTAGCAAATTTTGCTACATAGCACTGAGGTCAGAAATCAACGTGAAATGTGATATGAAACAAGAGCACCTCATTTTATCTGTTTCACCTAGACAAAATATAAATCACGTTTACAGGATTTTAAAATAAAATAGCTTTTCCCCCAGCTATCATCAGTCTGCTAATTTACGTGGAAAGTTTTGATGGTGTCATTATAACAACATCAGAAACTGGAGGTCCTGCAAGATCAAATCTGAAGTAGCTGAAAGGCACCTGCAAAATCACAGTTTCTGTAGATAAGATGTCACAGGAACTCTGGATCTATATGCTTTCTCATCACTAAATCACAAAGTGCAGTAACTAGAGGCAGTGTACATCTGCAGTAGATTCAAGGTATGACCACAGCTTGTGTAAACATTGCAGCGGTGGAGATGTACGAGCATAGGGCCATAAAGAAACACCTAAGAACCTCAAAAAATTCTTGGACAACTCCAGTGTTAATTTAATTAGCATGCTGGTTATGCCGATTGCTCTAGAGCTAGCCTGAGTATTTCTGTGTTACGTTCAATCACAGTTTAGGCTTCAGTGTAGACATACACTATATCTCCAAGTTTTTAATTGCAGGTAAGCAGTGTTCTGCCTGTATACCAAGTACAGTCTTATTGGCCACGTGTCTCTTCCTAGGGTTTTAATTTCTCACAATGATCATAAAGATCAAGTCACCAACTTTATGAGAAGAAAAATGCATAGACATTACCCCGTCATTTAACATGGATTCAATCATGAGCCCCCACAGATCAATAAAAGATGTTTTATGTCCTGCTTGGGTCCTTTGGCTCAGCTCTCGGTAATAATTCCTCAGACTTCTCAAGCAAAAAGCCCCCATCTTGCACTTGGCTGCTTGCTTCCGAGCTTCAATGATTATTTCTCCAAGATCCTTACGTGACCAATCAGCATCTTCATACAGTTTTGTCATTGTCCTGCAGGCAGGAGACATGATGGAAAACAGAAAGGAATGAAGATGCTGCTTTTGAAATTCAGAGGATATACTTTGCAGAGCCTTGGTACTTACTGTTTTACCTTTAGGTTACTCTCCTCTTGCCTTTAGACTTGCATTTCTGCTCAGAGCAAGCTCAACCAGTCAAAAATCACTTGATCTGGGATCCAATACAAGCAGCTACACTAAGCTGTCTGTGCTGGTTTTGTCCAACACTAAAATAACCAGAAAGGATCATTTTTCATAGGATTGAGGATGTCTGTCCTTCCAATAAAGTCTCCTCTTGTGGTTAGGGATAAGTTACTTCAGTGACACCAGAAGTATGATGCACAATAGGTCTTTCATGGGTGACCCTGGCATCCGTAGACCAGAGATGGAAGCAGTAACTCAATAGGCCCCTTTTACCCCTGCTGAGATCTAAACCCCTAGACCAGGGGTACTCAGACTTTTTAACCAGGGGGCCAGTGCACGGATGCAGTGGCAGGCAGCCATCTGTGGCTGCTTGGTTTCCCCCCCCAACCCCCGGCTGGGGGGGGGGGGGGGGGGAAGGCCGTGGGAGGGTTCTGTAAATACCGGGGGCCAGATTGAGAACCCTGGAGGGCCGTATCGGGCCCGCAGGCCGTAGTTTGAGGACCCCTGCCCTAGACAAAGCATGGGTTTTGCTTAATGCAACAAGGTCCAAACATCAAAATGACTCCTCACCATGTTGTGCCAGACGAACCACTGATGTATGAAACGCAATCCAGAACATGCAACTTCTGAAGACCCAAAATGCTGCCGTACATGGCAGTGAGTGCTCTTATCCCACATCCTGCTGTGGTCACAGCCACTATAGGCACCTGTTCAACACAAAAGAGGGCAGAAAGCATAGGTGGAAAAGCAGCATTAAGGCACATCCTCATCAAGGGAAAACAGATGTGCAAAAGCAACATCCAGACACTAGTAAAATAAAACACATAGATTAGAGATAAAAAAACATTGCTCCATGAGTTATAAATAATACAAGTTGCTGGACATCCCTGTGGGGTACACTAGATGATCTTCATGCTTCAGTAAAGACTTAAAAGAAACATGGACCAAACTCATTGGTTTGAAGCTCCTTCAAATAATTCACTTGAAAGCCAAGTGGAAGTAGACTTTGCTCATCCACAGACTATTGAGCTCACCAGCTGAGACCACCCTGGCTGCAAACAGTGCCCCGGAGGAGGAGCTGCTGACAGATGTCCTCACTCCTCATCTGGATGGCGGTGAGAAATCACTTCTCATCTCCAGGCTTGAGGAAAAGGAGAGAGAAGAATCCCTCAGCAGTGCCTTTCCTACTTACCTCGTGCTCTTGCAGATCTTCGTCCAGGTGAAGAACATCCTTCAGCGCAGCAGCGACCACCTTCCTCCGCTTTTGCAGGAAAACCTGTTCATCGGCACACAGGCTGAACCCCAGGCGGGCGTCTAGGTTTCTTGGCCTGAAACACAGACCCTGAGTCCTAAGACCAGGGCATAAGTATTAATTACATTGCTACTTGCCGCAGTCAACTCCAGCTATCTCTGCATTTATAGACCAGGTTTTGGACAGTATAATTTAATAAATGAGAAAGAGCAACACCACAGACAGGCCTCTGCTAATTGCTGTAGCTGTTAACAAGAATGCAAATGGGAAGGCAGAGCAGAACATGACATACTGTCATGGTATGTTAAAAAGGTTCCTAACAACACACTTCTGGTTTTATTTGCTCATATAATTGATTTTTCAAGTTTTGAATAGTGCTGCCATATGTGTAACTGCATAACCACTATCAAGAGGCACCGCAGTTGATTAGGGAAACAGCTACCATACTCTGGTGTTATCTTGTTTGTATAAGACAAAAATACGATTTCTTTGTGGAGCTGTTCTCTCCACCTGCAGGTGTAATAACACACACAAATTGAGAACTACTTACTGAGCTGTGCTAACAGCTCGGAAACTTGGAAGAAAGGGGACCCATGATTTCATTCTCCAGCACTGAAAAAGTCACACCTGGCAAACAAGTGCCTGCAACCCAAAGATGAATACACCTCTGCTTACAACTGAGCCTGCATGGACCCCTGCTGATTTCAAATGACCTTTGTATAGGCGCAAATGTCTCCCAGTTACAGGATCAGGTCAGGTCTTGCTGAAGACTTACTTACCATTCATTTGCCTTTGTGTACAAGTCAATTGTCCTGTCCTGAAAATCGCAATACAAACAGTGTAAGCATGGTCAGGCCGTTCGTTAATCCTGCGCCTGCCTCCCCCACATGATCTATGGGCTGAGTTTCACTGTTTGCAGCACAGCCACGGAATGAGGTCAGCAATGGTCTGGCCTGCGAGAGATGTAGTCTGGGCTGAACGGAAATGGGCCATTCACCCGAGCCAGGTGGGCTTAGGGCCCCCCTGCTTTTCATAGCTGAAAACCTGGTTTAACCTTCCTTTTCTGGGAATGTCGGTGAAAGCTGGGCATCTGAACCACAGGCATACAGATGTGTTCTGGTTTATCTTCTGCTTCAGGCTTTCTCTTTGCAAACAGAAGTCTTAATTGTCGTACCCATTACTGTTAGCTTGCATAGTACATTGATGAACATATTAGATATGTCCTGAGGAAATTAGTTTAAACTCAGAACAGGGTTGAGCAGCATACGGGGAACCACAGGCAGAACAAAAGAAAAAAAACCCACTTGCATAGTTGCAAAGTGACTGTCATTCACACCTTACACTGTAGTTAGTACCTGGGGGTCTGACAGGAACTGAACCACTGAACTGTAAGGTGCTCACCACCCACCAAACTGAACCTGTATCGGGGCTGGTTTTTATTACAAAAGACTTGTTCTCACCTCTGCTATTGTTATTTTCTCTTGTATAGGAAGCGAGTTCAGAGCTAGAGTCACGGACCCATTCATATCCCTTTCATTTTGACTTGATATAGACTGGAAACAAGGGTTAAAAAAACCCAGTTAATTATTATACAAAAAAAAAAGGGAGGGGGGCGGGGAAGAGGTAAAAGCAGTCTCCCTGCCTTACTTAAATACACGCACTTACCATTCCCTGCATACACAGACCTGCACACAGACTCCGGTCCTAGAGGTCCCCAAAGACACAGCAAAGAGCTAGCTAAGCGTTAGTGGCGGTCACGTACCCTGCTGAGCCGCCTGCGCCGCGGCAGGGCCACGGTGAGCGCCGACTGGTTGTACTTGATGCAGTGGAACCTGGTCGGGGAGGTTGGACAGAAGCAGGAGCTCAGCGTGTGGGTCTGGGTTCCTTCAAACGACCCGTCCACAGTTAATGCGAACTTTCTCTCTGAAACAAAGGAGTTTCAAACTTAAGTTCTTCAAAAATTGTAGATAATTTGTTTGCATGGTAATGTAATACATGGTTTTTTTCTTAAGTAATGACTTAATTTCGATACCCAAATTGTAGGATAAATAAGCAGAGTCAGTTATCTGAGCCTTTGGGTTTCAGCTTTAGAGCTCACAGACGGAACATGCCATATAGTAACTATTGCTATAGTATCGGTGCACTTCCAGGCATACCATGATTGCTGAGGCTACTGCTCTGTTCACTAGATAGTGATTCACAGCAGACAACAGTTTGGGGGGAGAAAAGCACTTTCTTCTGAAAGTCTGAAATTTTCAAAGTACTTCAGCAATAAAACAGTATGTGGTACTAAAATATTATTCTGGTATAATAATAAAAGTGATGTGAAAATTTTAGACTTTTGGGATAAACTTTTTTTTCATTGTAGCAGAGAACAGTTCTCTTTGGAACCAGTAAAATCTCAGTCCATCTACCACGTTTTCCTTTACTTCAACCTGTAATATTTCTTTTGAAATAACTTCTAGCGCTTACAAAAATAATGTCTGGTGGGTTTTGGCCTTCATATAATAAGCCTCAGATTTGTCTCTTCAAGTAATTGAAAAAGAGTCTTTACATATAGAATAGAATCAAACCAGGCTCAAGGTGAAATGTACTCTGTAAATCCAGGCACTTGAAGGTATATAATCAGCCTTCAAAAGAATTATCTCGCTCAGGCATTTTCATCCACATCTAGCAAACTTCTTCACTGTGACAACTGAGCTCAACTGGATCATCCTTGTGTTTAGGCGGTTTGCAGGACCATCAGGAGATGTCAGAGGTGTTTTAGCAGTTGTGCAGGATACGCACAGGCCTGCAAGTGTGGGCTCAGAGATGGTAGCAACGCGCTGCTTAAAATGTGTAGCAAGTGTCTTTGGTAATATAATGTGTGTCCCGTGTTTCGTCTAGCGGTGTGTTTTATATTGCTATACCTAGAGAAATTTGAAGAAGGTAAATTGATAACACAGGCCCTGTCCTCATTCCGCCCATTTTCTTTGCCTCTGAATCCAGAAGCAACAGAAGTTAGCTCCAGTTTAGGACTCAAAACAATTAAATTCCCTGCAGAAGTATTTGTGAAAATTACAAGCATCTGACAAGACGTTATTATAGAGGAAAGTATTTTGTGAGGAAACCAGACCACATGCTTATGACACCACATCCTGTAATAACCTGTATATTTCCGACCAGCTACAGACCCCTGCACAGGCCACTGGCATCAGCCAGATTTTGTCTCACATCTCAAATAACTGTAAACCAGGGTGTTCAAGTGCAAGGCATTGGGTGCTTGTGCAACGGAGTGGCATCCAGGCTCACTCCGTGCATCAGGGAAGGCTCACCCGTGCTGTCCTTGCTCAGCCTCCCGCCGTTCACCTGCACCTCCAAACAGGAAACCTCGCGGGACTGTAAGAGAACCAGGGCAAGAACAAGAGGCGTTCACTGTCAGCAGGGCTCTGCTTTGGGCAGTCCCCTAGGCGTGACAGGGCACGCACCCAGGGGCGTGATGGTGCCAGCGCACAACCCCCCTGGCCGTGTCTAGCGAGGTGGAACTGGGCTTCCACACGGGAAAACACAGACCACGTGGAGGTGAGGGCAGAGAAGGGCTCTGCTACCCCCGGCCTGGGGTAGCAGGCCCTGCAGGGCACACAGCTCGGCTCTCTGTGGGCAGGCGGAGCGATGGCGTCCACCCCAGCCCAGCCGGGCCTGGGCTGGCTCCTGCAGCACCAGCCGCCTCTTGGCCCTTGCCTTGGTGCCACCGCACGGAGCCACAGCCCAGTGCCCCTCGTGCTGGCTTTGCAACGAGCGTTGCTACGTGGCAGGGAAAGGATTACAAAATAAAGATTACCACTAAAACTCCGTTAGTAACAATGTTTTCAGGAGGATCCGGACTAAAAGACAAAATGAAAAACAATCAATTAAAAAACAGCACTTTTTTTTAAACTCTTCTTTATCTTTAAAAGTCTATCTTTGGACAGGCAGCACGGCCAAACACCGACAGAAATTCTAGCTGGGCACTCCACCCAATTTGCCTCTCACAGGCTTGAGCCTGAAGTTTGTTTATGAAGATCTGCTGAATGGAGGAGCTCCTCACTGTATCAGACAGGATCATTTTTTGACACACCAAGGCAAATTGATACAGGGATGGCATCATTACACTATTGCCCTGTTTTGCTCGGTTCAAACCTGGGGGATCAGAGCTGAAAAGCCAGTGAATTCATCCAGCATGCCATAACAAAACAGGAAAAAATATTACCATTTACCTTAAAAATCAACAGGACTGATTTACATGCCCATTCTCTCTATTAACTACATAGTCAGCCCAGAAACACAGTAAAAATATTTTTTTTAATCCATTCCCACAACAAAACCAAATTCCAGTTATCATTGTCCCACGTTCTTATGACGAAGCAAACATCAGGGAACCCACAGTAAGGAGCGCGAGGCATTTGGAACCTAAACCTCCCTCGGGTGCAGAATGCCCCTCCCAGCCTGGTGAGCAGCAGCTGTTAAGAGACGTACCCATGCTGCCACCAGCACCTGGGCTACCTTCTCCCTGTGTCTGGACACCCGCTGCAGCTGCACACACATCATACATCCCAGCTCCACTGAATGCCCTACACAAGCACCTCCTGAACACCCAGACTTCTCCTCCACTTTATTCAGGCGGTGACAGCATTACAGGGCTGCAAGTGCCAGCTGATGTTTTGCATCAGTAACATTTTGTCTCTGGCTTACATTTCTATAGACCGCCTATTTGGCCTTACACACCTGCTCTCCATCGTGAATTCAACCTCCAGCTCCTCTTTTCCCTGCAAAAGAAAATGAAGGTGGTCACTGCAGATTGGTCCTCCCGTGAAGGGAGGTACCCAACAGGAATATGTGCTCTTCAGGGGTCTCTATAAACCAGCATCCGCCTTTCATTGCTGCACGTGCAGCAAATTAATCTTCCTTCGTGTTGCACCTGCTATACTTCTAGTATCAAGTACTGCTAATATCACATCTGCTATTGTAGCAGACTCTTAGTTTAGACCTCGCAGGATAAATGTAATAGACACTGCAGGGCCCCTTGCTGGTTGCTCCTCCTTTCTGCAGTCATAGGCTCACCCTGCACCGTTGCACAGCCCACCTGCAATTCCCCTTCCCTTCCCCTCCCACAGGCTCCCTGCTCAGTGCCAGCAAGGCTGGATGGGCCTGCCAGGGAATGCTCAGCCTGAGGTGCCCTGGAGGGTGCACACCTAGACTCATTGCGTGTGCAGACATCACCTTTGTCACTTGTAACTGTCTCCCCCTGAGATTTTCTTCCTCCTTTGCAGGTTTTGGTGCAACTCCCATAATCTTGTTGCCTTCCTAGTGTGACCGCTGAGGAAAATACAGCATGCAAAGCCAGCCTTTCCAAAAGAGGTATCAGATCAAATCAGCACTTGCTCGAGTTAAGTATTTCCAGGCCCCAAACGTTGCCTTTAAAACTTCAGTATAAGTTGTCTCCACCATGTGAAAGTGAAACCTGCTGAAAAACTAACTTCTCAGAACAGCTCAGCTATGCAAGTGTTATGTTCGTTTTCCAAAGAAGCTGAACGCCACATCGGGTTTGCAGTGTATGACTGCATATCACTACTTTTATGTTAACAGAACATAACGCACAGTTCAGAGCCACTGGCTCCAACCGCAAAACTACTGTGTCTGGTAAACTTGAGATTTTGATGTCAAGGACAGCAACCAGACAGTCAAAGCCAATAACATTGACCAACCATGTCTGCAGAAGCAGCCCCCAAAACATGCTGTAATATTACAGAAGCAACACTGGGCATCAGCCCCCAAAACAGATGGACATACTCAGGTGGCTAAACAGACAGTAGGAGAGGCTTGTGTAGGGGACACGTGAGAGGGGAGCTGAGACAACCACATCCTCACCTGACCACATCCCCTTAGCTTTGTCCTTGAAATTTATCCATACCTGCGGATTCAGCTGGAAACATAGTTGAACGTTTTCTCCAAGCTGGATTTTGGACACATCAAAGAAAACAGTGAGGAGATGGTCATCTTGAGTTGCATTATCCTCATCACAAACTTGTAGCTCCAGAATGTTCTAGGATTTTTTAATAAAAGAATAAGTAAAATTATATAAGGTTTAACAAGCATAATGTGCTACAGATATTTCATTTTAGCTGAAGGAACTTGGGAAAGAAGTTCAAGAATGAAAAAACCAGAAACTTTGCATTTGTTCCCTTCAGACTGTAGTGACTGCGCTGGCAGATGCAGCCTGACCCACCCGCTGAGAGCGAAGTGGCTACAGCAGGAGTGTGAACACTTTGCAACCGAACGCAGACCGACTCGCAGAGTGGAAGGGCCCTATGGCAGGTTTGATCTCTGGTAAGAATAACCGTTGGGAATAGCCGTGTTCCTACCTTAACCTGGCTCTGAATCGTGAAGTGGAAGGTTTCATTCCATGTGGGGTTCTTGCTGTTCTGGACTGTCTTGGTGCGGAATCGCTGCACTGAAGCTGTTGGTAGGCTCAGACTCACGTAGCAATCAGACTGGGTTACTGTTGAGGAAAGGGAAAGTGTGAAAGCGATGGACCAATGAAACACATCTACTACCCCATAAGGCATTGCACGGTGTAAATTTCTAAGCTCCGTACGCAGGCCAACATGCAGAACGCGGGCCAGGATGCTAGCTACAGTACCATCGGGCCAGCGGCTAGGCAACTAGCCTGCTTTCCTCTTCTGAAAGCTTGATAGCGTGCCCTTCTTGAGAGCTACTTCTTTTAATTGCTGGAAAAACAATAATCATTCTGAATAATGCAGTTACATTACATTATCAGACCTCAAGGGTTTTGTACTGAAGAGCCGTCCCTATGCACAGGGCAGTCACATGGGCGGCTCCTGCTGTGAACACAGCACAGGTGACGTTAGCTGTTGTGGCGGGGCTGCCAGGCAGACAGAGCCCAGCTCCTGCATACCAGGCTTCCACAGGTTTGCATGAACGTGCCCTGACATTTCTGGGGTAGCTCTGGCTGTAGAGTTCTGTCTTGCTGATGTTCTGGAGCATCCCGTCTTTTTGCTAGTGCGCCTGGCTGCTAACGTGGCAGAGGCAGGAGTTCATTGCACTGAAGGTTCTCACCCATTGCTGGCACAGAAAGCAGGTCTTCCACCAAGGCACCCGATCTCCATCTGCTTTCTTCCCTTTCGGGAAGAAAGGAACACGTACATGTACACCATAGAGCTCAACAACAGAGCTTTTGAAGAAAAAAAAAATTCAAGGAAAAAAAATTGTCTGTGGAGATGAATTGCATGTAATCCTCTGTGGACTAAAATGAGCACATATAAGAAAAACACTGAAATGTTGAACGGTTTGATGGCATAACACTTACTTTGAGAAACAGCTGTCCCAAGGCAGAGTTTTTGTCAGTAAAGGCGTATAAAAAAATAGATTGCTGTTTTCACCTGCCTTTTTTCCAGTGCGTCAGCCAGAGTGGTAAAGGTATTGCAACACTTAGTGTGCAGGTGAAAGCACAGAGCAAGCTGGCGTTAGTTACTTCTTTGCGCAAGATTGCATTGCTTTGCTGTTTCAATCTTGTTCAGGTCCTAAAGTTCACCTATGAAATTGAATGTTTCCAGATGTAGGGAAGCAGCTTTAGTGTTTTTATTCTCCTTTCTCAGCTGAAGAAACCAGTCGTAAAATTTGGGACTTTGGCTTCCCACCTGAGTTCCATCACAGGCGACGGATGTTCAGGGCCAAAGCTTCAGCAAGGAGCAGTTCACAGTGCCTACATCACCAACAAGCACTTTCATTCTGAGGTCAGAATAATCTGCTTGCACATACATTTTGTCATCATTATTAGGAAATAAAAGGCAAATGTGAGTCATGAGATGAACAATCCTGTGGACCCACATTCAAGAGTCACGGATGACTGCCCTACAGAACACAATCTGTCAGTCAGGGATGACAACCTACACAAGCATCAGCGATAGCATGGAGAAGCATTAGCCATAAATGCCAATCCCAACATTAGCATTATATTTCCTCTATTTGTAAACCCCACCTACTCAAGCATTCCTGCCATTGCATAGCAGACACACCTTCACCTGAATAGACTTGAGTCTTGCCCCACGTAGTTTTACCTGCGGACCTGAATTTGGGAAACACAGAATAATTGACTTGACCCTTTATTGCACTCCATGTGTAACTGAAGAATTAACAAAGCTAGCCTTTTTGTTCCCCTGACTCCCCTGAGACTTAAGTCATCTTTGTTTGAGTAACTCTGAATGAGAAAAAGAGTAACTCTGATGAAGGTAATTGTGGTATATACAAAGATACATGAATTCTAAAACAACAGCAAGACACGTAGAGATCAGCTGAGCTTCTAAAAGTCCCAACAGCCCCTGAACACCTGTGTGCATACAGGAAATGTCCGTATGAAAATCTTTTTTGGCTCTTGGGAAGTCCAGGCTGATACTAGCACAGACTGCTGGCAGCCCTTGTCCTCACAAGGAGGAGGATCAGGAGGACCAAGATGCATAAGTCTGAGAGTGATCCAAAGTTTATTTCATTGGCATTTCTCAAACAGCAATACATACTCTGTCTGCATCTGTTGCAAAGGTTAAAGCATGCTTTCGCAAATCCACCAGTTTTTTGGTTTTTTTCTGTAAGCGATCACTGCCTGCTACCGCACTGTATCATACACCTTTAGGAAATAACTACCTGTCAGACAGCAGAGCCCTGACTTCTCAGTTAGTTCTCTGGCCTTCTCTAGGGGACGTCCAACACCGCCACCGCACAAGCATGCTTCCCTCTTCCCCTCTGCAAAATGATTTTTGTGATGCCTTTTGTACTTCAGAGGTGCCTTCTGAAGCCTAATTACCTCTTGTTGATGAAGTATTTTGCAGGTGTGATGAGGGAGGCACTTACAACACCCAGGAACTTTTTTTTTTTACTCACCTCTGATACCTCAGGCCCATTTTCTGCCCAGCCAGCCCCAGGTACCAGCCAATGTGAGAACTTGCACTCTGCAGCCCACCGTGTGCCCAGGCAGCCAGTCATGCTGCCGCACCCTGCTGCCGTGCATGGGGCTGCAGTTGCCAGCCACGGGCAAGCAGGTTGCTGTTGACCGGGTCGGTCCACCAGCCTAGCCACGGCGACTACACTTGCATGCGACACACACGGCAGAGCTTTGCAGCAGCAACCTGCTGCATCTCGCCCCACAACCACAACACACCAGCGGCTGTCAGGCACACTTGGGTGGCAGCTGTGGCAGTGCTGTGGGGCAACATCCTGCCACAAGCAGGCGTGGCAGCAGCTGTTTATGAAAGCACAGTCTTCTTGTCCAGTTATTACACTAAGTTTCTAATTATCTTCCAGGATAATAGCAGGACTGGATCTTAATTGTGCTTTACCCTTAAAGAGCTTGACAGTGACACGACCCATGCTAAAAACCACCACAGCCCCAGCGCCGTGCTGTACCCCAGGCAGCAGGGCACCAGCTGTTCTGGCTCTAGCTCAAACCTCACCTGCTTCATCGACAGGCCAATTTAAACAGGGCTAAACAAACAAAAAAATTTAATTCTACCTTTTTTTTTTATGCTGACAGATGCAACCTCCAGCCCACCTTTAACCTGGACATCCTCCTCTTAAAAGGCCTTGAAGTGCTCACGCTGAGGCTATTTCTAGGGAGTAGATTTTTTTCCCCTGTAACTGTTAGGGTATAGTTTTTCTTATTGTGCTGAAAGGGTCCAAAACAAAGATGTGGCCTCAAATACTGTTTGCCCAGGCCATCTCCTTGATTGTGTCTCCCCGCACTTGGACCCATCCATGTCACTAAATAAAAGCTATCGCCACCAGCTGAGAAAAACATTTTACTTCGTCCTCCCACTCTGTGGAGCTGAGCAGAGATCTGACTGAGGGTGCAGGGACAGGCAGGCATTGCTGTTTTGTAGGATGCAGAATATTAGGTAATTTAGGTAACTGGAACTTTTTATATTATTTTTTTAAAATAAAAAAACGTAGGTCACTTCTGTGAAATAAAAAAACCTTCCTTCTCAAGGCCCTTCACAGCCAGATTACTGGAGTTCTTTCAGTCCTGGGAGATCGGTTCCTGCCTGCAGGGAGCATTTAACACTAATCTTCTAAGATCTAAAATTCAATAAAAGGCTTTCACTCTCCTACCCTGCCCTTCACATTGGGTGGAGCACCCTACAAGCATCCCTAAAACAGCATCACTGGTCTCATTCACATCCATCCTTAAAATATCCCTTTTCTGAGATGTTGCTAAACAACCTTACTTCCCTACACACCCATTCCTATCCACACCCCCCACCCCACCCCCTTTCTCCCTAGTTGGGCTTTATCAGTCCACATCCCCTTATTTTATAACAAGGTTTCAAGCGGCACCTAGAACAATAGGTTGTTGGTACAGAATTCCAACTGCTTAAATGGTGAAGTAATAAATAACAACGAAACTGTAACAATGGTGCAAGAGCAAAACACCAGAGGAAGTCTGCAGGTTCCTGCAGTAAGTATCACATTAGACCACAGTTCCTCAAACAACAATGTAATCCACTGACAATATTTCTTTTCAGGATCTCAAGGGCCTTTCCATAAATTATCACCTACGTGGCAGAACTGCTACTGCAATGTCATAAAATACATTTTTTGATTAAAATATAAAACATAGTTAAGAATTTGATAAAATATTGTATCCAAAATAATATAAGTCTTATATAAGAAAGGTCAAAAGTAACAAGCCTAACATAAAAATTTCCATAAAAGCTTCCAAAAGTATCATTTTCTTAACAAGACAATGCTGAAGAATAGTTTTAACTCTACACCAGCCAAAGTCCATTTAGCCCAGGGCCCACAGGCAGTGTCCACTGAGGGATCTTGGATGTTTCCAGAAAGCAGGAAATGATGGCTTCAAATTGATCAGCTTAGCGTCCCCCTCCAGCTGCCTATTTTTACCTTGTTGTTTAACACTGAATACTCGGTTTTGTTTTCTTTTCCATTTTTTAATTCTACTTAAAAGATTTTGTTTCTCTCCAGTATCTTGCTCTTTAGCCCCTTTGTCTTTTTTGGGGAAGGATCTTCGGTCTTGTTTGGGATGGACGTCAGGGCCAGAGGAGATTATGCCCCACATTTTACTGGTGGGTGTCCAAGGAAGAGTATAAGAGGGTAAGCACCATATAATGCTCTCTCAGCCCTCACAATTCCAGATTCAGAGACTTCCTAAGCCAACCTTCACTGGGTTTTTCTTCTATGAACCTGCCCAGTCTCTGCCTACAACCCACATAAACTTCTGGCACCCGTTGTCTCCCACAGTGGGGACCCCGAGCTGAATCACACGCTGTGGAAAGATGTTTCCTGTTTGTTTGGAGCGATGGGGGTTGCCAGAGGCCTGTGAGAGGCTGAGCTTGAAATCTGAAATTCTCTGCAGAGAAAGCTGTTAGGAGTAGGTTGGGCTGGTGCACATCCAAGTCTCACCCCATCAGAGAGCCAGGATGCTGATGGGATACACACCCAAATCTGCGAACTGGCAAGTGTCCACAGGTCCAGGAATACCAGGAGCCCCATGGAGCCTGATGGGGATGTGGGTGTGCCCAGTGGGTGGTGGGAACATGGAGAACACAAACAAGATACGAAATTCCTGGTGGTATCAATGACATCAGCTAGGCATGGATGCACATGTGGAAATTCATACTATGATTTACACACTGCTGGATCAATGGGCAGAAGAGACAGAACAGCCCAAGAGTGCATTAAAAAGATTCAGGGTTTAAAAAGCAGAATAAACCAATTTAAATTGTCTTAGATGAAAATACCATCTTACGCGCTGAAGTTCCATTAAAGGTCTTGTATTATCTATTCTGTGGGAGATGTTAGTGAGGTTTTGAGAGTCTGCTGTTATGGGTTTCCATTACCTGGAAAATGGAGCAGGTAGACCAATAACGAAGTTAACCTGCAGCACCAGGTTGGGGCACAAACTGAAACACTATACGAGTATCAAACAAAGTGATCCCAAAAGTCTGCAGAAACCTAGCACAAGGAGGGATATTGAGAGGAGAAAATAACACAACAGGATTCACTTTGGAACCAAAAGGATGGGCACTATCGGTGAGAGAGAGAAGGAGCTGATTTAAAATGCTAAAAATCTGTAAGATGGCTGAGAAATAGGTGACACTTGCCGACTTGTTCTATCTAGAAAGTTTGCAGGAAAAGGAAAGTGGTAAAAACAGAGCTGGGAAAAGGAAGACTGAGGAAAAAAAACATCCATGTTAGGAAAACGGTTGTTGTAAAGAAGTCTACATCACTGGTGATGGAGGTCCACACGCTTCAGGGTTTCCTGAGGCTGTGTCAAGCTAATCTCTAGGGAACTGTAAAGATGACTGAAACAACTCAACAATATTTCCCCAGTTTTACATGAAAACCAGCAAAATTTTGTACAAGTGGCACACTTTTTTATCTCAAGCCTCCCATTTTGCTGCTTCTCAGTGAAAGCCACATATGGTTACCAACATGCAATTTGCACTAGCTTTTACATTGGCAGTGATTGTAACCAGAAGTTAAATTGTTTTATTAAAGCATTAGAAATACAAGATTATTTTATAAGATAAAGAGCGTGTCCATTGAAATGTGTGACTTCTACAGTTCTGGCTGCATAGAGAACTATGTCCTGAAATACTTTAAAAGCAGATATTTCTGATAAATGCAACTGACAAACTCTACACTTGGCAAAATCAAATGTTACTGGCATTAAGCAGCTGTCAATCAAAACCAGATTCAACCTTTAACGTGAACAAGGCAGTGCCGTGACTGGTATGATTTTCTTTTCCTACATGATGGAAGTACCCAACAAGCACAGAATTCACCTTTTGCAAGTATCGTTTTCATTTTGTTTGTGCAAAATTTCTTCCCTTCGATATTTTGACTTACAGTACCATTTCAAACAGATGACAGCTTGACAACATTGGTGGTGAGTGTCTGTCACACTGTTTTACGGGCAACGTTGGGCACGGACTTCACTGTGTAAGGCCGAACAGCCTGAGCCTGGAAAGCCGCTGCTGTGGCTTTACTGCTGCTCCAGACCCTGTGTCACCCCCTGAAAGCATCTCTGCCATTCAAACTGCACCTTTAAGCAGCTTGATGGGCTGGTGGGACGTGCCTTGGAGTGGGAAGCAGAAATGCCTGAGCATTTAAGTACCTGTCCCTTGCCCTAGAAACTTTCTAGTATTGGGAAGGACAGCATCAAAATGTAGGAAACTCTCCTCAGAATAAAAATAGTTTCAAAAATAAAAAAAAAAAGCATTGAACTAGATGAAAAAAAGGTGGATAGGAAGTTTGGTAAGCTCATTATCAGGCAGATGGTTTAATAGAACTTGATTATGTGGGGAGGTATCTAAGGGCTGTAGTTTTCCACACCTCTTTCTTTCAGTTCAGAGCACATGACTATACTTTCAAATAGGTTTCAGCTGTAGCAAGGAATTTCTCTCCAGCCTTCGAATAAATGACCTTCAAATTTCCTTTCTGCACTTTAGAAATGGTCCAGTGGGGAGGTTCATACAGAGTCTTCACCCCCATACATTCAGCAACCACAAAGCATCTTACTTCTTTTCAATAGAAATCAGGGTGAGAAACTCTTCTTTGTATACCTTTGGTCTCTAGAGAAAGTATAGCAGAACTCAAAGCAAATCACTTTGGAACACCCAAACAAATGTTTTGCCTTGCATCATTTTAACTGAACCAATTTAGCTTGATCTGGTTTCTGTAGAAACTTTCTGCATTCAGACTTCTTATTTGTATAAATGAATAAATGCAAGACAACCAGCAATCTCCTCAGACTGGAGGTGACTGTCATTGCTCACTTTTTTCCCTAGTGCTTTGCTGTTCAGATATTTACGGAGCATTAATAAACTTTTACATAACTATCATGCCCAGGCATTGTGTAAGAATAATTAAGAACAAAAAAAGCTAGTAGTGCAAGCCCTCAACTAAGTTTCAAAACATGGCTGTTCCTATGGCTGAAACAAACCTGACAGTCCATGGGAGATGTCAAGTATGGTCGTGAGCTTACATAAAATATTCTGTGACAGGCCTGGGGATGTGCAGGGGGGACGTTACTATAAGAAGGAACAATAAAAAGAAGCGCCCCATCTAAACTTCTCATTGCAGCTTTCCACGTGAATCAAAATCTCTTCTTTGGCGGATTCAGATGTGAAACATTTTATGCATTCTGTGCAAACATCTTTATAACTACAGCTGGTGGCTAGACTTCAGTGTTACACTGACAAAGACGCAAGAACAAATAATACCTTCCAACTATGCTACCTCGTCTTCAGCACACCATGGTCACGCATATTCTCTTTCTGTCCTTTCGTAAATTCTCTGCAGTGTTTGTGACACAGTTACATTCTGAGTAGTTCTACAAGCATGCAGATGTTCCAGGGGTATAGTAAAAATACTCACATAAGTCTGCTTTCCTGGCATTTTTCATCCGTATGATTTTTACAGTAAGCAAGTTGCATGGAGAAGGTTCTGTCTGTTGAACAGCACACATGATTTGTGGGATGAGCATGCAGAGAGAAAGAAGAGCAGCACAGTCAGAGATAGCTTTGAATTAAATGTTTCAATTCCAACCATCAAAGCATTTCTGTACTGAGGTTCTTCCTTGTGCATTGTCATCTTCTTCCCAGGTTTGCAGCCAGAGACCCAAAATGTGCATTCAATCACGGACCAAACCTCTGATGCCCTCCATTTTCCAGCCTGAGGAAACCTGTGGTAACCCTCAGCTCGAAGTGCCTGACTCTTGCATCACAGACAAGCATATGATAGCAAGCCTTGCTGTGTTATTAATACAGCTGACACATATCTTGGTCTGTGCAAATTGGAAGGATGTCATGTATAGCCACTACATTACACAACAAACAGCAGACAATCTAGCAGGGCAGGAATTAGTGACGATACCATGGTGTAACGATGCTGTTTGTCAGCTGGTTTATAGCTCTGTAACTCCATTGTTACGTTTGACATAGAGCAGTGCTGGTTCTCAGGCAATGAGGACCTGAAAAGCATCTTCCAGAGACCTATCCCAAACTTCTCAGAAGGGGGGACTGAAAGCAACAACTCTGTAATTATTTCTCTCTGAATAATTTGGCTCATCCAATCCTCCTTTAAGCAAAAGTGAAAGGAAAGTATCAACGAAAATCTTGGGGAAACCACCTAAACTTAAGTGGTTATCTAAAGACGTTTAACAAACCTGCTTTGATTTTGTTATCCTCTCTCATAGTAAGCAGGGATCAGACAAACATGGCACTTAATCAAAAGTATGGGGGATGAGGGTGAGTTACTTTGTTCCCTAGATAACTGTCTTTTTTAAAGGAATAAAGGAGGAAGAACTGCACATTTAATGCTCTAAATGACACATACACAACCACCCCCCCAAAAAAACCCCAAAAAACAACCAAAAACCCACCCGAAAACCCAAACCATTAAAATCGACCAAAACACCCCTTTCAATCCACAAACAAACAACAAAGAACAGGAGCCAAACAATGTAGCGATGCAACACACACATCTAAGAGCCAGTTCACACATGCTACCTGTAGGGCAGAGCATCACCACAACAAATACACAGATCAATACACAAGGACGTTCCATTCCTTTCTGCCTCCAAACTCCCACAACTTTGAAGAGTGCTATATTTAACACCTCACACAGCGTTACTTGCCTGGCTCTCCCCATGCACTCACTGACACTAGTGATACCTCCTTATTTTTTTTTTCAGCCGGCTGCTTTGCCTAGCCTAATTGGATGGAAGCAAAGGACAACAGCAAGGTAGGAAGAGATCTCTCTTTCTGTTTAATTAGGCATTTTCAAAACAGTCAAATTACTGCAGCATTAAAGTCTTTGCCTGCCTGAAGGCCAAACACAAAACAGGCACAAAACCCAGGCAGAAGCCCCGCTTTGCTCTCAACCTTGGCATTGAAGAAGAAATCTCAGAGCTGAAGATGCAGGACGTGGAACACCACCTCCTACGGCAGGTCCCTTCTGTGGCCAAGGGGCCGCCTGCACAGCTCATCACAGAGCCTCCTCTTGCCTTGTCTTACCTGGCTCTTACTGTAGAGCAGCCCCATCGCGGTCTCTTCTGCGTCAGAAGCACAAAGCACGGCAGCAGCTAGGTACAGGGGAGCCTCAGCCAGGCAGCTTCTCGTCGTTTAAGCTGCCCAGAGCAGGCAGGCAGGTGTGTTAGTGCCTGACTCACCACTTGAGCAATCCCCACACTCCTCCTCCTTGCTGCCCAGGAGGCGAGTACTTGCCGCACACCCGCCCCGAGGCGCAGACACCCAGGCTCCAGCGCTGTGGGGGGATGGATGGCCTCTGCAGCTCTAGAGGGACAGCAAGCCCTGAGAGGGATCTTGCCTTCACACTTACAGGCACTGAGCAAACGTTTTATACTTCCAAGCACCCACATGCCTTCTTGGGGGCACCACAGTGCTTTTGCACACTGGAGGGCTGGCAAACTGCAGTGCCGAGGTGGCTGCTGCCAGCCAGGGGCCATCGGGCTGCCTGGGAGTGGGCAACAGGGACTTCTTTGGCCAAGGACACCCAAACAAACCAACACATACAAATGCTTTTTGTAGCTTTTTATTGCCTATAGGGAGTAGGTGGGTCTTTGCTTAAAGACAGCTGAAAGAATCTTTTTTATCCCCACCCAACCTGCCATTTTGCTTGACTCAGGCAGTAGCTTTCAGCCAAGCAGATATCGCAGTGCCAAACGTTGCATGAAACTATTCCCAAATCACCTGCCGAAATCGTAAGAGAGTTTACCTTGTAACCTTGTACCTCTGAATTAAGGTACTTCAGTGAATGATCTCCAAGAGGATATGTTTGGAAAGGTGAAATTAATTGAAACATCCCTGTTAATTATGATGTTCACATGTATTCTGTATGTACTCACATTTATAAGGCATCATTGTGCAGGGCACTGCACATCATGCAAGGCAGTCCCGGTCTCAGTGAGGAAGCACATAAAGTGAGTAGACAAGTAGTAAAAATATGGGGATTTTTTTTTTTTAAAAGCCATCCTTGCAATTGTAAAATTTAACAGAGAAATCAAATTCAAAATAATCGCATTTCACTTTGCAATGGATTGAGAACTGACTGATTACGTTAGCTTCACAGATACAATATAATTTGAATTTCATAACATATTTGGCATTTTAAGACACTAACTTAAGAACCAGATGCAACAAATGTCACCCAAACTTGAAACACATTAAGGACTGATAACGAACCGATCACAAAACCCAGTAGTCAAGGGAAGGAAACCCCAAAAGAAAATATCCCCAGAGAGACTGCAAACAGTTTAGTTAACAAGCCTGTTGCATGTTTTTTTTATCAATGACCTGGAAATAAATACCCCCCCCCCACTGGCACACACACTGTTTCAAAAAGAGGATATTGAAAAACTGGGGGAGCTGAAGGAAAGAGCAACAATGATCTTGAGAGTAGGAGGAATTTCCTCAGAGAGGGGAAGGCAGGTTTCATATCAACTGGCAGGACACCATCAGATACCCCAAGGCTGACTTGGGATGCAGCACACCCTTTACTGTACCAATGCAGTACAGTAATTACTCATGGTTAGAAGATGGACTAATTAGCCCTGAAGAAAAGCAAGGTTAATCAGGTTCAGGCTGTGTCATGCACCTTTTTTCCATCCTGTTGTTGAGTATGTTACCCCTGTAAAAAAAAAAAACAAACAACAAACAAACCAACCCCCCCCCCCCCAAAAGACCGAAACATCATCGCTCCTGCTCTGTTTCATTTCCAGCAAAAAGGTCTTAAAAACCACAGGAGTAAAATCAAAGACATCTCTGGAAAACACCCAGCGGGATTCCATAAGCTGATATTCTAGCATTCTGGAGCTGAACTGCAATTACAGCTGCCTCACGCGTGGAAGGCTAATAATCTAGATTTAAACGTGCAGTGCTGTACCTGAAAGCAGGGCTACACTGTGCCCTTTCAAGTGTTCCACCTGCACGAACAATGAACAAGCTCACAGGTGAAAAACATGGCCCACTCCTCCTCTTCCACCACCCAAATTGCTCTAAGATGCACCACCAGCTGTTGTTTCCATAGAAGAGAATCATCTTCTCCCATCCATTTCCTAGGACTTCATTTCATATGAACAAATCTGTCACTTCTGAGCATAACCAAGACTCTCCTGATCTCAACACCAATTCTGCCCTGGTGACTCAGTCTGAAGTTCACTGCAATAGTAGGATCCTTTTATTATCAAAAGGAAGATAATCCCATTCATTTGTGTTGGATCACTGTGCTGCTGTGACCAGTCTTTTCATGTATCACAGCTGTGCAGTGCAAGGCTGCTATTGTGAAAGACTGAGCTTGTGACCTGCCTGTCGCTGAGCTGCAAGAACAGAGCCTTTGGCAGCCACCTCAGCCCTGAGGACACCCAGGATTTTTGATGAGGAGGAACCACTCTGTCAGGACAATCCCTGCAGAAGACAACTTGTAGGGAAGTGTTGAACAGTCACAAAAACCATGTCTGTAAGTAAGGGATCTCAAAAGGCCCTCTTGCATTGCCCTCTTCTATGCAAACACCTAGCAGCCACTTCTGATCTTATTAAACCCTGGGAGACACCGCAAGGCCATCTTTCAGGAACAGGCAAGGCAGGTGGAGGTGAGCGAGACAGCACAATCTGCAGCAATAAAGGAAAGTTGGACAACATGACGACTTAGGCTGAGTAGAGGTGGTTCTATGAACAGCAGCTCAGAGGACTCGTTCGATCACCTGAAACAAAGGTGACCTAATTCAGGGGGGTTTATTGACAGTGAAAACTACACATTTTTGCAACACTGATACTAACTGAAGGAACTTATTGTCAAACATCAGCAAAGGAAGCCAGTTAAATAAAAACCTCATAATCGACAAACAATCAAACGGATGCAGATTAGCTATTTACCAGAGAAATTCTGGTTCAAGGGATTGGTGTTCTGCCAGGCAGAAAAAACAAACAAACCATAAATACTGCTTTGATTCACATTTTAATTTGCTACATATTTCATTATCTTACACAACACTATATTAATTCATATGGAATACATATATAAATTGGTAAAGTAACAAGGTAACAAAACTAAACACAAATTTGCTGCTTTGAAGTTTGTATTGCATTAAACCACCGGTAAATTCTAATCTGCTCAACTGAACGGTTGCGGACATAGGATGAATTGGAGTCCAGCACATCCTCAGGATGATGCGGTTCCTACTGCAATTATCACTGGCAAGCATCAGACATCTTGATCTCAACAAATAACAGACAACCCAAGAACTACCAGTTGGTTGTTGGATGGCTGATGGAAGGCTGAAGCTAGTGAGCAGTGGCTAACAATTCCACTGCTTCCTCCGTGCCACTGCCCAGCGCAAGGCCTGAATAATCAACTTCTCGTTATTCAGGACATTGTAATCAGTCAGTTTCACTAGTTTGTCAAAATTCTCTTCACTGAAACACACCTCCCTTGTTGTAAATGGGGAGAGGATGCTGGAGACATCAACTTTGCCTTCAGCCATCTCTTCAGGACTCCTTTCCACACCTGAGGAACAAACCACAAGGACATGCACCGATAAGGTTTTACTGCAGTACATGGCCCATATCAGTCATTTAAGTAATTATAGGTAGAAAAGGGAGATTTGGAGGGAAATATATGATTTGCCAGAGGCATGCAAAAGTCATCTAGTAGCGCTGTATTCCTCAGCCTCCGGATCAAGCCTCTGTCCAAAAATGATTGTAAGCCCAAACAGCCGGGAATAAAAACACTGATTATCAGCAGCAGCGCCTGTAGACCACTCCTTGGACAACATAAAGCCTTTGTTACCCAAACTAGTAAAGTGCAAAGAAAAGGAAAACAAGACACTCTCATACTGAATGAAACAACAGCCCTCTCACTGAAAGCTCAGGAGAAATGAGGGCAGTCAGACAGAGAACATAGTTCATATTAAAAACAAAGACCTCTGCCCACTCAGTCCTCAGTCTGGGAGATTACTTTTAAATATGTGAACAAAACCCAGATGAGTGGGCTACCGCCAAAACTTCTGTATGGTTTTGCCTCCACCTTTCTTTGCAAGCAGCAGTGCATAACAAGTCCACGTCTACAGAGTAAAACAGCTTTTGTTGAGGACCTACTGCCCATGCCGTACAGATTTTGGGAGTCTTACCTTCACGCTATCTCTCTCTGGTACGTCCTGTGGAGTAAATGCCTATTTTCATCTCAACTGTATTAGGAAAGCTTCTGGGGTTCTCACAGTTCAGAGATACTGACCGATTATTTTTGTCAGTGATAAGACTGGTAATGCCAGCATTAGAAGAAGGTCAGAGATGACAGTGAGACATCAGATATGAAATGGAGAGGACACACACAGCAAGTAACTTTATTAGAGTTGCTAGCCATGGATGACTCACCAGGAGCTTTATATTTCTTGAAGGTGTCATTTACTAGGGGGAAAAAAAGCACCATTGGAGCTTGTGGACTGTCAGCATCTTCAAACACATAGCACTCCTTCAAGTTTTCCCTGTCTTCTTCACTTATCTCAATTTTGGGAAATGGAATTCCTTGCCCCGAGATGTACTTTGCAATCTGATCCAGAGGCTGGGTGGATGAATGAATAAAAAAAAATTAATACAAAGAATCAAAACTCAAAAAAGATCCAGCAATCTGGATTTTCATAAACTCCAGCAGCTAACATGTATATTCTAAGGCTTGAATCTCTCTCTGGGACTTTCAGACAGAAACAGCCATAACCACAGCAGACATTGCAGCTTATCTTATTTTTTGCTTTGCCTTGGGCAAAAGAAAAAAAACAGTCACTTTCTTTGAGCGGTCAAATGGAGCCAAAAGCAACAGGACTCATTTTATGATTCCAATGAAACTGGTTCAGAATGGGAAAGCAAAGAAACTTCAAGTATAGGGAAAGAACATATCAGTCCAAATTATTCTATGTTATTGTCTCAGCTTCTTATTTACCACTTTCCCAATCTTTGTCCTCTGCATAGCTTGTGATTGATTGATAATTACTCCCTATGAACTAATACATTTATCAACATACCTTATGACCTCATAAAAAACCCCTTTAACAGCTACATAATACTATGAAGTCTATTTTAAATTATTCTAATTATATACGCAACACTAATTATATTATTTTTCATTATTAATCAAGTCTGGCATCAGCCAGTATATTTCCCCTAAGACTGATATGAGATAAACAGGCCCAGAAACACATAGGTTTTCCCATTTAATCTGTTAAAATATTGTTAGGACTTTCCATTGCATCTGTAACTTGCTCAGTTCAAGGAGAAACAAAATCAGCATCAAAGCTCTAGAATGCTCCTCAGTCAGCTCTTCAAAAACTCTCGAATCCACTGCAGAAGATCTTGATTTTAAAAAGTCTATATCTATCACTGTCTTCTAATATCCTTCTCAGTTACTGAGAAATAAGTCACCTAATAATCTAAGTAATAAATCAGATAATATAATTGCCATTTCAGTACTGAAAACTTAGTTGGTTTAACTGATGAGTGCTAGAAACCAAAAGACCATGAAGGAAAAAGATCTCAGATACCATGGCTTTTCTTACCAGTGTCTGGGACCCTCCACTGTAATTTAAGTGCAGGATGACGTCCACCTCTCTCTGCGATCTCACAAGCGGTGGGTAACTGGTATTGATGAAAAAACCAGTATCAACCAGGGAGAGCTCATCATCTGCTGTTTCCATCAGTTTATTTGGGAAGGAGTCTATCACTGTATCTGAAAAACAAACATTTCTCACTACAACAAATAAAAACCCAAGCCTTACTGCTCCTCTGCAGAAAGTTAAAAAGAGGGAAGAATGGAAAATTTTGTTCCCCGTTTTCCCTGTCTACCTGCCTTTGACTCACTGGCAGCACTGATTTACAGAAGTTACACACTACAGCTTTTTCCTTCCTTCCTGGATACCTCAAGCAGCTTTGGCCCTGAAGGGGAGATCCCTGCGGCCCCCCTAGGCTGAGCTCCTCGCCCTGTCCACTGGAACATGATCCCCAGACAAACAAATTCAATTTCACCACTCAACACCCCCAAATAATGAAATGCTGTTCAAATCTGTCTTCCACTTCTTCCATCTCTGGAACGGAGAAGTGGAATTTCAGAGGAAGTCAGTCTTGTCTCTTCCTCCTTGTTGGAAGTCCTAAATTAATTCCCAAACTTAATTCTCGTCAAAACGTTATTGAAAAACATGCTGCGTTACTGTGCCTTTCCACGTAGAAAATCCTTCACTCTCCAGGTACTGGCTATGCATCTGGAAACCTCTGATAAAATTGGGATACTGTGCAATGGTTGGGCGTCCTGTTAAGACACCTCGCAGAGCAGAGGAGAGGGCACTCGAGGGAGTGAATACACAGGTGTCCACCTCATAGGGATTCATGGACAGAAAGGGTTCTTCCTCTGCAAGAAGGAGAGAAATTCTGAATTTAGGACAGTTTTCTAAAATGGTCAATATTTTAAAAAACGGAGTAACTAATAACCACAGTTGTTGCCATCCCCCATCCCAAAGGTAAATCACATATTAAGCCCCTGAAGTCTGTGCTACCAAATAAAACACAGCTTTAGGTGGTGAATTACGTGACAGCCACCTGCAGGCAGCAAGCACCACCTCCCTCTCCAGGCTTCCTTGAACGATGGCCACCTCTACTGCAGCGTGTGGTGGAGGGGTGAGCCACGTCCCAAAACATACAGGACAACAGTCGCCTTGGAACAGGACATCTTCAGAGTGCACGTGAGTATCACCCGACGGCACGCATTAGATAAATTAGGAAGCCAGTCACTCCAGGTTCTCTGTGCAATTACCAGCAAGAGCAACCTTTCTCGGCAGCATAGCCGAGAAAACAGCTGCCTTCTGCAAGAGCCGTTTTCTCTACTGATGGTATTAGCAGCCAAGGAGGACCATATCCTGACTTAACCTTAAGCCAGGTTCTTAACACAACATGATTTTTACATGTCAGCTGTAGACTGGTTTTGTGTCTGTACGTCCTTTAGAAAAAGGCACAGCTTTGCCAAAGAAGTTTAGTACTTCTAAACCAGGCAGAACAATTTCTTAACTGATGCCTCTGCTTTGCTTTCCTCACATCTTTCTCTTGACTTGGGCAGTATCTCTTTAGGCATTAGACCTCTGCACAGAATATAAGCAATATATACCGGTGGTAAAAAAAACACAAGGACATCTCACCAATATCTTTTACTCTGTCCCTGGTCCATCTACACCAGAAGTCCTCTGAGTCAGCAGCCAAATTCCAGACATACATCACATCTATGGAAAATATACTACTCCACATGCCTGTAACGTGAAAGAGAGAATAGAAACAGATTGATGGAATAGTCTTGTAAGAATTTTTATTAATACATATCTGGTCTTTCCCTTTGGATACATCCTTTCTGTCTGCCTGCATATCTTCATGGGCGTACTTCCTAATTATGTCCTTGCTAATTCAAACTCACACCTGCTCAACCTGTTTGCTGGTGCCTTTCCAGTTCTGTCCTCCACAAACCACTTGCTCATGCACACCAGCTGCCTCTCAAACAGGCCACCTTTCCCTCTAGCTAATAGTCACCTTGCATATAGCAGATGCGAGTCTCTGAGAGCCTCTTCACCAGCCTTCCCATAAAGAATTCACTTCCAAAATGTTCTGCGCGAATAGACGCTCCGTATTTCAGAAGACCGACTTCGTAAGGAGTGAACTCCAGCCACTCTTCAGCACCAGCAGCCAGATCATGAAAAGGCAGTAACATGTTAACGACTGCTAAACAGAAGAGTACTAGAGAGCAGGAACAAATCCTGGGAAAGACACTGGCTAGTGCATAATATGCCATTCACAAGCTATGGTTTTATCTATACTGCCTGCAGCACCAATGCCACAAAGGTCCTTTCACATCACGGGAGGGTGGTCCCAGGCTGCATTACAGCAACCTCCAGCAGAAAAGCCCTGATCTGAATGAAACCATAAGCGCTCCCTGCAGTTAGTCTTATGCAGAAGTATGTATTGCTTATGTATAACCCATTCCCTCTAGGGCATCAGTGACAGAGAGAGTTTAGCATTCACTTTGTGTCATGTACTCAGCTGCTTGTATTCAACAAATGCTGTGAAAATTAATACTAGAGGAAACAGTGATTTTCCTGCCACTGGACCCCAAAATTCAAAAGTTTTCCCTTCATTTCTTCAAAATAAGACCATGTGGAACCATCATAAGGATTAGTTCCATCACAAGGTTTTTGTGACCAGGATAGATTGCGAGTTTGGCATCTTCTGTGATGTAACTGTACTTTCACTTCTGGCAGTGTAGAGAACTCAAATTCTAAAGACTAAAGATGTCTGGACTTCTTAAGTGTTAGTCACTGTTACCTGAAATTTTAAAAGGGGGTATTTTTCGGCGTGTGATTAGAATGAAAGGACTACTGGATTATTAAAGCTGATTACATGCATTTAGTCTTAGTCTGGATTACTTACATTATAAAGTTGTTAAGAAATCTAAATCATAACCATTACCTCTGAATGCCTGAGCACTATAGCTGGACTTGAGGTTGATGGCCACATAGATGGGCAATGGGTTCTGACCATTATCCACTGCCTGCCGTTGGTCCGAGAGTCTATGCTCATCTTTCTGGTTTTGATTAAAAATGGTTAATGGAATGAGGTGAAAAACAACTTGCACTTGGAATAATATAATGTGAATTATCAGCTTCACCCAGGTTCTCCTTCCCATTCTCAGCTCACTGGATTGTTCAGAAATACCTCCCATGGGATACTCCAGACTTGGCAAGTATCCCGTAAGAAGCAGCTACACCCTATATGGATTCTCAGATTTTGAGATATGCAGAGGTTGACTGTAGATTCACTAAGGAAAAAAAAAACATTCCCAGGAAGAAGCATGTGGCTAAGTGAAAGGTAAGGTATGCTGGATCTCAGCAAACAGAACTGATCATATTTTAAAATACTTTGCAAGTATATTCATATGCAAGAACATATTCTATTCCACATTGAAAACTTCCTTGTATAAACATAAACCAGAAGGAAACTACCTAAGCTACACTATTTTTAAAGTACCAAAATCTGTAACACTCTTTCTTAAAACTCAGCAACATACTTAGAAAATTGTCTCTCCCACTATTTGAACCATTTCCGTTTGCAGTCTATAAATGAGTCACTTTATAAATGCATATTCTTGGTTTATACTAGGAAGTAAACTGTTTCTAAGTAGAATATTTAATGTACACAGTGATCAGTTTGCATTTAAAAATATTTTTTTTCTCAGGATTTTTCTTTCTTTGAAAAAAATGAACACCTTTGACTACAATGCTATGGTTCCTTCAGTTCAAGGTCAGCCTCACTATAAATCAAGAGCAGTGCTTTAATAATGCATCTGAACATACAGAATTTAATCAGCCCCTAAAGCGTTTGTGTTAGTAGTACTGAATGGCATCCCAGGATTTACTTTCTTCCCCTTTATTGCTATAGAAGTTCACCCGGTTTCAGCGTGGGGGGAAAGGAGTAATACCTTATCATGTAGCATGGATTCAATGACAAGCCCCCAAAGGTCTATGAAAGAAGTGTTATGTCCTTCTTTAGTCCTCTCCATCAGGTCATTATAATAGTACTTCAGACAATCCAAAGAAAAACAGCAGATCTTGGATTTGGTTACTTGCTTGCGAGCTTCCTTGATTGCATCCTCCAGATATTTTTGTGACCAATTAACATCTTCATATAAGTTTGCCATTGTCCTGAAGAAACATTAGAAGAAAATAAAGAGGAGCAAAGCTGTGGTTTGGCTTCAGAGAACGTTCGTGCAACCTTTTTGCCCGTTTCTTAATTCTGAGGGGTTCACAACTACAAATTGAAACACACTTAAAATATCCTCATTTCAAGAGCAAAACAAAACCTCCAAGCTTTTCTGGTTTTGATGATAAAAGTTTACATGGGCTCAAAAATGATCCGAGAAGCTCAAGGCAGACAAGAAAGAAAAATTATCCACCCAAGGCTATTAAATACAAAGAAGTCCCAAGTCCTCAGAAAATTTATTTCTTGGAAGGTGGGAGTATTCTAGAAAGCAGTCATTACCGGTTTACTCTAGTCCCACATTTGTTCCCAGGTATTTGCCAAGAGCCCCTGCCAGCGAGCCAGCTGGGCAGTGCTTGGGTCTTGCATGTGTCCCAGCATAGCCATTCTTACTTGTGTCCTTGAAATCCTAATGCGGACAGGTACACTCCGATTTCAACATACAGAGGAGTTAAAAGGATTTTGGTAAATACTTAAGACAAACCTGCAATTAAGGTTTGAACTTATATAAAGGACTGACACACAATTCGGTGCAGTAAACCCTCTCCACTTCCAACCACGTGTAGAGGAGCAGAGCTACCTGGAACCCACTTGATAAAAGACTTTTAAGTTATCTTAAATATGACATAGCTGTAGTCTCTCCGAGGTCAGTAACCTGGCATCATTTGTGGGACTGTCTGTGACAGCATTAATTCCGCTAGCCCCAAAGACATCTTTTGGCAGAGGGAGATGCACTCTAAATCCAAATTAGAAGTGAGAACAACCAGCAAATGGCAGGCATAAATTCTTCTTCCCATCTTTCTTCAATTTCCAGTCTGAAGACAAACTCGCTGCATTCAGTCTAAGGTACAATTGATAAAATATAAAAAGGGAATAGAACATTTACATGAAAACATCAGGCACAGACTGCGCCTGTGTGGTAACAAAAGCAGCTGATAAATGTGACGACTGGTCCCTTACCGGTATGTTTTGTTTCTTTGCTCTAGATAGACATGGAGGAGACTGTGGGGAAAATGGACGTGCTTTTGTTTTACTAAGTGCCGCATGAGCCGATAGGGCTTACAAATAGTCAACAGTACAGAGCAGAGAGTACAAAGAGTGAACCTTGTTCAGGTTATTCTCACCATGTGGTACCCGATAAACCACCAATGTAGGAAATGCAATCGAGCAGATTGAGTTTCTGGAGACCCAGCAGGCTGCCATACATTGCTGTCAGCGACCGCGTCCCTCCACCAGTTGTTGTGATGGCCACCACCGGCACCTGCCCAACACAGTAAAGCAGAAGCAGAAGCCATCCATGTATTAGACAGTGAGGTAACAGGTTATAGCACCGATACGAGCTGTGATGTTGCTCCAGGCAACAAGGGTGTGATTGCTGCAACAGGCTAATGTTGCCACCACCCGCCTGACAGGAGAGGGAAGGCTTGCGTCCTACCCACTCACATCGGGTGGGCAGGAGGCTGTTTACTTCATATATAATTGGAAATCAACCTCATCACCCTGGAACTCTTCTCAAGGTGTATTATTAGAAGCTGTCACAGGAAACACGGGATGTGCCACGCCAGAGCAGGCCTGGGCTTGGCAATTCTGCCCGTGACAAGGAGCATTCCCCCAGAACACACAGCTCCCTGCAACAGGCCAGACCATGGGGCTGCCGATGGCTGAAGCTCTCATGGCCTCAGGCCGGTTGTCACCACGTGTCCGGGCATGGCCAGCCACCGGGCTGCCCTCCACAACTACAGAGACAGACCATTCTTCTCCTCACCCTCTCCTGGTCCAGCACACCCTTTGCTTCTCTCAGCATCCTGAGCAGGGCGTGTGCTTACGCGCTCTACGGAAAACACCCATTTGTACCTTTCAGGTATTAACTTCCACTATCATCAAGCGATCTGCTGTTCTGAAGTCGGTGAAGAGAGCTTGAAGAAAATATTTCTTCCATTTAATGAAATTTTAAAAAAATCACAAACCCAAACATATGTTGTTCTACCCTAAACTCGATGAAGAAAAATTTGATCTTAATAAAAAGCAGAATAATTTCAGAAAGTTACACTTTGGGGCTTACATTTTCTAACCTTTTTCATTATGAATTCAAATTCTCATGATAATTTTTTTTTCCAGTTCAAATGTGAGTCAGTTAACAATGTAGAGCAGATTTTTTCCACAATTATGAAGTCAAATACATGAATAGGAGAGCCAGAGTAATTAGACCTTTTAAAAAAACCTAGCTTTGGTCCTACCACCTCAACCACTTTTCTGTGTGCCAGAACACAGAAAACTGTGTGCCAGAACTCTTAGACAGCTATGTAAAAATGTTCTTTCCAGCTTACTTGAAAAGTTTATTTCCAGTATTATTCTCTGCTCTGAAATCCAAAATACAATTTTTTAAAATCTGTACCCTATCCAGAGCACTGTTTCTTTTAATTGTCAGCTAAAGAGGATTCTTGCTGTTGGTATGTCTGTACTTTCCTTATTTTCAACAACCCAGCAAGGCGTAAGTGGTTACAAAACTTACGAAGCAGGAAGCTTCGTAAAACTTAGGAAGCAGGAGCATGAGCTACCGTGATGAGACTACACTTTTGATCAGCTATTTCATCTATACAACTCGATGATGCTATAAGATTCACTCTTCTTTTCCAGCTTGATGCTTTTATCCTAGTAGTCAGTCTTCCCAAGAACATGCCTTTCCTGCTGCAGAAACCCCCTAAACTGTTTTGACTCGGGTCTCTGCACGAAAATTTTGCTTCCTACCCTCAAAATACTTCACAAATACAATGACTGCTGCTTTGTCCCTGGTACTGAGCTAAGGCACACTACTTCCCAGGCAGCATCCCCCAGCTATTCCATGTCTGCCCACTATAGATTTTCCTCCTGAGACCCACGAGCAGTTTCAAGAATAGACAGGAACAGGTTGAACTGAGGAGCTGTCAAGGAGTCTTTGGGGCTGCAAAGGCATCATCCTGCCCTTCCTGCTCTGCTGCACGAATGAGCTACTGCTCCCCTTGCTCAGTTCTTGCCTTAGGTGGCCGGGCCCACCCCAGAGCAGCAGGATTAACCCACATGGGGTTTTTATTTGTGGTTTCAATTTGTGAGCCAGGCCCCAATCCCTTGGAGAGGAGCTGTTACCAGGGTCTGTATTGACTTGCCTCATGCTCTTTCAGATCCTCCTCCAAATGAAGAATCTTTTTCAGTGCGGCAGCAACATATTTCTTCCTCTTCTTCAGGAAGTCCTGCTCTTCCATGCACAGGCTAAAGCCCAAGCGCACATCCAGGTCTCCTGAGCTGCAATAGGCAATAGGACAAATCAGCGCACATGTCATTTATAGCTGACTTTAAGACCTGTATGGCAGGTAGTCAGTAAACTCCACAGATCATCTGTAAAACAAGCTACTGCCAAGTCTGCATATTGATCAAGGAACAGAAGGAAAAGCAGCAATTCTATTGCCAGTCATGGCAAGGATGAAGAGGAGCTTCCAAAGTACTTGAGATTTCTTGTGAACCCAGACACAAAGACAAGACACAAGCCAGGGAAAGATCACCAAAACAGGTAATTTCAGGAGTAATATTTTTCCCGTATCCATTCCTTTTTATCACTGTAACATCCTGGAAAACTCAGGTGATGCTGCCATCACCTGCTCTCAGGTTTTGACAGCTCAAAAGTAGTGTTTAAAGTGAAGGTCTTAATGAGCTGTATATGGGACTGTGAGCTGCAGAGCAAGCATCACCTCCTGCTCAGCCTCTGTCCTGTGAAATTCAGCCTTTCACCCGTGGGCGAACAGATTTCCAGGTACGCATTTACAAGCTTCAGATTCCAAATATATATGAATATCCATCATTCTTCCCACATGGGCAGCCACATTGAATTCTCTCCCTTGAGAAATGTGAAGCACAAGTCAAAAAATTTGCAGAAGAAAAGGTACAAGAGACCAATCAAGCAACAGTTAATGTTTTGTGCCTTCAACAACACAAATACACTTGGATACAGAAAAAAGCACTCAATACTGACCAAACCTTCTGGGTCACATCACCCTCTGGTGGCTGCAAACTCTATCCTGAACATTGCTTTCACTAGTATTTCACAGACGGGAATGTTTCAAGGGTTAGTGTTAGTAACCTCTGTTCTCCAGCAAATTTGGTATATCACAGTGTAATTCTGAAAACAGAGGAAGGTCAATTGATTGACCTTACAAAAACAAACACATTTTTTATCAGCAGATTGAAATTTCTCTTGAGCTTTCTATAAATCTGTCTCTATTACATTTACATTTCAATATATTTTGTTACAGTCCGAGACGGAGCAGGTAGCTCGTCCTCCTTTGCTCTGAATTTCATCTACTCAAACTGCTCCCATGCTCTGAAATTCCACCTTGCTTCTGTTCTGCATATCACCCCAATAGTAAGGATGCTGTGAGCCATATGAAGCTTTCAGCTGTCTTTATAAAACATTATCTTCAATTTTACCTATCACTGGTACAAGTCTGTCTCTGCAGGTGAGTGGGCAGAGGTGCAGCTGGTCAGGTCTCAGCTCCCATTCTGCTCAGTGAAGCAGGAGACAGGGCAGAAGCCAGGCTGCCCTATGTTTGTTTTGGTGACTTTGCAAAGTTAAAGAGGGGTAGAGTTTATGTCAGTCATTATGCAGATCTGACTATTGGCATAAATGTGCAGCAAAATTAATATGTGAGTAGTGCAGATTTATGCATATCTAAGAATAGTAGTCATAAAATAGGCTAATTTACTCCGAAGAAACCTACCAAGGCTCACAAAGTCATATTGAACTGCATGATGCTGTAACTGCAGCAGCCCTGCACTCACCCCAGGCAACACGTGAGTACAGGACAAAGCACTCAGCACATTTTCTTCTCTCCACCTACCACAGAAAAAACCTAGATAACTAGTTTACAGTAATGGATGATAAAATCCTGGATGATAGGACAAAAAGAGACTATCTTACCATTTTCTTGCTGTCAAGCACAAGTGAAAGGAATGATCCTAGAAATCCAGAAAATAATGCTAATTACAATGACATTTTAAAACATTTCTTTCCTTCAAGGTCAGACAATGCTTATTCAGTAAGAGAAGAGGTTCTCAAATAATAATTTATACTGCTACGGACATTATTTTGGTACAATTAAGCAAAGTCTTGCTCCTGCTCTGGAATCAAATTCTCTCTTATCTAACAAACATATCTGTTTGGGGCAGTTAGTATGCCACGAGCTTGCATGTTACACCAGCTCACAGTGTACACAATTACCAGGAGCAACAAGAATGAGTCAAGTTACCTTATAAAAAAAAAAACACAACCAAAAATGGCAAACATACAAACATATTGATGCTCTCAGTATCAATATTTATGCAAGTTAAGCTCGTATTTTGGACTGTGGTGGTTTTCTGTTGGTTTTTTTTTTTAATTACTAGCCATTCTGGAATTACTCTGACAAGCAAAAAAAATTTTTGAATGCACATGCATATGACACTCATTTTTGTTTCTTGAAACTCTTGTTCCTTCTAATTTTGGCATGCAGGTTCACAATTATTTCTGTATTATTATAATTATTGTTAACATCTGCTTCCTTAAAAGTGAATATGAAAGTATTTTTTTAACATTGTCAATAAACAGCTGTACAACTCTACAGTGATTTTGTTCACTCAGTAACTTTATTTCTAGCAGGACAATACTAAGCACATTTTGAAAATACTTATTTCAAAAGGTTCACAGCACTCACCTCTTCTATTATTATTTCCTTCTGCAAAGGGAGTGAATTCAGAGGGAAAGACAAGACCCCAGATTTCTCTGTTTCACTTTTATCTGCCAGCTGAAAAAGTGGTAGGAATGCACACATGAAAGGGTTGCCATCTCTAGAACTTCTCCTACTATGAAGCCAAGTGCAGTTCACTGGTGAATTTCTTTTTCTAATTTCAATGAGGTTAACGATAGCACACAGAAGGGGAACATACCTCTTCTGGTAATATGACATCCAGTCTTGTCTGGTCATTTATGACACAGTGAAATATGATGATCCTAAGGCTGGGATCAGAGTCCAGCGAAATCTTCTGACTTCCTTCATGGGATCCCTTCAGTGTAAATGTAAGCTTCTGGTCTAAACATAGAGGCAGGGAACAAACAATTTTAACTATTCCAAACACACACAACTAATAAATAAAATACCCTTCTACTCTGCATGCTTTTTGTCTGACTTTTCTTTCACCACTATGATTAAAAAAATGTTGGGTGGCCAAAACAGACTGAAAACTGATACAAAATATCTTGGTGGATCGGTGTAAATCTTTAATACACAGAAATCACACATTTTTTTAAATACTGTAGCATGCTATTTGGTAGGTGCTCTACATGAAATAATAAAACCAAGGTCTAGATTTAAAGGGCTGCCAGTTTAAAGGCATTTTGGAATATTTACATTGAATAAGAGAGTCATTTATTTGATGTCAGTCTCTTCTGGTTCCGTTGTGCACATTGTGTGTATGTTCTGTCTGCGACAGGGGTCAAATGATTCAAACCCAAAAATCAAGCAGAATGCTTGACATGTGTCCTCACATCACCAAAACTGAAACAACCTGTCAACCCGAAGCCTGCGTTCCTTGCACAGAAAAGCCTTTACATTTACAGAGAGATCATACACTGTTCTCTTGGAAGCTCGGGGCCAAGAGGCATATAGTTTTAGGTCACTAACCTTTCCTCTCCATGTTACATTTCAGTCTGAAACTTCCTACAATGCAGCTCACACCTTGCTACCATTTTCTTCATAAAGGTCCAACTTCCCTTTGTGAATTCCTTCAAAACAGTTGCTATTTTTTGACATATGCCCCTCTAGCAGCTTTACACAAGCTACTGTTTATCTGAATGACCTTAAGACTAGTGAAGAGTCCTGCTACCTTCATTAGAGCTACATTTTACAGGCAAAGCCCTGATTTGGGCGTGGTTTGTGTTTTGTGAAGACCCCTTCGATATAACATTAGATTTAAACTTAAGCTCTTAAGTTTATTATTTTTGCTCAAGCAGACAAAAAAAAAATTGTTCAGAACCCCCAAAATGCAAAAACTGTGTACATACTCAAAACCAAATTAAACATACAGGATAAAATTTCTACATATTAATTATAAGATAATTTTAAAAGAATATCCAACTAAGTTAAAAGCTTTCATTTTGAACAAGCAATAAACAAAGAAAACTAATCTAACTTTTCCCCAAGTTTTTAACTCTAGTATATATGGCTTTATTTTTGCATCAATTTAAGATTTGCCTCAGAACCAAATACTTCACTAACTTGAATTTTGACAGATACAATCTTTCTGCAGGGTGGGGCATGGCAAAACTTTAAGTTTTCCACGACACAGCTAGTACAACAGATTATTAATTTTTCAACATCTGTTACAACAACTGAATCACTACACAAAACCAAAAGGTTAATGAAGCGAGACTCTCACTTGTAGACTGCTGCTTCATCTTCCTCGTATCCACTCTGACCTCTAAACAGGAAACCTCACGCGCCTGTAGCAAGAGAGGATAAATGACGATTGAGAGAAGTGCAAATGTCATTGCAAGTGACTCACACTGTTCTCAACCAGCCCCTCTAGTTGATTCATGAGCAACACTACTATCTCTTACTATGTCTTCAGACAACATGAGGGCAATAGTGATGTGGCGTTTTTTCTAAGTTTGAAAATAAAGAGGAACTACTCATGAGCTGCTTGAACTTGGAGAGACAGTTAAGTAAAAATGATGAGACCTATTCAAAATAGTAAGTGTATTAAGATATGTGACAATTCTTGTGACCATTTTTCACTTTCTTCATTAACCCCTGATAGCGCTGGGTATAATGCAGAAATAATGGGTAGGAAATTGAGGATTATAGAAGCAAGTAGGTGGCACACGCATTTTGACAGCAGCCTCAGAGCAAGCCTTTGCAGAAGGTGGCACCACCACAGCGATGACAGAACAGTGATCCTTAGTGCCAACAACAGATCCTTTTTCTCAGCAGGACAGCATGGCTGAAAGTACTGCCTTTGGGACACAACTCAACTTCCACAGTTAAAAATATGAACCTTTGTTACGCAGGCACAGGAAAGATTGTAAGAAATATACATTACCACTAGTACTCCATTAGTAATAATGCCATCAGGATAATCTAGACTGGAAAAGAAAACAGAAAACACAATGTCAACAGCGGGACAAATTGGGACAAATACTTAAGTCTATGAATTAACACAACTCGTTTCTCTCCCTCAATCAACTTTGACATTCCTGACTTTAACATTCCCAATCAAAAATACTTTAAAGCTTTTATCAAGCACAGTTCTAAATGACAAGCCCAATTGAAAATTTTTCAATGCACCTGTGATAGAACATGAAGCTGAGCTTTTACTCCTGTGTTTTTTCATACTTGCTTTAGTAAGCCATGCAATGAATTCTGGTGTGACATACTGAGTTTGAAGAGAGCTGGAGGTTGCTACACCCATCTAAATTGCTCTGATCATTATGCTGTTTTACCTGAGGTTTTGTACACAAAAAACTAATACACTTGTCTAGATTTCCACAATTTCCCCCAAATGACCATAATGGCAGAAGAAATTATACTCACTTTATAAAGTGACTTGCAAAATGCACGTGACATTTTAGTATATCACTATATGTGTTTCTACCTATCCATCTAGCAGCAGAAAGGTGTTCATATACTGCAGACGCCAATTTTTATATTCTTAAATATTTTTCCCTCAGAAAAATCAGGCAATGACTCATTAAGAAATTTACCATTTTATTAAACTGCAGATGTAAATTCATACAGTATCTCAACAGCCCAGAGTAGTCCAAAGGGAATACACATACATAAAGTTATAAGGATTTAGCACCAACTCCTCAACCTACTGCACAGTATAAACTATCTATTCAGACTTTACAAGCTGTGGATTATATACTTCATAGTCTCACAGTAACATAGTTGAGATATGTATTTCATCTCAGCTGAAACCAGGCAATACACTTCCTTTAAAATCAAATGAATAACATTGCTGTTATCCATTTTAAGAGAATGTTTATCACAACTATTAGATTTTAGTACAAATACACATGAAAATAATTTTGTAGAATTTCCCATGACAAAAGAAGTCTCCCAAAACTGCAAAGCTCATAAAGAGTTTATAATTTAATTTCTAAATCAGTATTTTCCTTTTAAGAGAAAAATTATGAAGTGGCTAAATACAGTGCAGAACACTTGTCAGTAAAAAAACCCAAACAAACAAAACACCACCAAAGAAAACCCAACATCTTCCCGCCCCCCCCCCCCCCGAAAAAACCACAACAACAAACTCCAACTAAAAAACCATCAGAGTTATAACCTCGGGGAAAAAAAATAAAATTACTTAAGAATTTTGTAGGATCTTTTTTTGAAAGTGTATTTTAAGTGTTCAAAGGACACTGGTCAGAAATGGGCAAAAAAATACTCAGTGCTTCTCACTGCATGCAGGGAAATAAGTTTAAGTACCGCTCAAGTTTGGTTTCAGACACAAACTTTTGCACTTAATTACTATTTTGTAGTCAAATAGTTATAATATCACACAACATATGGAGCCAGTATCCTCAAATACCTCATTTAAAAAAAAAAATCAAGGAAAGCAGAGGAACAGCATGGTCGATATTAAAAGATCACAGCTTGCATAGCCTGGTGAAATGAAAGTGGAAAGACAGGAAAAGAAGTCTCTTTATGTAGGTACGTATCCAGTAAAGTGTAGTATTATTTGAGGTATTGGTATCAGCAAAGTATAAAGTTCAGCTGATAGTTCGGAGGGCCAAGGCATGACCTTCAAACAGGGTGGAAGAACCTGCACTGTTGGCAGAATGGCTTGAAAGGCCTCTGGGAAGAACCAGGACAACACAGGCATGAAGCACTGACAGTTGAAATATCCCTCTTGGGGTGTCACCTCTGCGGTCACTGCTGTAAGAAAGTCCACCTGCTGTCACTTGCTGGTTACTCTCCACACCTGCACTTCCAACTTCTATAACCTAAATTTCAAGGCTTCTGCTGGTCACAGCATAATACGTATGATTTTTATTTTTTTTAACCCAGTCATCCATATGCTTCAAGATCAAAGCCACTCGCATTTCTCTGAAGCTTTGGAGATCAGCTGTGGCTAGAAACACAGCTGAGACACATGCAGAAAAGCTCTTACTATTCAGGTTGTCAGGGACCTTTGAATATTTTGCCTACCTTTGGAGCAGTGAATAATGTCTGCTTCTTGGGATCAGCTGGTAATTTCCCTAACAACCAAGCTGCTATTTTAGAAGCCCTCCTTACACACACTAACACTCTTGTCCTCTCCTCCATCACAGTTTGTGACTAGTGGTCTTTGTTAACGCAGATGCCAGTTTTACTGTGTGAATCGAGAGCGTATTACGTGGCCTGTGGCAGGGGAAAGCAGGAAGAGAGGCCCTGGGCGTCCTTCTCCACTAGATGTCTATTAAAGGGGTGCCTAAGACCGCACTGCACTCTGAGCCCAGGGATCACTTCCCAATACCTGGTACACCCCAAATTGCCACCTTCTCCTTTTTGAGATCATGCCTGACTTACAAGGAAATAAGCAACAGTATAAGGGAATTTGCAGTCACACAAATTCTTGTATAAGAGTTCATTTAAAGTATACTACTGTGCTCCATCGCACCATAAAATTTTAGTTCCCCTTCTTTTAGTAGCTTCCACATAGTGTAGGCTACTTTTCTGAGCTGTCTGACAACCCGACAGAAGCACAGGCAATGGTACCATTTCAACAAAGAACTGCATTCACCTGAAAGATTCTTTGGTTGTCACCTTTCTCAACTTAAATTTTTTGCCTTCAGTGCTCCTTGAGGACCTGTGACTTCCTGACATAAATAGGAATGGTACATTTGGCCCCTGATGGATGGCAACTCAGCCTCCTCTGTTTCCTCAACATTGCCCAAACCAAATGGCTAGCGTGATCTGCTGGTCCCCCCGCACACATGGGGGAAATTCCACAAAACAACACAGCAGAACTATAGAAAGAAAAAAAACACTTTTATTTTCTAAAAATCATGCTTTTGCCATATTTCAATTATTAATATTTAACTCTTCTACATTTTGTACACCTATTTACATATGTTAAGTGGGCTTTGTTTTAAACATAGTTTTTCACATTTGAAAAAAAAAAAAAAAAAAGGAAAAGAGAGGGGGAACGGAGATGAAAGGTTGCCTAAGAGCAGTTCTTCATTCTCCTAAGAGCCGTTTGAGATTCACCTCCTCAGCCTGGAACACCTGAAAGACAGAAAGAGCCCAAAATGACCATCAGAAGACCCAGCAAATACCCTGGTGCCCTTGAACCTCTCACTAGAAATGCAAAATACCTTTCAGTTCATCAGAAGTCTCTTTGTGGCCCCTCAGTGTCAGGTGTGGGCTTCAGTAGAAGTCAGAGGGGAGGGGGATGTTGAGTGAGCGAAGCCACCTAGTCCAGCGGGACTCTGTCCCTGTAGCAACTCGTAGAGGCTCATGCTGATGTTGGACCCTACCAGTGGAAACATAAGGGAGAAAGCCCACATTACTGTTGATAATCACCAGAAAACCACACAAAAAGCACTAAAGTACGCAAATCAGCAACCTGCGTACAACAACCTTACCTCTTCTGTCACTGCTGCTTGAGGGCAGCAGCTCTCATGCCAGCTGTGCTTGTGTAATGGGCCCACGCCACACTGGGCAGCAGTTTGCAATTCCTTGGCTCGGTGGCTGGTGAAACGGCACTTGGAGGAAGGAGCACGCCTTCCTTTGCGTCACTAGGACCAAACGACTGGCTCTCACTGCCTGCTTTGCAGGTACTGCTCGAGTGGCATGAGAGTGAGGCAAAACTAGAAAATGTATTCGTCTCTCCATTGTGGAAACCAAGCTACCAAAATGAAGGCTTTCTTCCATTTTAAATAGAAGACAACAGGAACAAATGCAGGAAGCAGTTTCATACAGCCCACCAGTGTATTGTGAGGGAACTTTTACAATGTTCTTTGGTAAGAGTAACACAAAACACAGTATTTGCAGTGAGGTCAATGGACAAAAAATATAGGAATGACAAAGCCGCTATCATAGGTGTGACCCAGGATATTTTCTTGGCCTGAGGTTAACACTGCAGTTGTGATATTATTCATCTGAAATGCTGCTCAGAAAGTGCAGGCTAATACAGTAAATTTTTCAATTGGTAAATCCTGGAATGAAGAAGGGGAAGGAATGAAAAACTACTTCAGATAAGTAGTGCCAGACAAAACATGCTGGTGGGAATAATTATTAATTTCAGAGGTGAACTCCTGTATTTACCTAAAAAAGTATCCTCATTGTTCCAGCACAATACCAGATTTGTAGAAACTGTGATGCATGGTTAGCTGTACTCTTTGTAGCACTGTGGTGGGCTCTCCCCCCCCGAAAATTTTCTTGCATGCCAAAAAACCCTCGCCAAAACCTGCTGAGCTTGTTCAGCACAGGAGAGGTTGGTTCGGTCCATAGCTTTCTGGTGATCCATCTCAGCTACTTCAGTCTTTCAGACCTTTTCCAGGGTTCTTTAGGTTATCACAGGTAAAGCAAATCCATTGTCTCCAATTTTAATGCACAGCACTGCTGGGACCTCACAGGGACATTCCCTGGCTTATGATGCAGCAACTTCTTCCCTTTGCCTGGCCCTTCAGGCCACAGCTACTACATTGGTCACCCAGGTACCCCACTATGAGTGAAAAAAGTGCATCAGATGTGTTCTTGCTGTAGCAACTGAGCTGTGACTGTAATTTTTCAAAACCTCTTCCTTGGGACTGTCAAGGGTCCTTTTTATTTGTAGAGTCCCAACACCAGAATTCCTACTGAGACATCACCTGTGAAAATCACTAAAATTCTGACCTTATCTATCAAACAGGTCTCTGGGGAAAGGCAATTAGCTGCATGGTCTAAGAAAAGAGCTTGACACGAAGCTGGTATGCCTGTGCTTCAAGACAAATTCCAGCCTCTGTCCCCATGCACAAACCCACTCGCGCACAACATCCAAGCCAGACAACCTACCTGGACCTCCTTCATCAAAAGACAGGATTATCAAGAGTATGATTCTATGTACCAACTCTGTGAGCCATCCTCTAACTTGCAAAGGAAGGAAGACCCTAGACAGGCCACCTGGGACACCTGCTGGAGCTCCCTTCCCCACTGCTTTTACTGGTGTCATGACGCTCCTAAGCTAAGATAGGCAACATTTCTCTCACCGTTTCTGGGCCTTCTGCCAGTCCTGGTGCACAGCAAACAACAAACTATCCATCCTGCTGAGTCTCCACGAGTTGTAACAGGAGATTCTGGGACTGCTTTATCTCTGATGGCTTTTTTGCTTGTGAATTCTGGGAGATCTTTCCTTCTCCATTCATAACACTGGGCTACTGCCCTTTCTCCAGCAAGTCCCAATTTCCCCTTCTGTCAGGAACACACACAACTCAACGTCTCCACCAATATTATCCTGCTAGGCCTCCAGAAGTGCTCCAAATGCCTTGACAAGGTCCCAGTAATACCATTCCTCCTTTAAGGTTGTTTTAACAACACTTTCAGTCCAATAACATGGATCAAATTGGTAACAGAAATCCTTTCAAGTACCCTCCTTAGAGTCATCAAGCACATTATGGAGACAGACCAGAACACCTGCGGTTCTGCACCAGACTCCCTGTTCAGTTAGAACAGCAGGCTCCCAGATTTCTTCACAGTATGCATTACCTGAAGCAAACATGCCCCCTGAACAGTCAAACTCCACAAACAGCTTTCAAGCCTCAAGTGAAGGCTAGTGCTGTTCCTCCAGTTTCTCTTGTTCCTCAGTCCTCAGCCTCTGACAGCAATTTTTAATCCTTACTTGATGCAAAATATTTAGTTCCTTTCCCTGCTGGAGGTGATACTCAAGTCTACCGCAGCTCCCCACATGTAGCCAGGTAAGCTGAGTAGATCAGCTTATAGCAGGGATCCTCAAACTACAGCCCGTGGGCTGGATACGGCCCCCCAGGGTCCTCAATCCGGCCCCCGGTATTTACAGACCCCCCTGCACCCCCCCCCGCCGGGGGTTGCGGGGGGGGGGGAACCAAGCAGCCACAGATGGCTGCCTGCCACTTCATCCATGCGCTGGCCCCCTGGTTAAAAAGTTTGAGGACCCCTGGCTTACAGGATAGCAGTTCATAATGCTGTGGATTTGAAAAGCCAGATTCCCCAAGAAGCGGGGACGTAAAAAATTCAGGCTTGCCACTCCTCCTTCTAAGGGTCAAAATTTCCTGAATATTGTAGTTGTCTTTGTAATTCCTTGTGTATTGGTTCAGTGACAAAAAGAGAACAGAAGGAAGCTGGTGCCCAGGAGCCAGCAGTCAAACAGGGCAAAAATGATGTCTTCAGATATTTAAGATCTAAAAATATGTATTCTGAAATTCCAATTTACAAGACTTGAATGAAAATATCTAGACGCTGTTTTCAGAGACTGGAGGTTTAAGAAGCACTGTCACATATGAGCCAGCCTTCCAGACTATTTTTATATTAAGTACAACTGTTTATTTAGAATTTAGGACTCTACTCACGTATTCTGCAATGTGAACTCCACCTCCAGCTCCTCACGTGCCTGAAGAGGGAGGAAAAGAAAGGTATATTACTTTGTTTTCTTCACAGCTTTCATCATACTAGTTACATATAATTTGTAAAATAGATATTTAGAACAGCACTTAGGAAAATTCCCAGAACATAAGAATAATTTGCAAAAAACACCCATGGTGCCAACTGAAGATACTGAATCTTAAGACACTGAACAAGCAGTTGTTAAAACTATTATTTTTGAAATAGAATGCATGCAGACATCGGAATTGTTATTCTGCTAAACCAGCCATTTTTCAGATTTTAATTCCCAACAGAAAAAGAATCAGCTGCTTTAATATTATTGCAGTTTAAAGTGGCTGAAAATTTAGAACTTACACCAAAAGTCAATGAACGTACCAGAAACATTCTAAATTAAGGCACCAGGTAATTAGTCCTAGCTGGTTCCATCCTACATTTTTAGCATAGAGGTTTGTTCTTAAAAACTAGCATAGGGCACTCATACAGGGATTTTAAGTCTTTTCTTATAATAGCATGAAAATACAGTTTAAATAGATTTTTCCTATAATAAAACACTGTAAAAGGACATATTTAGATGGAAGGAAAGAATTAGCTTTTGTCCTCACCGATTCCATTGCTCACCTGCGGATTCAGCTGAAACTTCACTCGAACAGTACGTCCTACAGTGAGTTTATCTATGTCAAAGAGAACTGTGCAGAGTTCATCATCCCTTGTGACAGTGTCTTCATCACAGACCTTCAGCTCCAGCACATTCTGCACAAAGAAGTTAAGAATATCACAGAATTACTTCTTTACCTATGAGCTCCATAAGGCAGGAAAATCTCACAACCAGGTATTCCTTCCTCCCCCCCTCCACTTCTAGGGGAAGAAGGAAAAAGAAGAGAAACAGAAAAGGGAAAGAGATTTGGGAGTATTAGGCATTACATTACTGATAACTGCATACACAAAGAAGTAGGCTTGTCTCCCTGGTGAAATGAAACCAGACAAGCAGGTCATGCAGAACATTCGTGAATTTGTGACAAGTAACTATCAAGCATTTCTATGTTTATTTTATGGCCTTTGGCTCTAAGTATATAAAGCAGGCACAGGTACACCAGAATGTTTAGAAAATTTCCTTTCCACCATACCTAGAACTAACTGGTCTTGCTGTTATTTTCATGTGATCTTTATCTTGTGTTTCACTTGTGTATGTCAAGATCAGGAATAGGATAGTAAGGCCATATTCTGCAGGGCATTTAATCACTTCTCACTGCTTCAGTGTAGTAGATGTTTAAGTAACAGATAGCTGGAACAGACAATACCAAGGAGGATGTAAGCAACAAAGTTTTTTCTAAGGAATTAACACCTCCAGTGTTTGGATACTATAGCTATATACTTAATAGTTTTATTGTAGTTTTGCATAACCTACTATCTGCAGACATCAAATGGTGAAAAGCACTTATTTTCACTACCTTGACACGGCGGTCTATCTTATAGCAGAAAGCTTCATTCCAGACGGGGTTTTTGCTGTTCCTGATAGTCCTGGTCCGAACTTTCTCGGCTGAGGCAGTAGGCAGCCACAGTGTCACATAACAATCTGAAAGAGTGACTGTATAACAAGAAGATGAGCAGAGTGATAACATATCCAGAGAAAGAATTATTGCACTGTGTACATTTGACCCTAATAAGACAATGGTAACATGGTAGGGGCTTTCTTCCTAAAATATACAGGGTGAGGAGTAAATAACACCACAAAGCACTCCTGGGAAAACAGAAACATTCTCACATATTTGCCATGCTCATTCCCACCTTTTCACTTCTGGTCAGACTTAATTCTCTTTTAAAACATTACTTCATATTTGAAATAGCACTGTATTCCACACACAATACATGCATACCTATCCACGGTGCATTTAACTTTATATTCATGACCACCCAAATGACTGGGGCAGGGTATGTTGCCAGAACATGAGAGTATCTACCCTTACATGCTCTCTGCCACATGCACTCACATCAGCTCTTGGATGGCTCCTCTGTTGCTCCTCACAACCTTCACCCTGGGCTGCAGAGCCTCCCATCTTCTAGCATTTCTTCCCCAGATATGTTACCTTAACAAACTGAAGCCTTTATTAAAATGCTGGTTTAACTGAAGTACAACGTGTTGTTGGTTTTTGTTTTTTTTTTTTTTGCTAAAAACTGCTCCCTCATTGAAGCTGAAAAGTTGTATTTCCTTATCATAAATAGGAATGTGCCAATTTCATATTTGTTCACACATCTGACAAAAATTTTCTCAGATTGTACCTTTCTCAGCAATCCTTTTGGAAAACAAAATCAGTTTCAGCCCCAGGGCTAAAGTACTATTCATTCTATTCCTTCCTACTACTCTATCTGCAGACTGGAGAAATCCCGCCATCACTCATAGATGTCTGGGGAAGGAAGCCATGAGTGCCACGAAAGGCATCAGCTCTTTCCATATTCTGACCCCCCATGTCTGGAGGGAGAACCACCAGGGAGTGAGACTTGCACACATGCTGACGGCCTTTGTCTCATACCTATGATGCAATACATATTCTCCCCATTTTGCATTAGCAATGCTCAACCAGTCATCCGGTTCTTAAAGCAACCTTGTGAGTCAGAATGGGTCAAATAATTCAACCCACAGTCAATCCTTGCATCATGCTCAAGACCTGTAATGATGTTATTACATCATATTAAGTATAATTTTCTTCACTTATTTCCTCTATCTTTCAGTAACAACTACCGATTTAGGTTTTTAGACATATTTTTCCCAGGCTGTGCCTTCATCATATAGTCAACCATGCTATCCACATCAGCAAACCTGTGGGAAGGAGACTTTCCAGAAAGTGGCCTTAGCCAAACCCAATCAGAGGGGCACAGCTGATCAGATGTTCAGCAGAGGCACAAGCGTAGGCAGATGAAAACATAAATGGTTAATGGTGATTAATGCTACAGCTTCCATTTTCAAAAGGCTTGAGACACACTGATGAATTACTTCACAGTGGCAACATAAGGATTAAGCAAATAAGCACACATTGAGAAAACTTGAATGACTTGCCCAAGATCCCATAACACAGTCAGCATCGGGGTCCAAAACACAGTCTAGATTTCCCAGCCTATACCCAAATATATTAATACAATTATCTTGGTCTGGGACAACAATAGGGAGAAATACTTTTAAAGCACATTCATTTTTCATTGGTGAAGTAAATAGGAAAAAAAGAATTAAAGACCAAGAAGAAAGATTCACCTCAATAAACTAAGCACAAACACTTCACTAACAAGAAAATATGAAAAAAAAAATGTACACGGGGAACACAAGGTTTAATCAGAAAAACAAGAAAGCTAAAGCAGAGCAAATAAATGCTAAGCCAGAATTGTAACAACCAGCATACTATTGACATTAAAAACAGACAGAAAAGGGATATTTGCCCATAGTTGAAAATGCTGAGGTTTCAAGAAAAACTAACTGAACTGTTTGCCTTTTTAATGCCTCAGAAAAGGTGGAGACTGCCTGAAATATCTTTCCCAGTGCAAACGAACAGGTGTTCCGCAATAATTTGATTTTATCCAGAAAACATTTTTCTGCTGAGAAAGTACTCCTGCTGAAGACTTTTTCAAATCTCTGTCAGATACACTATAAACAACTGCTTGGGATGCCCAAGTTCTGAATTTAGGGCATCTCAATGAGCCCATAATACAATGTCATAAAGCAGCGTTTATGCGGCAGACATGCCAGCAGGCTCCATGAAGGAAGACCATATGATCGACTGTGGTAAGGAGTGGCAGTGAGCAAGTTGTTCCTGAGAAGGACAGCCACAATGAATTGAAGCATAAGCAGGTGACCTACTGGAGTACACAAATGCACACGCAATTCTGCATGCAGGTTTACAGATGCAATTGCAGTGACTGCCTGGTCAGACCACATATTTGGTTGGTGCAAATCACTACTCAGGCATCTGAACATGTAGATTCTGTTAAATAAAGAAGTCATGCATACAACTGTAAGCCCACAAAGTGTGCGCTTCTGAATATAAAAGTAGGTTTTCAATCTCTAAGACACCCAGAGCTTTACATCTTACACAAGGTTTGCTCTCTTTGTCTAATGAGCCAAATCCCTTTTTCAAAATGACACAGTAAATATACAAAGTAGTTTGATCATCTGTAATTTTTAGAATAAAACATACTAAGACATAAGCAGTAAACGAGGTATACAGTAAATCATAGCAAATTTTTTAAAACAGGAAAATAAAAGGAAAAAGATAAATAAGCACAGTAGTATTACATTGCAGAAGACACAGGAGTAAGTAATCCAGGATACCACAAGAGCAGATTTCTTCCCTGATAATAATCATTCATTCAAAAATCCTGTTGTTAAGCTCAACTTCCACGTGTTTCAATCACACCCCTCCTGCCAGAAACTACCAAATCCAACCTCTGATGTTGACCCTCTACTCTTGACCTATCATGCTTGTTAAAATCTCAAAATATTGAGTAGATTAAAATTTACAGCTAGTTTCCTTAGAAACTATGATGTGCTGCACAAAATTCTGAGCACACCAGAATAAAACTGATTTTAAGCCATGTTCAGCAAGATTTTGGGGCGACATACTGTGGAATTTTCCTCTTTGTTTTGCATCTTTCCTTTTTATTCTTGTGGTCTTTAGATTTGGATTTTCTTGTTCTCTTTACCTGTATTTCACCTTTTTCTTTCATGCCTCTCCAACCTCTTTAAATAGGTGTTTCAAATTTCCCCATGAAAGTGACTCAGTGGCATAATTGCATTTTGAAAGGCACCTGAACTTCTGTGCATCCAGGAGGGTGGGCTATTGAGATCCACATCTGTGGAACAGGCTGTGAGGAAGCTTCTCAATGAACTGGAAAATTCAGAATTAAACCAGCTCTTTTCTGAGTGAGTTGGTACCACATCTGGACAGTGAACAAACTGTTCTTTCCACGTATTGCAAGTTTCATTCTCCCAGTGAGGATTTTAATTTTAAATCTGCTGCCAGAGAAGGTGAATCATTACAGGGCTTTCACAGCTGGATATTACCAGATTCTGTAGACTTCCCTACTGCAGAGATTTCTTCTGTCTTGGCCTCTTCTCACAATTAACTCTTGTTCTGTGATCTGGCTATGACATTTTTCTCTTGTAGTCTCTACTCTAGATATCCTTTTCTCACTTCCCCTCACTATCCCTCACTTAAAAGTTTAACACTTCTAAAAATCTCACAGTAGTGCTTTGTTTAATTTTTTCTGACTTTTAAATTGCTCTGTTCTCAGACACACTGGATTTTAAAATCTCTCTTGCATATTTATAAATTCTGCAGAAGTAATATAATGTTTTTGCTTGTACTTCTGTTATTTTCATAGCCTTTCCTGCTGCCGTTGAGCTTACATTTGTATCATCAGTCCTCTCCTTTCTTCTATCCAGAAATTCTGTGGGGCATGCCCAGGTTCTTACTCAAAAGTACAAGAACTTTCATCATTTAAAGAGCAGCCCTCTGATCAGCAGCCAAGTCTGACATCACAAGGGTAGGAAATACATCTCATACAGCGAGGTATGAAAGCAAGAGATCAAATGTATTGCCTTGCTTGAGTTAGCTTCTTTACACTGAAGAGCAGAAAGCCACACTTCAGTATCACAATAAAAATAATTCTTGACAAATTTGCAGCAACGTATCTTTTTATTCCTATGCAATTTAAGACCAATAACATTAACCAAATATTTACTTTACTTCAAAGAATTATAAGAAGCATTCAACAATAGTAGAACTACTCACGCAAGTCTGCCTTCCGGACATTCCTCAATCTTAATATTTTTACAGTGAGCAAGTTGAAAGGAGATACTGGTCTCTGCGTGACAATTTGAAAAAAGAAAAAAGATAACATTGAGATTAGTGTTATAGTCTCTAGTCACAGAGTACTGTAACCTTAAAGTTCTAACGACATAGATAAAACAAGGTTTTTAATGTTGAACCAGTATCACTTATCAAACCAACTGGAGCAGCTGGAAAAACTACACAAATTTTTGGCACAGAACCCTTTTCAGGTCTGAAATAGAAGCAACAGGTTTCAAAACCACGTATGAGTTGAGAATAGGTGCTGAGAGTTTGATCTGATAAAGATCAGTTGTAACACCGCTCCATTATTATCACAGTAAGCACCCCTACAGCACATGCATGGGCATCTTTGCCACTTACACACCACTGCCTGCAATAGAACAGACTGTCTCTGGGACACCAAACACCATCACAGTAGCTGTATAAGCAGAGCTAACCGACTACCATGCACCAGCAAAAGCTCCTGCACCAGCACAAGCTCCCGCACACAGCCTAAAAGGCCAGAAAGGTAGCTGACAGTGATGAGATACTTCTTGTGAAGGCTCTGATCCATCTCTCATCTTCAGCCCTGAGCCCCAGCAGAAAGCTACAAAACCCTTTCCAGAAATGATCTTGGGAATGAACTCACAACTCCACTAGATATCAGACACCTTGGGCTCAGAGATACTAACTCTACAATACCTCCTAAGTTCCATGGCTCATACTAATAAGTCTTCATATTCCGCAGGCTATAAATTAACTCCTTCCCCATTTCACCTTGGAGATAACTACTTAACATCTTTCTCTCCTCTCCCACACGAACATCTATGTTTCATAGGTACTGTCTTTCCTTTAAAAAACAGTGTATACAGAGATACCTTTTTGCTCAACACTTGCTTAAAATTGCCATTAAGCTTTGAATATACTGATTCTACTTCAGAACAGAAACAGTCTTTGTCTGTTAGACAACAGGCTCTAGAACAGGAACTTGTCTAGTCTTGCTAGCTACACCAGCTGCTAAGAACAGATACTAACTGTACTCCTAAAGCCTCTCACTCCTGCATTCACAGACATACCATACCTTAGTAAAGTTAATACTAAGACATAGGTCCTAACACAAACACATGGCTTTCATTAGTCTGCATCTGAAGTGCCTGTATTAACCACAAGCAGCAAAAGTAAGAAAAAGGTACTGATGTTAACTAATAAAATGTACCCTGCTACTATTTCCTTCATACATGCTGTACATTTTGCTGGGCCGTTTGTCTTTCCAGCTGTAGTGCAAGGCCTAGCCTGAAGTGTTTCACAACACTCTGACAAACCATCAAGCAACTGGGACTGTGACGTGACATCAGATGCTAACACAATGTAATAAAGCAGGCCCTTCTCCTCACTGATGAAAACCTCAGCACCTCTGAAAATGCAGCAGAGATGAAGACCCACCTCCAAGAAACAGCCTAGGTAATCCCCGCACATTCTTTTGCACTTCCCCTTGGGTTGGCAAGGGGCCTGAAGATGCAGAGTTGAAGGTCAGTGAGACAGCAGCAGGAGGGTTGGAGCAGTCACTGGTATGGGCGCATTTGTTCTGCATTATCTGCCCAGACTCTAGCACAGGGCACTGTTTCATAGTGCACTGTTTGCAAGCACTTGAGTTGTCAGCTGTGGGGCATTCCAGCTGTCTCAAAGAATATATCACACCTCTACTTGCTCTATTATCCCAAACATGGCCACAAAGGAGAACTTGGACAGACACATCTTGAAAGAAAAAAAGATGGGGGGAGGGAGGGGGAAAGAACCCAACAAAAAACCCACAGCAAAATTACAGTCTCCAACCAAAAGCAGCCAAAACAGGCATCACGGCCAGACTACACAGCTGAACTGCCAAAACTACTTTCCTATATGCATTAAATAGAACAGGGTAAAACACAGAAGCACTTCTAGGCCCAGAGACCAACTGCCAAAGCTTGTCCATCCTTGCCAAACCCACTGACGTTTGCTACGTTTGTTGGTCCCTGCCTTCCCACCCAGTAAGTCCTAAATGTTTTTGTCCTGAGCAGTGCTATTTGAGCAGAAATGGAGCATATCTTTACCCAGGAAGCATTCAAGAGTTCACAGCAGAAGCTACCCATTCCAGAGAAGTGCTGTAATGACTAAGCTTGATACCATTTTAAAGGAATAATCTCTGCTCAGCTCTTTGAAAACAAGCATCTTTACTTTGTGCTTTCCAATTTTGTGCATCTCAAGTGGACAGCACTATCACATGCAGCCCCAAGTGGCGCACAGACAGGATCTCAGAAGGGTGTTCCTGTGCTCAGCTGTCCCTGTTAGCTGGATGTACCTACTAATGCAGTTCCCTCCTCAGTTGTTGCAATTCCCATTCTGGCATACCTTAATCTCCAAACATATCCAATCAACCCTCAGTGCTTCACGCTGGGTTACAGAGGCTGTTCCCATACTAGAGGCTTGGAAGTCAGACCTCGTGGCTCCTAACTGTTAGGTGCTTTGTCAAGTCTAGCTGTCAGCAACCTACTCAGTGTCACACAGAAAAACTCTTGAGAGGCGTATTTTAAACTGGATAACCTGCTAGCAACGGGCATTGACTGCCACATCCTTCTCTTTAACGTGATGATGACCGTATCCCAGACTGGGTGAGTTCTGAGGCCAGAAGCCTCCCAGGTCAGTCATTATGCACACTTGGACTATCAGGTTCTGTATTTATTTCGTCTGAGACGTGATCCTCATAAACCGGAAACACAGGCCAGGCATTTTAATAATCACTGTTGAAACTACTTAAATATGAGATTGCAAATGCAGGCCTTGGTCACACTATCCTACGTCAGATAAAAGTTCAATTAAGTCCTGTGGCACACTTGCACAATCCTTACATACCGAGTACCAGGGGGGCCAACAGGAGCATTCGCATACCTGAGTGCTCATCCATATGAGTAAGAGGTAACATAACTGGGCTCTAAAATGGCTCTGTTTCAGTAAAATTCCAAGCTTAAGTCTTTTAGAGATTTTTTTTTTCCTTGAGGAGACTAGAGTGGAACACATACAACATTCCCAAGTTACATCAAGAGAAGAGGCAGTTATCAAAGTAAAACAGTGTGTCAGATCTATTTGGAGCAGAGCACTCTTCCCTGAACTTCCTCTTCAAAAGGGAATAGGAATCTCACCACTTCTTTAAAAACTATGAAGAAAACACTCAGCACTGTCAAAAAGAATGGCTGGACTTTAAAGGCAAGATCACTGCCTTGCTTCTGGCCAGGGTCAGATATGTGGCACCTTTTAACCTCATAGAGTTTCAGCCTCAAGGGCAGGCAGGATTTCATTACATTACCATGTCCACCACCTCAAGCAAAGTCAAGAGCATAAGTAACACATTTCCTTGTACTACATGTTTTGTATTTATTTCACCTATTTTAAAATATCCCATAGCTGGGTCTTAAGTCAGTAGAAGTTGCTAGGGTTGTTCCAAAACAACAGCAAATGGAGCAGCAGTGACTCAAGGCCTGCTTCTTTCCAAGAGCTACGGAGAACTTGTTTGGCTTCAGACTGCCATTTTCATGTGATTTTTCTTCTCTTCCTGTGTGCAGCTCTGCAGCTAGACTTGCATGTTAGAATAAAGCCAAACCTTAGAACAGAAACCAAATTGAGCACTTCCACAGTTCAGCATGGCTTTTTCTCAAGACCACGCTAGCCTAGATTATTTTAAGATGACAAAGTGATTTGTGCAATCTAAAAAGTATTACTTTTTTGCCTGTCAGCTTAAGGGCACTACCAGGTTTTCTCACCAAATATTGTACATATTCCCTTTAGTTTAAATGGCAACTCAAGTTTAAATCACACACACATCCCATGAGTTGCCCTGAAAATAACTGATGATAGCTATTTCCTTAACTGAGCTACTGAGTAATAAAAAGCGACTCAGATATAGCATGCTTACACTATTTATCATCATAACTACCAACCTGAATGGCCAAAAAAAAAAAAAAAAAAAGCTCAGGTACTTTCTGATTTTTGCCTCTGAAAGCCTCAAAGTGTCAGGGCAGGAAGAAGGGGCCGCCTACTCCAAAGTGGATGTACTATATTCAGATTGTTTCTGCCACCCTGAATACCCTAAAAGACAAGGAGCACAACCTAAAGCCACTGAACTGCACAGGTCTCATGCCTAAGGACCTATTAACAATGTAAAAAGCACGAAGGATGGAAAAAACCAACCAAACAACAGCTTGATCCTCTAAACACAAGCTAAATTTACAGGACTAAAAATAACAATTTTTATGAACTTGGCGTATCTTCTTAGGGCTGTGAGACTATACACAGAGGCCCAAAAATAATTTCAAAAGGTACTTTTTGAAGGAAGTCTACGAAGTCTTTCCTTTACCACCGCACTTCACATTGAACAGAGAAATTGAGTGGTTCTGTGGCACAATCAGGCATCAGATACTGTCAATAACAGCAAACTTCCATGAGGCAGAACAAATTTACCACCATTTGGGAGAATCTCTGTATCACTGCAATCCCCCGTGTGGAACCCGAAACAAACCAGGCTGGGAAACCCCAGGCAAGGGCAAGAGTCTATCCTTCCGACTGTGGAACCCCAGAGAGTTGCAACTGACACTGGCAGCCCCAAACACATCACAAGTGTCTGAACACAGCCCCAGCCTGCTGAGGTTGCCGTTGGTCCCATTCACTGGCTCATAGCAGGTTATCTGATATATTTTCCTCTATGCTAATACCTGCAAACATGAATATCTGCTAATTGCCCAGGGAATTTTCATTTGCCTGTGCGAAGAATTCATCCTCAGTTCAGCCTTTACAAAACACCTTGCTCTTTTTTTTTTGCATTCAGAGAAGACTGGGCACTGCTTCCACTCCTACCAGGCTGATGAGATTGGGTTTGTCAGGAGACTGAACACGACACGTTTATTTCAGTTTTACCTGTTCTGACACTGTGTTTTTAAACACCTGTGTTTTAAACAGAGCATCGCAAGCTCTGTGGCTGGTCATTACAGCACAAAGAAAGACTACAAAGAATACCAGAGCACTAGGAACAACAGAAAGACCCATTTAAACAGAGCCTTCTTATGAAGAAATAACGTATAAGACAAGCGTGACAAGGAGTCATCCAAAGAAATCAAAACATAAAAAAAGGGTGGAATTAAAAAAATAATATAGGTGAAGTACAAACCAGCCCAGATACAGTGCAACACATCTCAGAAGCATCACGAGCATGAGACACCAAAGGCCAGACTATGCAGAGTTTACTGAAAGCTAAGGCAGTATTTCATCTACAAAGCTGAAGTTGCAGTATTTACTGAACACTGAAAACCTGAGCTGCAGTAGTCTTCCCCCTAGCCACTGAATTCCTAACATTTTTTCTGATGATCTACATTCAGCACTAGACAGCATTTAATGTACGGCCAGCTAATTACTACCTACCGTTCTCACCGCTGGTGCTGAGGTGCCCGTAAAAGTCTAGGAAAAACAACACAAGGCAAAGTTAAGGAAACCAGGCTACAAGTTAAACACTTATTTTAGGCTGACATTTAACAACATCTCACATTCAAAGCCATACCGAGATGTATATTCATTAATGACACTCATTAGGTGCTTTACCAACCACCAAACCCATCACAATTCTGTGCCAGCCTCTCATTTCCTTGCCACCAAGCTTTTTTAAGGAAGCACAGTAAGTAATATTGTTAGCCCTAAAACAGAGCTGGGAAATGCAGACATGCCACAAAATTCTGTAAAAGGTTAAACTAGGAGAACATCCTTCCAACCATGAGACCCGAGGAACAGCAAACTCTCTTTCCATGGATCGCCTGTACATCTCAAACAGCTCGTTCTCCTCTGTGATCACCTTAACTGGAATATCAGACAATTTTACCCACTTTATGCTTGTTATCAGTTTCTTTTGCTTACCTCATTTGAACTTAAATTTGATCCCATTTTGCAGCTCCAGTTGCATATAAGTCCAATTTAGAAGATACCAAGTCGTACGGCTGGCAGAAACTCTTCATGCAGATTACAGGTGGAGGAATAGAGATTTTATGACAAGGCTCTCCGACTCCACCCCTTTATTATTTCCAGTCATTAGGCAGTCTCCTCCCCGCTTCCTCCAGCCTATTAGAGCATCTCAACTGAGTCAGTAGAATGAAGAGTTTTCTTTTCTACCTACTGTGATGTTTGGGGGGACTCAAAGCAGCCCCTTTCTGCTTTCTTGAAAATACTACTGCTAACAAAACGTTTTGCATTTATGCAGTAACTCTAACCCAATCAAAGTGCTTGTGACTAAATCACAGCTCTGAGAGTATCTCTGCCCTGCCACCATTGTACCACAGGCTAATGGAGAGGTACCTCAACAGCTTCTTTCCAAACTGTGAACACATATACCTGCAGCAGTCTTCCTCTAGCAGCACAGAGTTAAGCAAGGGAAGCGAGCCCCTCGCAGTGCCACAGCTGAGTGGCTGCAGGACCCATGCTCCCCTGCAGCTGCTTGGGTATCTGTGCGTTACGCTCATTGACCTTGCCATGTGCTCAGTATTCTTTGCCCGGACATTTAGCACAGATCTAGAGAAAAATGTGAATCCATGTCCAGAAATCTTGTGGCTTGATTTTAAATAAGAGGGAAGGAAGGAGCTACAAGCACTGGGTGACCCATGGAGGTGGAAGGGTGAGGCAGGACAGAGGGTTGTGCTCTCCTGCATGGGCCCAGGGAGCCCAGCAGTACACCCATTACTTCAAAGGGACCTTGCGTGCGCTTGCTCCAACAGCAAGCCCAGCAGGCACCCTGCAGGAAACATCAGGGCAGAAAACCCTCCCTCATGCCTCTTTGCTCTGGTGTGCAGTGACTCACTGCCTGTAAGTGCAGTGTAGTCACCCTAAATTAGCATGTATGTGCAGGCTGGTAGATTTTTGAGCAATGCAAGACTGGGCTTTGGCTCTGCCACACTCTTTCTGGCCTCTCTGCTTCATGACAGGAGACAGCAGGTACTCAACTCTTGCATCACAAGATTATTTTAAACTCAGTCTCATTCATATTGATGAATAATTCACACAGGTAAAGAAAGTAACCATGCAAACTGCAGTGGATGCTACCTAAACATGCTCCCCTATGCCGTGGAGGCCAGTATCAAAACAATTCTGCACAGAGGAGGTGTTGCCCAAGGAACATCACAGAGAAAAAAAAAATGTATTTTTTCCCCTCTTACACATACAAATTGTTTCCTTCTATGTTGATGTCTGTGTGATGCACATGTGATGACTGTTCACGAGGGTCTTATGCAAAATGTGCAGTGGCACTATCTGGCAGTTTTCATCTAAAGCATTTAACAACCTTCTGCTTGTTCCATAGTCACACTTTGCACGGACTTCTCAATAGATAACGAATCAAAGAAAAATGTCTCAAATATGAACCTGCAGCACCTGAAATGCTCCTTGAAGGAACAACCAAAAGATATTTCCAATGGACATGACCACCTCTATCCCAAAGACAAGATATCTTCCTTCACTCTGCCTTTATTACTTTACATCTATGTTAAATACTTATGAACAAATTTAGGTGGAGCAGTTACACCTGAGAATCACTTATTTGTGCTCTTTCTCACAAAACTAGTCTTTCCAGCTTTTGAAAGAATGCTTCCCTGGAAAAATTCCAGTATTTAAAGTGGGAATCTGCTTTCACTAAAAAATTCTGTAAAAGTTCCTCTATCAAAGTAAAGAGGGTAGGTTATCCAGCTCAACTTCCCCAAGTTCTCCCAGCAGGTACGTATATACCATCCCAGCTGTTTCACAGCCAATACAAGACTCCATGACATTACATCCTCATACCCACATCACTTTTAAGATCTAGAAATGAGATGTGACTTCACAGTTTAGAACATTATTCCAGAGTCCGTGCATCTTGCCTGCTAAATGGTTTCCTGATGCTCAAATTGTTTTCCCTTTCTTGAAATAATAGCATCACCAATACCCGTTTCTAAAATAATTCTTCCTGTCCTGCTTGTGACCACCACCAAGTTTTGTATCTGACATTGCCTTCCCTTAAACACTGCCCGTCCAAGACACAGAAGGCAGCTTTGGAATACACAGTATCTTTAGAAGTTTTGTGCAAGTCGAGAATTACAACGTCAAGAGTTTTTCATTCATGCAGGAAGTTCATAACAGAACTAAGTGCTGAATGCTCGTAACACCCGTAACAGTAAGTCCTTGTCAACACAGAAAATTTCACCTGTTGATGGCTTATTCACTGGTGTATATAGGGACTGCACAATCTGCTTCAAAATAAACCTTGATATTGTAGTTCGTCCCATTGGCGCTTTACAGGTAGCACTATGTCCCTAGGATTACAGTTTCAAAAAGATTACTACTTCAAATGTTAAATATCATGCTGGGATTTTTGCATTTTTCCTTAGTGCTTCCACAATTCAATAATTTCAGGCAACCATCGAGCATGCAGTAAGTACATTCACAGGTGAAGTTAGCTGAAGTCTAAAGAATCATATATTTGCTCTTTTTAGCAATCACATTTCTAGAGTAAATAATTTAAAACTGGTAGTGATCTTCACATACATGCTGCTACTTACACTCTTTCTTTGCTTTTTAAAGAGTAGAGAGACTGTCTCACTGATGAGGGAACACACAGCAGCCCCTTTAAAACTCTGAGCTGTAACAAAGAAAGTAAACAGGAAGATACAATTTTTCTCTGCTCCCCATCTACTTTGTAGTGCACGTTTACATGCACTTGATTTTTTTAATCTGTGTCTTACTTAAGGCAAAGTGGAGCAAATATAAGCATCTTGTTGATGTGAGACAGTCAAAATTCATCCAAACTACCTGTTGCAAGCACTGGTTTCCCCAATGTGATACCCAGATCATTGCATATCCAAGCGCAATAGGTTGCAGAGAGCTGTAACAGCTGCATCCAATATCCTACAATCACCTTACACCACTTTGTCACCTTCCGATAATCCAGAACTACAGAAACATATGACTAATGGGGGATTTCATATTACTGCAAAAGAAAAGTATCCTCGTACCATCTTTGGGATGACAATGGGAGCTGGTCATCATTTAAACACCTTGAACGTAACAAGAAGGGTAAATATCCAAAAACCGCTATAGGTGTTACAAAATGATAGGCAGATGTCACATTAGACAAGAAATACTCAGAATTAACAAATAAAGCAAATCAACATATAAACAAAAATACTGTCAGTTCTATAGTTGGGGATTTTCCCTGGCTCTAGCCTTTCAGTTTGTTTTCCTTTGTCTGTCTATTTTTTAAATGCCATAAGCTACAAAACCCACACAGACCTCACCCTGCTGATCACACAAGAGAGAAGGCAGTCCACATCGAATTCCAGTTATACAATGGACCTACACTCAATAATATCTGCACACAAGAAGATTTACCATGGATGAAAAGCATCACTTCCTTCCCCATGGTATCAGATTTCAGTCTCTCAAAAATTCAGTTCTGGCTAGATACCTTTTAGTCTGCCACCAATTTAAAGCAATTGTCTGATTTATAAATTTTTTTAAAATATTTAAAATTTAAATAAAATTTAAAATTTAAATAAAAATTTTAAAATCTATAAAAAATAAAAAAATTATAAAAATATTTATTTATAAAAAACAAAATAAAATCTTACTTTCACATTATTATGCTGGCATTTTATTTTCATGTTTATACATACAACACCTTCAGTACGTCTGTCCTTCCATACTCTACAATATCCTTGATTTTTTTCTATCACAAAGTAAAAAAATAAAAATAAAAAATCACATAAGACGCAAAAAAGGACTTGCTGAGAACGCATTCTTCAAGAAGGTGACAAGGGGCATAGGTTACAGAAGTCTGAAACTTTTTGTATCATCCATTCGTAAGCAGGAGAGACCTTCAATCTGAATCGGAATTTAAATTCCGGAGAATTAAATGTGCAAAATCAGTCACTGCAGAGAGAGATCGCACTAGCTGATTAGGGTGGGAGACCATATTTTTACTTAAGGCACTATTCCAATTATGAAATTTATAAAAGTGGACTTCTGCCTTCAAAAGAGTACTGAGAAACTTGATTAAAATGACTCCACATGCCTTTGATATGTTTTGGAAAGAGAAAAATCTCACTCCTCCTACTCACTCACCCAAAGCAGTTGCGCAGTTTTTCCACCCAAAAATCATCAGTAAAGTATTGGCCCAGCTGTTCCCAAAATATACAATTCTGCCTTCATTTTCACTGCAACAGAATTTCAAATCCAATCCTAGTCTCAAAAAACAGTAGCTCACAACCTTTATCTCTGCCCCTCCCTGTGCTCTGTAGACCTGAGCATCCAGCAGCATCTCTCTACCTTCGCAGCAACAGTCTGAGGTTGCCTGACCTTTCCAGGTTCATCCAACACTTCAGACACCGTTCAAACAGCTTTTTCTCTTCCCTAACCCATCAGACCACAGGCATGAGGAATACTGGCACCAGCCTGTGTCAGCTGGCAGTAATTACTGGTAGCCAGTAATCCCTTCAACGTAAATGTGGCAAGACACGTAGCCTAGGACCTTTACAGGGAAATCTAGAGCCAATTTAAACCTGAACCAATTCTCAAAATATCAGGAAGTCACCTTGTGTCACCAGCTAATTAAGAGGGTAACTTCATCTACAATCAGCTCGAGACATGTTTGAGTCTTAACTGAGACTATAAAGACTCACAGCTAATTGCTTACAGGACTGTGCCATTACATTTAGCAGACCTTGTGTCACAGGTCACAAACAGGTGTTTTCAGAAAAATAAATTTTTTTACCTACCCAGATCTTAAACAGAACAATTATGCCAATGCTGAATCGCTTTGAAAAATCCAGCTGGTATGTCACTGCACCTCAGCTCCTTCCTTAAAAAAATAGCACCAGTAACACTGAACATCTTCCCTTTGATATTTCTGATTGATAGCTGGCAAGCCTCTCGAACAAAGAGCTCTTTCCCTGTCCTTTCACCATCACATCACAGGCAGGTTTCTGAGGTACTGCTGCAATACAAATGACAAACAGGTTTTAACAGGACAGAAAAAGCAGCTTTTCCTTCCCCAGGCAAGAAACCAAATGAGTCCATTGCAGAGAAAACTCATATGCTACCAAGGTAAGAGCACTGAGCTTGGCGAGCCCAGGGAAAGCATTAGCTTCATGCTACTTTAGATCCTTGGAACCAGGTCCCAACTTGACCACCAGCATTAATCTGACTTTTCCTTCAAGTCAAAACATTGAGCTGCTAAGCTAGACAATTCGGGCAGCCTAAGATTTTTCTGTAGCTTGCTCAACAGGCCCAGATTTCTTAAAAAGGACTCCCTTTCCACAGCTCATTCTAAACCATCCTGACTTTCTGGATCTGCTACCAAAAACACGCATCACCACACCTTGGGTGAGTAAAGCTGAAGGCCCAGTGCCAAGTGTCGCTATCACCAAAAACCAGTTGTTGCAATACACCAGGCACAAACTGCACTGCCTCCGTTTCATCTTCCTGGACCTGTAAAAATGAAACTTGCAAATCTTTAAAATACCTAAAAGATTCTTGGCAAGAAAATGTGATCACATTTTTTAAACCCCCGTTTCATTATTGTTTAAATATATGAACACAACTGAGCTGTCAAGAGTGACATCTTCCTTTTCTTCTTTGCTCACAGAAAACTAGCGCCATCTTACTGGTGAGATATAACATCAGAAAGAAGGTGAAAAGCTGGCTTTCTGGTTAAGAGGGCAGAGCTGAAATATAAAGATTTATCTGTAAGTGAGAAAAAATGCTGCACAGGTTCAGCGACTTGTTGAAATTCTCTTCAGTGTATGGAAGCAGACCAGTGCCATAGGCAGCAAGCAATACAGCTGGACAAATCTATACCCTTCCCTGCTCCACCTCTGTGGGACTGCACTCCACATTTGAAGTAAGAAAATAGCAAAGTTCAACACAGCAATGTTACTGAGCTGAAAGACTCCTTCCAGGAAACGCAAAACACAGCAATAGCCACAGGAAACTGAATTCTCTCAGGAAAATGGTTCAAGATTTAATCAGTGTATACAGACTACATCTGCTGCACTAAAAATCCACTACTTTGCTGCTGAGGTACAGCCACTGCTGATCCAGAACTGACTGGCAGAACAACCTTTCCATGCAAAATGCTTTCCTCTCTAAACTAAAGTTTCCCATCAAAATATTTCACTTCTGCAGTTTTGTATTTTTGTATTTTTAACTTTTCCACTGGGTGCTGAGACTACAGTTCCTTATCTACCAACTGGTAAAAAATGACACCAGAAAGCCTCTGGGTTGGGAATACTCCCTCTCAGGTGGCTGAGATTTTAAGCACATGCAGCAGGACAAAAACCACGATGAATAAGCTGATCCATGGATTTTAGTTAAGTTTAGGAAAGTTTCCTGGATGATACTAAATTAGCAACAAGACTGCAGTTGATGCATGCAAAATTATTTGTAAACTGAAACCAAAATTGCCAAGTAGTTTTTCTGGTAAAGCAAACATCACTGTTTATTCTACTGCTGAACTAAAGAAAAGCATCTGGCAGCTTTCCAAAAATTACAGATACCAAAGCAGCTCGTTACCCTGGCAAATCCTTTGGTTCATTATATGCTTTCAGCACTTTCTACTCTATTTTTTTCCATGTAAAAAACAAAACAAAAAGTAATGAGAGGATTCTTGCATTGTTAACAAAAGTAAACATAGTATCTGATTACAAGACTGTTAAGTGACAGCATTAGCTACCAGCAGATATAACTTAGTAGCTGCCTCCTGTCCTTTATTATCAAAGGAACACAAACTGTCCCAGGTGCCAAATAAGGGGGTTTGCCTCAATCTACGGTTATTCATGTTTTTAATTTTGAAACTCTCCAGCTCAATCCCTGATGAGCTGACCAACACAATACTCATCACAACCGGACTGGGGATACGCTAACTCAGCCAACAGAGAAGCTTGCCAGTGTCTTGTTTAGGAAGAGAAACAAATTCAGTGGATGAACTGGATGTGGCTACTTAAAAAAATGATTGAATGGTCTTAACTTACTTGGCACATTGTATTTTTGGAAGGTATCACAGGCTGATGGGAAATAAACCAACACTGGTGCCTCTAAGCTGTCCTCAAACACACAGCACTCCAGGTGTTCTCAGCCTTCCTGGCTCAGCTTCACCCCCAGGAATGGGATCCCATGGTCCAAACAGTACTCTGAGAATAGGTCCGGTGGCTGGTTCAGCAGAGGTGAGCTGCAACACAAAGCGAGGTTGAAATAAGGCTATCAAGCCCCATTATTAGTAATTTGCTGCATTAGGCCATCCGTGACTGATTTATGTGTTTACAAATAAGGATAACTACACACTGGAACAAGCATACCTTCCTGATTTTAATATACCCTGTATAATAGAAATGTGGTCGATGTCCTAACACTGTACATTTTAGAAGCAGGATTACTGCTTTCTGAGATTTATATGACATTCATGTATTTTTTGTCATTTAGTGGGCAAAGTAGAGGATTTGGATCGGGAAATTTTGATTACACATGGTATCTAAGATCAGATTCTTGAGTGTTCGCAATCAGCGTATCTAACAATCAATGTCTTCATCTCCTCCTACAAATAAATTAATTTCAGTCATACACACCCCTCAACATTTCCTCAAACACAGCAAAACAAAAACCTGACTGAAACTTATGCAAATGCCAGCAGTCAAGCATAAAAGAAAACTTCAAAATTTTCATTCAAAAATAGCAAAATGAATTACATTGTAAAAGTTAATTAAATAACTATGAAGGAACTTGGTCCCACAATGACAAATGTGCACAGATAGACAGAGTAAGTAATAAGCCATCTGTCTGTCCACGTGTGTGTTCCAGAAAGCTACTGAAAACAGCCCCAATAAAGACAGCGACATCATTATGGTCACAGTGTTGACTAGTATTGCTGCTATGATCACGCAACTTCATAAAAAACAGGCTATTGACTGAAGGAAAAAAAAAAAGTGGTAATTCAGCTACTGGAGTCATAAAAATAAAGAATCGCTACTTTGAAACATCACCAGAGTCTGGGATTCTCTGCTGTAATTTAAATGCAAAATGACATCTACTTTCCTCTCTGGCCTCAGAATGGGCCAGCAGCTGGTGTTGCTGAAAAAAGCTGTATCTACCTGGTTGAGGCACTTCATTCATACGGCCGAGAGAAGAATCCAGCACTGTATCTGAAAGTCAAGCCATAATATCAATTAATTACTGCATGACCAAGTCACTTTTTTTTCCAAATCAGCAAAACAAGGAAAGAAAGGACAGCCTACACGTACTAGTCTTTGACACAAAGACCACAGTTAAATATTTGTGTCTGACAGTTTTAGCATCTCTAGCTTAACTCCGAGATCAGTAAGAGGGAGTGTTCGAGTAAGTGAGATTCAGCTTCATGCAAAGTGATATATATTGAACTTTTTTTTTCAACTGGTGGCTATTTAGCTTCAGTAAATAAAAGCTGTAAGTCATTCTTTTGTGGGTTTTGCTAGGAAGCACAGAATTCAAGCAAGCCTGCTGTTGCTTCTCCAAGACAGAAGCAAGACCAACAGTAAATGACCTGGGCCTCGGCAAAACCAGTTCCACAGACATATTACTCAGATGGTATTAATCCAAATTTGGTTTTATGCTAAAACTTATAAAGTATTTGTCCTCAGCAAGTATCATCACTCAAATCACCTTCAAAGATGCATCGAAAATAATTTACTGTTACCCTTCCACATGCAAAAGCTCCCATTCTCTGGACACTTGTTATGTATAGCTCCAAGCCCTTGAGGAAATTATGGCAAGTTGAAACCACTGGCTGTCCTGTCATCATTTCTTGAAGAGTATTGGAAAGGCAGCTTTTGGGAATGGATAAGCAAGATGTCCATTCATGAGGCTTGTTGGGCAGAGCAGGGTGTTTCTCTGTAGGAAGAATAAGAAAAGGTTATGCGCCTGCATTTTAGTGTGTTTCACTGATACTAAAAACAAAAAAAGAGGGACTGGGTAGCCAAACCACCATGACCCCATCTGTGCTGGAATGCATGAACCAACAGGCAGACTGTTCTGGGTAAAGGTGGGTTTCAGCGTCACAGCATCACTTTGTTGTTCCCCATCTGGCCACTGTCTCCCCAAAGGGCCCATGGCAACCCTCTCATGACTAAAATTCCCCAGGGATGTTGCAGAGTAATGCTTTTTCCTGTTTTCCAGCACAACTGTTTCTCTCCTCTTTTTCCTTCATTCCCAACGGCTTGGTGTCCCCTAACCCGCAAACCAAACCCTTTACCAAATGTCAGGTTTCACATTTCAGAGAGGTGTGAAGACAACACAGATGCAAGCGAAAACTAATCCAAATAACTAACCAATGTCATGCTATGCTCAGTGCCTTGGGTCCATCTGTGCCAAATGTCCTCTGAATGACCCGAGAGGTAGACAGCATCCATAAAATTCTGGGAAAATATATTACTGCATGTTCCTTGAAAGTTAAAAAAATAAATTACTTTTAATTTTTTAGAGCACAGCTATGGCAACCTACTTGAACTCAGTGTATTTATATATACCACTGTGTATTTATATATACTTGAGTAAGTCGAAGTCCTTCACAACTGAAATTTTACTCTGAAAGTTCTGAATTGCCTTGACAAGAGCTTTTCTCCAAAACATCCCTTCCAGAGATACTGATATTTAGGTCCTGGACCGAACACCGTACCTGAGGTTGTTTTACAGCAGGGCAGCAAAGTTTTGTAGAACAAGTGAGGTTGAGAGACTGCCCAGACCCATTCTCCTCCATATTCTCCCACACCCATGTGGCAGCACCTTCAGAAAACACTTTTCTATTCGTTCCTGATAGTTCCAAACATCTCTAACAAAATTTTACCAATGTCCTCCCCCCTGAAGCAATGCTGCTATTACCACAGATAGCAATGCAAAGATGTTCAAAGGAAATGGTCTAAAACACTTGGAAGCTAAAGGTCACAATAAGCAGGAAAAGAAAATACTTTACCATGTACATGAGACTGTTGGAAACTTTTTGCCGGTGCAAAGTGGAAATTTCCAGCTACCTGCAGGAGACAGTAATCTTTCATTAAAAGGCCTGAATCTATATAAATAAAGCAGTCATACCGGTGGTTGGATTTTCAAATTTTTGTTTGAATAAGATAGACAATAAGCAACTCATTGTCACGGGTGACAATACCAGCAAATACTGTCCTAAAAGAGATATGAATTTCCCCTCTTCCTCACAGGCAGTCATGTGGAAAGCCATAATCACATACCGATGTTGACAACAACTGTTCTATGCAGAGTATTTTAGTGGACATAAGAATGAGAAGAAGGAATCAAGTCTACTGGGAGGGAACTAACTGCTGCTGTAGGAAATAAAATATCATAGAAACGGAGTGGAGAAAGTAACTGGGAGGGTGAGCAGGCAGGGTAAGAAAACCCTTAACGCAATAAACAACAGTGGTCCTATGTATGCGTCCGTGAAAAATAAAGCACTAAACCTACCACCAAAAAAAACCCCACAAAAACCCCCACACTCCAAAATCCCCCAAAAGACAAAGATTATTACAATTTTAACCTTGAATATGGTAAGGATATGGATATTAGGTGTCAGTCTTCCCTGACACTCGCTAGCAATCATACACACCCTCCCCTGGAAGATTTCAATGCATCAAGCTCACATGCTAAATTACACCTTTGATGTCTGTGCAAACCTACTGCATATGTTAACTGCGGACCCGATGAGAATGGAGATGCACAAAAGTCCAAGTGCCTAACAATGGCCCCCAGAAATTTCCCTAGTGACACCCACCCTTGGACCCTTGCTACCCACAGCACTCCCCTTTGAATCTTTCCTGCTCACCACACTTTGTGACAAAGGGTCCTGTAATGGTTCAGCACCCATGATGATGCTCAAAGCACGATGTCTGGCTTCATGAGTGAAAGGGTGGGGTGCGTTTGTTTTTGTTTTTTTTTTTTTTCAGAAATAAAGAATGTTGTCTCCAGGAATAGTACACAAAGATGTAAAACACACTCCAGATTTTGAAATAAGTAAAAAAAAAAAAAATTAGAAAAATTAGCCTGGGCCTGACTGCTAGAATGTACTTGGATACATAACCTGCACGTCCAAGTGTTTTCAGCTCGGTGATCTGCTAAATGACAGGGTAGTTACATAGTCATCTGGTGTATCTCACACTACATTTTCATACACCAGTTGCAAAAAACATCTCTTTAAGCATCTTCCAACCTTGACAATCAACTCCAATAGTCTTGCTTCCACTGGTTTCCTAAAGAAGGGAACATTTCACTCCCTCCAGCACCTCTGCTGACAAGTTGTTGGTTACTGCTATTTCCAGCACCCACTGGTGGTCTCTGTTTTGAGACTAGAAGGGCAGGTGGGACAACCTCACCTCAAAGAAGCTGCCTCTTCCCCTCCAGAAACCTCGGTAAAAAGACTCACTAGCTAGATGGTAGAAAAAGCTAAGCTCCTCCAGCCAGCCCACCTCATGAAACAGAGAATTAGCCCCTTCCCACCCTTTTCCTGACCCTCCTACTGAACCCCTCTACAGGCACAAGTACCTTGCTGAACCCAGGGGTTATTAGAGTCCTGTGAACACTTAAAGTTGGAAAAAAGAGCAGAATGCCCTGACTTGTGCCTTCTGATGCTCATCAACACCATGCAACAGACTCACAGCAAAACCCATCTCTCACCTTGTTGACCTCCAGGAAACCACACACTTGGCAGCCCTCGTTCTTCTGCTCTTGCATTTTTTGGCTAAATCCTTCCCTCTTGCACTGCTCTATGCTATCCGGGTTCTAGAAGGCCCAGCCTCGTCACCTGTATGTTTCTCTGACATAGTCACAAGTATCGCAGCACCTGCAAGAGCACAAACATCATCTTATCATCTTTACAGTGATAAAGAGACACTCCAGCTCAGGACTCAAATCCCCAGTGGATTTTATTTCAACAAATCAACGAAGCAAGCTTCAGGAACTGGACAGTGAAAAGTGGTCTAATGCTCCTGAAGGAGCTTGAGCTTCCTGGCGTACTTTTTGAGATTTTGGCACGAGGATCCAAGCTGTTTTAATGCAGCGCTTAATTCTGAAGAGGGCTTTAGTTGTCCATTCAGACAGCCAAGTCCATTCTCGACAAATAAATTTGCTGCAGAAATGACATTTGTTTCTGTGGGAAGTCTCCCACAGCTCTGAGCAGCTTGGAACTTCGCCATGCGAACAAAGCATCTACCTGTTTCTACTCCTCCCTTCCTCTGTTTTTAGGGAAAGACTGCCAACATCGGAGGCAAGGTTAACGGCAAACTTTCTTCATTGCTCTTCTACCTCTGGACAACATCTCGCTCACCAGAAAAAACAATTGTCTGTCTTCTGTGTTCTGCTGGACAAAAAAAGTTGAAGGCTGGAATCATGAATCCCTCAAGATGGAAACATCTCTGGGAAAGGATGCAACTTGACAGATGGGTTTAAGTAAGTTACTACAGAGACAATAATAGCAAAGGATAGTCCAGAACCTGTGGACTATCACGAATCCATTCTTACACAAATTTGCAGGTAGAAGGAATGAGAAACACCGAATGACACCCATTCGTTTGTGTGAGTGATAGGTGTCTGGTCTTTGCTCCCATAAGGATGCAAGGCCTGCAGCAGAAGTGAGAAGGCAAAGCCATGACCAGGTTTTATTCCAAGACAGCTCACAGAACAGTGAAATAATTTACACAGCTCCCCTCTGGACACCAAGTAATCCCAGAAAAGGTTCTGTTTGCTAAGATACAATCTTTGTGCTACTGCCCTTAAACAGGCACGCAGACAAAACAGACAACCTAACTATGCATGCTCTTAACAATCGTGAGCGCAGCACAGGCATACTAAAACACAACAGCTCTCACCATTCTCCGAACAGGTGCCTAGGAGGATTTCACTGCATGGACCTTCACAGACATTTTGGAAAAAAACCTCCAACATGTATGCCACATTAACTGTACCGATTCAAGCACTAAGATGATGTAAAGGTTACCGAATGTCCTCCGACTCTGCCCCGTAACAGCTTTCACAGCGATCGGCATCCAAAGCATTTGGATCAAACGCCTTTTCTTCTTCTTTCCCCAGTTCTAAGACAAAAGAGGATTCAACGTGACAAGGCACGTCTAGAAACACTATCTTGTACTTCTGCTCTATGCACAGAAACTGTTCTACACATGAAGGAAATTATTTTGTATCAGAATCTGTGCATCCTGCACCCAAAGCTCACCTGAAAGAATGCACAGAGCCTGTTGAGCTGCAAAGTAAGATCAAGAAGCAGAGTAGCATTTGTCATCTGAAGAACACCCTCCACAGAAAGAACCAGCTACCTGTAAGCCTTGCTGGAGCGCTGATCAGATGTTACTTGCACAAAGGCTTTGTTAAAACTTTGCCTAAAGCAGACCCAAACAGCAAATTGCGACCGATACAGGACCTGTTACACAAACAACATTTTAAATAGCAGAGAGCAGCGCATAGCGCATAATCCTGTCCCAAGATATGTAGGGATCACAGTTATACATTGCTGTGGAACTAGATCACAGTGGGAATCTCCCAAGTGGAAAACTGACACTCAGTTCTCCAGTACAATGATGCCAACAGTGCACACACATTAACCACTGGCTTACAAGAATCTCCAAGGAATTTCTATCTGTCACGATTTTACAATTCTGCAAGTGTCTGTGCCACCTGTGTGTTGAATGTGCAGCCACAGTACAGCTGGGGCACAAACTCACAGAGTTTTATGTTCTTAAATGCAGAAGGCTGCAGAGGGACTCGTAACAGAGGAGATGAGAGCTGGTGACAGCTGAAACCTGTCAAAGGGAAAGACATGCCTCCAGAAAACTCAAACAGGACCTTTGTTTTGTTGGAGGAAAATGCCAGATCAGTGCTACTGTAGGCTGTACACCTCAGCTTTGTCCCCTGTATAGCCCCAGACCAGGACTGCAAGTGCGGTCAGTAAATAGATGCTAGACAATGAAAGTTTAATATTAGTAAGACTGTACCTGACAGTTCAAAGAAGTTTCTAAGAACAGAAGACCCTAACCTCTAGGAGGCTGAGACGGTGGAGATTGTCTATTGTGATTAATCAGAACTGAGATGTGCAGAACCTGAAGCGATCATCCTTGAAAGAAAAAGTAAAATGGTGAAGCGGTCAAGATATAGAACAACTTGTGAAACCGGCTGTCAAGACAATGACTAATAAAAGACTTGTTTGAAACCAATAGAGTAGGTAATGCTTAGCAGAGACTATAAATATAGAGCTAAAAATCCTGTAACCTTGTCACTCTTTGCGGAGGTGACCCAATGCTGCTGGACCAATTAAAACATGCAAACCTAGAGTAACCCATAAGAGTTTGAGTCTCTTTTTTTACAGTTTTCCCAAAAACAAAAACAAATATGAAAGGTCTGTAAACTTTGGAGTTCGAAATAAATGAGCCAAGGAATTGCATGTCTAAAATTTTCAGAAACATGGGTTCTTACTAGAAGAGGCCCCTTAAAACCAGGCTGTTTCACTCACAAATCCTGAAGGACAGGACCAAGTCTGCTGGATTACAAAAGCCCTCTAAGGCTCGCTGTCTAGGCACGGCCGCACTACCCTCTTACGAGCCTCGAAAAGGTGGCTTCTGGGATAACTAAGGCTGGGGCAGGTGATAAGTCAGACACTGCTGAGGGGACAAAATGTTATCGGGGACCCTCTTTGTTGAGATTGGGAGGTATAACAGGTGGACAGAAGTGAGTATTAAAGACATCTGTATTAGCCACAGAAAAAAAAGAGATTTTAACTAGAAAGTATGAAATATGGATGAAAAATCAACCGTTAACCTCACTTCTTTATGGTAGTTATGATCAAGCAAACAAAAACTTTTAGGAAAATATACCCATTCTTAAACCACTGTATGAGACTTACTTTCTACAGCTTACAACATTCAAACAAGTTGAGAGCACAATTAAGAACTCAACCAGTATGGGTTTTGATCCTGTAATTACACTAAAAGATAGTGTCAGGAAGAATGCAGCTTAATAATTCCTACACTTTGTCAAAGCCATGATTCCTGCCATTTGAAGAACACCTGTACAACACACGGAGTCTTTCAAGATACAGCAACTAGTAACAGCTTTCTGAATGTAATCGGTAGCTGCCTGTCGAGTTGCCTCAGAGAGCACCCAGAGGTACTGCACACAGCTTAGATACTATAAAGAAACCGCAGTACGTAAAACCCCACATGCAAAGTTTCGTGCTGTTAACACGGTCCTCGACTTGCATGCAGATATGACACATGACGCTGGAAAACTCGGTCCATGTTAAAAGGAAACAGTAAATAAAAATAATAATAAAAAAATATTCAATCTTCTATCGCCATCCAATGGAAATTAATGAGATTACATCCCAGCACAGAATGCAACTTACCATAGAAATCATTGAGTTATTAACTATTTCAATGTAACTATGATCAGAAAAAGCCTCCACATACTACTTGATAATATTTAGGTATGCTTTACTAAATTTAAGGTTAACGTTAAATAAAATGTATTTTTAAACTAAGAAATTTAAAGTGCTGAAGCAGCTAATGGCAGAACCAGGCCTCATGCCTAGCATAGCCCTAATCCAAGGCTGGTTTAAAACCCAGTCCAGTTAATCGGTGGGAGAACAGAGAAGCAACAGATGATCAATTCGTGCACACAGGTGCTCGCAGAAACGCAGGTGTTTTTAGAAAAATTGGTGTATGTGCATAGGAACTGCTTGTTCAAAGACTAAGCGCGCTTGAAGGAGCGTGTGAGTTAAAGCAGGCAGAAAGAAGATCACGATCCAAGGAGGAGCTTGGAACTGAGGCAGAGACTGGAACCGAGCAGGTGAATCAACTGGGACAGGGTCAGGTGATGGATTCACAGAACCAACAGGACCAAAGGAAACTCCTCAAAACTTCAGACATTGACTAACGATCTGATAAGTATATATAAGCCGTGCTGTATCCCTTGGTTCTCTGCCACTCACTGGGGTGGTGGTCCAGCTCTGAGTCGTGACTAAAGCAAGCCCAGTGGTAACCACGTCTGCATGCATTTTTCCTTTACCAGTCAATACTGCTATAGTTGCCATTTAAATAATTGACTGAACATCAAGCGTTACTAACAGAAACTGATAGAGTTTCACAAAGATGGGTGTACTCTTCCAATCTAACTTGCCACACGTGTGGTGGAAATCAAACTAGCCATATACTTTTTCCAGACATCAGAAGAAATTGCTTGCTGCATGCGATGCAATTCTATCGCTTTCAAAATGCCTCTCCTGGATGAGACTGTTTGCTCCCTGCAAGTTTCTCTTCCTCCCCATTGATAATATAAGGAGCAAGAGCAACCGGTTCAGACCGAGTAATCCCAGTGGAGGCTGTCAACACAAGTAAGGCAGGAGGCCTACATGTGTTAACAGAGAATTAGATTCAGAAAAGCAGGGTTTGACCCCAGACATTACATTCATCACGCAGCAGCCTCTGAATACAGAAAGGCTGCTAAGTGACACAACAGTAAGAATGCTATCACCACACTTCTGTTACAACAGCAGAAGCTCTTGTACCTACCCACTGTTCAGCTCTTGGCTTAGTTTAGCCTTTCAGCTTTTAAGAACAGAAAAGTTAAATCTGAGTTACAACAAATCAGCAAATTTAGTTCATGCCAATACACAGAACTACGCTATCTCCCAGAAGAGATAATAAGGACCTCATGTTTTAGAAAGACAAAGTCGGGACAGTATTACCATTACACTGCAACACTACCAGAATCGTTCCCGGTTTGTATTGAAGTACAACAGTAAGTCATAACATGTAAAAAAACGCAGAGGAGAGGTTTATGTAGCCGAGGACCACTTACTCCAACTTATAACTGATAAATCAACTGAAATCTATTAATCAGGTATGCATTAACACACACAAAGCAAATGTAGTAAGATGCAAGTTTAGGCTTAAGGGTCAAGTCAGCAGAGCCTTCCCTGGAGAGAGGCTCTTTCCTCTAACCAGCTCATCCCATTTGTCAGCATCCTGGGATTTAAAGATACAACCAAAGTCAAGTTTTGCCAGACCAGCTGCTTGATTTCTAGTAAGAAAAGCCTGTTCACTCAGCAGCTTTGCTCCTGAAATGCATCAATGAGTCCCTGTTCCCATTTCAGAGGGACCAGGCAAAGACTTGCCTCGCAAAAGTACCGAGTATAATATATATATACACACACAGGAGCTTGTTTGATCTGCCAGTGTAATAGATGTGTCCTATAAACTCTTCAAGAGTTTGTGGTGTTTAAAACGCTGTGAATTCAGCCGTCCCTTGTTCCCACAAATCTCATAGCAGGCATATGGTGATGGAAAGACTATGAGAGCATCCATCCAAGAATGGCAGAATAGCATCTTACCATGTCTGTCAGCTTCTGGAGTCACATGATTGGCAGCTTTATCCAAGTGCTGTTTAAATGGCTTGTGCTCTATGTCCTGCTGCTGCTCTCCTGTTACATCCATGGCATCGATGCTCAAATCTGAAAGCAGTGATCAAGCAAAGCGGTTTATCAACACACATTTGTTATGGCCTGTAGCAAGCTGAGGAAGTGAAAAGACAGAATCTTTCAGCCAGCAGGGTAAGAACGTGCCAAACCATGAAAGCGTGTACAGCTAGGGTCAAGTGACCGACAGGGAATAAAACGCAAGGTGCAGCACGCTAAATGGCCCTCCCAGGTACAGGGTTTGGTTTGGTGCTCAAGAAAGACCGTTTCCAACTTCCAAGAAAGCGTTACCCTGAAAGGTAGACGCGCTTAGGGCAAAAAGCCAAAAGCAAACCCCTCAAAGCCCAGAACCATTTTCAGGAACACAGGAGTTAAGCCTAAAATTGGTTGAAAGCTGCCTCCTACTTCTTCCCCCGCCACCCTTCCCCCTTCAACATCAGCACATTTCCTTGTGATCCCTTTTCACAAAAAAGATTGAGGCCTGTGGTATCAGCTTGGTACCGAAGCACCACAATGCGCTTGTTGGCTACATGCTTTCTTAGAAGGCTGACAGTTTCTCTGCACACAACAGCCAAGGCTTCCAGTCTCTCTGGCCTTCCCACGCTTTGTGAAACGTGAGGAAGGCAAAGACTGGTAACATCTCAGGGGGTCAGGAGGAAGTCAAGATGCACTACATCTAGAGTCCAACGCATTACCCAAACGAATTGCCACAACAGAACAAGAGGCAGGAACAGGTAGACAGGCAGATAACATGCACGGCAGTAATACCCAGTCAGACTTGCAGGACTTCCAGTCACTTCATCCCGCGACTTTGTTTTGAATTTAGTAAAAAGGTAATCAGACTCTTAACGCTCATTCTGCTTTTATAACTTCCGGAGAAAGGCTAACACATGGCATTGGCATTACAGTCAGAATTCAAATACCAAAACCACAGCAAAGCTGTGCCTTGCCAAGTGACTTCCAAAGCTGGCTCTCCAGCCTTTCAACAAGACAGCCAAATCTAGAGTCCCAAGGGAACTCTGTGCCAGCTCTGTCAGTGCGACTCAGCTCTCTGACAAAGTACACCGCCATACAGAAATGTAAGTGGGTTTATGCCTCAGGCTCATTTACAATCTAGAAAAATAATAGTGCCCGACTGGACGCGCTGGTTTAAGTGCCCAGCAGGCCTGGCTGTGTAACCACGAGGAACCAGTTCCTCCCCGGCTGTTACCTAAGCAGCAGCACAGCACTCGGAAGCAGCGGGCACACGGAGCCTCGTGGGCCCTCGGCAAGTACAAAAGTTGTAAGTTATCCCTCCGTAGTCAGCAGTCCGACTCACAAGCACAAGGCTTACGTGGAAAAGTAACATCTAGATTGACCTTCAGTTTAGCTCCCCTTGATTTGTCAACATACAATTCCGGATGAACCTAGGTACAAAGAAAAAACAAAAGAGTCCCGTTTCACCGGGAAGCAAATCCAAAGGCCTCTTCCCCATGGCTGCTCCGGCCCAGGAGCTGACTGTCGTGACACAGGATCAGCAAGACACCTGAGCTGCTGCCTCCCCAACCCTCCCCGGTAGTTAAACGCTTGCCCTTTGCAATACTTTTAACAGAAATCAGCAGTCGGGGCGAGGGGGGGGTGGGATTCCACCGCCGGCTTTCCTTCCTTTCCCTTGCCCGCTCGCAGGGGCTGAAGAGGCTCCTGAGCCGCCCCCCTGCGACAGCGTTACCGCAGGCCCCAAGGCAGCCCCTGCGGCCCCAGCTCGCTGCCACGGCCCCGGCCGGCGGCTGGGGGAAAGACAAAGCCCCGCGCAGAGCTGCGGCGGCTGCAGCGGCTGCCCGGGCAGCCCGGAGGCGGCGGGGGGGGCGGCAGGGCGCCGCGGGCCGACCCCCCTCCCGGGCCCCGCCGCCACAAGGGAGCACCGGGGCCGCCCCGCCTCGCCTCCTCGCTGAGGTAGCGGCGCAGCTACGAGAAACAAAAAAGGCAGCACCGTGAGCAGCCCGCTGACCACCGTCACTGCCGGGGAGACGTGAACCGCCGACAACCCCGCCGGTCCCGGACCGGTCCGCCCGCCTCAGCCCGCCCGCCGCCGCCATCAGGCGCTCCCTGCCGCGGCCGAGCGACGGCCAGACACGTCCCCCCCAGCCAGCCGCTGCCCGATGGCCGCGCCCGGGCTCGCCCACCGGCCCCCAGCCGCCCTCAGCCCGACCGCTCACCCAGCGCGCCGCCGCACGTCCCGGCCCGAAAGTCTTCCAGGCTCCCGGGGAAGCGCCGCATCGCCAAGAGCCACCCCAGGGTGCCGCGCGGGCCGGAAATGGACCCACCTTCCGGCTCCGCCCCGCCGGGCCGGGGCTCGGTGCCGCCGCGGGCTCCCCTCAGCCTGCCGGCCCCGGGGCTCTGCGGGGGCCGCCCGCGGGGTGCGGGCTGTGCCCACAGCGGCTGCCTGGGGGGGGGTGTGGGTGGGGAAGAGGCAGGCGGAGGAAAGACCCCGCTCCCTTGTCCCACCTTCCAGCCCTGCCGCGTACCCTGCACCCCTTCACTCCGGTAACGGCTCACTTTCCCGTCACAGGGAGCGGCTATATCTCAAGAGGTTAAATCATGCAACAGCTCATAATGTGCAGGGGAAAACCTCGTATGAGCTTTTCCTAAGTCACACATTCACAGCACTCGTTTTTTCCTACTCCAAAAGTGCACTCCTGCAAAATCTCTATTTTAAAAAAAATATATTTAAAATTGCTGTTACTAACGTGCTTCCAAATGAAACAGAGCAAAAGCACCCCTATTTCCCACAGCAAAACGGAATGCATCATACGCAAAGGATTTAACAATTTGAGCCACGTGGGTGCTTTTGCATACAGAGGCAATAAGTATGAGTGCCCGAGCTGCGAATGGGCAAAGGGCAGAGCGCAGGGCACCCCGCAGCCGCAGCGAGCACTCCCGGGGCCCGGTGGTGTAAACTGGGCTGAGACCCCGCCCAGTGCTCGCCCGGCCAGTGCTCAGCACAGGGCTGGTGGGGCGCTGCTGCCATCTAGCGGCAAACACTTGGGTACTGCACCCGCCCGGTTGGTGGAGCGCGGTTGCTGCTGCCACCTAGCGGCCAAATATCCGTGCTGCAGCCCTTGCGCCGCTCATGCGCGGTGACGCCTCCCCCTCGGCGTTGCCGGACGTATATAACGGCATCGCGATCCCGCATACGCTGCCCTTAGTTTGCCAGAAACGCTACTACGCACAAGTAAAAGCGGATTTTGTCATATGCATACGTAGCCACAAACTCCACCCCGCAGCGTCAAGCCGATTATGCGTATGCACTGCCCTTAGTTTTACCAGAAATTCCCTGCACATGTGTAATATCTGATTTCGTAATGCGCATGCGCCGCCAAAAAACATGCCCTGCGATGTCAAGCCCATTCTGCGCATGCGCTGCCCTTAGGGTTGCCAGTAACCCCACTGCGTATGCGTAAAAGCCGAATTCGTAATGTGCTTGTGCTGCCGGAAACCACGCCCCGCGGCGTCCAGCCCATTATGCACATGTGCTGCCCTGAGTTTTGCCAGACCCGACTGTGCGTGCATAAAACCCGATTTTGTAATAAGCATGGGCCACCGGAATCCTTGCCCCACGGCGTCAAGCCCATTCTATGCATGCGCTACCCTTAGATTTGCCAGAGACCCAACTGCGCATGTGTAAAACCTGATTTCATAATGCGTATGCGCCTTGGGAAACCACGCCCTGCAGCGACAAGCCGATTCGGCGCATGCCAAAAAACCGACTGCGCATGCGTTAAATCCGATTGCCTAATGCGCATGCGCAACCCGAAACCACGCCCCACGATGTCAACCTCATTCTGCACATGCGCTGCCCTTAGTTTGCCATTAATGCTATTGCATATGTGTGTTACGGTTAGGGTTAGGGTTAGGTTAGGGTTAAGGTTAGGGTTAGGGTTAGAGTTAGGCTTAGCGTTAGGGTTATCATATAAACTTAAGATTTAAAACGTAACCCTAAGACTTGACAGTAGGACTAAACCCTATGACTTAGGGTTAAGTCTTTAGGTTAAGTCTTAAAGGTTGAGTGTTAGAGTTAATTTATGTTTAAGTCTTAGGGTTAGGTCTTTAGGTTAAGACTTATGGTTAAGTCTTACGGATGAGTCTTTAGGGTTAAGGCATAGGGTTAGGACTTTAGGTTAAGTCTTCAGGTTGAGTGTTAGAGTTAAGTCTTATGTTTAAGTCTTAGGGCTAGGTCTTTTGGTTAAGACTTATGGTTAAGTCTCAAGGTTAAGTTCTTAAGGATAAGTCTTAACGTTAAGTCTTAAGGTTGAGTCTTAGGGTTAAGTCTTAGGGTTAGGTATTTAGGTTAAGACTTAGGGATAAGACTCAAGGTTAAGTCTTAAGGTTAAGTCTTAGGGATAAGTCTTAGGGTTAAGTCTTAAGGTTAATTCTTAAGGTTAAGTATTAAGGTTGAGCCTTAGGGTTAAGTCTTAAGGTTGAGTCTTAGGGTTACGTCTTAAGATTAAGTCTTAGGGTTAAGTCTAAACGTTAAGTCTTAGGGTTACCTCTTTGGGTTAAGTCTTAGAGTTAAGTGATAAGAATCTTAAGGTTGAGTTTTAAGGTTAAATCTTAAGGATAAGTCTTAGGGTTTAGTCTTTTGGTTAAGTCTTAAGGATATGTCTTAAGGCTGAATCTTAGGGTTGTGTCTTAAGGTTAAGTCTTAGGGATAAATCTTTGGGTTAAATATTAGAGTTAAGTCTTAAGGTTGAGGCTTAGGGTTAAGTCTTAGGGTTAGGTATTTAGGTTAAGACTTAGGGATAAGTCAAATGATAAGTCTTAGGGTTATATCTTAGAGTTAAGTCTTAGGGTTAAGTCTTTAGGTTAATTCTTAAGTTTTAAGGTCGAGTCTTAGGGTTAAGTCTTATGGTTAAGTCTGAAGATTGCATCTTAGGGTTAAGCCTTAGGGTTAAGACTTAATCTTAAGTCTTAGGGTTCAGTCTTATGGTTAAGTCTTTACATTAAGTCTTAAGGTTAATTCTTAAGGTTGAGTATTAGGGTTAAGTCTTAGGGTTAAGTTTACAATTAAGTCTTAAGATTAAGTATTATGTTTGAGTCATAGGGTTAAATCTTAAGGATAAATCTTAGGGTTAAGTCCTAAGATTGAGTCTTAGGGTTAAAAGTCGTAGGGATAAGTCTTAGGGTAAAGTCTTAGGTTTAAGTCTTAGGGATAAGTGTCAGGTTTAAGTCTTTAAAGTTAAGACTTAAGGTTGAGTCTTAAGGTTAAGTCTTAGGATTAAGTCTTAGGGTGAAGTCTCAGGGTTAAGTCTTAAGGTTAAGTCTCAGGGTTATAGTCTCAAGGTAAAGTCTCAAGGCTAAGTCTCAGGGTTAAGTTGTAAGTTTGTGTCTTAAGTTTCAGTCTTAGGGTTAAGTCTCAGGGTTAAGTCTTATGGTTAAGTCTCAGGGTTAAGTCTCAAGGAAAAGTCTCAGGATTATTTATTAGGATCAAGTCTTAAAAGTTAAGTTTTAGAGTTAAGCCTTAACGTTAAATCTTTATCTTAAGTCTCAGGGTTATGTTTTAGGGTTATGTCTTAGGGTTAAGTCTTAAGGATAAGCCTTAGGTTTAAATATCAGGGTTAATTTTTAGGGATAAGTGTTAGGGTGTAGTTTTAGTATTAAATTTCAGGGTTAAGTCTTAAAGGTTAAGTCTTAGGGTTATGTATTAGGTTTAAGTCTCAGGGTAAAGTATTAAGGTTAAGTCTTAAATTTAAGTCTTAGGGTTAAGTCTTAAGGTTAAATCTTAAGGTTAAATCTTAGGGTTAAGTCCTATGGTTCAGTCTTAGGGTTAAGTTTTAAGGTTAAGATTTAGGATTAAGTCTTATGGTTAAGTCTCAGGGTTCAGTCTTAAGGTTAAGTCTTAATTTTAAGTCTCACGGATTGAGTCTTAGGGTTAAGTCTTAAACAAGTTTAAGTTGTAAGGTTAAATCTTAGAGTTAATTCTTAGGGTTAAATCTCAACGTTAAGCCTCAAGGATAAGTCTCCGGGTAATGTTTTAGGGTTAAGTCTTAGTGTTAAGTTTTAGGGTTACGTAACTGGCTTAAGTCTTAGGGTTAAGTTTTAGTGTTAAGTCTTAGGGTTAAGTCTTCTGGTTAAGTCTTAAATATAAGTCTTAGGGTTAATTCTTAAGGTTAAGTCTTAAGTTAAAGTCTTACGGATTGAGTCTTAAGGTTAAGTCTTGAATTTAAGTCTTATGGTTAAGTATTAAGGTTAAGTGTTATGTTTAAATCTCAGGGTTAAGTCTTAGGAATAGTGTTTTGGTTATGTCTTAAAGGTAAGTCTTAAATTTAAATCTTAAGGATAAGTCTCAGGGTTAAGACTTAAGGTTAAGATTGAGTTTAGGGTTAAGTCTTAAGTTTAAGTTTTAGGGCTAAGACTTAAGAGTTAAGTCTTGGGGATAAATCTCAGGGTTAAGTCTCAGGGTTAAATATTAATGTTAAGTATTAGGTTTAAGTCTCAGAGTTAAGACTTAAAGTAAAATCTTAAGTTTAAGTCTTAGGATTAAGTCTCTAGGGTTAAATCTTAAAGGTTAAGACTTAGGGTTAAGTCTCAGGTTAAGTCTTAAAGGTAAGTCTTAAGGTTGAGTCTTACGGTTAAATCATAAGATTAAGTCATAGGTTTAAGTCTTAGGGTTAAGTCTTATGGTTCAGTCTTAGGGTTACGTTTTAAGGTTAAGTCTTATGGTTTAGTCTTATGGTTAAGTGTTAGGGTTAATTCTTAGCATTATGTCTTAGGGTTAAGTCTTTTGGTTAAGTATTAAGTTAATTCTTAGGTTTCAGTCTCAGGGTTAAGTCTTAGGGATAAGTATTGGGGTTAAGTCTTAATGTTAAGTCTTAAGGTTAAATCTTAGGATTAAGTCTTAGAGATAAGTCTTGGGGATAAGTCTTATTTTTAAGTCTCAGGTTTCAGTCCTATATTTAAGTCTTAAGGTTAAGTCTAGATTAAGTCTTAGGGTTAAGTCTTACAGTTAAGTGTTAGTGCTCAATATTAAGGTTAAGCATTAAGGTTAAGTTTTAGGGTTAAATTTAGGTTTAAGTCTTAAGTTTAAATCTTAGGGATAAGTGTTAGATTTATGTCTCAGGTTAAGTCTTAGGGTTAAGTCTTAAGGTTAAATCTTAGAGGTTGAGTCTTAGGGTTAAGTCTCGGTGTTAAGTCTCAAGGCTAAGTCTCAGGGTTAAGCCGTTAGTTTGTCTTAAGGTTCAATCTTAGGATTAAATCTTAAGGTTAAGTCTTAGGTTTAAGTCTTAGGGTTAAGTCTTAGTGTTCAGTCTTAGGGTTAAGTATTAAGGTTAACTCTTAAGGTTGAGTATTAGGGTTAAGTCTTAGGGTTGAGTCTTAGGGTTAAAAGTCTTAGGGATAAGTCTTAAGGTTAAGTCTTAGGGTTAAGTCTTAGGGTTGAGTCTTAGGGTTAAAAGTCTTAGGGATAAGTCTTAGGGTTAAGTCTTAAGTCGTAAGGTTAAGTCTTCGGGTTAAGTCTTAAGTTATGTCTTAGTGTTAAGTCTTTAGTGTAAGTCTTAAGGTTAAGTTTTATGGTTAAGTCTTAGGGTTCAGTCTTGCGGTTAAGACTTCATGGTAAATCTTAAGGTTAAGTCTCAGGGTTATGTCTTAGGGTTAAGTATTAAGGTTAAGTCTTAGGTTTATGTCTCAGGGTTAAGTGTAATGGATAAGTCTTAATCTTAAGTCTTAGGGTTAAGTCTCCAGGTTAATTCTTAAGGTTAAGTCGTAAGGTTGAGCCTTAAGGTTAAATCTTAGTGTTAAGTCTTAAGGTTGAGTCTTAGGGTTAAATCATGAGTGTAAGTCTCAAGGTTACGTTTTAAGGTTAAGTCTTAACGTTATGTCTTGGGGTTAAGTCTTAAGATTGAGCCTTAAGGTTAAGTCTTGCGGTTATGTCATAGGGTTAAGTCTCAGGGTTAAGTCTTAAGGTTAAGTCTTAGGGTTAAGTTTTCTGGTTAAGTCTTAGGGTTAAGTCCTTAAGATTAAATATTAGGGTTAAGCCTCAGGTTTGAGTCTTAAAGGTTGAGTCTTAGGGTTAAGTCTTAAAGTTAAGTCTTAATGTTAAGTCTCAGGGTTAAGTCATAATTTTAAGTCTTGAGGTTAAAGCTTAATCTTAAGTCTTAGGGTTAAGTCTTAAAGATAAGTCTTAAGGCTAAATCTTAAGGTTGAGTTTTAGGGTTAAGTCTCAGGGTTAATTTTTAAGGTTAAGTCTCAATGCTAAGTCTCAGGGTTAAGTCGTAAGTGTGTCTTAAGGTTTAGTCTTCGGGTTAAATCTTAAGATTAAGTCTTAGGGTTAAGTATTAAGATTTTGTCTTAAGGTTGAGTATTAGGGTTAATCTTAGGGTTAAAAGTCTTAAGGTTAAGTCTTAGGGTTAAGTGTTAGGGTTAAGACTTAACCCTAAGTCTTAGAGGTTGAGTCTTAGGGTTAAGTCTTAAGGTAAAGTCTTAAGGTTAAGACTTAGGGTTAAATTTATGGTTGAATCTTAAAGGTTAGATCTTAGGGTTAAGTATTAAGGTTAAATTTTAGTGTTAAGTCTCTGGGTTGAGTCTTAATGTTGAGTCTTAGGGTTAAGTCTTCAAGTTAAGTCTTAGAGGTTGAGTCTTAGGGTTAAGTCTTAAGGTTAAGTCTTTAGTGTAAGTCTCAAGGTTAAGTTTTAAGGTTATGTCTTAGGGTTAAGTCTTAAGGTTATGTCTTGGGGTTAAGTCATAGGGTTATGTCTTAGGGAAAAGTCTTATGTTAAGTTAAAGATTAAGTCTCAGGATTAAGTCTTAAGGTAAAGTCTTAAATTTAAGTCTCATGGATTGAGTCATAGTGTTAACTCTTAAGTTTAAGTCTTCAGTTTAAGTCTTAGGGTTAATTCTTAAGAGTTAAGTCTTAGGGTTAATTCTTACAGTTAAGTCTTAGAGGTTGATTCTGAAGGTTAAGTCTTAAGGTTGAGTCTTTGGGTTAAGTATAAAGGTTAAGTCATAAATTTAAGTCTTACGGATTGAGTCTTATGGTTAAGTTTTAAGATTAAGTCTTCAGTTTAAGTCTTAAAATTAAGTCTTAGAGCTAAGTCTTGGGGATAAGTCTTAAGGTTAAGTCTCAAGTATAAGTCTCAGGGTTATGTCTTAAGGTGAAGTCTTAGGGTTAAATCTTAAGGTTAAGTTTTAGGGTTAAGCCTTAGGGTTAAGTCATAAGGTTAAGTATTGAGGTTAAACCTTATTCTTAAGTCTTAGAGTTATGTTTTACGATGAAGTCTTTAAGGTTAAGTTTTGAATTTAAGTTTTTGTGTTAAGTGTTAGGGTTAAGTCTAAGGGTTAAGTTTTAGGGTTAAGTCTTAGAGTTATGTCTCAGGGTTAAGTCTTAAGGTTAAGTCTTAGGGTTAAATCTTACGGTTAAATTTTAAGGTTAAGTCTTAAGGTTATGTTTGGGGTTAAGTATTAGGGTTAAGCCTTAGGGTTAAGTCTTAGGTATAAATCTCAGGGTTAAATCTCAGGGTTATGTGTTAGGGTTAAGTATTAAGGTTAAGTCTTAAGGATTGAGTCTTAGGATTAAGTCTTCAGTTTAAGTCTTAAAGTTAAGTCTTAGAGCTAAATCTTGGGGATAAGTCTTAAGGTTAAGTCTTCATGTTAAATATAAAGTTTGAGTCTTAGGGTTAAGTCTTAGGGTTAAATCTTAAGGTTAAGTCTTGGGGTTAGGTTTTAAGGTTAAATATTAAGGTTAAGTCTCAGTGTTGAGTCTTAAGGGTGAGTCTTAGAGTTAATCTTAAAGTTAAGTCTTAATGTTAAGTTTTGGGGTTAAGTCTTAATGGCAAATATTAAGGTTAAGTCTCAGGGTTGAGTCTTAAGGTTGAGATTTAGGGTTAAGTCTCAGGGTTGAGTCTTAAGGTTAAGTCTCAGGGTTAAGTCTTAGAGTTAAGTCTCAGGGTTAAGTCTTAGGGTTAAGTCTCAGGGTTGAGCCTTAAGGTTGAGTTTTAGGGTTAAGTCTTAAGGTTAAATTTTAAGGTTGAGTTTAGGGTTAAGTCTTAGAATTAAGTCCTAAGGTTAAGTTCTAGGCTTAAGTTTTAAGGTTAAGTCCTAAGGTTAAGTCTTGGGGTTAAGTCTTAATGATAAATCTTAAGGTTAAATCTTAGGGTTAAGTCTCAAGGATGAGTCTTAGGGTTATATCTTAGGGATAAGTCTTATGGTAAAGTCTTAGCGTTAATTCTTATGGTTAATTATTAAGGTTAAGTCTTAGGGTTAAGTCTTAAGCTTAAGTATTAAGTTCAAGTCTTAGGGTTAACTCTCAGGGTTAAGTCTTAACGTTAAATCTTTAAGATTGAGCCTTAAGGTTAAGTCTTAGGGTTAAGTCTTAGGGTTAAGTCTTAAGCTTAAGTATTAAGTTCAAGTCTTAGGGTTAACTCTCAGGGTTAAGTCTTAACGTTAAATCTTTAAGATTGAGCCTTAAGGTTAAGTCTTAGGGTTAAGTCTTAGGGTTAAGTCTTAAATTTAAGTCTTATTGTTGAGCCTTAAGGTTAAGTCCTAGGGTAAAATCTTAAGGTTAAGTCTTAGGGTTAAGTTTCAGGGTTGAGTCTCAAGGTTGAGTATTAGGGTTAAGTGTTAAGTTTAAGTTTAAATCTTAGGGTTATGTCTTAAGATTAAGTCTTAGGGTTAAATCTCAGGGTTAAGTCTTAGGGTTGTGTGTTAGGGTTAAGTCTTAGCTTTAAGACTTAAGGCTAAGTCCTAGGGTTAAATCTTATGGTTAAATTTTAGGGTTAAGTCTTAGGGTTAAGTTTTAGGGTTAAGTCTCAGGGTTGAGTCTCAAGGTTGAGTATTAGGGTTAAGTGTTAAGTTTAAGTCTTAAGTTTAAATCTTAGGGTTAAGACTTAAGGTTATGTCTCAGGGTTAAGTCTCAAAGTTAAGCCTTAGCGTTAAAATCTTAAGTTTAAGTTTTAAGTTTAAGTCTTAGGGTTAAGTCTTAGGGTAAAGTCTTGGGGATAAGTCTTAGGGTTACGTCTCAGGGTTAACTCTTAGGGTTAAGTCATAAGGTTGAGTTTTAAGGTTGAGTGTTAGGGTTAAATCTTAAAGTTAAATCTTTAAGGTTAAGTCTTAAGGTTGAGTCTTAGGGTTAGGCCTTAGGGTTAAGTCTCAAGGTTAAATCTTAAGACTGAGTCTTAGGGTTATGTCTTAATGTCAATTCTTAAGGTTAAGTCTTAGTGTTAAGTCTTATGGTTAACTCTAAGGGTTAAGTCTAAGAGTTATGATTTAGGGTTAAGTCTTAGGATTAAGTTTTAAGGATAAGTCTTAGGGTTAAGGCTCAGGGTTAGGTCTTAAGGTTGAGTCTTAGGGTTAAATCTTAAGCTTAAGCCTTTAAGTTAAGTTTTTGGGTTAAATCTTTAGGGTTAAGTCTTAAGGTTAACTCTCAGGGTTAAGCCTTAACGTTAAATCTTTAAGGTTGAGCCTTAACGTTAAATCTTAGGGTTAAGTCTTAGGTACAAGTCCTAGGGTTCAGTCTTAAGTTTAAATCTTAAATTTAAGTCTTAAGGTTAAGTCCTAGTGTTAAATCTTATGGTTAAGTCTTAAGGTTCAGTCTTAGGGTTAACTCTCAGTGTTAAGTCTTAGGGATAAGTCTTAGGGTTAAGTTTTAGGGTTAGGTATTAAGGTCAAGTCTTATGTTTAAGTCTCAGGGTTAAGTCTTAGAGTAAGTCTTAAGTTTAATTTTTAAATTTAAGTCTTAGTGTTACGTCTTATCATTACATTTTAAATTTAACTCTTAAGGTTAAGTCTTAAGGTTAAGTCCTAAGTTTAAATCTTAAGGTTAAGTCTTAGGGTTAATATTAGGGTAACTCTCAGGGTTAAATCTTAAGGTTGAGACTTAATGTTAAGTCTTAGGATTAAGTCTTAAGGTTGAGTCTTAGGGTTAAGTCTTAAGTTTAAGTCTTAAATTTAAATCTTAGTGTTGAGTCTTAAATTATGTCTTAAAGTTAAGTATTAAGGTTAAGTCTTAAGGTTTCATCTTAATGTTCAGTCTTAGGGTTAACTCTCATTGTTAAGTCTTAAGGTTAAGTCTTAGGGTTAAGTCTTATGGTTAAGTTTTAGGGTTAAGTGTTAAGTTTAAGTCTTATGTTTAAGTCTCAGGGTTAAGACTTAGGGTTAAGCCTTAGGAATATGTCTTAAGTTTAATTTTTAAATTTAACTCTTAATGTTAAGGCTTAGTGTTACGTTTTAAATTTAAGTCTTAAGGTTAAGTCCTAATTTTAAATCTCTAAGGTTAAATCTTAGGGTTAATATTAGGGTTAAGTCTCAGGGTTAAATCTTAAGGTTAAGCCTTAATGTTAAGTCTTAAGGTTACGTCTGAGGGTTAACTCTTAGGGTTAAGTCTCCAAGGTTAAGTCTTAGGGTTAGGTCTTAGGCTTAAGTCATATGGTTAAGTTGTAGGGTGAAGACTTAAGGTTATGTCTATAGAATTCAGACTTAGGGTTAGGTCATACCTAACATAGTGTTAGGTAATGACTAGAAATTCAAAAACAGCCATGCAATTGTCCATGTTCCAGAAACACGTCTGTTCTGGCTGTTGCAAAGGCCCCAGAAATGTCCATAACTTACAGCCAATTAAATCCTGCTGTAAAAATTGTGTTAGTTTCCAATGAAGAATTAACGGGACGTATGAAAAATGGTAAACAGCTTCTGAAGTGCTGCTTCTTTGTGTCTTGCAGATGAGTAACACTGCAGCATTACAGCTGAGGCCAATAAGGTGCTCCCCTTCCATCTTCCCAAGCTGGGAACTACTCTCTACAGGATAGTATCAAAGTATACGCACATTTTAAAGTTAGGATAAACACTCTGAATTATTAACAATTAATGTTTTGCTCATATTACAGCAGTTATCCAGCTAGAGAGCACAGTGTAAGGTTTACAACCACTATTTCACAAGAAAGTACATCTAAGCATACCTTAATAAGCTGGGCCAGAGAAAGAGATGCGGAAGAGTCGCCAATCTATTCAGAAAAATTAAACACATATTCAAGTTCTGCATACAATCAGAACATAGCAAGAGTTCACCCCTACTGCTGTATGAAAGCCTGCGCTATAGCCTCTGAGTGTCACTGAAAGAGCCACCTCCAAGCCAGTGGAATTTGTATTTGTTCAAAACAAAGTCCAAACCTTAAACAGCTTTACGTATGCCTACGTTGTTAATGAGAAGAAACTAAAGTAACCAACCCCTCCTGAGATCAATCTATCGCTCAGGATACCTCAGAGGGGGACCCTTGCCAAATGCTCACAACTGCTTAAAAGACGGAGGGTTAAGGAAGCTGTCCATTTGCAGCTCGAAAGGATCTAAAAAAATTATTTCCGTTTATTTGAGAAGGAAGTGTCACTACAGGAAACATTGTCAGCGCAGTTTATAAATTAATCAGTTAATAGCTCATCATTTACTAAATGCACACAGGTGTGATACATGAACGCAGTATAGTTTTTGCGCTGTCTTTCGTTTACTTTAATTAGACCCCAAGTTCACGAATTTCTAGATTAAGTTATCCTAAGAGCTTACAAAGTGATCAGATCCAGTGACCTAGAGCTCGTGTAATGCCTCACACCATTCGAGTGAAGAACAAGCAGTTATACTTACAGATGAAAACCAAACACCACCACAAAGTAATGTTTGTACTATGAGGGCTGTTTTGAAATGCATCGTTGCACGTAGCATCCCCCCCAAGGGCCAAATGGAGATCTAGGCCATTACTAGTCAAGTGTCTCCTCGAGTTACTTATTCATGTCTCAGCAGCAGAACAACAGTGTTTTCTGACCGGAAAAAAAATACTGCCCCTTTTCCAAATGTAAATTCAAAGTGGTGGTGTACCAAGTTCAGTGGTGCAAACCTTGAACCTACAAGCTCTAAAAATGAGCATACATTATCGGTACAACACACAGTCACACAAGAAATATTCTAGCCTATTCAGTACGAAATGCAAGGCGTTACTAGGCACAAATACCATTATTCACATTAGAACCGCGCAAATGTTGGCATTGCTCAGTTTTCACTATGCTGAATCAAATACATTGGATTTACAGCATACACTATGTTTCACTGGAAAATATGTTTTATATATATATAATAAATATTATAGTTAAAACATATATATTTTATATATTTTTATATATATAAAAAGAAATAGTACAAGGCTACATATCTTAGACTTAGGTGCAGCATGTAGAAAAAAGTTTCAGCTTGTGTTTTCACATACCTCTTTTGATGTTCTACTCGCTGGCTCAGTTCGACTTCTAGAAGAAGAAAGAAAGATGATCAGAACTTAAAATAAAGCACTCGTAACCAACATAAAGCAGTGAAAACAGTTTATAAAACCTGAACATCAAAACATTGTGTTCTGGTAGTCTTATGAATATGGAAATTTATTTCTGTACATAAAGTGTGCTCTCCTGGTACATTCAGTGCAACTGAAATAAAACCCAAAATCCCATTCCTTCTTTGTCCCCAGTTACTCTAAGATACAGAATACAGCAGTGCAAGAAGAAGTCCTCACATATTTTCTTTCTGCTCTCTAAGTACCAAAACTGTGAAGACTGTGCTAACATTTTTCTGTTCTTGAACAGTCAGCCATCCAAATACGAAGGCACCTTCGGGCAATCTGTATAGCCCCACTATCACAAACAGGTACCCGATAGAGCACTTTGGTTTCTACACTCCTCTGACAAAAAAGAACAGTTGTCTGTAGAAAAGTGTTTCTTGGTGGAAGCCCAAGCACTGTGTTCAGGTACCTACCATACTTAGCCTAAAGTGACTACCAATAGCAGTAGAAACATCACCTGAAAGCAGTTCCTAGGATTTTCTGTGATCGAGGAGGCCTGTGTTAAAAAAATAAGAAAAAAAGTCTTGATTACCAGAACTTGCTTTAAGATCATCTTGAACACGCTACATGCCAGGCCAAGCTGCTCGCTATGGCAACCCAGGCGGCTCCGCATTGTGACAGAGGGGCTCAGGGGGCCACTCAGCACCCCTGGGGGAGGGGCCTTCATCAGCCCCGCCTGGGCCGCCGGTGTCCCTGCTGTCCCCCAGCCTGTCACCGCCCCGTGCCCTGTCACACTCCAGGGCTGCGGTGTCCCTCCTGTCACCCCCTGGGGCCTTCACCACCCAGCGTCACCTGTCAGCCCCTGTGCCTCTGGTGGCTCTCCCAACAGCCCTGGGCACATCACCGCCCCGTGCCCTGTCACCCCCCAGGCTGTCACGGCCTGCTGTCCCCTCCTGTCACCACCCAGGCTGTCACTGCCTGCTGTCCCCTCCGGTAACCCCCAGGCCTGTCCCTGCCTACTGTCCCCTCTGGTCACACTCCACACTGCCACTGCCTGCTGTCCCCTCCTGTCATCCCCAGGCTGTCACTACCTGGTGACATAAGCTACATAAGATAAAAAAGAAAAAAGAAAAAAACCAAAACGAAAACCTGCTTAGGTGAACACCAAAACACCCATGACTTTCTCAGACTCTTCACTACCCCACATGTGAGTCAAGGGACAGGATCTCCCAAAGGCTCTTTTGCAGGCACTTCCTGAAGACACCCCCACCCCCCACCCCACCCTGCTTTTCTACAAGTGCACAAAGAGGTGAAGAAGAGTTTCATGTTTAAGTTAAAGGAGGCAGTTTCTGAAATTAGCTTAGGTGAAAAAAACAAGGTGGTGTACTCATGGATTTTCTCCTCTGCAAAGCCATGAAGAAAACATGAACCGCACTCCCCAAAGGCAAAGGAGCAAACTGAGGGAGAGCAGCTCATCGGCGCCTTTCAGAGCTTCAACAGTCTGGAGAAATGGGAAAAAAACCCATACAAAGAGAAACAGCAGCCAAGAAGCACTTTTATAAAATGCATATTGGGGCCTGTTCCAGATCTCAGAATGACTTTCAATATTGCTTTGCATGACTATTAGACCAAGGCCTAAAGTGGAGTGATAGCTTCTGCTTGCCGGGGCATGAGAAGATCACTCAAATGAGCGACACAGTAACAAGTAAACACCAAAGGCAACAGCGGAGCTTACCATTTCCCTCCACTGGCGACCAGCTGTGCAGTAAACCAGCTTAACCAGCCTCCCTAAGGATGGCTCTAAAGTCACTGAAAAGGAAAAAAAGAAGGTAAGTTCTTAGCCTGGAATGCAAAGGCACCATCTTGGCTCCCAGGCAGGTGGCACTGATGGCCCAGCAGGGTCATGTCCCCACGTTCCAGGAAAGATAAAAAAAGTGCAGGACGTGTTTGTGGGGTGGGTTTGATGCATCCTTTCCGTTTGGTGAAAGCCTGAGGAAGGATGTACCCCACGGTAGGACCGGTGGCACTTTAGACCTGAGGTTAAAAAAGTGCTGCACATCAGTGACACTCCCCAAGCTGCTTTCACCACCAAACAATAAAAGATTTGCTTTCTCCAGTATGGTGGGAATGATGCCATAAAGTCGGTCATGGAGAGAAACCCTCTAAGCCTTGCTTGCAAGTTTCAGAAGGCAGGCATTCTTTATGGCAGTGCTGGGAGCACGGGGGAATGTTTCCTCTGAGCGTGCTCACCCAGTTACTCGAGGGCACGCACTATGGACAGCAGAGCACTTGCACACTCATAGCGCATTACACATGCATTTTCAGTCAGGCACAGGATGGGTTACAAGTTTCTTGCTTTAATACAAATGAGCACACACCCTCAGACAGCACTGCTGAGGTTTTTTACTAGCTCCCCGTGCTCCCCAAGCGGGGCCTTGCCCTCTCTCGGGGGGCTATCTGAGTCAGAGGTCACGATCTCCCCCCACAACAATTACCTTTGTCCGACTTCCAACCAACATTCTGCGGATCGCAGCACTCTATCGGCTTGTCTCCTCCTGTGGCCACAACGTCCTCACCCAGAGGCTCTTTCTGCATCACTGAAGAGAACGGAGATCTTTTCCCCATCCATTCTTTATTCCCCATCCTTCCCAAGGCTGACTCCCTGGATGAGAGGTCCCTTAATTCGTCACTTCTAACAGCTTTAGAGAGTCAGCTTGGCCTAACCTTTGTGCGCAGGTGTGTTTAACGTAGAGCTAAACACCAAATCAGTGTGGTAACTGGGGAGCTCAGACATCTTGTCCCTTTGCCGAGCCAGCAGCCTTCCCTTAACAGAATCCCTGGACACAAACGTATATACAGTGGAATCTATACAGTGGCATCAAACGTCCGCCCAGACACCACATCCGTCCCTAAAATCCTTCCCCCCAAACAACCCTGAAAGACTTCCCTTGACCCCCTCCTCCACCCTGGCTGTTCCTGAAATCATCCCCCACCTCCACCTCCCCGCCCTGTCCCTAAAACCTTTTCCCCCAGACCCTGGTCCAGCCCTCCCCACCCTCGGTCCGTCCCTAAAATCCTTCCCCCAATCCCCCGGTTCTTCCCTAAAGGCCTCCATTAACCCCCCGTCCGTCCCTAAAACCCTTCCCCCAGGCCCCCCAATCTGGTCTCTAAATAACACACACACCCTCAACCCCCCCCACGCCCCCACCCCCGGTTTATCAATACACACACCCCCACCTCCCCCCACCCCCCCCCCCCCCACACCCACTCCCACAAACACACATCCTTGCCCCACCCCCACACACCCCGCTCCATCCCTAAACACCTTCATCCATTCCCACCCGTCCGTCCCTAAACCCCTTCCCCCCGCCCCCTCCCCTGCCCCCGTCCCTCTGTCCCTGGCACGGCCCAACTGCCCAGCACCACCAGACCACTCTGGCCCAAACACCGTAAGGCAATGGTTCCCACCTGCCAATAGCAAGTCGAGGAACATTTTTTCTTCTTAAATAGAGAGAGTTTTACTTCATACGATGCCGACTACGCCAAATTATGTTTTGCTGACTGACTGGATACACAGCAAAGCTGAACTCTACATCAAATATAATCAAATCTATCAAATATATCAAATGATGGAATATATCAAACGCAGTTTCTTATATTACAATAAAAGAAAATAGCATGCAATATGATAAAAGGAACCAGTAGCAGTTACTGTGAGCAATATGATAAAAGAGCAACAGAAGCGAAGCATCCAATTGTTATTCCAAAGTGTTAACATGCCTAAGGAAAGGAGACATCACCAATTCCCACCCCAATTCCCTTCGGCTGGGAGCCCCCTTGCAGCTGGTGCCAGGAGTCTCTCGGGAACTGGGAAATTCCCCTGGAGAAGGTGCCAGGAAGGAATTCTCTTGCTGCTTCCCACCGTGCATGGTAGCCATGTGAGGCACAGCGCAAGGGTTCTGCTCCCTGCTTTCTGTGGTGAGAAAATTGACACAGCACTTTAGAACTCATACAGAAGCAAAAAACATGGCTTGGGAAAGTGCAGGGCTGCTCCCCTGGAGAGGGTTCCAGGCAGGAATTCTCTTGCTGCTTCTCACCCTGCCCAGGCAGCCATGTGAGGCACAGCACAAATGTGCTGCTCCCTGCTTTCTGTGCTGAGAAAACTGACCTCTTTTCAGTGGCAATAATGCACAGCCCAAAAAACTCACCTTGACAAAGTGCAGCAGTGCTCCCTGGAGAAGATGCCAGGCAGGAATTCTCTTGCTGCTTCTCACCTCTCCCGGGTCACCTGCCCAGGCAGCCATGTGAGGCACAGCACAAGAGTTCTGCTCCCTGCTTCCTGTGGTGAGAAAATTGACGAAAACCTTGTGCACTCATGCAGAACCAGAGCTCACCATGTCCAAGTGCAGCACTGCTCCCCTGGAGCAGGTGCCAGGCAGGAATTCTCTTGCTGTTTCTCACCGTGCCCTGGCAGCCATGTGAGGCACAGCACAAAAGTTCTGCTCCCTGCTTTCTGTGGTGAGAAAATGGACCTCTCACATTTGCAATCATGAAGAGCCAAAAAAACCCTCACTATGGGTAAGTGCAGCACTGCTCCCCTGGAGAAGGTGCCAGGAAGGAATTCTCTTGCTGCTTCTCACTCTGTCCTTGCAGCCATGTGAGGCACAGCACAAACGTTCTGCTCCCTAATTTCTGTGGTGAGAAAATTAACCCCTCACATTTTCAATCGTATAGAGCCAAAAAACCTCACCTTGACAAGTGCAGCACTGCTCCCCTGGAGAAGGTGACAGGAAGGAATTCTCTTGCTGTTTCTCACCCTGCCCTGGCAGCCATGTGAGGCACAGCACAAAAGTGCTGCTCCCTGCTTTCTAAAGTTAGCAAAATTGACCGTTCACAGTTGTACTCATGTTGAGACAAGACTTTCTTACTCAAAAGCAAAACCCAAGAAGCCACGTAGCCTTGGGAACCCCCTTGTCCTTCCGTGTGGCTGGTGACTTCCCATGGCTTTTCTGCAAGGCAGGAGAAATAACCATGAATTTGGAAGCCCACGTAAATTCAAGTACACTTAGTCCTCTGACAGTCACTACTTATGGGCCAGCGGTCCTCTCACCCCTCCACAGATCTGCCTGTTAGTCCTCTAGCAGTCATTCTCCATGGAGGGACCACAAGTCCTCCACACCTACCTACCAGCTCACCAGAAATGAGTCAGACCACGCCAGAAGTGACACTGCCTGACCTGCAGGAGATCTATTAGACCAGTAACGATGGTTTCAAGACAGAAAAGCCCACCACCATCCACCAGCACAGCAGAAAAACAACCAGAAGAAACATCATACACAAACCAAAGGCCCCCATCCAAACCCCACAAAGGCAAAATAGCTGAAAAAAGGCACTCTCCACAAAAAAACCCACCACCACACAGATCACAAGATAAGATAAAAATGCCATAACCCCAGGAACACAGGGCCAACAAACACAGATTCTGTCCATAACAGTAACACACTTTGACACTAACTCGCTTGACCTCTGACATACTTGACCTTGTTGCCCCCAAACCCCAGCACACTGTAGCCCTAAGGCAACACAAAATGGAGC